>NW_027361724.1:19016250-19717500 GCF_039654945.1 Dendrobates tinctorius | reverse complement strand
TGAGGAGTTAACGGCCTGGTCGAGAGCCCCCAAGGTGGATGCGGCAGTGGCCTCTACCTCCCGTAGATCCTCCTTGCCGGTGGAGGATTCGGGAACTTTGGCTGATTCTTCGGATCGTAAGACCGATACATTCCTCAAAAGATCTTGGGAAGCTTGTACGGCAGCCTTTAAGCCCGCAATAGCAGCCACATGTACGGCAAGATCTATGTTGGTGTGGCTGAACGACTTGGAGGACAATATTAAAAATGGAGTAGCTAGGAGTAGGCTTCTTTCCTCTATGCCCCTCATTAAGGGAGCAGCGGCCTTCCTCTCCGACTCCTCCGCGGATTCTCTCCGGTTGTCGGCTAGAGCCGCGGGACTGACCAATGCAGGCAGGCGGGCCTTATGGTTGAAGGGGTGGAAAGGAGACACACAAACAAAAACTAGATTGTGTGCTATACCCTGCCAGGGTAAGTACCTGTTTGGTACAGAGCTGGATGAGATTTTGACAAAAGCGGGGGAGAGGAAAAAGGGGTTCCCTAACCCGTATGTTCCGTTCAACAGGAGGGCCTACAGGAAGCCGCCGTTCGGTAAAAAGAAAGACTTTAGACCCCAGGACCGCTGGGGAAATAAGGACCCCAAGCAAAGAGGCAACCTATTCGGGAAACGTCCCTTCAGAGGAGACAGATCCCGATAAAACCGTTACACCGGTAGGTGGCAGGCTATTAAGATTCAGCCACCAATGGATGAAGGTGACATCAAACCCGTGGGCCCTAAGTATTGTATCATCAGGCCTAAAATTAGAATTCGTTCGGTATCCACCGAACTCCTTCTTATTGACTTCTATGAAGTCCCGATCTCAGCAGGAAGCACTGGAGATGGAGATTGCGGTACTGCTAACTAAACAGGTCCTAGTGGAGGTCCCAGACGACGAAACAGGGATGGGCTTTTATTCTCCTCTATTCTTAGTCCCAAAACCAGATGGCTCTTACAGGACTATAATAAATTTAAAGAAACTTAATACCTTCCTAAGACTAAGGTCGTTTAAAATGGAGTCGATTAAGTCTGCAATAAAGCTTTTGTTTCCCAGGTGTTATATGGCGGTCTTGGATCTAAAGGACGCCTACTACCATCTCCCCATATATCGAGGGCACCAGAGGTTCCTGCGGGTAGCAGTCTGGTTCAGAGGTCGGATTCAGCATTTCCAGTTTGCGGCAATGCCATTTGGGCTATCCATGGCTCCTCGGGTATTTACCAAATTAATGCTGGAAGTAATGTCATATGTAAGGCTGAATGACACCCTAGTTGTCCCTTACTTAGACGACCTACTCATAGTGGGGAATTCTGTTTCACAGTGTGAAGCAAGAATAGCTAGGATTATCTCATCCCTACAAACACTGGGTTGGCTAATTAACTGGGAGAAATCCAGACTAGAACCAGTGACCTGTCAAAGGTTTTTGGGCCTGCAAGTAGACTCCGTAACTGAGGAGTGCTTTCTGCCAAACGCCAAAGTAATGGCCATAATCGACAAAGTACAGAATGCTACAGGAAGACCCGTAATATCATTGAGACAGGGCATGTCCTTGCTGGGGTCACTGATATCATGCATTCCAGCGGTGCAATGGGCTCAGTTCCACTCTAGAGAACTACAGTGGGCTATTCTGCAGGAGATAGATAGACTGCAGGGGCGGCTGGAAGGGAAGATGTCCCTATCGCCCGAGGTGGTTCAATCCCTAAAATGGTGGTTAATTCCTTCCAATCTATCGAAGGGAGTACAGTGGTGGGTGACTCCCTCCAAGATACTCACCACGGATGCCAGCCCCTTAGGTTGGGGAGCCCACCTAGAGGAGCACATGGTACAAGGCTGGTGGCGGGAGAATGAAATAGAGGCCTCCTCTAATGTAAAGGAGCTAACAGCGATTTTTTATGCGATATCTCACTTCCTCCCGCAGTTAAGAGGCGCCCACGTAAAGATCCAAACAGACAATACCACCGCAGTGGCCTATATAAACCGGCAAGGAGGCACGCGGTCAATGCCACTGATGTCTATCGCGGGAAAGATTCTGGAGATGGCCGAGGTCCATCTTCTCTCCTTGTCAGCGCTCCATATAAGAGGAGTGGACAACTCCCGAGCAGACTATCTCAGTCGCCAGGCCCTATACCAGGGAGAGTGGGTCCTCAGCAGAGACGTCTTCGAAATGATAGCGTCAGAATGGGGCAGACCGGAGATAGACCTATTCGCAACCAGAGCCAACAGGCGCGTAAAAAGGTTTGCTTCTCTCTACAGGTCGGACAACCCAGATATTCTAGATGCCCTCCAAGCACCCTGGGCATTCCAACTAGCCTATGCCTTTCCTCCGATGGTGCTACTACCAACAGTAGTCAGGAAAATAAGACAGGAGAGGGCGAGGGTCATCTTGATAGCCCCGTTTTGGCCAAAAAGACCGTGGTTTTCATGGCTGAGAGCCATGTCGGTAACCGACCCGTGGATCCTGCCGCTGCACCAGAATCTTCTCTCGCAGGGACCCTGCTACCATCCACAGGCCAAACCCCGGCACCTAGCGGCCTGGAATTTGAAAGGGAGCTACTGAGGCAGAAGGGTTTCTCAAGGAACCTAATCAATACCCTGCTACAAAGCAGGAAGGAGTCCACAACAAAAATATATGCTAAGGTGTGGAGGAAGTTCCTGGCCTTTCACCCAACAAAACTAGCTGGTGAAGTACCCATTACGGCCATTCTAGAGTTTCTACAAAGAGGCCAAGAACTTAGACTCTCAGTAAGCACTCTTAAGGTCCACGTGTCAGCCCTAGGAGCCCTGTTTAATTATAACGTGGCAGCAAATAGATGGGTGACTCGGTTTATCTCGGCCTGTCAACGAGCAGAACCGGTGCATGTGCCTCGACTTCCAGCGTGGAACCTTACTCTAGTTTTGGATGCGTTCACTTAGGCACCATTTGAGCCCATAAGCTCAGCATCAGTAAAGTGCCTCTCATTGAAAACGGCTATGCTGGTGGCCTTAGTATCGGCCAGGAGAGTGAGTGATCTTCATGCTCTGTCAGTAGACCCACCGTTCCTGTTAACAACACGAGACAGTCTCATTTTAAAAACGGACCCGTCCTACCTGCCCAAACGGGCAACTAAATTTCATAGGTCTCAAGAGATATGCCTACCTTCATTCTATGAGAACCCGTCAACACAGGACGAGGAGAAATATCACACCTTAGATGTGAAAAGAGCCGTGCTAGCCTACCTTGATAGGACCAGTCCCTGGAGGCAGAGTAGGTCTCTTTTTGTCTCATTCCAGGGCAGCAGGAAGGGGTCTGCAGTTACATCGGGCACGATATCCAGATGGATTAGAGATGCGATCACAATGGCGTATCTGACAAAAGGAGAAGACCCTCCACTGGGGATTAAGGCGCACTCTGCTAGAGCCATATCATCCTCCTGGGCCGAGAGGGCGAACATCCCAATTGATCAAATATGTAAGGCTGCAACCTGGTCTTCTCCATCTACCTTTTATAGTCACTATAGACTAGATTTGTCCTCTACCGAGGATCTAACTTTTGGTAGATCAGTCCTTAACACGGTGTGCCCGCCCAAGTGATTATCTCTGGAAATCTCTCAGTGGGTGCTGTCGTGGCGAAGAGGAAAAACCGGATTACTTACCGGTAATACTCTTTTGTAGAGTCCACGACAGCACCCGCTCACTTCCCTCCCGTAAGAATTTTTTCACACATGGGTCTCCTTGGTGGTGGAGATTATAATTTAAGTTAGATATGTGATTAAACTTAGTAAGCTTAAAACTGCATAGGGGTAAGATAGATGAATCGCCCAAACAGTTTGACTAAAACATGTATGGCGGTTCCTCCGTTGTTCTCGGTAACACAAACTGAGGGAGCGAGGGGGACCGCCCCATTTATCTCTCTGTAGGTTTCCTGTTCCGGGGGCGGATCCCCTCTCTCAGTGGGTGCTGTCGTGGACTCTACAAAAGAGTATTACCGGTAAGTAATCCGGTTTTTTGTGTGAAAAAAAGTTAAATTTTCCTTTTTTTTAAACATTAAAAAAATCCTGTGAAGCAACTGAAGGGTTAATAAGCTTCTTGAATGTGGTTTTGAGCACCCTTGAGGGGTGCAGTTTTTAGAATGGTGTCACTTTTGGGTATTTTCTGTCATATAGACCCCTCAAAGTGGCTTCAAATGTGAGGTGATCCATAACAAAAATGGTTTTTGTAAATTTTGTGGCAAAATGGAGAAATCGCTGTTCAACTTGTGCTGATGTAAAGTAGACATGTGGGAAAGGTTAGTTATTAACATATTTTTTTTAAAGGACTAAAAATTCAAAAATTGGAAATTGCTAAATATTTAAATTTTTCCAAAACTTTCCATTTTTACAAAAAAAAAACACACAAGTTAGATCTAAGAAATATAAACACTAAAGTGAAGTACAATCTCATAATCAACAAGATCCGTTGAATCGTTACAGAGTTATAACTTGATGAAGGGACAGTGTTCCTAATTATAAAAATTGGACCGATTATTACTGTGCAAACCACCCTGGGGGGTAAAGGGGTTAACAAGGGCAAAATTGTATAAAATTTATCTCATTTAATTTTTTTACAAATTTGAATTGCAGTAAGTCACATATGTGCATACATACAGTACACATCATTTATCATAGATATGTTTCCATGGGTTGACTTTAACCCCTTCCTGACATCCGACGTACTATCCCGTCCACGGTACCCGGGCCCGTATGACCGTGGACGGGATAGTACGTCTACCGCGATCAGCGGCGCCCACGTGGTGAGCGCCGCTGATCGCGGCCGGGTGTCAGCTGATTATCACAGCTGACACCCGGCACAATGTGTCAGGGGCGGTCACGGACCGCCCCCGACACGTTAATCCCTTGCACACCGCGATCAAACACGATCGCGGTGTACCGGGTGTTAAAGGGAAGCATCGGCAGGGAGGGGGCTCCCTCCGTGCTTCCCTGAGCCCCCCACGGCAGCGCAATGTGCAGCGCTGCTGCGAGGGACTCCTTTCCTCCAGGCCCCCGAATCCAAGATGGCGAGGGGGCCTTCGGGGGCCTGAGGAAGCTGGCTTCCTCAGTGCCTGCAAAGCGCAGGCATGAGGAAGCCTTCTGCAGTGCCTGTGTCAGATCGCTGATCTGTCACAGTGATCTGTGATGTGACAGATCAGCGATCTGTCACAGGACAGTGATGTCCCACCTGGGACTATTTAATAAAGTAAAAAAAAAAATTAAAAAAAGTGTAAAAATAATTTTAAAAAAATCGCCAAATATATTAGAAAAAAAAAAAAAATATTCCCCCAATAAATCCATTTTTTGGAAATAATAAAAAAAAAAACAATAAAAGTACACATATTAGGTATCGCCGCGTCCGTAACGACCCGCCCTATAAAACTGTCCCATTAGTTAACCCCTTTAGCAAACCCCTTAAAAAATAAAAATAAAAAACGAAGCAAAAAATAATGATTTATTATCATACCGCCAAACAAAAAGTGTAATAACGCGCGATCAAAAAGACGCATATAAATATCCTTGGTACCGCTGAAAACGTCATCTTGTCCCGCAAAAAACGAGCCATGACACAGCATCATCAGCGAAAAAATAAAAAAGTTATAGCTCGCTGAATAAAGCGATGCAAAAATAATTATTTTTTATATAAAATAGTTTTCATTGCATAAAATCGACAAAAACATAAAAAAACGACCTAAATGAGGTATCGCTGTAACCATACTGACGTGAAGAATAAAACCTCTTTATCAATTTTACCGCACGTGGAACGGTGTAAACGCACCCCCCCAAAAGAAATTCATGAAACGCTGGTTTTTGTTCATTCTGCGTCCCAAAAATCGGAATAAAAAGCGATCAAAAAATTCCACATGCCCGAAAATGGTACCAATAAAAACGTCAACTCGTCCCGCAAAAAATAAGCCCTCACATGACTCGGTGGGTCAAAATACGGAAAAATTATAGCTCTCAATATGTGGTGATGCAAAAACTATTTTTACAATAAAAAGCGTCTTTTAGCGTGCGACAGCCGCCAAACATAAAAACCGCCATAAATAGTAAATCAAACCCCCCGTTATCACCCCCTTAGTTAGGGAAAAATAATAAAATAAAAAAAATGTATTTATTTCCATTTTTCCATTAGGGTTAGGGTTAGGGCTAGGGGTGTGTTGGGCTAGGGTTAGGGCTAGGGTTAGGGCTAGGGGCGTGTTGGGGTTCGGGTTGGAGTTAGAATTGGGGGTTTCCACTGTTTGGGCACATCAGGGGCTCTCCAAATGCAACATGGCGTCTGATCTCAATTCCAGCCAATTCTGAGTTGAAAAAGTCAAATGGTGCTCCTTCCCTTCCAAGCTCTGCTATGCGCCCAAACAGTGTTTTACCCCCACATGTAGGGTATCAGCCTACTCAGGACAAATTGCAAAACAATTTTTGGGGTCCAATTTCTCCTGTTACCCTTAGGAAAATAAAAAATTGGGGGCAAAAATATCATTTTTGTGGAAAAAAATGATTTTTTTATTTTCACGTCCGAGTGTTATAAACTTCTGTGAAGCACTTGGGGGTTCAAAGTGCTCACCATACATCTAGATAAGTTCCGTGGGGGGTCTAGTGTCCAAAATGGGGTCACTTGTGGGGAGTTTCAATAGTTTAGGTACATCAGGGGCTCTCCAAACGCACATGACACCCGCAGACCATTCCATCAAAGTCTGCATTCCAAAACGTCACTGCTTCCCTTCCGAGCCCCGACGTGTGTCCATACAGTAGTTTTCTCCCACATATGGGGTGTCAGCGTACTCAGGACAAATTGGACAACAACTTTTGGGGGTCCAATTTCTCCTGTTACCCTTGGGAAAATGAAAAAATTGGGGACTAATTGATCATGTTTGTGGAAAAAAATACGATTTTTTTATTTTCATGCCCGGGCATTATAAACTTCTGTGAAGCCCTTGGGGGTTCAAAGCGCTCACCACACATCTAGATAAGTTCCTTAGGGGGTCTCGTTTCCAAAATGGGGTCACTTGTGGGGGTTTCCACTGTTTAGGTACATTAGGGGCTCTCCAAAGGCAACATGACACCCGCAGACCATTCCATCAAAGTCTGCATTCCAAAACGTCACTACTTCCCTTCCGAGCCCCGACGTGTGCCCATACAGTAGTTTTCTCCCACGTATGGGGTATCAGCATACTCAGGACAAATTGGACAACAACTTTTAGGGTCCAATTTCTCCTGGTACCCTTGGGAAATTAAAAAAATGGTGACTAAAAGATCATGTTTGTGGAAAAAATACGAATTTTTTATTTTCACGCCCGGGCGTTGTAAACTTCTGTGAAGCACTGGGGGGTTCAAAGTGCTCACCACACATCTAGATAAGTTCCTTGGGGGGTCTAGTTTACAAAATGGTGTCATTTGTGGGGGGTTTCCACTGTTTAGGTACATTAGGGGCTCTCCAAAGGCAACATGACACCCGCAGACCATTCCATCAAAGTCTGCATTCCAAAACGTCACTACTTCCCTTCCGAGCCCCGACGTGTGCCCATACTGTAGTTTTCTCCCACGTATGGGGTATCAGCATACTCAGGACAAATTGGACAACAACTTTTAGGGTCCAATTTCTCCTGGTACCCTTGGGAAAATAAAAAAATGGTGACTAAAAGATCATGTTTGTGGAAAAAATACGAATTTTTTATTTTCACGCCCGGGCGTTGTAAACTTCTGTGAAGCAATGGGGGGGTCAAAGTGCTCACCACACATCTAGATAAGTTCCTTAGGGGGTCTAGTTTCCAAAATGGTGTCATTTGTGGGGGGGTTCCACTGTTTTGGTACATCAGGAGTTTTCCAAACGCGACATGGTGTCCGATCTCAATTCCAGCCAAAAACGTCAAATGGCGCTGCTTCCCTTCCGAGCTCTGCCATGCGCCCAAATAGTGGTTTACCCCCACATGTGGGGTATCAGCGTACTCAGGACAAATTGTACAATAACTTTTAGGGTCCTGTTACCCTTGGAAAAATAAGAATTGAGGGTGAAAAGATCATTTTTGTGGAAAAAATATGATTTTTTAATTGTATGGCTTTATGTTATAAACTTCTGTGAAGCCCATGGGGGTTCAAAGTTCTCACCACACATCTAGATAAGTTCGTTAGGGGGTCTAGTTTCCAAAATGGTGTCATTTGTGGGGGGTTTCCACTGTTTTGGTACATCAGGAGTTTTCCAAACGCGACATGGTGTCCGATCTCAATTCCAGCCAAAAATGTCAAATGGCGCTGCTTCCCTTCCGAGCTCTGCCATGCGCCCAAATAGTGGTTTATCCCCACATGTGGGGTATCAGCGTACTCAGGACAAATTGCACAATAACTTTTAGGGTCCTGTTACCCTTGGAAAAATAAGAATTGAGGGTGAAAAGATCATTTTTGTGGAAAAAATATGATTTTTTAATTGTATGGCTTTATGTTATAAACTTCTGTGAAGCCCATGGGGGTTCAAAGTTCTCACCACATATCTAGATCAGTTCCTTGGGGGGTCTAGTTTCCAAAATGGGGTCACTTGTTGGGGGTTTCCACTGTTTAGGTACATCAGGGACTCTCCAAACGTGACATGGCGTCCGATCTGATTTCCAGCCAATTTTGCATTGAAAAAGTCAAACGGCGCTCCTTCCATTCTGAGCTCTGCCATGCGCCGAAACAGTCGTTCCCCCCCACATATCAGGTATCTGCGTACTCAGGACAAATTGCACAATAACTTTTGCAGTTCAATTTCTCCTGTTACCCTTGGTAAAATAAAAAAAATTGAACCTGAAGTATTTTTTTTATGAAAAAAAGTTAGATGTTCATTTTTTTTTTAAATATTCAAAAAAATTCCTGTGACGCACCTAAAGGGTTAATAAACTTCTTGAATGTGGTTTTGAGCACCTTAAGGGGTGCAGTTTTTAGAATGGTGTCACTTTTGGGTATTTTCTATCCTATAGTCCCCTCAAAGTGGCTTCAAATGTGATGTGGTCCTAAAAATAAAATGGTGTTGTAAAAATGAGAAATCGCTGGTCAACTTTTAACCCTTATAACTTCCTAACAAAAAAAAATTTTGGTTCCAAAATTGTGCTGATGTAAAGTAAACATGTGGGAAATGTTAGTTATCAAGTTTTTTGTGTGCCGTATCTCTGTGATTTAAGGGCAAAAAAATTAAAAGTTGGAAAATTGCGAAATTTTCAAAATTTTCGCCAAATTTCCGTTTTTCTCACAAATAAACGCTAGTTATTTGAATGAAATTTTACCACTAACATGAAGTACAATATGTCACGAGAAAACAGTGTCAGAATCACCGGGATCCATGGAAGCGTTCCAGAGTTATGACCTCATAAAGGTACAGTGGTCAGAATTGTAAAAATTGGCCCGGTCATGAACATGCAAACCACCCTTGGGGGTGAAGGGGTTAATTAGGATGCATATTTGCCAAAATGTTTTTTTTTTCTTTTTTTTTTTTTTTAAAGAATTTCCCCAACTTCCCCTATTAACAAACATATTTATATTTTTGAAATTTTTTTTCCCTCCAAGGCCTTAATCAGACTAGTGCTTTACCCACCAATTATGGCCATGCTCAGTGCAGGCAAAATCACCAGCCAAAATCCTACGCTAAATAGATCACAGGTGCTCAAAGCGGCGGTTGTGCTGGTACCACGATTATCTTGTGCTGCAATTCTGGCCTAATCACCGCAAACACCACGGCTGTAGGCCGGCAATGTTTTGGTATGGGACAGGGAGGGCTGCTGCTCCTGGAGGATGACGCCACCACACTTGCTGCTCACGAGCATCTGCGGGGCCTTTACATGTTGGAAAATCGGTGCAACTAGCGTCAATTATTCAGCATATTGAAATCAAATCTTCGCTCATGCTGCTGAGTCGTCTGACCATTGACACATTCAATCATCGCTCTTAGCAGCGATCATCGGAGCGATTATTGCATGTCTAAAGTCCCCATTATACATGCTGAACACAAACTACTTTACATTGTATGAAAGTGTTATCTTCTATATTGTCCCATGAAAACATATAACATTTATAAAGATGTGAGGGGTCTACTCAGTTTTGTGAAATACTGTATATAGTTTGTATAGATTAGGAGGGAGAAGAACACCGCAGCAAGTAACTGTCAGGCCGCCGTAACTTGGTGATGTGATACCCATTTCATTACTTAACCTTTTCTCTCCCTTCTGCAATACCATCTTGCAGGATATTCTACCAAGCGGCTATGATTATCACGTAGAGTCCTTCAAGGAAGGTGAGAATGAAGGCTGGTTCCATGCAAAGGTTAGAGCAAACATTTTTGCAAAAGAAGAAGCTGAAGAATGGCTTCAGAGATTTCATCAGTCATCACATACTGATTTACGAGTTTCACAGACTTTCAAGGACAACACAGTTAAAGCTGTTTTTAGGGTTAGTTTCATTCCTTAAACTGAACATGTAATAATTCTTAAGAATTACTGAAATAATGCAAATGTCTTTGTCCTTTACAGAAGGTATTCCGTTGCCACAACAATACAAGCGCAGACTTCCAAAGATCCTCAACAAAACAATGTCATAAAAAGCACACAAATTGTGGAGCAACGTTGTCAATCACAGTGAGAAATATGGCTATGAAACGGTAAGTAAAAGACATTTTCTCCTGAAAACCTAAACCTATTCTCTGTACATTTCAGTAACATTTGTCTTGCATTCCAGGAGTAAGGATAAGCTGCTCTCCACACATCCATGTGTCATCTGCATCAATCATGAACATAACCATGCTATCTATGCAGCTGATGCTCTACGCTTCAGGCGACCAAGTCCAGAAGTTGAAGAGGTGTTTCGAATCCTTTTTGCTAAGGGACATTCACCATCTACAGTTCTACAAAGTTATAAATTTGATTTGCAAGAGCAGTTTGGAGACGAAGCTTTTCTTGTACTTTCAGATAGGTCCAAATGCCCTGATATATCTTGGTGTTACCAACGATATTACAGTACTTTTCAAAGACAGTATGGACCACCAGATGGACTTGAAATGATCTCCAGGCTGAAGATGTTTATTGACACCTATAATAACTCGTGGGTCTGTCTGTGCCAAGGTGGAATTGGAGGAAGACAAGGACCTGATAATAGCCATATGTTCACCATTAATGCAACGTGTACATAAGTACTTGCCAGCATCAGGTGAAATTGCATTTATGGATTTATCAGGATCAATGGACAGACATAACAGTCGAATATTTATTCTACTTGCTCCTAGTTTCGCAGGGGCATTGCTGCTGGCAATCCTGGTCATGTTTTCTGAAGCACAAGTTATTATTACCCGTGCGCTAAAGCTACTGCAGTCTATTTTACCTGAGGATGCATTTTATGGTCGCGGTATTGAGCACGGTCCGGGGATAATTATCGCAGATGATAGCCACAGTGAAAGAAATAGCTTGAAGGACAGATTTTCAGACTCACGGTTACTGCTATGCAAATTCCATGTACTCCAGGCGTTTTGGAGATACATATGGGATTCTACCAATCATGTTCAGAAAGTAGACCGGCAAGAAATATATACCTTGTTCAAGAAACTGGTTAATGAACAGTCAACAACAGTTTGACATTATTTTCACAGAGGTTATATCTAGTCCTATATTGCAAAAATATCAGAATGTACTGAAATATTTAAAGAAAATGAGAGAGAGAGCAGAGGAGTGGACAATGTGTTACAGAGCGACACTGCTAACAAGGGGTCACGACTAGTGTTGAGCGATACCACCCGATACTGAAAAATATCGTATCGGAAAGGATCGGCCGATCTAAAAAAAGTATCGGGTATCGCCGATTCCGATCCCGGAAGTCCCATTCAAGTCAATGGGACAGAAATATCGGAATTGAAAAAACCCCTCTCTTGCCTTGTACAGCCTGTTCGGGAGGGGGGAAGAGTGTGGGTGGCGCGTGGGCGGACAGTGTGCATGTCTGTGTGTGCGGGCAGGGTCTGTACGGGCCTCTCGGGGGGGGGGGGGGCCTGTGCCGGCTGCCGGTGGTCTGTATGGGCCTCTCGGGGGGCCTGTGTCGACTGCCGGTGGTCTGTTTGGGCCTCTCGGGGGGCCTGTGCCGGCCTGCCGGGGGCCTGTGCCGGCTGTCGGTGGTCTGTACGGGCCTGCCGGGGGTCTTGTGTGTGTGCAGGCATCGTCCTACAAGTCCCATCGGGCGATGCCTGCTACACTGACAGTGATTGACACATTAGCCAATGATGGGACAGTAGTTGTCCCATCATCCGGCTAATGTGTTGAATGTAAAAAAAAAACATACTACATACATACATACTACATATATACTACATACAAACAACATACATACCGTATATACTCGTGCATAAGCCGAGATTTTCAGCCCATTTTTTTGGGCTGAAAGTCCCCCTCTCGGCTTATACACGAGTCATATACCGGGGGGGGGGGGATCGGCGGGGGTGTCAGAGATCATACCCTTCTCTGCAGCTCCCCTGCTTGTTCCATGTTGTCAGCACTGCTCTCTTCCTGCTTCAGCTGTCAAATGGTACCCGCTCATTAAATATGCGCATATTTAATGAGCGGGTACCACGTGACCGCTGAACAAGGAAGAGAGCAGCGCCGACAACATGGAACAAGCAGGGGAGCTGCAGAGACAAGCGCCAGGACCGGGTGAGTATGAACGGGGGGTGGGGAGGCATAGTCACCTGTCCCTGCGCTCTGCTGTCTTGCATCCTCTGCAGTGACATTCAGGTCAGAGAGCGCTATCTCGCTCTCTGCCTGCACAGTCACTGCAGAGCCCGCAACGCTGATGAGCAGGGGGCAGCGACTGAGGTGAGTATACAGTTTTTTGTTTTTTTTGTAAGGGAGGCAGCGGCAGCAGCAACATGATGGGGCCACACACTGTGCAGATAACTGGGGCCACTCACTGTGCATCATAACTGGGGCCACACACTGCAGATAACTGAGGCCACATATTGTGCATCATAACTGACGCCACTCACTGTGCACCCTCGGCTTATACACGAGCCAATAAGTTTTCCTGTTTTTTTGTGGCAAAATTAGGGGGGTCGGCTTATACTCGGGTCGGCTTATACTCGAGAATATACGGTATATACTACATACATACTACATATATACACTCACTGGCCACTTTATTAGGTACACCATGCTAGTAAGGGGTTGGACCCCCTTTTGCCTTCAGAACTGCCTCAATTCTTCGTGGCAGAGATTCAACAAGGTGCTGGAAGCATTCCTCAGAGATTTTGGACCATATTGACATGATGGCATCGCACAGTTGGCGCAGATTTGTCGGCTGCACATCCCTGATGCGAATCTCCCGTTCCACCACATCCCAAAGATGCTCTATTGGATTGAGATCTGGTGACTGAGGAGGCCATTTGAGTACAGTAAACTCATTGTCATGTTCAAGAAACCAATCTGAGATGATTCGAGCTTTATGACATGGCGCATTATCCTGCTGAAAGTAGCCATCAGATGTTGGGTACATTGTGGTCATAAAGGGATGGACATGGTCAGCAACAATACTCAGGTAGGCTGTGGCGTTGCAACGATGCTCAATTGGTACCAAGGGGCCCAAAGAGTGCCCAGAAAAAATTCCCCACACCATGACACCACCACCACCAGCCTGAACCGTTGATACAAGGCAGGATGGATCCATGCTTTCATGTTGTTTACGCCAAATTCTGACCCTACCATCCGAATGTCGCAGCAGAAATCGAGACTCATCAGACCAGGCAACGTTTTTCCAATCTTCTACTGTCCAATTTCGATGAGCTTGTGCAAATTGTAGCCTCAGTTTCCTGTTCTTAGCTGAGAGGAGTGGTACCCAGTGTGGTCTTCTGCTGCTGTAGCCCATCTGCCTCAAATTTCGACGCACTGTGCGTTCAGAGATGCTCTTCTGCCTACCTTGGTTGTAACGGGTGGCAATTTGAGTCACTGTTGCCTTTCTATCAGCTCGAACCAGTCTGCCCATTCTCCTCTGACCTCTGGCATCAACATGGCATTTCCGGCCACAGAACTGCCGCTCACTGGATTTTTTTTCTTTTTCGGACCATTCTCTGTAAACCCTAGAGATGGTTGTGCGTGAAAATCCCAGTAGATCAGCAGTTTCTGAAATTCTCAGACCAGCCCTTCTGGCACCAACAATCATGCCACGTTCAAAGGCACTCAAATCACCTTTCTTCCCCATACTGATGCTCGGTTTGAACTGCAGGAGATTGTCTTGACCATGTCTACATGCCTAAATGCACTGAGTTGCCGCCATGTGATTGGCTGATTAGAAATTAAGTCTTAACACACAGTTGGACAGGTGTACCTAATAAAGTGGCCAGTGAGTGTACATGCTACATACATACTACATATATACAACATTCATACAACATACATACATGCTACATATATTCAACATACATATATACTACATACATGCTACATATATACTACATACATGCTTCATATATACTACATACATGCTTCATATATACTACATTCATACTACATACATACATAGTACATACATTCTACATATATACTACATTCATACAACATACATATATCCTACATACAACATACATACATACTACATTCATACAACATACATATATACTACATACATGCTACATTCATACAACATACATATATACTACATACATACATACATAATGCTACAGACATACAACATACAAACTGCATACAATACATTCATACAATACATACAAATAGACATACAGTACATATAACATAGAGTACATACTCACCATCACTTGTCACTTTGATCCCCGAAGCCAGTGTCATCTAAGGAAAAATATGTAAATAACAAACCACCAAATACTCCCAGATCCGCAGAAATCCACGAGTGAGTGTCCCACGCCGATCTCCTGTGGAGAGCAGCAGCATCAGCTGATGCGACCGCGCTCTACGGGGCTCAGGAATCCAGTGTCGGGAGGTAGGTATCCTTCCGCACTGTATTCCTCCGCCACTGTAAAAAAAAATAGTCCCTGGTCTCACTTTATGGCAAATGCTGCGTGGGAACTTTTTCACACAGCAATGCCAAAAGTGAGACTAAGGACTATTTTTTTACAGTGGCGGAGGAATACAGTGCGGAAGGATACGTACCTCCCGACACTGGATTCCTTGAGCCCCTAGAGAGCGGTCGCATCAGCTGATGCTGCTGCTCTCCATGGGAGATCGGCGTGGGACCCTCGTAGATTTCTGCGGATCAGGGTAAGTATATGGCTTGTTTGTTGTTTTCATATTTTTCCTTAGATGACACTGGCTTCGGGGAACAATGTGACAAGTATTGGTGAGTATGTACTCTGTTATATGTATTGTATGTATTGTATGAATGTATTGTATGTAGTATGTATGTATGTTGCATGTCTGTAGTATATATGTATGTAGCATGTATGTAGTATATGTATGTTGTATGAATGTAGCATGTATGTAGTATATGTATGTTGTATGAATGTAGCATGTATGTAGTATATATGTATGTTGTATGAATGCAGTATATATGTAGCATGTATGTAGTATATATGTATGTTGTATGAATGTAGCATATATGAAGCATGTATGTAGTATGTTTTTTTTTTTTTTTTTACATTCAACACATTAGCCGGATGATGGGACTACTACTGTCCCATCATTGGCTAATGTGTCAATCACTGTCAGTGTAGCAGGCATCGCCCAATGGGACTTGTAGTCCCATCGGACGATGCCTGCACACACACAAGACCCCCGGCAGGCCCGTACAGACCCCCGGCAGCCGACACAGGCACCCGGCAGGCCCGTACAGACCACCGGCAGCCGGCGTAGGCCCCCGAGAGGCCCGTACAGACCACCGGCAGTCGGCACAGACCGTGCATCATCATGACGTCATTTCACCATCCAATCACAGCCATGCCAATAGTTAACATGCCTAACAGGATGTGCCCACACTTCTGAGGATTCCCATTGGCTGAATCAAATCGAGCAGGCTGATAGCTTTATGGGAACTTCCGATTCCGGTATCCGATACGAAAAAAGTATCGGAAGTCAGTATCGGAATTCCGATACAGCTAATATCGGCCAATACTCGATACTTGCGGTATCGGAAAGCTCAACACTAGTCACGACACTAACAACTACAGTGAAGCCAACATAAGGGTGCTAAAAGAGAAAGTGCTAATGCGTGTAAAAGCTTTCAATATTGTACAGTTATCTGATTTTCTGACAACACGATTCATGACATATTTTGAACAGCGGATCATCACTGTTCTCAGTAACAGAACTGTAAATTTCAGTCGCTCACGTTATTTCATTCCAGAACTCAAAATTGACAATTTGTTGGTAACACACATTTCTGAGGACACATATAGTGTGAAAAATTTAACATCTGGCCATGAATATGCTGTAAACATGTTGACAGGCACATGTTTCTGGCCAATAGGCTCCAATGGGGCTCCCTGCAAACATCAATTTGCTGCAGCAACAAAATTCAACATTTCTACTTCCCAGTTTCTCCCACTTACAGATGCACGTGCTAAGCTTACACTGCATAAGATCTTGGCGGACTCCATATATGTTCCAGAAGGCTGGTATGATAACTTGCACGGAAGCAGAGGAGCTCCAGAAGGCTGGCATGATAAACTGCAAGGAGATACTACAGATGCGCTATCACAAGACGAATTCACTGTCATGGTAGATGAATTAGGCCTGAATGAAGAAGCTTCTTGTGCAGAGAAAACTGTGGCAAGAACTGGGACAGATGAGAATAATGATCGCAAAAGGAACCTGAAGGACATGTGCCGGGTTTTGGAAGAAAAATTAGCTGAAAGAGAAGATATTTTTGGGCCCGGTGTGGATGCATTATATAAGGATTTTTTGTCAGTAGAGAAGCGAGATGCCGCTCTCCTTTCTGCCCTCCACACTTTTGGAAAATCAAATGGTCCTCCTGCTCTTCGTACTTCAAGGAGAATTCCTGTGCAACCCACAGCAGTGGCGAGGAGGACTACATACTTAGGCCTCTTTCACACTTCCGTTTTTGACAATCAGTCAAGATCCGCCAATTTTGAAAAAAAACGGATCCGCCATTTTTCTTTGCGGATCCGTTTTTTTCCCCATTGACTTTCATTATTGGCGGATCCTGACTGATTACCGTCCGTTTCATCCGTTTTTTTGAGGATCCGCCACAATGTTAGTGTCCGTCAACATCCTCAAAGATTTCCAAACGGAGCTTGCAACGTTTTTTTCTTTCGCCGGCGGATCCTCCAGACACTGAATTAACCCCAAAATCTGTCTGGCTGCCGGACAAAAAAAATTCTCTCTCTCTCTCTTCCCTCTTTCCGGCCAGCGGTTCCTTTAAATTTCCATTTTCAGGATCCGTCTAAAAACGGATCCTGTGCCATCCGTTCACATCAGTTGAGAACGGATCCGCTTGTCTACCTTTTTGGCGGATTGTAACTGATGCAAATAACTGAAGTGTGAAAGAGGCCTTAGGTGGTCGTCACGTACAGCAAATCGGTCGTCCTGCAAAAAGGATATTAGTTGCAGAACATGGGTACTGTATCTCAAAAAAATCTGTGCCGGATTGGGTAATGCCTGTTTGTAAATTGCAGCATGCAGCCCCACAAGTCTCCCTCACTGCGTGGAGAATGTTAAAATGATAGGGAAAAAGCATTAGAAGACTAAAGCCCCCGTTACACACTGCAATATCGCTAGCAATATCGCTGTAAAGTCACCGATTTTATGACGTTGCAGCGATATTGCTAGCGATATCGCTGCATGTGATACCTCCGACCGGCTCCTCCCGCTGATTATCGCTGATCGCGCGAGAAGCTGCTGGATCATTTCTCGTCGGCCACTTCCTGCGGCGCTTCCTGCTGTGACGACGAGCGACGCGAGGAGCTGGGCGGGAGGACGCAGGATCGCCTCATCTGACATGTAAGTAGCGATCCCCGTCCCCAGCGATGTCGCTGGTGAGATCTGCCTGTGTGGCAGCTCACTAGCGACCACCTAGCGATGCACCAGCGATCCTGACCGCGTCATATCGCTGGTCGGGATCGCTGGTCCATCACTAGGTGTAACGGTACCGTTAGGCTAACAAGTTTTCTTAAAGACTAACTGTCCTTTTTTGTTTAATTCAGATGTAGCAAGTATAATGCTCCTGGACACGGGCTAGGACAGTGTTAAATACCTTATCTGGCTTCCTGTCCCAGTAATCACCCTCCAAAGTAGGGTTCCTCTCAGGACTGCAGCTGACACATCTCCAGCTATACTGTGTTACATTAGTCTTCAGTGTGTAGAGAAATACAGACTCCCACTCCCCCTTCAATGACTTCTCCTACTGTCCTCGGAGGGTGAGGGCCATGTGACCACTCAGAGTCTCCAATCAGAGACACAGAACTTAGCAAAACTAGGAGAGCTCATCATTTGCAGTCTGAGAGGAACCCTACTGCTGATGGAGGAAGCCAGAGAAGGGATTTACCAGTGTCCTAGCCAGTGTTCAGGAGCATTACGCCGAAGCTTGCTAAATGTGAAGGAAAAATGTTTTAGGCTAGCTTCAGACTAGCGTTTCCGGGTGCAGCGCCTCTGTGCAGCTCCGCCCCCTCCTGTCAATTCTTCTAGGGTCGCACATCGCTGCATGCGTTCTGCACACCCTATCTGTAGCATAGGGTGTGCAGACCACGCGCTAGGATGATTGTGACGTTGCACCGAGCGAGCCAAAATGCAACATGTTGCATTTTGGCGTGCTCAGCGCACCGTCAAAAGGGAGCAGAGCACTCACAATCATCCAAGCGCACCCTATGCTAAAGATAGGGTGTGCAGATCGCATGCAGCGATGTGTGACCCTAGGAGGAGCTGACCAGAGGGGGCGCTGACGGGGGCGGAGCTGCACGGAGGCCCTGCGCTGCGCCCGGAAACGCTAGTCTGAAGCTAGCCTTACTCTTTAAAATTCCACCCTTATTGCTTATTGGTCACGCAGACACAGGATCTTTCTGATGGGTGCTTGTTGCCTAATGTATATAAAGCATGTCACGGTTGGCACATGTAATATGAAAATGTTTACAAATTTAACAATAAAAGACTTAAAATACATTTTTTATTAAAGTCACTTTGGGAAAATAGGTGTGGTGTTGGCTGAGGGACAGGAAAAGTGATTTCTGTGTGGCCTGTCAGCATGGAAATGTGATGGCAAATACAGTAGCCAGCAAAATGAATGTGATTGCAGGAAATCTCGTCCCCATGCTGCGATAATTTTTCCTACAAAATCAATACAGAAGTTGACATGCGCAGCACCACACGGGGGGCAGAGCTCTACAGAATGGCGGCTCCATAGCGTCACAGGCAGGAGCCACCGTGTGCAAACATTTATCTTGGCCAACATCCATGTCGCCAGATCACTGTTTCATGTGTGACACATCAGTCAGCAGCGTCACAGGGAGCCTCCACAAGTAATTAGGGGGCAGATGACTGCCGCAGCCTCCGCACACCTTGGAAACGCCAGTTAGAAAGGTTACGGCAGTGGGCGGTATGGGGGTGCACAGTGTGGGGGTGACACTATAATACTCCGACTCCTCACTTTCCCGTTAAAGCGGTTGTCCATGACTTTAACCCCTTCACCCCCAAGAGTGGTTTGCACGTTCATGACCGGGCCAATTTTTACAATTCTGACCACTGTACCTTTATGAGGTCATAACTCTGGAACGCTTCCATGGATCCCGGTGATTCTGACACTGTTTTCTCGTGACATATTGTACTTCATGTTACTGGTAAAATTTCATTCAAATAACTAGCGTTTATTTGTGAAAAAAACGGAAATTTGGCAAAAATTTTGAAAATTTTGCAATTTTCCAACTTTGAATTTTTATGCCCTTAAATCACAGAGATAGGGCACACAAAAAACTTGTAAAGTAAACATGTGGGAAATGTTAGTTATCATCAGCACAATTTTGGAACCAAAATTTTTTTTTGTTAGGAAGTTATAAGGGTTAAAAGTTGACCAGCGATTTCTCATTTTTACAACACCATTTTATTTTTAGGACCACATCACATTTGAAGCCACTTTGAGGGGTCTATAGGATAGAAAATACCCAAAAGTGACACCATTCAAAAAACTGCACCCCTTAAGGTGCTCAAAACCACATTCAAGAAGTTTATTAACCCTTTAGGTGCGTCACAGGAATTTTTTTGAATATTTAAAAAACAATGAACATCTAACTTTTTTTCACAAAAAAAATACTTCAGGTTCAATTTTTTTTATTTTACCAAGGGTAACAGGAGAAATTGGACAGCAAAAGTTATTGTGCAATTTGTCCTGAGTACGCTGATACCTGATTTGTGGGGGGGAACGACTGTTTCAGCGCATGGCAGAGCTCAGAATGGAAGGAGCACCGTTTGACTTTTTCAATGCAAAATTGGCTGGAATTCAGATCGGACGCCATGTCACGTTTGGAGAGTCCCTGATGTACCTAAACAGTGGAAACCCCCTACAAGTGACCCCATTTTGGAAACTAGACCCCCCAAGGAACTTATCTAGATATGTGGTGAGAACTTTGAACCCACAAGGGCTTTACAGAAGTTTATAACGTACAGCGGTACAATTAAAAAATATTTTTTCCACAAAAATGATCTTTTCACCCCAATTTTTATTTTCCCAAGGGTAACAGGACCCTAAAAGTTATTGTGCAATTTGTCCTGAGTATGCTTATACCCCACATGTGGGGGTAAACCACTATTTGGGCGCATGGCAGAGCTCGGAAGGGAAGCAGCGCCATTTGACATTTTTGGCTGGAATTGAGATCGGCCATCATGTCGCGATTGGAAAACCCCTGATGTACCAAAACAGTGGAAACTCCCCACAAATGACACCATTTTGGAAACTAGACCCCCTAAGGAACTTATCTAGATGTGTGGTGAGAACTTTGAACCCCCAAGGGCTTCACAGAAGTTTATAACATAAAGTCGTACAATTAAAAAATCATATTTTTTCCACAAAAATGATCTTTTCACCCTCAATTCTTATTTTTCCAAGGGTAACAACACCCTAAAATTTATTGTGCAATTTGTTCTGAGTACGCTGATACCCCACATGTGGGGGTAAACCACTATTTGGGCGCATGGCAGAGCTCGGAAGGGAAGCAGCGCCATTTGACGTTTTTGGCTGGAATTGAGATCGGACACCATGTCGCGATTGGAAAACCCCTGATGTACCTAAACAGTGGAAACCCCCCACAAATGACACCATTTTGGAAACTAGACCCCCTAAGGAACTTATCTAGATGTGTGGTGAGAACTTTGAACCCCCCAGTGCTTCACAGAAGTTTATAACGCCCAGGCGTGAAAATAAAAAATTCGTATTTTTTCCACAAACATATTTTAGTCACCATTTTTTTATTTTCCCAAGGGTAACAGGAGAAATTAGACCCCAAAAGTTGTTGTCCAATTTGTCCTGAGTATGCTGATACCCCATATGTGGGAGAAAACTACTGTATGGGCACACGTCGTGGCTCGGAAGGGAAGTAGTGACGTTTTGGAATGCAGACTTTGATGGAATGGTCTGCGGGTGTCATGTTGCCTTTGGAGAGCCCCTAATGTACCTAAACAGTGGAAACCCCCCACAAATGACCCCATTTTGAAAACTAGACCCCCTAAGGAACTTATCTAGATGTGAGTTGAGCACTTTGAACCCCCAAGGGCTTCACAGAAGTTTATAATGCCAGGGCATGAAAATAAAAAAATCGTATTTTTTCCACAAACATGATCAATTAGTCCCCAATTTTTTTATTTTCCCAAGGGTAACAGGAGAAATTGGACCCCAAAAGTTGTTGTCCAATTTGTCATGAGTACGCTGACACCCCATATGTGGGAGAAAACTACTGTATGGACACACGTCGGGGCTCGGAAGTGAAGTAGTGCCATTTTGGAATGCAGACTTTGATGGAATGGTCTGCGGGTGTCATGTGCGTTTGGAGAGCCCCTGATGTACCTAAACTATTGAAACTCCCCACAAGTGACCCCATTTTGGACACTAGACCCCCCCACGGAACTTATCTAGATGTGTGGTGAGCACTTTGAACCCCCAAGTGCTTCACAGAAGTTTATAACGCTCGGACGTGAAAATAAAAAAATCATTGTTTTCTACAAAAATGATATTTTTGCCCCCAATTTTTTATTTTCCCAAGGGTAACAGGAGAAATTGGACCTCAAAAATTGTTTTTTACCCTACATGTGGGGGTAAAACACTGTTTGGGCGCATGGCAGAGCTTGGAAGGGAAGGAGCACCATATGACTTTTTCAACTCAGAATTGGCTGGAATTGAGATCAGACGCAATGTTGCATTTGGAGAGCCTCTGATGTGCCCAAACAGTGGAAACCCCCAATTCTAACTCCAACCCGAACCCCAACAAACCCCTAACCCTAATCTCAGCCCTAACCCTAGCCCTAACCCTAACCCTAGCCCTAACCGAAAAATGGAAATAAATACATTTTTTTAATTTTATTATTTTTCCCTAACTAAGGGGGTGATAACGGGGGGTTTGATTTACTATTTATGGCGGTTTTTATTTTTGGCAGCTGTCGCACGCTGAAAGACGCTTTTTTATTGTAAAAATAGTTTTTGCATCACCACATATTGAGAGCTATAATTTTTCCGTATTTTGACCCACCGAGTCATGTGAGGTCTTATTTTTTGCGGGACGAGTTGACGTTTTTATTGGTACCATTTTCGGGCACATGACATTTTTTGATCGCTTTTTATTCCGATTTTTGGGACGCAGAATGAACAAAAACCAGCGTTTCATGAATTTCTTTTGGGGGGGTGCGTTTACACCGTTCCGCGTGCGGTAAAATTGATAAAGCGGTTTTATTCTTCGGGTCAGTACGGTTACAGCGATACCTCATTTAGGTTTTTTTTTATGTTTTGTCGGTTTTATGCAATGAAAACTATTTTATATAAAAAATAATTATTTTTGCATCGCTTTATTCTGCGAGCTATAACTTTTTTATTTTTTAGCTGATGATGCTGTGTGGTGGCTCGTTTTTTGCGGGACAAGATGACGTTTTCAGCGGTACAATGGATATTTATATGCGTCTTTTTGATCGCGCGTTATTACACTTTTTGTTTGGCGGTATGATAATAAATCATTATTTTTTGCTTCGTTTTTATTTTTATTTTTTAAGGGGTTCGCTAAAGGGGTTATCTAATGGGACAGTTTTATAGGGCGGTTCGTTACGGACGCGGCGATACCTAATATGTGTACTTTTATTGTTTTGGGTTTTATTTTCAAAAAATGAATTTATTGGGGAATTTTTTTTTTTTTTTTTACTAATTTATTTGGCGATTTTTTTAAAATTATTTTTACACTTTTTTTTATTTTTTTTTACTTTATTACATAGTCCCAGGTGGGACATCACTGTCCTGTGACAGATCGCTGATCTGTCACATCACAGATCACTGTGACAGATCAGCAATCTGTCACAGGCATTGAAGAAGACTTCCTCTTGCCTGCGCTTTGCAGGCACTGAGGAAGCCAGCTTCCTGCAGGCCCCCGAAGGCCCCCGTCGCCATCTTGGATTCGGGGGCCTGGAGGAAAGGAGTCCCCCGCAGCAGCGCTGCACATTGCGCTGCCGTGGGGGGCTCAGGGAAGCACGGAGGGAGTCCCCTCCCTGCCGATGCTTCCCTTTAACTCCCGGTACACCGCGATCGTGTTTGATCGCGGTGTGCAAGGGGTTAACGTGTCGGGGGTGGTCCGTGACTGCATTGTGTCGGGTGTCAGCTGTGATAATCAGCTGACACCCGGCCGCGATCAGCGGCGCTCACCAGGTGGGCGCCGCTGATCGCGGTAGACGTACTATCCCGTCCATGGGCATAGGGGCCCGGGTCCCATGGACGGGATAGTACGTCTCATGTCAGGAAGGGGTTAAAGGCCCTAACAAATAAGTGGGTAGCGCCTCCAGCGTTAGAAACTATCCAAGGAACATGATTCCAGTCATTTTTTACAGATGTATGGGCACAAAAAATCAAATTTGGATAATTGCAAAATTTCTAAATGAATTGGCAAATTTCTGGTTTGTTTCAGAAATTAACGCAAGGCATAGCAAACAAATTTTAACACTATCATTAAGTACAATATGTCACACAAAAACAATCTCAGAATCAGCGGGATCCATTGAAGCTCCAGAGCTCCTCAAAAGGGACAGTGGTTAGAAATGTAAAAATTGGCTGGGTCATTAAGCTCAAAATTGGCATGGTCAATAAGGGGTTAACATTAATAACCCATGTTTTGCACTGGTTACACCCGCCATCTTGGCTGTTAGGTCTTCCCTGTTGTCGGCTGGAGCTGTTCAGTCACTGACACCCACAGCACAGCGGCGTCACAGGAGCTGTGTCCACGGTCGGGTACTGCATGTGTCGGCGGAGCTGTGCAGCGCAGGGACTGACACGTTCCAGCCAACACCTGATAGCCGCAGGTGCCGGTGTCGCACCCCACATTGATCACACACGGATGACCTATTCTAAGGAGAGACTGTCAATATCACAGTCCTGGACAACCCCTTTAAAAAGAGAACAGCTCAAGGGATGAAAGCTCATGCCCACCATGGCAGCCCCACCAACGCTGCTGCTGCAGCTCAGCTCATCGTCGACCGTACCAATGACATCTGGACACGAGATGCTTGAGGACGAGGACCACGAGCCGCTCGTGTTTATATCGTGGCAGTTGTGTTCATGCAAGAATGATATGTTTAGATTTACTGCTTGCAAACAGCTACAAGAATACATTACTTACTCTACGCCAGCTGGACCCACTGTTATCACACACTTCTAAAAAGTGGGCAGGGCTTAGTGGGAAGGGCTGAGTTTGCTAGCGTTTTAATTACTATAACCCATAAACTTGATGTAACTTACCGTATATAATAATAATAATAATCTTTATATAGCGCTAACAAATTCCGCAGCGCTTTACAGTTTTGCACACATTAGCATCGCTGTCCCTGAAGGCTCACAATCTAAATTTCCTATCAGTATGTCTTTGGAATGTGGGAGGAAACCGGAGTGCCCGGAAAAAACCCACGCAAACACGGGGAGAACATACAAACTCCTTGCAGATGTTGTCCTTGGGGGGATTCAAACCCAGGACTCCAGCGCTGCAAGGCTACAGCGCTAACCACTGAGCCACCGTGCCGCCCATATACTCCTGTATAAGCTGACCACCCTAATTTTGCCCAAAAAAACTGGGAAAACTTATTGTCTCGTGTATAAGCCTAGGGTGGAAAATGCAGCAGCTACTGGTAAATTACAAAAATAAAAATAGATACCAATAAAAGTAAAATTAATTGAGACATCATCATTAGGTTCAATGTTTTTGAATATCTATATCGAATCAGGAGCCCCATATAATGCTCCGTACAAAATACACCCCATATAATGCTGCACAAAGGTTAATAATGGGCCCATAAGATGCTCTATAGAATAATATGCCCCATATAATGCTCCATAAAGGTTATGGTCCCACAAGATGCTCCATAGATTATGCCCCATAGAATATGCCCCCATATGCTGCCCCATAGAATATGCCCCATATGCTGCCCCATATATTATGCCATAATAAATGCCATACTCACCTCTCCTGCTCAGGAGCCAGCACATGAGATATTCACCTGTCCCCCAGTCCATCGCCGCTCACCACCATCTGCGCGTCCTCTGTCATTGACTGTTCAGCCAGCAGAGAGCACGGCACGCACTGACCACGTCACCGCGCCCCCTGCTGGCTAAACATCATGGACACAGGAAGCAGCAGACGGCGGTGAGCAGCGTGGGAGCGAGGACAGGCGAATATCGCTATACTCACCCGTCCTGGAACGTCTCTGCAGCCTCGCTTCTCCACTGTCTCCGTTCCTGCCTTCAGCGGTTATGTGATACCGCTCATTACCACTCATGAATATGCGCATATTCATGAGTTTAATGAGCGGTACCACGTGACCGCTGAAGGCAGACAGTGGAAAAGCGAGGGGGCTGCAGAGAGTGCCACAAGGGGTGAGTATGATCTGTGACACCCCCGCTCCCCCTCCCCCGCCGAACCCCAGGTATATGACTCATGTATAAGCCAAGAGGGGGACTTTCAGCACAAAAAAATGGGCTGAAAATCTCGGCTTATACACGAGTATATACGGTATCTAACGCTGAGGACACGGCCCATTACCGAGAAACCAGTGACTCCGGATTGCAAAAACATAGAAAATATTAAATTTTATTATACAAAAAATGACTACACATAGGTATAATGGGGAAAACCATGAAGCACAGAGTGGAGCTAGCGTCTCCGGCGCATGAGCAGATGCGACGTGGAGTCTCCCAAGTTCTGAAAGTAGTAGTTGAGTTTGCCATTGAGCTTCTCCCGCAGCTGTAAAGGAAATGGAGGAAGACATTAATGGCGCACACATGGTTCAAGCCCTGCTGCCATGGCTCTAATACATCACTGTTTATGAGTGTGGCATTATGTCACCATGCATAACATCACCATTAGTCACCACGGTCATGTGATGTGAAAGCACGCTATTAGCGGTCAGGAAGTCCAGGCGCATGCGGAGGACAAGCTTTGGCTTTTCCGGTTCTCGTCCTTACGTGTCAATCATCCCAGTATCACCAGGCAGCACAGACTTAGAATGGGGCCTATCGTGGCATCCGGTAAGTGGCGGCAGAATGTGCAGCGACTGATGGGGGACAAGTCCTATAATTGGAGCATATACCAAGCCCACCGAATACCACACGCATGTGTGACGGTGACTGCGGCTCTTACCTCTTGGTGTAGCCAACTTTTATTCTCTTCCAGCGCTTGCAGAAGGTGATCGATGGAGGAATACGGCATCCAAACCAAAGGAGACAAGGCGGACAGAGGCCACTGTGAGAAGTATACAGGATGGTAAAGATTAAAAATCATGGTAGCTTGCCTTTAAAAACAGTGCATCCTTAGTCTACAGGTTGTGTCAGATATTACAGATGAGCTCCAAAGAGAATGTTTTCCAAATTCTGTACGACCCCTTTTACAATTGTGCCTCATGTAGATAATGTATGTATGTGTTATAAGGGACAATGTAACACAAGCTTTTTTCTGCTGTGTGATACAAGTCAACAATCGTGAGTCTTCAAACTCCGTCTGATGCCGGATTCCAGACCGCTGACCTTCATCCTATAGCCCACGTGGTCCTTACCAGCTAGGTGTCTCCTGATCCAAATACGCTAGCCTCATATGTACAGTATTAGATGAGACTGTTCAGTTCGTACACAAGTGGATTTTGGGGCAGCAAAGTGGCTCAGTGGCTAGCATGCAGTGGCTCAGTGGTTACCATTGCTGAACTGAGGTCCTGGATTCAAATCGCAACAAGGCCAACACCTGCAAGCAGTTTGTATGTTCTCTGTTTTCTCTCACACTCCACAGACATCCCGATAGGGAATGTAGATAGTGTGCCCCCGATAGGATCAGCAATGACATCAATAAAGCTTGAGAATTAATGGTGCTATATGGGGGGGGGATGAGGAACCGACCAGACCCTAATATTCCTGCCCTCCTGACCGCAGCGTGTAACTGGGACCTACTCTGGCTAAGTGAGGGTTAAAGGGAACCTGTCACATGGTTTTGGCCCTGTAAGCTGCGGCCTACGGCTATCAGGGCTTATCTACAGTATTCTATGATGCTGTAGATAAGCCCCAGATCTAACCTGAAGGAGAAGACAAACAAGTTTTATTATACTCACCCGGGTGCGGTTCGGTCCAATGGGCGTCGCAGGTCCACCGCCTCCCATCTCCATGCGATAACGTCCTCTTCCTTGCTTCGTGTAGCAGCTCCTGTGCAAGCGTACTTCTTTGCCCTGTTGAGGGCACAGCAAAGTACTGCATTGCGCAGGCGCCAGGAAATGTCAGAGATGTCCCGCTCCTGCGCACTGCAGTACTTTACTCTGCCTTCAACAGGGCAGAGCAGTGCGCCTGTGCCGAGGTAGAAGTAAGGAGGAGGACGTCATCGCATGAAGATGGGAGGCACCGGACCACGACACCCACCACGCACAACCCTGCCCCCCGGTGAGTATAGTAAAACTTGCTTTTCTTCTATTTCAGGTTAGAGCTTGGGCTTATCTACAGGCTTATAGAATGCTGTAGATAAGCCCTGAAAGGCAGTGGCCGCAGCTTACAGAGCCAAAACGACGTGACAGGCTCCCTTTAACAAGTTGGATCAGTGATGTTTATGCCCATTGTCATTTCCTGTGGTGCTTTTAATACATTCTCAACCACTGAGGTGCATGTACGTTACAGGCGAGGAGCGGGTGTACGGAGCGGCTCAAGATCAGGGAAAGACGCGAAAGAGATGCTTCCATCCTCCATCTGGCCATGTATGGAGCATACGCTGGGGTCTAAGGCTCAGGCACAACATACTCATCTCCGCCCCACACCACGAGCTGTCAGCCCTGCACCCCACACCACGCTCAGTCCTGCACCCCACACCATGAGCCATCAGACCCCCGCCCCACACCACGAGCCAGCGGACCTCAGTCTCACCTGCTATGTTCGGGAATATGTGCGAGAGCGTCGTACGACTGGCTGTTCTGTCCCAAATCCAGGTGATACTTGAAGGTACGAGTCCTTGAATCAGCAGCTCTTTCCAACCCACACCTTCCAGGAGACGCAGCACCTGGGAATAAAGGCAACAGCTTGCTAGAGGCAGAATACGGATCATACGGCAGAGTGGCAAATGGTGGAGACACAGAAATGCGCGCTCATGAATGTCCGCCTTCTGCTCCTTAAGGTTCACGTTGCAGATTGTGGTGCAGATTTTTGCATGCAGATTTGGCTAAATCTGCAGGTCAAATGACCTGTGTTTTACCTGCGGATTTAGTGCGTATTAGCCTGCGGTTTGACACCTGTAATGGATCAGGTGTGAAACCGCTGTGGATTCCGCACAAAGAAGTGACATGCTACAAATTTTAAACCACAGCAAATCGACGCGGAAAAATACGTAACATATGCAGTGCGTTTTTCATTTTCCAAAGACTTAAATGGTACTGTACAATGCAGCAGAAACTGCTGCGGATCCGCAGGGCCAAATCCGCAGCAGAATCCGCAACGTGTGCACACACCCTAAATGTGCAGCGAGAGGCAGAAATGCGTGCTCCGGAATGCGTGGACACGCAGCACCTGGGAATAATGGCAACAGCTTACTATAGGTAGAATATGGATCATATGGCAGAGTGGCAAACAGTGGAGAGGCAGAAAAGTGCGGAGACGCTGCACCTGTGAAATGCGCGCCCAGCACCTGTCAAACGCGCCCAGCACATGTGAAATATGCGCCCAGCACCAGTCAAATGCGCAGACTCTGCACCTGTGAAAAGCGCACCCAGCACCTGTGAAATGCGCAGACGCTGCACCTATGAAATGCGCAGATGCTGCACCTGTGAAAAGCGAGCCCAGCACCTGTGAAGTGCGGAGATGCTGCACCTGTGAAAAGCGCGCCCAGCACCTGTGAAGTGCGGAGATGCTGCACCTGTGAAATATGCGCCCAGCACTAGTGAAATGCGCAGACGCTGCACCTGTGAAAAGCACTCCCAGCACCTGTGAAATGAGCAGACGCTGCACCGGTGCAAAGCACGCCCAGCACCTGTGAAATGCGCAGATGCTGCACCTGTGAAAAGCGCGCCCAGCACCTGTAAAACGTGCAGACGCTGCATCAGTGAAAAGCGCCCCCAGCACCTGTGAAATGCGCAGACGCTGCACCTGTGAAAAGCGCGCCCAGAACCTGTGAAATGCGCAGACGCTGCACCTGTGAAAAGCGCGCCCAGCACCTGTGAAATGCGCAGATGCTGCATCGGTGAAAAGCGCGCCCAGCACCTGTAAAACGTGCAGACGCTGCATCAGTGAAAAGCGCCCCCAGCACCTGTGAAATGCGCAGACGCTGCACCGGTGAAAAGCACGCCCAGCACCTGTGAAATGCGCAGATGCTGCACCTGTGAAAAGCGCGCCCAGAACCTGTGAAATGCGCAGACGCTGCACCTGTGAAAAGCGCGCCCAGCACCTGTGAAATGCGCAGACGCTGCACCTGTGAAATATGCGCCCAGCACCTGTGAAATGCGCAGACGCTGCACCTGTGAAAAGCGCGCCCAGCACCTGTGAAATGCGCAGACGCTGCACCTGTGAAAAGTGCTCACAGCATCTGTAAAATGTGCAGACGCTGCACTGGTGAAAAGCGCGCCCAGCACCTGTGAAATGCGCAGATGCTGCACTGGTGAAAAGCGCGCCCAGCAACTGTGAAATGTGCAGACACTGCACCGGTGAAAAGCGCGCCCAGCACCTGTGAAATGCGCAGACGCTGCACCTGTGAAAAGTGCGCCCAGCACCTGTGAAATGCGCAGACGCTGCACCTGTGAAAAGCGCGCCCAGCACCTGTGAAATGCGCAGATGCTGCACCGGTGAAAAGCGCGCCCAGCACCTGTGAAATGCGCAGACGCTGCACCTGTGAAAAGCACGCCCAGCACCTGTGAAATGCGCAGACGCTGCACCTGTGAAAAGTGCGCCCAGCACCTGTGAAATGCGCAGACGCTGCACCTGTGAAAAGCGCGCCCAGCACCTGTAAAATGTGCAGATGCTGCACCGGTGAAAAGCGCGCCCAGCACCTGTGAAATGCGCAGACGCTGCACCTGTGAAAAGCGCACCCAGCACCTGTGAAATGCGCAGACGCTGCACCTGTGAAAAGCGCGCCCAGCACCTGTGAAATGCGCAGTTGCTGCACCGGTGAAAAGCGCATCCAGCACCTGTGAAATGAGCAGATGCTGCACCTGTGAAAAGCGCGCCCAGCACCTGTGAAATGCGCAGATGCTGCACCTGTGAAATATGCGCCCAGCACTAGTGAAATACGCAGACGTTGCACCTGTGAAAAGCGCACCCAGCACCTGTGAAATGCGCAAACGCTGCACCTGTGAAAAGCGCGCCCAGCACCTGTGAAATGCGCAGACGCTGCACCTATGAAAAGCGCGCCCAGTACCTGTGAAATCTGCAGACGCTTCACCGGTGAAAAGCGCACCCAGCACCTGTGAAATGCGCAGACGCTGCACCTGTGAAAAGCGCAGACGCTGCACCTGTGAAAAGTGCGCCCAGCACCTGTGAAATGCGCAGACGCTGCACCTGTAAAAAGCGCGCCCCGCACCTGTGAAATGCGTAGACGCTTCATCAGTGAAAAGCGCGCCCAGCACCTGTGAAATGCGCAGACGCTGCACCTGTGAAAAGTGCGCCCAGCACCTGTGAAAAGCGCAGACGCTGCACCTGTGAAATATGCGCACAGCACCTGTGAAATGCGCAGACGCTGCACCTGTGAAAAGCACGCCCAGCACCTGTGAAATGCGCAGACGCTGCACCTGTGAAAAGCGCGCCCAGCACCTGTGAAATGCGCAGACGCTGCACCTGTGAAAAGCACGCCCAGCACCTGTGAAATGCGAAGACGCTGCACCTGTGAAAAGCGCGCCCAGCACCTGTGAAATGCGCAGACGCTGCACCTGTGAAAAGTGCACCCAGCACCTGTGAAATGTGCAAACGCTACACCTGTGAAAAGCGCACCCAGCACCTGTGAAATGCGCAGACGCTGCAGCTATGAAAAGCACGTCCAGTACCTGTGAAATGTGCAGACGCTTCACCGGTGAAAAGCGCACCCAGCACCTGTGAAAAGCACAGACGCTGCACCTGTGAAAAGCGCAGATGCTGCACCTGTGAAAAGTGTGCCCAGCACCTGTGAAATGCGCAGACGCTGCACCTGTAAAAAGCGCTCCCCGCACCTGTGAAATGCGTAGACGCTTCATCGGTGAAAAGCGCGCCCAGCACCTGTGAAATGCGCAGACGCTGCACCTGTGAAAAGTGCGCCCAGCACCTGTGAAAAGCGCAGACGCTGCACCTGTGAAATATGCGCACAGCACCTGTGAAATGCGCAGACGCTGCACCTGTGAAAAGCGCGCCCAGCACCTGTGAAAAGCGCAGACGCTGCACCTGTGAAATATGCGCACAGCACCTGTGAAATGCGCAGACGCTGCACCTGTGAAAAGCGCGCCCAGCACCTGTGAAATGCACAGACGCTGCACCTGTGAAAAGCGCACCCAGCACCTGTGAAGTGTGCAGACGCTGCACCTGTGAAATGCGCAGACGCTGCACCTGTGAAAAGGGCACCCAGCACCTGTGAAATGCGCAGACGCTGCACCTGTAAAAAGCGCACCCAGCACCTGGGTGAAATGCGCAGACGCTGCACCTGTGAAAAGTGCGCCCAGCACCTGTGAAAAGCACAGACGCTGCACCTGTGAAATATGCGCCCAGCACCTGTGAAATGCGCAGACGCTGCACCTGTGAAAAGCACGCCCAGCACCTGTGAAATGCGCAGACGCTGCACCTGTGAAAAGCGCGCCCAGCACCTGTGAAATGCGCAGACGCTGCACCTGTGAAAAGCACGCCCAGCACCTGTGAAATGCGCAGACGCTGCACCTGTGAAAAGCGCGCCCAGCACCTGTGAAATGCGCAGACGCTGCACCTGTGAAAAGCACGCCCAGCACCTGTGAAATGCGAAGACGCTGCACCTGTGAAAAGCGCGCCCAGCACCTGTGAAATGCGCAGACGCTGCACCTGTGAAAAGTGCGCCCAGCACCTGTGAAATGTGCAAACGCTGCACCTGTGAAAAGCGCACCCAGCACCTGTGAAATGCGCAGACGCTGCAGCTATGAAAAGCACGCCCAGTACCTGTGAAATGTGCAGACGCTTCACCGGTGAAAAGCGCACCCATCACCTGTGAAAAGCGCAGACGCTGCACCTGTGAAAAGCGCAGACGCTGCACCTGTGAAAAGTGCGCCCAGCACCTGTGAAATGCGCAGACGCTGCACCTGTAAAAAGCGCTCCCCGCACCTGTGAAATGCGTAGACGCTTCATCGGTGAAAAGCGCGCCCAGCACCTGTGAAATGCGCAGACGCTGCACCTGTGAAAAGTGCGCCCAGCACCTGTGAAAGGCGCAGACGCTGCACCTGTGAAATATGCGCACAGCACCTGTGAAATGCGCAGACGCTGCACCTGTGAAAAGCGCGCCCAGCACCTGTGAAAAGCGCAGACGCTGCACCTGTGAAATATGCGCACAGCACCTGTGAAATGCGCAGACGCTGCACCTGTGAAAAGCGCGCCCAGCACCTGTGAAATGCACAGACGCTGCACCTGTGAAAAGCGCACCCAGCACCTGTGAAGTGTGCAGACGCTGCACCTGTGAAATGCGCAGACGCTGCACCTGTGAAAAGTGCGCCCAGCACCTGTGAAATGCGCAGACGCTGCACCTGTGAAATGTGCAGATGCTGCACCTGTGAAATATGCGCCCAGCACCTGTGAAATGCGCAGACGCTGCACTGGTGAAAAGCGCCCCCAGCACCAGTGAAATTCGCCGCGTCCGGTAAAAATGTGTGCTCATGAATGCGCTCCGCCGCCTTCCGCCTTCTGTGCGCTCTTGATTGCGCGATTTACACCTTCCCAGCCTGCCCCTGGATCTGGATGTGAGCGCGCTCATAAATGCACCGCCCTCACTGCGGTGGTGAACCAATCAGCGCTGCAGCCATGATGAACCAATCAGCACTGCAGCTCACAAACACTGCCACCCCCCCTGACACGCCCACTACAGAACTAAACTGCGAAACAAATACTCGCGACAGGGAGGCCTAAACCGTCTGCACAGGGAACTGCACAGCGCCCCCTGCTTGTGTACACAATCGCACTGGAGAATCAGCAGGGCCAAGGGGCTGCACAGAGCAGCACAGCGCCGCCCCCTGGTCCTGCTGGTCTCATCAGTGCAGCGTGATTGTGTGTGCAAGGCAGACTATGCTGCCGGGTGTGCGTGCTGAAGAGGAAGTGGGACCGGCTGTTGTGGCATTTGCCAGAAATGCCTGATGGCCAGTCCGGCTCTGGTTGGAGGACACTCGTTTAACAATGGGATGAAGGCACGGGCACTCTTTCTCCACAAAATAGTCTATTCGGGTTTATTTTACTCCGCATAAACCACCATGTTAGGCCTGTTTCACACTTGCTTTTTTTTGCAGCGCGTTTTTCCCGCAAAAAAACGCATTGAAAAACGCATACAAAAGCATACAACTGCTGCGTTTTTTTCAAGCATTTTTATGAGCATGCATGAAAAAAACGCAGCGTTTTTATGCGTTTGTATGCGTTTTTAGTGCGTTTTTACCGCGTTTGCGTTTTTTTCCAACATTAGGTGGCCCCTCACACTAACCCAAACCATGACTTTACTAACCCTAACCCTGACCCTAACCCTAACCCTAACCCTGACCCTAACCCTGACCCTAACCCTTAACCAAACCATACTTAACCCTAACCCTGACCCTAACCCTTAACCAAACCATACTTAACCCTAACCCTGACCCTAACCGTAACCCTGACCCTAACCCTAACCCTGACCCTAACCCTAACCCTAACCCTGACCCTAACCCTAACCCTAACCCTAACCCTTAACCAAACCATACTTAACCCTAACCCTGACCCTAACCCTTAACCAAACCATACTTAACCCTAACCCTGACCCTAACCCTGACCCTAACCTTAACCCTAACCCTGACCCTAACCCTAACCCTAACCCTAAACCCCCTTAACTAACCCTAACTTTACCCAAACCCCTAAATTCCATTGTCTAAACTAATGGTAAAAAAAAAAAACGCATGTGCAAAAAAACGCATACATAAGCATGCCAATGCGCACATATGCTCACCATAGACTTATAATGGGTGTCTTGCTGTAAAAAAACGCATTGCGCGCGCATGTGTTTTTTTGAGGCAAATCGGACGCACAAAAAATGCAACAAGTTGCATTTTGTGCGCCCGAGCGCATACCGCAAAAAAACGCATGCGCGGTAAAACGCGTACAAACGCATGTGTATGCGCACATAAGCGCATCCCATGCAAAGTATAGGGGAAAAAAATGCATGCGCTATTTAGCGCTAAATTACCGCGAAAAAAAACGCAAATGTGAAACCAGCCTTACACATCACACACATAGTCCTTAGCACTTCCTAGTATACGGCTTAACTCACAGTCACTAAACACGCCGGACCACTTTGCCCAGTTCCCGTGGGCGACTGCACGCCGAACACTTCATTTATTTCCACGGAACACAATAGGCACCAACAGATGACATTAAGTCGCAATCTCTAAGGCTATGTGCACACGCTGCGGTTTTGACCGCAGCAGAACTGCAGCAGTTCTGCAGACAGTGTACAGTAGCATGTTATTCTATGGGATTTACATTCCGCTGTGCACATGCTGCAGATTTTTAGCTGCGGAAAAGCTGCGGTTTTGAATCCGCAGAAACAATTGACATGTCAATTATTTCTGCGGATTCTGCTGCGGTTTGCCACCTATTCCATTGTCCAGGTGGCAAACCGCAGGTAAAACCGCATGGTCTTTTTCAAGTATAGTACATAGCAAATATGGCGGTCTTAAATAGCCCAAAGTAGCCAATCACCATCAAGAATCCGCCCATTATTAATAAATAGCAGTAGTATACAGAGAAAATATATAAAAATACATACCATATAAGTGATAATACAGTGTGAACATAATCTTAAAACATATTACAGAAATGGTGCAATCCTATCAACAAATGATGAAAGTAAACAAAAAATAAATCCAATCCCATATGTATAACCACCAATCATATGTCAGCGTCCCCAAGTATCATAGCAACCCCATACCAATCAGATGTAGTCATACAGAAAACGTCACCAATCAAACTAACCAGCCAATAGATATATTCCCAAAAACAGGCGCCAACCCCGGCAGCCTATTAAATTTACCTACACATTTTAAGATGTCATAGATCCGCCATCCAGCGTTCAACATCCGGCCACCAGAGTCACTACGCAGCGCCAACATGTTGCTGCAGAGGAGATGACATCACAGGACACAAATCCCGCGATAACACTCCAGGACGCGGACCGTGGTGTCATAGATACCGCACATGCGCAGTAGCGCCCAGCGCGGTCAATGTATCTGTAGCTATAGAAGCCCATATCAGTCAGGGCGCGGTCACATGACAAAGTCACATGACCGCAATCCCAGAAACCAATGTCAATCAGGGCGCGGTCACATGACAAAGTCACATGACCGCAATTCCCCCCCCAAAAAAAATGCCAGCGCTTATGTATCCACAAATTATAAATATATATAAAAACCAACTCCATGGTAATCAATAAAGCATATAGCGCAAGGGCGGAATTAAGCAAACCAGGGTCACTATAACTATTCCTTCAGCAGCCTGTGTCAATCAAAAAGCGATCAAATGGCACAGTCACATGACCGCGGTCAGCAAACCAAACGGAGCGCTTTTACAAAGGGATCCAGTGCGTGAACAAATGGAGAATGTAAATAAGCCATCATCATGGCAATCTATACAAACCTCACAATGTACTCATTAAATCATAAATTAGAAACATCTCTATGGGTCCAAATATAAGAAATATAGAAAAATATAAAATTGACTGTATAGGAAATAACTTTATTATAGCATAAATATACAGAGACAAGAGGGCATGGGGATTGAGAAATATGCAAATTCACATAAAAAAATGGTAAATATACAAAAGCTTCAGGACAATTCAGTCCCCATGTCCTCCGGTCACTTCAAAACACCATTCCTGAAAAAAAACAATTAAAACCAACTAATGCTAATTAAAAACCAAAAAATGATGCTGTCAAGACCTATGTGGACTATTTAGTACAAATTTGCAGATTATACTCAAGGTTCATGCCTTTCGGCTATAGTGTACCCAAAGTCGAAATCCACCTCAATTCTTTTCTTTTTAACAATATAGTCCTGTCACCACCCCGTCTCAACATAGGGACCCCATCTATCACCCTAAACCGTAACTGATTCACAGAATGTCTGTTTTCAATGAAATGCTTCGGTGTTGGTAGTTCAAGGAGTTGAGTTCTGATAGTACTCTTGTGTTTACTGATCCGTGCCCTAACTTCCATAGTGGTCTCACCTACATACATCAACCCACAAGGGCAGTTGATCTCATAAATAACAAAACTGGCAGTACACGTAAATTGTTCCTTAATCAAAAATTTCTTCCCAGTATGTGGATGATTGAAGCTGTCACCCTTGATCATATTCCCACAGCACGCACACCCGAGACACGTAAAGTTGCCAAGACTCAAAGGGCCCAACGTCAAATGTCACGGAATTCTACTAGGCCCCACATCTGCTCTCACCAATTTATCTTTTAAATTGTATCCACGCCTATACGATGAAATTGGTCTATTAGCAAATTCAGGGACCTCTGGTAACCCCTTTCGCAGAAGGTCCCAATGTTTATTCAAGATTCCATTGATTTTGTCACTAATAGGGCAAAAAGTTGACACAGATGGTACCTGTCTATTAGTCGTTTTATCACGTTTACGGCAGAGTTCATCAGAAGTCAAATTCATAGCCTTTTCTTTAAAACGTTTCCCACCGGATAACCCCTATTGATGAATTTATGACACATCTCATCAAGTCTACTGTTCTGCTTATTCTCATCCTTAACTATTCTTCACACTCGTAGCATCTGGCTCCGGGGGAGAGACTCAACCATCTTCCTTGGGTGGTTACTATTGTACAACAAAAGACTATTCCTATCAGTTTCCTTAACATAGAGATCTGTACACAATGCACTCCCTTCTTTGTATACCATTGTGTCCAAAAATTGGACTTGAGTCAGAGATTGCGTTAGAGTAAATTTCAACTCTGGATAAATACTATTCAATTCTGTTTGGAAGTTGTATAAGTCCTCAACACTACCCTCCCATACACAGAAAACTTTGTCGATGTAGCGCCACCAGGCCCGGACATGGCACCAGTAGATGGAATTGTACACATGCCGGTCCTCAAATACCGCCATATAGATGTTTGCATAAGTTGGGGCCACATTGGACCCCATGGCGGTACCACGCACCTGCAGGTAATAATCATCCCCAAAAAGAAAATAATTCTTCCTAAGGATGAAACCTAACAGGTAGAGGACTAGCTGTGCACATTCTGGGGCCACGTCCGAGCCCGATAGCACCACACCGACTTCTTCCAAGCCCTTGTCATGCTGAATAGAAGTATACAATGAGGCCACATCAAATGAGGCTAACACTGTATTAGAATCAACCTTAATATCCTTGATCTTACCCAAGAAATCATTCGTGTCCATGATATATGACCATGCTGATGTTGCAAACCGTCGCAAAACCTTGTCCAAAAAAATAGCCACTTTATTAAAAAGCGAACCCCAACCGGATACAATAGGGCACCTGGGAGGATTGAAAAGATCTTTGTGGATTTTCGGAAGGGTATATAGAATTGGTGTCACTGGAATATCCACAATCAAAAAATCCATCAGCTTCTGGTCAATGAGTCCATTAAGAAAGGCATCATCCACCAGGAGTCATAACTCACTAAGAAAGCGAGAGGTAGGATCACCTGTCAATTTAGTATATACATCAACATCCGACAATTGTTGCAAAATCTCAGCCTTATATTTGTTGGTGTCCATTACTACCACAGCTCCACCCTTGTCAGCATTTTTAATTGTGATAGCTGTATTCTTAGATAGCCTTTGTAAAGCTTGTCTCTCAACAAGGCCAAGGTTACCCTTAGCATTATATCGAGAACTTTTCTTTAATTGTGCAATCTCTCTTTCAACCAGCTGGATGTAGGACTCAACAAAACTATTCTTAACAGGGGGCTGGAAATTACTCTTAGGCTGGAGTCACACACAACGAATAAAAAATCGGTCCCATTTTAACGGTCCGAAATCGCACAAAAGTATCTTAACCAGTGATCCGTTTTTGATGCGATTTTTCTTCATTGATGTGATTTTAATCGCATGTAAGGATCCGTTTGACATCCGTCTGGCAAGATTTTCTCGCAGGAGAGCTAAATGGACATATAATGGAGCCCAATGACAGGTTTCCGCACACAAACGAATTAATAGATCTAGACACATTAAATACATATATATATTTTATACATGTTATAGAGACACATTTTATATATATTTCTAATTCATACAGTTCTTCATTGCAGAATAGCCGCTGAAACATTTGCCGGCTTTTGTATAATCATTCTTCTGCCCGACATGAAATGACACATGGTTTACATATAGTTAACCATTTCATTTCATGTCTTTTTTTATGTCTATCACTATTAATTATATGAGGGTTTGTGGGTAAAATTTTGGAGTTGTAGGGGTTTATTTAAGGGGTTAATTCGTTGTATTAAATTGCGGGGACTCCCTGCAGCCTCAGTGACGTCAGCAGGAGTATAAAATATATATATATATGTGTGTCTAGATCTATTAATTCGTTTCTTTATTTAACCGGTCACTGTGATATTACTGTATTTGAAAAAAAAATTTGGGCTTTTGGTGCGATTTTACCGCAACTCACACATCGGGTCCGTTTGCAATCCATTTTTTTCTCGCCCCCATAGACATTGCATTCGTCCGATTTAATCGCCAGTGTGACCCCGGCCTTAGAGTACAAACCAACTCCATGAAGTGTGAAACCAGAAGACTTACAATCAGTCAAAACATTAGAAACCTCCTGTTTATCTGAAAAATATGACGTTAATCGTAATCTTCTAAAGAATGAGAATAAATCACATTCAATCTAGAACCAATCGGGAGAGTTCACAGGACAAAACGACAGTCCTTAGGATAAAATATCATAATCAGCATCTGTCAATACACAAGATGAAATATTTACCACTAAATTGTCCTGCATCAGGACAGGCATCGCACCCACACAGATCAGACCTTGATCACCTATCCTAAGGAAAAGCCCACTGCAGCACCATTATACACCAGCCAGCCCACTGCAGCACCTGCATACACCAGCCAGCCCCCCCACTGCAGCACCAGTATACACCAGCCAGCCCCCCCACTGCAGCACGTGTATACACCAGCAAGCCCCCCACCTCAGCACCTGTATACACCAGCCAGCCCACTGCAGCACCTGTATACACCAGCCAGCCCCCCCACTGCAGCACCTGTATACACCAGCCAGCCCCCCCACTGCAGCACATGTATACACCAGCCAGCCCACCCACTGCAGCACATGTATACACCAGCCAGTCCGCCCACTGCAGCACCTGTATACACCAGCCAGCCCCCCCACTGCAGCACATGTATACACCAGCCAGCCCCCCCACTGCAGCACCTGTATACACCAGCCAGCCCCCCCACTGCAGCACATGTATACACCAGCCAGCCCACCCACTGCAGCACATGTATACACCAGCCAGCCAGACCACTGCAGCACCAGTATACACCAGCCAGCCCCCCCACTGCAGCACATGTATACACGAGCCAGCCAGCCCACTGCAGCACCTGCATACACCAGCCAGCCCACTGCAGCACCTGTATACACCAGCCAGTCCGCCCACTGCAGCACCTGCATACACCAGCCAGCCCCCCCACTGCAGCACCAGTATACACCAGCCAGCCAGACCACTGCAGCACCAGTATACACCAGCCAGCCTCCCCACTGCAGCACGTGTATTCACCAGCCAGCCCCCCCACTGCAGCACCTGTATACACCAGCCAGCCCACTGCAGCACCTGCAGCACCAGCCAGTCCGCCCACTGCAGCACCTGTATACACCAGCCAGCCCACTCACTGCAGCACATGTATACACCAGCCAGCCCCCCCACTGCAGCACCTGTATACACCAGCCAGCCCCCCACTGCAGCACCTGTATACACCAGCCAGCCCACTGCAGCACCTGTATACACCAGCCAGTCCACCCACTGCAGCACCTGTATACACCAGCCAGTCCGCCCACTGCAGCACCTGTATACACCAGCCAGCCCACTCACTGCAGCACCTGTATACAACAGCCAGCCCCCTCACTGCATCACATGTATACAACAGCCAGCCCCCCTCCACTGCAGCACCTGTATACACCAGCCAGCGCCCCCCCACTGCAGCACCTGTATACATCAGCCAGCCCCCCACTGCAGCACCTGTATACACCAGCCAGCACCCCCACTGCAGCACCTGTATACACCAGCCAGCCCACTGTAGCACCTGTATACACCAGCCAGCCAGTCCACTGCAGCACCTGTATTCAGCAGCCAGCCCCCCCACTGCAGCACCTGTATACACCAGCCAGCCCACTTCAGCACTTGTATACACCAGCCCCACTGAGCCCCCCCACTGCAGCACCTGTATACACCAGCTGGCCCCCCCACTGCAGCACCTGTATACACCAGCCGTCCCCCCCACTGCAGCACATGTATACACCAGCGAGCCCCCCCACTGCAGCACCTGTATACACCAGCCGGCCCCCCCACTGCAGCACCTGTATACACCAGCCAGCCCACTGCAGCACATGTATACACCAGCCAGCCCACTGCAGCACTTGTATACACCAGCCAGTCCCCCACTGCAGCACCTGTATACACCAGCCCCCCCACTGCAGCACATGTATGCACCAGTCAGCCCCCCACTGCAGCCCAGCACCTGTACTCACTTACTCACCAGGTCCTAGACACACCATCACTCCAATCCTGGCAGGCATCCAGTGATTACAGGCGGGCGCAGGTAGGCCGGAGGTCCTGAGCCTCTGGTCTCCTCCCCTGATAGGTCAGCGCTGCAGACTGGAGCAGGAGAGAAGAGCGTGCTGTCTCCGTCCACAAAGAACGTCCTGACGTGCAATGTCAGACGTTCTTAACACCCTCCTGTGCCACAGACTGGTGAGTGATGATGCAGCTTCTGCCAGCACGCATACCTGTGTAAAACCGCCGTGCCCGCAGATTTAAAGGGCCGGCGGAAAGAATTTTAAACGGGCCGGCGGCCGGATATGCGGGCGCCGCCAATCCAGCGGCCCACAGAGTCACTTATATCGCGGCCCAGCGGGAAAATGCCCGGTTGGGCAGATTACCAATCCGGGCCTGCCACAGAGTCACTTATATCGCGGCCCAGCGGGAAAATGCCCGGTTGGGCAGATTACCAATCCGGGCCTGATTATGAGAGTTAGTAGTCTATACCGCAGCTCAGTGTAGGGCAGATATTTTTATTCAGGAGCATTATAATGACTCTGCTATTTTTAAGGGCACTGTCTCAGGATGTGCTGCAGAAGACCGGAGAAGATGGAGGTCTGCAGAGATGAGCTGTGGATGAGAAAAGTCATCATGGGGTCTGGACGAGATGGAGACTAAAAGAAAGAGAACAACTCTAATCAGAGAAGATGTCACAGGTAAGATACCTGGATGTAAATGCTCGTTTGTGATCTTGCCTGCGTCTCATCAGTACTGTGGTTCCTGAATGGTTCACAGTCTGATGACTAGTAACAGCAACTCCCAGTATCTCCATTTTTAAGGACATACTGGGAGTTGTAGCTTCATGGTATACAAAGGTATATGGGGTATACCGAACATTACAATTGCTGTACCGTGTACTGATGATGGTTCAGGCGATGTATTTATGTACTGATGCGTGTGTGCGTCTCTGTCTTTTTGAGCGTGTCTGGAGCTATGTCTGTGTATCTGTAATTTTATGTATTTTTGTAAGATGTGTGTATGTAACAGTGCATTGTGGTGTGTAAAAACATTCATGTGTGGGCACATTTACTAAATCTATAAGGGCTCTTTCACATGTGTAAGGGAATTACTTTTGCCTTTCCATGTTTAGAAACAGACAAGTGAAATTTACTAACCTTAACATAACTGTAACCTTAGGGATATGATTGTATTGAGCGGGTTCAGGAGCTGAGCCTGCTCCATACCGGGCAGATGTCAGATGTGATACATAGCTGGCGTCTGCCTGTAACAGCAATAATCAGAGCTCACCTTGATTGCTGCTGTTTTAAGTATTTAAATGCCCCTGTCAATCACTGACAGCAGCATTTAGATATCACGATGGCTGGTGCATTCACTCACCTGCTCCCATCAGCTCCCTGTGACGCAGTTGCAGGTTGCTGATGAGTTGCCACGTATTGCTGCCATGTTAGTCGTTCAATGAATCCCAGCCTGAGTTTTGGCTCCTTGGACGATGTTACAGTCAAGGTGACGGGACATTATTACAGCACGCTCACTTGGTAGTTAGTGGAGACTGTAATGTTTCCCACCTTACACCGACCCTATGACCGGAAGTAAGTTGTGGCAAGGAGAATAAAACTTAATTTTCTCCTTGTAGCTAACGCTTTTCCATTAAGCCAGATAACCAGGCTTTAAACCCTATTTACCTGCAGATTAACCACATATCTGCAGATAAATAACGTATTTCAAGGTGACAAGTTACCCTTAATGGGAGGACTCTGTCAGTACAGAATGGCTACTCAAAAGAAGTCCTGTTTGTTTTAACTCAATCTCCACCTCTCCCCTCTAATTTGATTGACAGCTCTGGCTTCATAGAGCCAGAGAACGATGACGATAGATGGAAAATACAGATCTTTTTCAGATATTTCAGGGCTGTCGATGGGCAAAATGGAATTTCAGCTCCCTCCAAAGAATTTCTATTGGGTTCAGCTCTAGAGACTGGCTAGGCCAGTCCAGGACCTAGAAATGCTTCTTACGGAGACACTCCTTAGTTGCCCTGGCTGTGTGTTTTGGGTCATTGTCAAGCTGGAAGACCCAGGCACTACCCATCTTCAATGCACTTACTAAGGGAATGAGGTTGTTGACCAAAATCTTGCATTATACGACCCCGTCCATCCTCCCTTCAGTACGATGCAGTCGTCCTGTCCCCTTTGCAGAAAAACACCCCGAAAGTATGATGATTCCCCCATCATGCTTCACAGTTGGGATGGTGTTCTTGGGGTTACACTCATCCTTTTTCTTCATCCAAATGCAGCGAGGGAAGTTTATACCAAAACATTCTATGTTGGTCTCATCTGTCCACCTTACCTTCTGTAGAAAAAAGTTAATTCAGCTCACCCTTATGATGATGTCCACACCGCACATGAATAGTTCTATCCGAGCAAGGAAGCATCTCTGCTTGACGTCAAGTGCTTGTGAAAAAAGGAAAGGTATCCAGCTCCGGAAATAAAATCAAAAATCTTTATTGAGACAGATTAAAAGGTAATAAGCTGCTTAATTAGCCAGTATATACTGGAGGAAGGAATGTCCTAGATAACTGGACGTGTTTCGAACACGTGTGGTGCTCTTAATCCTCAGTTTCACAATGAGCAGTCTTGCAAAAGTTAAAATACTCCCCAAACAGGTTGATTTGATTATTGTCTGTGCCATCTATATATATGACATGTACTGTTGCAACTTAAATGTGTTATATGTTGGGTTTTTTTCTCGCTCCCTCTCTGCCATGTTATCTGGGTGTTAACCTTTTTCTAGTGGAGCAATTATCTTCATTTTTTCACCACCTGTTTGGGGAGTATTTTAACTTTTACAAGACTGCTCATTGTGAAGCTGAGGACTAAGAGCACCACACGTGTTCGAAACGCATCCAGTTATCTAGGACATTCCTTCCTCCAATATATACTGGCTATTAAGCAGCTTATTACCTTTTAATCTGTCTCAATAAAGATTTTTCACCTTACCTTCTCCCATGCCTCCTCTGGATCATCCTGATGGTCACTGGTGAACTTCAAGTGGGCCTGGACATTTGCTGGCGTGAGCAGGTGGAACTTACTGTACTCTCCATGCAGGATTTTAATCCATGACGGTGTAGTGTGTTACAAACGGTGATTTGTGAGACTGTGGTCCCAGCTCTCTTCAGGTCATTAACAGGGGCCTCCCTTGTAGTTCTGGGCCGATTCCTTAAATTTATCAGAATCATCCTTAGCCCATAAGACGAAACCTTGCTTAGAGCCACAGACCAAAGAAGATTGACAGTCATTTGCTTTTCTTCCATTTTAACAAAAAATAAACTTTGATATTGGGCAGTGCACATTACAGTTCTTTTCCACACTGTATAGTTTGCTAAAAGGCACACGTGAGAAATGCCGACAAATGAACAATAATACCGTTTATGGTAGCTGTCACGGGGTCCTTCTCCGATAACACACAATCAAGAGAGCGAGGGAAGTGTGAACAATCCCAATACCTTTATTGTAGGCAAAAATAAAAGGTCCATAAACAGTCCACAACACTGGGGTGTTGTGAGTTCATTTTCCCCTTCACCATTGAGGTCTGATGAACTCCCTCTTCTGGGGAAGGAAGGTAGTGAGGCTGATTACCAAGCATCTGGGCAGGATGATGATGATTGGGTGACGGGAATTGCTGACTGGATATAAGGCAGCCGACGACCTTCTGCCTTGCTGGTGATCTCTCTGAGGGATTCTAGGAGACCAGTCTGATTCCTGCTCCTCAAAAGCTAAGTTTTCTGCTCTGTTTTTTGCATTTGTGTTTTGATTTTGTTTTTCCTTGTTTTTCTGGATTTCTGCCATTCCCTGCTGGGGTGAGCTGAATTCCTTTTTGCTCTGTCTTCAGAAAATACCTGAGTACTGATATAGTCTTTTTGAAGCCTAGCGTCTTCAGGGCTTTTTTCCCTATCAGCTGTTGGCTCTTGTTTTGATAGGGTTTTGGCGGATTACAGACAGCAGCTTTTCTATCCTGTCCTATGTAGTTAGCTTGGGTCCCATCGTTTGCTCAGTCTATCTTTCTATCTGTGTGAGTGTTTTGTCATCTTGCTTCACCGTCATTATATGTTGAGGGCTGCCTATTGCTTTGGGGTCTGCTCTGGGGCAGTTTAGATTTCCCTTTCTGTCTTTAGGCTATGTAGTTCTCCGGCTGTGATCGAGGGGTCTAGGGCACCGTAGGAACCCCCCACGGCTACTGCTAGTTGTTGTTGATAGGTTCAGGGGTCTGTAATCCGATAGCTGCCAACTTCTCTAGTTTTCTGGACTTAGCTAGTATTTCTGTTTTTGCCTCCTATGGTGACTCATTCATAACAGAATCACCAGCCATACCGCAGATCCTAGGGTACTCAATAGCAGGAAAGAATTGTAAAAAAAAAAAAAAGGTGTGTATATTTTTTCCTCTATATCTCTGAGGCCTTAGGGGGAATTTTTTTTTCTCTCAATGGAGATAAAGCAATTGTCTGATCGCGTGGAGCAGCTCGCTGCGGAAGTGCAGGGAATTTCCGCCTACCTTGCTCATTCACATGCTGCTGAACCAAAGATTCCTACTCCTGATGAGTTTTTTGGGTATCGGTCTAAATTTTTGAATTTCAAAAATAATTGTAAATTATTTTTTGCCTTGAAGCCTAACTCGTCAGGGAGCTCCACGCAGCAGGTTAAAATTGTCATCTCTTTGCTGCGTGGCGATCCCCAGGATTGGGCATTTTCTTTGAAACCAGATGATCCTATTCTGACTAATGTGAATGCATTTTTTCAAGCCTTGGGGTTGTTGTATGACGAACCTAATGCTATTGATCAGGCTGAAAAGACCCAGTTGGCATTGAGACAGGGTCGAGATTCTGCAGAATTGTACTGTCAAAAGTTCCAAAAGTGGGCGGTCCTTACTACCTGGAATGATAATGCCTTGGCAGCTCTCTTTCGGAAGGGTTTGTCAGAAGCCGTAAAAGATACTATGGTGGGATTTCCTGTTCCCTCTGGTTTTGACGAATCTATGTCATTAGCCATTCAGGTTGATCGGCGTTTACGTGAACGCAGGACTGCACGAGAGGTGCTGCCACCTGTTGAACAAGTGTCTGAACCTATGCAATGTGATAGAGTTTTGTCCAGGGAGCAACGTCAGGAGTTCAGAAGGCGTAATAAGCTGTGTTTTTTTTGTGGAGATGCCTCGCATATTATTTCTGTCTGTCCTAAACGAGAGAAACGTTTTGCACACACGTTTTCTGTGGGTGGTGTTCAACCTAAGTTTCTTCTGGCAATTACTCTGATCTGCTCCCTGTCCACATTTTCCGCCAAGGCTTTTGTGGATTCGGGAGCAGCCCTGAACTTAATGGACTTGGATTTTGCTAAACGTTGTGGATTTCCGATGACACCTCTGCGGACGCCTATCCCTTTGAGGGGGATTGATGCTACTCCTTTGGCGAAAAATAAACCTCAGTTTTGGACCCAGGTGGTAATGCGGGTCGCCCCAGACCATCAAGAAAATTGCAGAGTTTTGGTGTTGCATAATTTGCATGATACCATTGTTCTGGGGTTTCCCTGGTTGCAAATTCATAATCCAGTTTTGGATTGGAAATCTGTGTCTGTGGTGAGTTGGGGTTGTCGGTGTGCCCTTAGTGAGGCTCCAGTTTTTTCCACCTCACCTCAATCGCATGATGTTCCTGACTATTTGGTGGATTTTTATGATGTATTTAGTGAGAATGAGTCTGTGTCTTTGCCTCCTCATAGGAGTTATGACTGTGCAATTGAACAGATCCCGGGGTGTAAATTTCCCAAGGGTCGGCTCTTCAATTTATCTGTACCCGAGCACAAGGCTATGCGATCCTATATTAAGGAGGCGTTGGAGAAGGGTCATATTAGACCATCCTCTTCACCCTTAGGTGCTGGGTTTTTTTTCGTGGCCAAAAAGGATGGTTCATTAAGGCCTTGTATTGATTATCGTGCCCTCAACAAAATTACTATTAAATATCAGTATCCGTTACCCCTGATTTCAGATCTATTCTCCAGAGTTAAAGGTGCGTGCTGGTTTACCAAGCTTGACCTCAGGTGGGTGTATAATCTTATCCGCATTAAGCATGGGGATGAATGGAAGACGGCGTTTAATACTCCGGAGGGACATTTTGAGTACCTGGTGATGCTATTTGGGCTCACTAATGCCCCTTCTGTCTTCCAGTGCTTCATGAACGATATTTTCCGAGACTTTGTGGATAAATTTTTGATTATCTATCTGGATGATATTTTGATCTTCTCCAAGGATTGGGATTCTCATGTGGAACATGTTCAGACTGTGTTCCGGATCTTGAGGGAGAATTCCCTGTATGTCAAAGGATCGAAATGCCTTTTTGGGGTACAGAGGATTTCTTTTTTGGGATTTATTTTGTCTCCGTCAACTATTGAAATGGACCCGGCCAAGGTACAGGCCATTTATGATTGGGTTCAGCCCACTTCTTTGAAGGCCCCCAGAAGTTTTTGGGTTTTGCTATTTTTTATCAGAAATTTATAGCAAAATTTTCTAGTATTGACAAGCCATTGACTGATCAGACTAAGAAGGGTGCTGATGTGTTGAATTGGTCTCCGGAGGCTGTTTCTTCCTTTCAGGAGCTGAAGCAAAGATTCACTTCTGCCCCGGTTTTACGGCAACCTGATGTCTCACTCCCGTTCCAGGTAGAGGTGGACGCTTCTGAGATTGGTGCAGGAGCTGTTTTGTCCCAAAAGGATCCTGTAACATCTAAAATGAATCCCTGTGCTTTCTTTTCCCGAAAGTTCTCTCCATCTGAACGTAACTATGATGTGGGGAATCAGGAACTGTTAGCCATGAAATGGGCATTTGAGGAGTGGAGACATTGGTTGGAGGGAGCTAAACATCAAGTCGTGGTCCTCACTGACCACAAGAATTTGATTTACCTGGAGTCGGCCAAACGCTTGAACCATTGTCAGGCTAGGAGGGCCTTGTTTTTTACACGTTTTGATTTTGTGGTCTCTTTTCTTCCTGGCACTAAGAATGTCAAGGCTGACGCTCTCTCTAGGAGCTTCTTTGCTGATTCTCCTGTGGTGACCAAGCTTGCTACCATCTTAGGCGAAGGGGTAGTTCTTTCTGCCATCTCGCCCGATTTGAGACGTGCTCTGGAAGAGTTCCAGGAGGACAAACCTGAGCGTTGTCCCAGTGGGAAGTTGTATGTTCCTGACCAGTGGAAGAAGAGAGTGATGTCTGAAGTTCATTGCTCTGCATTGGCTGGTCATCCAGGTATTTTTGGTACTAGAGATCTGGTGAGTCGGTCTTTTTGGTGGCGCGCCTTGTCTCGTGATGTCAGGAATTTTGTGCAGTCCTGTGGGACTTGCTCCCGGTCTAAACCTTGTTCTCGCTCTAGTGGGTTGTTGATGCCTTTGCCGGTCCCCAGGGGGCCATGGACCCATATTTCAATGGATTTCATCTCTGATATGCCTGTCTCTCAGAGAATGACTGTTATTTGGGTGATTTGTGATAGGTTCTCTAAGATGGTTCATCTTGTACCACTCCGTAAGTTGCCATCTGCCTCTGAGTTGGTGCCCCTGTTTTTCCAACAGGTGGTTCGCTTGCACGGGATTCCTGAGAACATTGTGTCTGACAGAGGAGTTCAGTTTGTGTCTAGATTTTGGAGGACTTTCTGTTCCAAGCTGGGAATTCAGTTGTCCTTCTCCTCTGCTTTTCCCCCTCAGACCAATGGGAAGATGGAGAGAACAAACCAGACCTTGGAGTCATATTTGAGATGTTTTATTTCCGCTGATCAGGATGATTGGGTTTCATTTTTGCCCTTGGCCGAATTTGCTTTAAATAATAGAGCTAGTTCCGCCACTTTGATGTCACCTTTTTTTTGTAACTTTGGGTTTCATCCTCGATTTTCTTCAGGCAGGTGGAGCCTTCTGCCTGCCCAGGTGTTGACACTGTGGTGGAGAGAATGCACCAGATCTGGGACCAAGTGGTGGATAAGTTATCTCTCTCCCAGGAAAAGGCCCAGCGGTTTTCCAACCGACATAGGACCACTGGTCCCCAGTTTAAGGTTGGTGATATGGTTTGGTTATCATCAAAAAATATCGCTATGAAGGTGGCTTCTCCTAAGTTTAAGCCTAGATTTATTGGACCTTACAAGATTTTGGAGATTATTAATCCGGTCTCTTTTAGTTTGGCTCTTCCTTTCACATTTAAAATCCATAATGTGCTTCATAAGTCCTTGTTGAAGAGGTTTGTTGAACCAGTAGTTCCTGGGGTGGCACCTCCAGACCATGTATTGGTTGAAGGTAACTTGGAATATGAGGTAGAGAAGATACTGGATTCCCGTCTGGCTAGACGGAGACTCCAGTATTTGGTTAAGTGGAAGGGTTATGGTCAGGAGGATAATTCCTGGGTCTCTGCCTCTGATATTCATGCCAAAAGATTGGTGCGTGCCTTTCATCGGGCTCACCCTGATCTCCCTGGTGGAGTGGATGAGGGTTCAGTGACCCCTCCTCAAGGGGGAGGTACTGTTGTGAGTTCATTTTCCCCTTCACCATTGAGGTCTGATGAACTCCCTCTTCTGGAGAAGGAAGGTAGTGAGGCTGATTACCAAGCATCTGGGCAGGATGATGATGATTGGGTGACGGGAATTGCTAACTGGATATAAGGCAGTCGACACCCTTCTGCCTTGCTGGTGATCTCTCTGAGGGATTCTAGGAGACCAGTCTGATTCCTGCTCCTCAAAAGCTAAGTTTTCTGCTCTGTTTTTTGCATTTGTGTTTTGGTTTTGTTTTTCCTTGTTTTTCTGGATTTCTGCCATTCCCTGCTGGGGTGTGCTGAATTCCTTTTTGCTCTGTCTTCAGAAAATACCTGAGTACTGATATAGTCTTTTTGAAGCCTAGCGTCTTCAGGGCTTTTTTCCCTATCAGCTGTTGGCTCTTGTTTTGATAGGGTTTTGGCGGATTACAGACAGCAGCTTTTCTATCCTGTCCTATGTAGTTAGCTTGGGCCCCATCGTTTGCTCAGTCTATCTTTCTATCTGTGTGAGTGTTTTTTCATCTTGCTTCACCGTCATTATATGTTGGGGGCTGCCTATTGCTTTGGGGTCTGCTCTGGGACAGTTTAGATTTCCCTTTCTGTCTTTAGGCTATGTAGTTCTCCGGCTGTGATCGAGGGGTCTAGGGCACCATAGGAACCCCCCACAGCTACTGCTAGTTGTTGATAGGTTCAGGTGTCTGTATTCCGATAGCTGCCAACTTTTCTGGTTTTCTGGACTTAGCTAGTATTTCTGTTTTTGCCTCCTATGGTGACTCATTCATAACACTGGGGCTACAATAGTCCAGAACACGAATGTAGCTCAGTAACAGGATGAATGTCCAATAATCCGGCGGACAGAGGATAAAATGGATCCATATGCTTCCCCTTCTCTCTGACGTGCCGTCTTCACGTGATCATCACCATACAGGGTCTGACTTGTACAGCTCCTGTCCTCCCCAGCCCCCTCCTTATGTCCACGGGTAGTCAGACAGATTGGGGTGGTTTTCAAGCCTCCCAGACCTGACAAAGGTGCCTTGGGGATTAAGGCACTACAGGGGGTCATCAAGAGACATAGATGCAGTCAGTGTTAGGCGTCGGGTTCCTGCAGCTGCACAGCAGGAATTCAGAGCCTTGCATTCAGTGGTCTCCCATTATCCACCGACCACTCAGGAGCCTGCACAGCAATCCCAGTGTCCCAGACGCTCTGCTCAGACCAGCTCTGTGGGTCTGGCTGTTGCTGCCACCTCTGGTCCAGCAATAGCATTGCAGGCTGCTCAGCAACAAGCCATTCCAGAGGCTAAGTCCTCCCATCGCTCTACTGGGCATGCTCACGAGACGATCTCCCATTGGAGATCGGGAGTCACATGCCCAGGTCCTTCTCGTGATCTGATTGGTCCATCACAGGGATCTGGAAGCTTCCGGAAGGTCCCAGCTATAAAAGGTTCGCATGGCCGCTCTGCCATGCTCTAATATAGTCTCTAGTGGCTAACTGTGTGAATGAGGATGGATGCGTGTACCTGCGAATGACTCATTAAGATCCCCTCCCTCTGATATTACGAGTGTGTATAGGGACTTAGGTTTAGAGTCAGTGGCAAGCTACAGCCACAATAGCATCCTCCACAGTGCTAGCGTCCGACAGTGCGCCTCCTACCGGGCATTGTCGATTAGCGGCGGTGTCGGTTGCCGCGCTGCAGTCTGCAGATCCTCTTGGCATCCACAGTAGCGACACCACACGCACGATAGGTCTAGACGGACGCTGACCCTCTGCCTAGGGTCCAGCTCCTGTGACCATATATCGTACGTGCACTTCTCTGAGACCTGTGACGTTAACAGGCTCAGCCTTTTGTGTTTAGCACTTAGGCGTCTTTGTGAATAAACAGAGATCGCTCAGCGCACCGGGTGACGTTCAATCCGCGTGTGTTATACCGCCATATTGTGCGCCCGCATTATCTAGCAGCAGTGCTAACACCTTCTGCACGGTAGACCCCGGGCGGTGAACGCACTTTACGTTATTTAATATTTAGTGCGTTCCGCCGTCCCTAACAGTCAGGCTGCAGACAGTAAGTGAGCTAATTCAATTATCAGACTTGGAAAGTAATTGAGACTCTAGACAATATGGGGAATACACGGAATGATACAGGGCAACAAGAGAACACTATGGAAATCTGTATAATATAAATAGACACAAAATGATACCCACATAACATATCACACCATCATAGTAGCCATAGGGTGGGCCCCTAGAGTCGATTCCCCTGGTGGGCCCTAGGTACTCCAGTCCGACCCTGTATCTATCTATCTATCCTATATCTATCTATCTATCTATCTATCTATCTATCTATCTATCTATCCCATATCTATCTATCTATCCCATATCAATCTATCTATTTATCCCATATCTATCTATCTATCTATCCCATATCTATCTATCTAATATATCTATCTAATCTATCTATCTATCTATCCCATATCTATCTATCTATCCCATATCTATCTATCTATCTATCCCATATCTATCCGTCTATCTATCTATCCGTCTATCTATCTATCTATCTATCTATCCCATATGTATCTATCATCTATTATAAGGTAACGATTATTATTCAGGTAGGTGACACTCGTTAGGCAGCCAGATAACCAGGTCCGGCACGGGTTTCTCATATACAGTGGTGGGCAAAAGTATTGGCACCCCTGCAATTCTGCCAGATAATACTCATTTTCTTCCTGAAAATGATTGCAATCACAAATTCTTTGGTATTATTATCTTCATTTAATTTGCTTGCAAGGAAAAAACACAAAAGAGAATGAAGCAAAAATCAAATCATTGAACATTTCACACAAAACTCCAAAAATGGGCCAGACAAAAGTATTGGCACCCTCAGCCTAATACTTGGTTGCACGACCTTTAGCCAAAATAACTTCCAACAACCGCTTCTGGTAACCATCAATGAGTTTCTTACAATGCTCTGCTGGAATTTTAGACCATTCTTCTTTGGCAAACTGCTCCAGGTCCCTGATATTTGAAGGGTGCCTTCTCCAAACTGCCATTTTGAGATCTCTCCACAGGTGTTCTATGGGATTCAGGTCTGGACTCATTGCTGGCCACCTTAGAAGTCTCCAGTGCTTTCTCTCAAACCATTTTCTAGTGCTTTTTGAAGTGTGTTTTGGGTCATTGTCCTGATGGAAGACCCATGACCTCTGAGGGAGACCCAGCTTTCTCACACTGGGCCCTACATTATGCTGCAAAATTTGTTGGCAGTCTTCAGACTTCATAATGCCATGCACATGGTCAAGCAGTCCAGTGCCAGAGGCAGCAAAGCAACCCCAAAACATCAGGGAACCTCCGCCATGTTTGACTGTAGGGACCATGTTCTTTTCTTTGAATGCCTCTTTTTTTTCCTGTAAACTCTATGTTGATGCCTTTTCCCAAAAAGCTCTACTTTTGTCTCATCTGACCAGAGAACATTCTTCCAAAACATTTTAGGCTTTCTCAGGTAAGTTTTGGCAAACTCCAGCCTGGCTTTTTTATGTCTCGGGGTAAAAAGTGGGTATCCTGGGTATCCTACCATACAGTCCCTTTTCATTCAGACGCCGATGGATAGTACAGGTTGACACTGTTGTACCCTCGGACTGCAGGGCAGCTTGAACTTGTTTGGATGTTAGTCGAGGTTCTTTATCCACCATCCGCACAATCTTGCATTGAAATCTCTCGTCATTTTTTCTTTTCTGTCCACATCTAGGGAGGTTAGCCACAGTGCCATGGGCTTTAAACTTCAAGATGACACTGCGCACGGTAGACACAGGAACATTCAGGTCTTTGAAGATGGACTTGTAGCCTTGAGGTTGCTCATGCTTCCTCACAATTTGGTTTCTCAAGTCCTCAGACAGTTCTTTGGTCTTCTTTCTTTTGTCCATGCTCAATGTGGTACACACAAGGACACAGGACAGAGGTTGAGTCAACTTTAATCCATGTCTACTGACTGCAAGTGTGATTTAGTTATTGTCAACACCTGTTAGGTGCCACAGGTAAGTTACAGGTGCTGTTAATTACACAAATTAGAGAAGCATCACATGATTTTTCAAACAGTGCCAATACTTTTGTCCACCCTCTTTTTTATGTTAGGTGTGGAATTATATCCAATTTGGCTTTAGGACAATTCTTTTTTTGTTTTTTTCATTGAAGACAACTTAAATGAAGATAATAATACCAAAGAATTTGTGATTGCAATCATTTTCAGGAAGAAAATGAGTGTTATCTGACAGAATTGCAGGGGTGCCAATACTTTTGGCCACCACTGAAACTCCAACAGTCCATGCGGTTTATTAAGCCTCATAAACCAAGGCCATATGCAACAGAAAGTTCACATAAAACAGCATAGCATCCATCCATCCCTGTGGGCACACAGGCTTTGCTCCATCCAGCCAACAGGCTATACAGTCTCTTAGTAACACTCCCGTGTCCCGGTTACCTCATAGTTGCTTCACCACGCTGCAGACATCGGTTCCCTCTCCTGGGAACTCTCAGACACGTGCAACCATTATGCACACAGGCACTCCGGAAGGCAGACACATCTTCCAGCGAGACCTTGCACACGGACCAATCGGGTCCAAGCATTTTCCTCATGTGACCTACCCTGGCCACCTTATATGGTCCGTAGCCACGCCCACCGATTCACATGGCTATGACGTCATCACAGGTCCTTCAATCATTCACACACATATACTTTACTATGGCGTTCTATACACGCCTAGGTGGGTTTGCAGGTAGCTGGTTCCACCTGTCTCACCAGCTCCCTGGAAAGCTCTCCCTGACACAGTGTAATGACAGCTCAGCAGTACCTCTGCTGATCAACACACATGTTCAAGCTTCCATCCCAAGGCCACCTACCTTGGGATACATGACGGTCATTCAGCATCCTGCCACTCATCCTCTCTCCTGGGATACCCACACAGCGCCCCCTAGCGGACACAGTGGTCACTACACCACATGCCTCCCCCCTCTGTTTAAACTTGTGGGGTTTAACACACAACATTACCCCGGGATCTCGAGACCGGGCACTCATTACACCTTGCTCAACAGGTCGAGAGAACCGTCTCCATCTGTTTTGTCTATCATAGTGCCTCATCTCTACATTAGGCCTCCCTCGCCCCCAGCAGTCAGAATATTGGCCTTGGTTTTTGGCCTTCCATTCACAGTCCGTCAGTGTGACCAAACACTCTTTAGTCCCCACCTGTCTGCAGTGCGCTTCGTCACCTGACCTTTCTCTCACTGACCGGCTCTCCCTGTGGGTACAGTCAGAAGTCCCACTCCCAGTCGCGTCAACTGTCTGGCCTGAGTCTGACCCATTTAGTGTCTCACAGGAGCTAATGTTATGAATGAGTCACCGGAGGAGGAGAAAACAAAAATACAAGCTAAGTCCAGAAAACTGGAGAGGTTGGTAGCTATCGGATTGCAGGCCCCTGATCCTATACACCACAACTAACAGTAGCCGTGGGGGGTTCCTACGGTGCCCTAGACCCCTCGTCACAGCTGGAGAACTACATAAGCCTAAAGAAGGAAAGGGGAAATCTAAACTGCCCCAGAGCAGACCCCAAAGCAATAGACAGCCCCCAACATGTATTGTCGGTGAAAAACAGATGAAAACACAAACACAGACAGAAAGAAAGGCTGAGCAAATGATGGGGCCCAACTAACTAGATAGGACAGGACAGAAAAGATGCTGGCTGCAATCCACAAAAAACCCTACCAAAAATGTCCCAACCGTCTGATAGGGAAAAAGGCCCTGAAGTCGCTAGACTTCAAAATCACTATATCAGCACTCAGGTATATTCTGAAAACAGAGCAAAGAGATCAACTGATCAGAGACAAAAATGGAATTCAGCCAGTCCCAACCAGGACTGGCTGAATACAAACACTAAGGAAACCAGACAAAATCTCATGGAATAATAGCAGGGCAAAACTTAGCTTTTAGTAGACAGGAACTAAGCTGGATGCAAGAGCTCAGAGCAGAAAGGATCACCAGCAGCCCTGCAGGGCGTCGGCTGCCTTATATCCACTCAGAAATTCCAGATGTCCAATCACACTCCGCCTGTTCAGATGACAGGTTCTTCCCATCCCAATCAATTTCACTACCTCTCTTCACCAGCAGAGGGAGTTCATCAGACATCAAAGGTGAAGGGGAGAATGAACTCACAACAAGCTAAGGTCTCTCAGTTTCGTCTTGCCAGTAAAATTGCCACTCGCCGATTTTTGATGTCCCTGCCTTGCTGACATTCTTTGGCCACCTGCCATGTCACCACTTGGAGGATCCCTTCAGGATCTTACATCTTGGGTTGAAGGCGGCCGCCACCTGGTGTTCCGTACCTCTTTATTGATCCACCGATGGTCCAGCCTCAACTGCTCAATCTCTTGCAGGTACCCCACTCAATACTCCTAGAGCATCCGAAAGTTTCTCAGGCTTTCCATGGAGCCGACCACCATGATGGGAACCATGGCCTCTTCACTGGATACCTGGACTTCATCATCAGGAGGCATCCTCACCCTCACCACACCGGAGATATTTACAAGGTCTTGCATTACCTTCCTGAGTCTTCCAATGATTCTCCCAATCAGACCTTTGGTTACCGGAATTACATCTTTCCGCAAACCCAGCCAATCCATAGCCTCCCTTGCTAACTCTAGGCGTCGAGCAGCTTTCATATTACTCCGCCTGACCAACTGTTTGGTGTGGAGACATTGCAAATGCATTTCTTTCAGGATAGCTACTCAGTTTGCTGTATCTTCAATGGCTGATATTATCACCAACTGCCGAGTCTCAGGTGCTCAGTGCACCTTACACGCTTTGATGGCCTTTTTAAAAGCCTCATGCACACCTTCCTCAGTGCAGGCTTCTTGCTTGTCTTCAGGCACCTCAATCACAGACTTGAAGGTCGTGGTCTTGCTCTCTTCCTGGACAGAAGGCTCTGGTTTTATCACGGACACTTCCCTTACTACAGTTGACCCGACCGGGTGACTCTTTTCTTCAGTTCTTAGTTCACAAACTTCATGAGATTTTATCTCTTCACGACCCTTTGCCAAGATGGGTACTGGCAGTTCCATCTTGTTATCACTCGTGCTCGGCTGCTGTAAGTCTTTGTCCACCTTCTTCTCCCGCAGAAGACCTTTTACTGTTCCTCTGAGTTCTTCCATCTCTTCCCGAAGGGTCTTGTTCACGTTTTGACACGTTGACAGGTGACCTCTGGGCTCCAAGACTTCTTTCTCCCTCCACCCTATGCTCGGCCATTTGTCTCAGGACCCTTTCTTGTTCGAGATGTTCTTCCACTATCTCTTTTATCAACTGCATCTCATGATCTTGTTCTCTTTTGGCCAGCACGTGTCGCACTACTACTTCTTTAATTATATTTTCAAAGGGTACCACTGGATCAGCCCCGTCAGTCGAGTGAACCCTCCAGTTACCGTCCACCCATGTGTCTAGTCCAGTCGTCTCATCTCCCAGCCCACCATCCGTCATGTCACGAGATGTCAGGTCCGTAAGTTGGGCAAATGTACCCCTTCCTCCGGTCACTTCTACATCTGACTTGTCCACTTTAGGAGGCGTCACCGTCTCAACGTCTGTTAGCTCAACATTAGAAACATCTCCATCCCCGTGCCACATATCATCAAACAAGACTAAGTCCCGGACCCTCTCAAAGGGATGCACTAAGCTTGGTGGCATACTGCCACCTTGGCACTTAACCCCTTTGTCATCTCGATCATGACTCTGTCCACCGTATAGTTCACAATGACCCCATGGTCGCAGCGAACCCTGACGTTTTTCTCGGTCAGAGATAAAACGAGAGGAGTTCCTGTCAGAGTCACCTGACTCTTTGAGTCCAGCCTACCAGAGACTCCTTCCTGGTGCAGCATCACGGTACACACCTGTGGCCTGTCGTTATCCGGAAAATACATGCCGCACTCCGAAAAAGTCATACACACACACACTGTGGTTCCCTAGACATGTCCACTGAGGTAACCAGTGCTGCCCCTTTTGAAAACTCGGCCCATTTCTGGACCACCATCCCAATTTGGGCCACCGCCCCCCTCTGGGACTCCACCCCTTTTTGGGTTACCACAACCGATTTGGGTCACCACCTCCCTCTGGGACTCCACGCCTTTTTGGATTACCACCCCGATTTGTGTCACCGCCCCCTTTCGGGATTTCCCCATGTCCTTTCTACAGGTCTCCTTAGACCACAGTTCACACGACACAGTTTGTCTCTTGAGCCCGTACTGGCCCTTTAAGTATGATACCACACAAGTTCTTGCTGGCACCACCACAGCTCCTGCTGTCACCGATCACCGACACCTCCGGCTGCCGCTCACACACAGTTGCTGGTGTCACCTTCGTTACACCGACAAGTTACAGGAAGCCGCTTGTCCCCTTCGTAACCCCACCGAGTTACAGCAAGCCGCTTGTCACCTTCGTAACCCGTCGAGTTAAAGCAAGCTGCTTGTCACCTTCTTGACTCCCCTGAGCCACCGCAAGCTGAGTTGAGAAGGAAAAGAAAAAAAACACACACACAACACAAAACTCACGTGTCCTGTCTGTGTGCTATTCAGGACGTCCGTCTCCTCCTGAGACCGTCCAACACACAGGGCGCACCGGGTGCTATTCAGGGAGCCGACCCTCCTCCCAGGGTTTCCCAACACACCGGCCTCACCATGTCCAGGGGCTCAGTGGGTGCTATTCAGGACATCCGTCTCCGCCTGAGACTGTCCAACACTCACGACTCACCAGGTCCAACGTCACAGCACGTGTTCCAGGGATCCGATTCTTCTCCCAGAACCTCCCAACACTGACCCTCCAGGACCTTTGCACACTGAACCCTCCAGGTACACAGTCTTTCTCACTGACCCAGGTCAGTACAACACAGACACCTGTCTGTTACCTGTGTCGGCCACACAGGTTCTCGGGTACCTCTTATCCACAGAGGCACCCTATAGCAATCCACAGTCTCTTTCTCTGACCCCAGTCAGCATATCACATGGCTTTCAAGACAATCAGCCATCCTGGCTCAGTTGCCAGCACTGCAACATGTGCTTTTGGAAACCGTTGCCCTTAGCAACCAAATTTTGCAGACCTCGCCCGTTGCCCCTAGCAACAAGGTGTGATAAAACACTCCGGGATCGGCTTTGCTGGGGTCAAAGTTTACGTGCGTTCAGCATGAAACTCAGGCGCAGAGCTGGGATTCGGGTGTAACTGACCCTGGGTCAGGTTTATTAACGGTGAAAGCAATGCAAAAAGAAATAAAACATAAAACAAATCCTTGCCTGTCCGGCACTAACTAAACAATGGACAACCTAACTACCAACAGGCAGGCTTCTCCCATCCAGCCAAACCACAGTTGCAGTGGGCACTGCTTTCACTCACGTGTGTCTCTCACACAGACAGACTCTCTGTGTTCCCAGGCTGAGACACTCACACAACCACCTGGCATCCTTTTATATCCACCTCCCATTATTCATTAGCAAGCAGGTGCGATACTGACCAGACTAGGCCACATAGGAAAGGAATCTGTGCGAGATATACCTGCCCTCATCCACTATTCCCACATGATTCTCACAAAGGCTACAACATTGCCCTTCGCATTTCCCCACCAATTGTAAGGTAGCGCTGGTTATTCAGGTAGGGGACACTCGCTAGGCAGCCAAATAACCAGATCCGGCACAGGTTTCTCATATAACTCCAACAGTCCATGCGGTTTATTAAGCATCATAAACCAAAGCCATATGCAACAGAAAGTTCATGTAAAACAGCATAGCGTCCATGACAGAGGTCTGCTCTGTTTCCCTGTGGTCACACAGGCTTTGCTCCATCCAGCCAACAGGCTATACAGTCTCTTAGTAACACTCCGGGTTACCTCATAGTTGCTTCACCACGCTGCAGACGTCTGTTCCCTCCCCTGGGAACTCTCAGACACATGCAGCCATTATGCACACAGGCACTCCGGAAGGCAGACACACCTTCCAGCGAGACCTTCCACACGGACCAATCGGGTCAATGCATTTTCCTCATGTGACCTACCCTGGCCACCTTATATGGTTCGTAGCCACGTCTTTCAATCATTCACACACATATACTTTACTATGGCGTTCTATACACCCCTAGATGGGTTTGTAGGTAGCTGGTGCTGCCCATCTCACCAGCTCCCTGGAAAGCTCTCCCTGACACAGTGTAATGACAGCTCAGCAGTACCTCTGCTGATCAACACACATATTCAAGCTTCCATCCTAAGGCCACCTACCTTGGAATACATAACGGTCATTCAGAATCCTGCCACTCATACTCTCTCCTGGGACACCCATACAGCGCCCCCTAGCTGACACAGTGGTCACTACACCACACTATCTATATCATATCTATCTATCTATATCATTTCTATCTATCCCATATCTATCTATCTATTTATCTGTGCGCGTAATGGAGTATGGGTTGGACAAATGTAAAAGATAAATGTGGACAGAAATGACATCACAAATCTTTTTTTTTTGTTAAATAACATAGCTTTTTTTACCTTACAAAAACTCATACAATCCGCATGTAAAAAGCGCAATCAAAAACGCACCTACGTTTTCTGCCAAAAGATGATGATTCAGTGCGAAAAAATCCGCACTGGAATCCGCAGTGTGTGCAGTTACCCTTATAGCTTTCAGCACTATAAAGGTATGTAGATGGGTACATATTCATTATTTTTAAAAAAGAATGTCTGTTTGTTCATGCTCATGCGAGTGCTCAGGATGCTTTCAATGTGTTACAATAAGCTTGAAGATAGAGGAGGGAGGGGTTTGGGTGCGTTTTGGAGTGGGTGTGCTAGGTTCTAGCTTATAGGCAAGTGCAATGCATCATAGAACTTGTAGTATTAGAGCACAGTAACTCAGGAGAAAGGAAGTTGTCGATTAACCCCATGAGAGCTGGAGACAGCACTGAAAATGTGCTTCTAAAGTATGATAAAAGGTAATATTGCTAAAATAAACACAGTGGATGTTTTGAGTGGCACATAATAGCAAGATTTATGAAAAAAAAGTGATAATACTGGAAAACTTCTTTAAAAGGATAAAAAAATTTGATGGGAGTATTTCTTTAAAAACAATCATACATATCCGTATACTTTTATCTATAATGGGATCTGTTTAGATTCCATTAGGGCATCTGCCAAATGATGGAAACTTTAGTTAAAATTAAACAGCCCCCATTATAGTTTAGTCATATTATTTTCCATGACTGTCCTTGGGTCTGACAAGCAAAATATAGGTTGTCAGGGATGAATATCGCTATTAATCTCCTGTATTGTGTAAATGGTCCACAAACAAGTGGAACAGAGGGGAAAGAAGTACATCCAAAAAATTGGAACTCCAGAAAATTAATAGAAAAATAGATAAATTCTTTATTCATCACATGTACACGTAACAGCACAAAAACATAAAAACACTTAAAAAGCACAAAGAGGCAATCATGTCACAATCATACAATAATGATATAGTGACACTCCCACAACCATTATCCCCATATCACAGTATTCATATGTAGGGGTATAGCAGATTCTCAGGATGCAGTGACGAGACACGAGACAGGGTATGACTTGTATAATCAACTTTTATAAATTGGAGCCGCTAAGGCTATACTGAACAAGCAAAAAGGGGTAACAACAAATTGTCCTCGCAGGGACTCAACAAAATAAACAATACTTTTTATGTAACTGGGAGTAACCCGGGTGTCGGAGGCCAGACTATGGCCAAACTATGGCACTTATTTCTAAAGTCCACTTATCCTTCCATGCGTCGCTCGGGATCGCAGATGCGGCCGCTTAGAGGTCATTGATGCGATGCCTTGACGCCTCGTTCTTCCGGGAAGGTTTGGGCTCATCGGGCCCTGAAGAAACTGTGCCGGTGGGGCGCAACAGGCCCTGAAGAAATGGTGCCAGTGGGGCACAACAGGCCCTGAAGAAACGGTGCTGGTGGGGCGCAACAGGCCCTGAAGAAACGGTGCCAATGGGGCACAACAGGCCCTGAAGAAACCGTGCCGGTGGGGTGCAACAGGCCCTGAAGAAATGATGCCGGTGGGGCGCAGCAGGCCCTGAAGAAACGGTGCCGGTGGGGCGCAACAGGCCCTGAAGAAATGATGCCGGTGGGGCGCAACAGGCCCTGAAGAAAACGATGCCGGTTGGGCGCAACAGGCCCTGAAGAAACAGTGCTGATGGGGGCGCGGTAATGACGCAGTTCCTCCCCCAAAAGACGAGTAGTTGTCCTCTGCTAAAGGGTCCCTCCGTAGCAGGGACGAGGGCCTCTATTGTCGCCTATGGCGAGGTGGCGTCCCTTGAGGTCTGTGATGACAGGGTCGCCACAGGGAGAGAAGGCCAGGAGGCAGTGTCCAGGCCTCTGTGGCCATTTTACGAGTAGTCGCAGCCGCGGCTTGAGGTAACGGATCTCCCTCACAGGGGAGGGGGACGGCGGGCGTGGCCCTCTGAGAATGTGGGCAGGAAGCGGCCTCTGGTACAAGTCTCTCACGTCTCACTTGTCGGTGAGTGCGCAGTATCCTCACAGGCTCCGGTCGTTGTCTCACACACACTGCCCGGCACCACGGCTCCCTCCAAGTCACCCTGCTTCCTGCCTCCTGTCACACTCACTCCCAACTGCCACTTCAGCGCGCCCCCTGCTCCTTTAATTCTTGCCCCGGCCCCTGTTGCCCTGACAACTTCAGTCATCTCTCTCCCTTCACTGTCCTCCCAGTACTGTTCCCTCAGGAACCCTGATGGCGGTCCCCTGGGTACCGGCTCAGTTGCTGTCTGGGAGTCCTCCTCCCCACATTCCTCCACCCTGTAAGTTCGCCAGTCCTCGGGCGAGAGCTTTAATCTATTGAGATTGGTCTGTAGGGGTTTCAATGTTCGTTGCCATATGAATAGATCTTGTTCATATCGTTCAGGGAGTTTGCAGGCTGTTGACCACTTGGAGCATCTAAGTTCATTTGGGGTAGGGTCGTCTGGGGTGGTGGACATCGGTGGGCTGATTGGTGCAGGCGGGCTAATTGTGTCAGATGATTCGTTACTGAGTGGAGAGCCTCTGTGTCCTGGAGGACAATCTTCGTCGTCGTCCGTGTCCCAACATACGGAAGGCGGTTCGGGTATTGACGGGGTAGGCTCCAGTTGCTTCGGATCGGAGGAAGTACACGGGCGTAGCATATTACGATGCACAATATGAGTGGGCAGTGTTTCATCCTCCTCAGGTTGTATTTCGTACACCGGTCCATCTGGATGGATACGGCGTAAGACCCGATAAGGACTTTCTTCACAACGCGGCTCTAGTTTGTTCTTGGGGCGTTGATCTAGTACAAGCACCCGGTCCCCGTTTTGGAGGTGGAATTGCATTCTTCCCTGGGTGCTCCCAGTCTCGGAGCTTGGTGTGTACAATTCAGTGAAGATTTTTTAGCCGGTGGCGATGATTTCGGACCCAAGACGACACTCCAGTCCAGGGCTGAGGCTCTTCGGGGTCCAACTCCACCTCCGTGATCCCTTTACATTCTCGTCCGAACAGAGAGTAGGGGGTATAGCCAGTCACTTGATGTATCCTATTGTTATAGACCAAAACTAAGTCAGAAACATATTCGGGCCAACGGGCCTTCTTGTCACTCTCCAGAGTGCGTAACCTCTGAATCAATGTACGATTAAATCGTTCACAAGCCCCATGCTCCCTGATCAGAATGTATTCGTTGAGGACAGCCGTATACTTGTATAAAGTTTCTACAAATTGCGGAGGCAGCTGACTCTGCAGTCTGATCCCGAGTGGGGGTGACCACAGCGAACTTGGTGAAATGATCTACCATAACAAGACAGTGTTCGTATCCCTGAAATGTGGGCCCAATGGTCAGATAATCCACCGTCAGGAGCTCAAGGGGCGCTGAGGTCACAATAGTCTGTGTTGCGGCTCGCTGAGCGGGTGGTTTGGCTAATTCGCATAAGCGGCAGGTCCGGCAAATTTCATCCACAACAGCCGGCAAGCGCGGGTGGTAAGCTTTCTGTTGCAGCCATTGCAGAGATTTTTTCGTTCCGAAGTGGGCCCCTTTTTCGTGAGCCTCCCGAGCTAATACATGAATTTGGGATCCTGGCGTAACCACCTGCCAAACCGTCATTGAGGTTGTTTGTGATGTTATTTTACGATACAATAGTCCCTTTCGGATAACCAACCACTCCCATTGTCGCAGCATAAGCAACAGGTCTTGAGTCAAATTTTGTCGTTGAGAGTCAGTGGGTAATTGCCCAGCGGCGACCCACGTCCTGAGGAGGCCAACGTCTTCGTCTTCTTGTTGCTGTTGTATCCACTTATCCCGGGATTGCTCCAGTATGCCCTTTGAGGTCTCAGAGGAAGATATTTTTCTATTGTCAGTTGTGAGCGCGGCAGCAGTGAGAGCAAATGGCATTTCTTCTCCTTCTAATTCTTCGTCTCGATTATGTCCTGGAGTTGTATGTCGAATCCTGGAGAGGGCGTCTGCATGGACATTCTAGGCCCGTCGTTTGTAGATAATCTTATAATTGTACTTCGCCATCCGGGCCACCCATCGCTGTTCCAGAGCCCCCAATTTGGCGTTTTCCAAATGAGCCAGCGGGTTGTTGTCAGTTCGCACCACCACCTTGGAGCCCGCTAGGTACTCTGCGAATCTCTCCATCATGGCCCACACCACTGCGAGGAGCTCGAGTTTGAAGGAGCTGTAATTGTCAAGGTTACACTCGGAGTCATGGAGTGAGCAGTTTCCATATGCGATAACCCTCTCTCGGCCATCCTGAACCTGTGACAACACATCCCCCAGCCCGTGAAGACTCCCATCAGTGTGCAAGATGAACGGTTGAGAGAAGTCCGCATAAGCCAACACTGGGGCATCCGAGAGCACAGCCTTGAGGTCTCGGAAGGCTTCTTCCTGAGGGTGTTGCCACTGGATTTTCCGCCCATTGGCCCCAGGGGGAGCCCCCTTCAGCAGGTCATTCAGGGCTCGAGCTCGACATGCAAAATTCTTCACGAAACGACGGTAATATCCGGCTAACCCCAGAAATGCCCGCACATCTTTCACCGTCTCGGGGGTAGGCCATTCCTGGATAGCAGCAACCATCTCCCGGGATGGCCTCACATCCTCTGCCGAAACGACATGACCTAGATACTCAATCTGAGAGTGAAATAGGTAGCATTTCTGAGGCTTCACCTTCAACCCGTACTTTTGCAACCGGCTGAGTACCTGTCCCAGCCGCTTCAGGTGGTCCTCAAAGGTGGCGGAATAGACAATGATGTCGTCCAGGTAGATCAACGTGGCCTCAAAATTAAGATCTCCCAGACACCACTCCATCAATCGCTGAAAGGTCCCGGGGGCGTTGGCCAGTCCAAACGGCATCCGATTAAACTCAAACAGTCCCATGGGCAATATGAATGCCGTCTTGGCCCTATCTTCTTCTGACATGGGCACCTGCCAGTACCCACTGGCCAAGTTCAGGGTTGAAAAATATGTTGCCTTCCCCAAGGTGGACAGGGATTCTTCTATGCGGGGCAGTGGGTATGAGTCTTTAATAGTGCAAGCATTCAGTTTACGATAATCCATACAGAATCGTTATGTACCGTCTTTCTTCCAGACCAACACGATTGGGGCCGCCCAGGGGCTTTGACTTTCCCGTATCACCCCTTTTCGCAGCATTTGGGCCAGCAAAGTTTTCACCTCTTGATAGAGTTGTGGCGGAATTTGTCGATATCGTTCCCGGATAGGGGCCGCTCCGGTTGTGGGGATTTCGTGAGTGATGGCGGTGGTACACCCAAAATCGTCCTCATGACTAGCAAATACTTCATGGTACTGTCCAAGCAATGTTTTTACCTGTGAGAGTTGGGCTGCAGTTAACCCAGAAAGCTCGGCCCGCATCTGCTCCAAAATATTTCGGCCCTTCTCTTGTGCCGACTCCCGAGACTTTGTGGGCGTGTAAGGTTCAAATTGTTACTTCCCAAGGATCGTCGGGGTGTACTCCTAATTGAACCACAGGAGCCGGCAACACTTCTTCCAAGGGCCTTACTAGTTTGGCCAGTACAGTCCGTGCTTTCAGAACGGTGTCTCGGTCTTCAAGGTTAACGCAGCGTTCCAGGATGGTTCCTTTTTGCACCGTAGCCAGGAAACGGGCCACCAGTATGCCAGAAGGTTAACGCTCCGAGTGACACGGGCTTCACCTGCACCTCCACGCCCTCCAAAGGTATCGGGGCTCGAATCGGCAGGGCCACCACTGTCTGTCCAGGAGGTAGCACAAGCAGGGGAGCCGCTGACATGATGACCTTGCCTAGAGCCTCGCCCTCCTGGCAGTCCTGATGCACCCGCGCACCTCGCACCAGCTGCTGGAATACCTGTTCCTGAGCTGTGCGAGAAACCCACTGCTTCAGAATCTTGTGTGTGGGATCATTTAGTAGTAAGTTGCCGAACTCTCGTAAAATATTCATGCCTAGTGTGACGGGGTGCCGTTGATCAGCTTCTCGAGTTAGCACCACCCCTCTGCGGCCAAGGGATTTACCGCACAACGTCACCTGCACCCACACTACCCCGGCAACCGGGACCGGCAATTGGTTGGCGGCTATTAGCCTGATCATGGGCCCCCACTGGGGTCTTGCTGCCTCCGGGAAGTTTTGTTGAAAGTACGTTGCAGGCATGGTGGTTACTTGTGACCCCGTGTCCACCAGACACCGGACGGCCCCGCCCTCCACTTCTGCCCAAACCACCGGACACTTTGCTACCAGATCTTCGGGACTTCCACCACCCCTAGTTGTGGTTTTCGGCTCCGAGCGGCGTCCCCCCAGCCCGGAGCCCTTTAGTTTAATGGCCGCCAGGGGTGGGTATCTCCCACGCCGCGGACACTCTCGGGCGAAGTGACCTGGTTCTCCACACTCAAAACACCAGGCCTGTGTAGGCTGACCACCCCGCGGGAAGCGTGATCCCCAGGAGCCGGGGTTAAAGCTAGGTTGTCCAGTCCCGGTCTTGGTTCTTCTCTTTACTTCTGCCAACTCGCCCTTAATATTTTTCAGCTCTTGCTTCATCTCATCCACCCACTGAGGCTCCTCGACTGCCTTTTTCAAAAGTGTTGCGTTGCCCCGGAGTTTTCAACATCACTGACCTCCGTACCTCCCCATCCAGTGCCATGAGTGCTACCTCTGCTTCCAGATCAGGGGTCATTGGGTGCATCCGAAAGAGCCCCCACATCCGCTCTGTCCAGCTCCATAACATAGTATTGGAGCCGGAAAATCTAGGCAGGTTGTTCAGCATGGCCCCCAATGAAATGCTGGAGCGGGGACCCTCATTATTTGTAGAGTTGACAGCTCCTCCCTGATCGGGGGCACCACTGTTCGCGCTCGGAGACTGCATCCTGTCGACTACGCCAAGTGTAGGGGTATAGCAGATTCTCAGGATACAGTGACGAGACACGAAACAGGGTATGACTTGTATAATCAACTTTTATAAATTGGAGCCGCTAAGGCAAAGCTGAACAAGCAAAAAGGGGTAACAACAATTTGTCCTCGCAGGGACTCAACAAAATAAACAATACTTTTTATGTAACTGGGAGTAACCCGGCTAGTCCGGGTGTCGGAGGCCGGACTATGGCCAAACTATGGCACTTATTTCTAAAGTCCACTTATCCTTCCATGCGTCGCTTGGGATCGCAGATGCGGCCGCCTTGAGGTCGTTGATGCGGCCGCCTTGACGCTTCGTTCCTCCGGGAAGGTTTGGGCTCATCAGGCCCTGAAGAAACTATGCCGGTGGGATGCAACAGGCCCTAAAGAAACAATGCTGGTGGGGCACAACAGGCCCTGAAGAAACGGTGCCAATGGGGCGCAACAGGCCCTGAAGAAATGGTGCCGTGGGGCGCAACAGGCCCTGAAGAAATTATGCTGGTGGGGCGCAACAGGCCCTGAAGAAACGGTGCCGGTGGGGTGCAACATGCCCTGAAGAAGCAATGCCGGTGGGGCGCAACAGGCCCTGATGAAAACGATGCTGGTGGGGCGCAACAGGCCCTGAAGAAACAGTGCTGATGGGGGCGCGGTAATAACGCAGTTACCCCCAAATGACGAGTAGTCGTCCTCTGCTAAAGGGTCCCTCCGTAGCCAGGACGAGGGCCTCTACTGCCGCCTATGGCGAGGTGGCGTCCCTTGAGGACATTGATGACAGGGTAGTCGCAGGGGGAGAAGGCCGGGAGGCAGTGTCCAGGCCTCTGTGGCCGTTTTACGTGTAGTCGCAGCCGCGGCTTGAGGTAACGGATCTCCCTCAGAAGGGATTGGGATGGCGGGCGTGGCCCTCTGAGAATGTTGGCGGGAAGTGGCCTCCGGTAAAAGTCTCTCACGTCTCACTTGTCGGTGAGTGCGCAGCATCCTCCTCACAGTCTCCGGTTGTTGTCTCTCACACACACACCGCCCGTTACCACGGCTCCCTCCAAGTCACCCTGCTTCCTGCCTCCTGTCACACTCTCTCTCAACTGCCACTTCAGCGCGCCTCCTGCTCCTTTTATCCTTGCCCCACACCCTGTTGCCCTGACAACTTCAGTCATCACTCTCCCTTCACTGTCCTCCCAGTACTGTTCCCTCAGGAACCCTGATGGCGGTCCCCTGGGTGTCACGTCACGGCTTCCTTCTGCCTTGCTACCGCTCCCTGTGCCCCGTCGGACTCACCAGATTGCAGATTCCCGGCACGTCCCCGTCTGTGCCCCTGCTCTGACGGCAGCGCTTGCTTCCTCCCGGGCGCGCACTCCCCACAGCTCTCTCCATGCACGAGCACTTCCTCCTCTCTGAGCCGGTCACTCCACCAGGTCCTCTCTACGGTCAGGAGGACCCTGACCCGGGAGCTCCTCCCCACGCTCCCATATCAGGCCGGCGGCCCCTAGTGACGCTGCCTGATTGTCACTTGCCTTCCCTTGTGATTCTGGCCCCTCTTGCTGGCGTTCGCCGCCGCTTCCTCCACGTCTCGTCTCCTGTCTCGCTGTCTCATATATGTTACCTGTTCTCTCCTATGTTCCAGTGTTCCTGCCTTGCCAGCCAACAGCTCCAGTCTCCTTTTGTTCCTGCCGTTCTACCCCGGTCCAGTCTCTTGTGTTCCTGCCGTTCTACCCTGGTCCAGTCTCCTTTTGTTCCTGCCGTTCTACCCCGGTCCAGTCTCCTGCGTTCCTGTCGTTCTACCCCGGTCCTGTCTCTTGCGTTCCTGCAGTTCTACCCCGGTCCAGTCTTCTGTGTTTCTGCCCTAGGTACCAGCTGCCACGGTATTAGTTTCCTCTGGGCCTGTCCCTAACACTCCCTGTATAGGGGGTGGTCCACCTGGTCCGCTCGCCAGGGGAGGTTCGTTGCCGTGGTCCAGTGGGTTCACCTTCAGGGTTCCTAACAGTACGATCAGGCCATGAATCCCGCTGGTGCCTCAGCAGCCACCCAGAAGGAACTGGCGACACTATGAGACAACCAGGCCCGCATTATGACTTTCTTAAAGTCTATGGAATCCTGGTTATCGGCACTACAGCCCTCTGATCCCGGTAGTGCCTCTCAGCTGGCCAGCCTCCAGCAGGAACTGGTCCAGCAACGCGATACTCAGGGCCATATTTTAAATTATATGGCCTCGGTGGACAATCGACTCCTCTCTCTCCAGTCTGCAGCGGCTGCCCCCGCTCAGACGCCGCTTCCACATCCACCGCCCCGTTTAGCTAAGCCTCCACGGTATGGTGGAGACCCCCGATTGTGCAGGGGGTTCCTTAACCAGTGCCAATTGCACTTTGAGTTGCTACCTCGTCAATATCCCACGGATCGTGCCAAGGTGGCTTTTATGGTATCCCACTTGGAGGGCGAGGCATTGGCCTGGGTAAACCCCCTCTGGGAGTGAGACGATCCAGTGGTTTCCCAGCTTTCCACGTTCCTCGAGACCTTTCGCAAGGTCTTTGACGAACCGGGATGCCTGGCCTCAACTACGGAGTCCCTCTTTAACCTCCGCCAGGGTACTCTCTCGGTGGGCCACTATGCCATTCAGTTTCGCACTCTGGCCTCTGAGCTCGGGTGGAATAACGAGGCTTTGGTGGGAGCATTTTGGCGGGGCTTGTCTGCTCGTATCAAGGACGAGCTGGCGGGTCGGGATACTCCCACGTCCCTGGAGGATCTCATTTCCCTGGCGACTCGCATTGACCTGCGATTCCAGGAGCGCTCCTACGAGTCTGCCAGGGAGAGAAGACTTCCTCATGTTTCCCTAGCAACCCTCAGCCCCTCCAGTCCGCAATTTGGCTCTACATCCGCTGTCCCGGCTTCGGAACCCATGCAGGTAGATCGCCTCAAACCGGCAGAGCAGCGCCGCCAGGAGAGGTTCGACAAGGGACTCTGTCTGTACTGCGGCAGTTCCTCCCATCTTCTGCGCTCCTGTCCAGTGAGGCCGGGAAACGCCTCCGCCTAGGACAGGTAAGAGAGGCCTTCCTAGGTGTTAGTGATACCTTTCTCCCCTTGACCCTTTCTGTCCTATTGAATCTTGGTTCCTCCCGAGTCTCTGAGCTGGCCTATATTGATTCAGGGGCTGCCGGAAATTTCGTCCAGCTCGAGGCGGTCAAAAAGTTGCGGATACCTGTCAGATCCTTGGAGTCTCCTCAGCAGTTAGCTTCTGTCGACGGCGCTCCCCTGCGGGAGGTCGTTACCCTGGTCACCGAAGAGGTGGAATTACAAGTCGGAGCCCTACATTGGTAGAAGATAGCCTTCTTGGTATTGCCCTCGCTATCCCAACTGCTCCTCTTAGGTCTTCCATGGTTAAGGACCCATGAGCCCGTCCTCGATTGGCGATCTGGAGACATTCTTCGTTGGGGTCAGTCGTGCCACTCTTCGTGTCTTCTTCCCGTTCAGCCAATCAAGTCGCCTAGGATTCCAGCGGCGCCCGGGGGTTTGCCTTCAGCCTATTGGTCCTTCGCGGACGTTTTCAACAAAAAGGAGGCAGAGTGCCTGCCCCCACATCGTCCTTATGACTGCCCCATCGATCTCGTTCCAGGTTCTACACCACTCCGGGGTCGAATTTATCCCTTGAATCCTCTCGAATCTCGAGCCATGTCCGAGTACGTCCAGGAAAATCTGACTAGAGGCTTTATCCGGAAGTCTTCCTCACCCGCGCCTTCTTTTTCGTGAAGAAGAAGGATGGGGCTCTTCGTCCATGCATCGACTACCGGGGCCTCAATGATATCACTATCAAGAACAAGTACCCGCTGCCCCTTATTCCTGAGCTGTTTGATCGATTGCGGGGGGCACGAATTTTCACCAAACTGGATCTCCGTGGGGCCTACAATCTCATCCGCATTCGCCCTGGTGATGAATGGAAGACTGCGTTCAACACCAGGGATGGCCACTACGAGTATTTGGTCATGCCCTTCGGCTTGTGCAATGCTCCCGCAGTGTTCCAGGAATTCATGAATGACATTTTCCGAGATCTCCTGTACTCTTGTGTGGTAGTGTATCTGGACGACATTCTTGTCTTTTCCTCGGATTTGGCTACCCATAGGAAGAGTGTTCGTCTAGTTCTCTCACGCCTGAGGGAGAATCGCTTGTATGCGAAACTGGAGAAATGCTCCTTTGAACAAACCTCTCTTCCGTTCCTGGGGTACATTGTTTCTGTTTCAGGCTTAAGCATGGATCCAGAGAAAGTGTCAGCCGTGCTCAACTGGCCGCAACCTCATGGAGTCAAGGCAATTCAACGATTCCTGGGTTTTGCCAATTACTACCGGCAATTCATCCCTCATTTTTCGTCCTTGACCGCACCCATCTCCTCTCTGATTCGTAAGGGGGCCAACCCGCATGTTTGGACCTCAGAGGCCGAAGAATCCTTCCTTGCCCTGAAACAAGCCTTTGCTTCTGCTCCAGTCCTTCACCGCCCGGAGACTAACAAATCTTTTATTTTGGAGGTGGATGCTTCTGCCATCGTGGCCGGAGCCGTACTCTCCCAGCGATTCCCGTCCAGGCGACTGGTCACCTGCGGCTTCTTCTCGAAGACGTTCTCCTCTCCGGAACGCAGTTTGTTATGATTGAGTCACCGTAGGAGGCAGACACAAAAATAGAAGCTACGTCCAGAAAACCAGAGAAGTTGGCAACTATCAGATTGCAGACCCCTGAACCTATCAACACAACTAGCAGTAGCCGTGGGGGGTTCCTACGGTGCCCTAGACCCCTCGATCACAGCCGGAGAGCTAAATAGCCTAAAGACAGAAAAGAAAATCTAAACTGCCCCAGAGCAGACCCCAAAGTAAAAGGCAGCCCCCAACATATAATGACGGTGAAGCAAGATGAAAAACCACTCACACAGATAGAAAGATAGGCTGAGCAAACGATGGGGCCCAAGCTAACTAAACAGAACAGGAAAGGAAGGTTGCTGTCTGCAATCTGCCAAAACCCTATCAAAGACAAAAGCCAACAAGCTGATATGGAAAAAGACCCTGAAGCAGCTAGGCTTCAAAAACTAAATCAGCACTCAGGTATTTTCAGAAGACAGAGCTAAAGGAATTCAGCTCACCCCAGCAGGGACAGGCAGAAATCCAGAAAAACAAAGCAAAGCAAAGTCAAAGCACAAATGCAAAAAGCCGAGCAGAAAACTTAGCTTTAGAAGAGCAGGAATTCAGACTGGTCTCCAAGGATCCCACAGAGAAATCACCCGCAGGGCAGAAGGGCGTTGGCAGCCTTATATCCAGTCAGTAAGTCCACTCAGCCAGTCATCATCATTAGGCGCAGGTGTTTGATAATCAGGCTCACTACCTTTCTTTACCAGAAGAGGGAGTTCCTCGGGCCTCAGTAGTGAAGGGGAAAATTAACTCACAACAGCAGTTATTCCATTGGTGACAGGGAGCTTTTGACCATCAAGATGGCGTTGCAGGAGTGGCGGTACCTTTTGGAAGGAGCTGTGCATCCTTTTAAGATCTACACAGACCATAAGAACTTGGCTTACATCCGATCGGCACAGAGACTAAATCCACGACAAGCAAGATGGTCTTTGTTTTTCGCTCGGTTCGATTTTTAATTGCACTTTTGCCCGGGTAGTAAGAACCTCAAGGCTGATGCGTTGTCCAGATCCTTTCTTGCGGTCGATGCCGAGGAAGACCTTACGCACATCCTGGATCCCTCCAAGATCATCACAGTGGCACCCCTCAGGTTGTCTACCCTACCACCGGGTAAGACCTTCGTCCCAGTGACCAACCGGAAACAAGTCCTGCATTGGGGTCATGCTTCCAAGATTGCAGGCCATGTTGGGTTGAAAAAGACCCTTCGTCTGGTCTCACGCTACTATTGGTGGTCTACTCTTCCCCAAGATGTTCGTTGCTTTTTAGCCTCGTGTCCATCCTGTGCCAAAAACAAGGTTCCCAGGCAATTACCTTCTGGACTCTTGCACCCGCTTCCAGTTCCTTCGGCTCCCTGGCAGTACATTGCTATGGACTTTATCACTGACCTACCTCGCTCTTCTGGATGTACTGTCATCTTGGTCATTGTGGATAGATTCTCCAAGATGGCCCATTTCATTCCCCTGTCTGGACTCCCTTCGGCTCCTGAATTGGCATAGATTTTTATCCACCATATTTTTTGTCTCCATGGCTTCCCTCAACGTATTGTCTCTGATAGAGGAGTCCAGTTCACCTCCCGATTTTGGAAAGCGCTCTGCATGTTTATGAACATCATGCTGGATTTCTCCTCCACTTATCACCCTCAGACCAACGGTCAAGCAGAGCGTACTAACCAAATTTTGGTTAATTACCTCCGTCAGTTCTCCAACGCTCACCAGAACGACTGGTCTGACTTTCTCCCATGGGCCGAATTTGCGTATAACAAACACGCCATCGAATCTTCTGCCAAGTCTCCCTTCTTTATCGTCTACGGGCTACATCCAGGCGTACCTCTACCAGTTCCTCCTGTCTCGGGTGTGCCAGCTGCTGATCTTCTGTCTGGGGAGTTCTCCAGGATCTGGCAGGAGACCAAAACCGCTCTCGAACAAGCGCAGGTTCAGATGAAGAGACACGCAGACAAAAGGCGCTTGGATCCACCTCTCTATCATCCTGGCGACAGAGTGTGGTTATCCTCCAAGTTCATCCGCCTTAGGATTCCTTCGCACAAATTGGGTCCCCGGTAGATTGGACCCTTCGAGGTCTTGTCCCGCATCAACGACGTCTCTTACAAGTTAAAGCTCCCTGCCTCGCTTCGCATCCCCAATTCGTTTCATGTTTCTCTTCTGAAACCTGTGGTCCTCAACGAATTCTATGCCACTACCACCCGCACCCCCCAGTGTTTCTGGTCGATTGGAAAGGTTTTGGCCCCGAGGAGAGATCTTGGGAACCTCGGGAGAAGATTCAAGCTCCCCGGATTCTGGCAAGATTTCTCTCCAGCTTTGGGAGGGGGGCGCGTAAGGAGGGGGGTACTGTCACGTCACCGCTTCCTTCTGCCGTGCCACCGCTCCCTGTGCCCCGTCGGACTCACCAGATTGCAGCTTCCCGGCGCGTCCCCGTCTGTGCCCCTGCTCTGACGACAGCGCTTGCTTCCTCCCGGGCGCGCGCTCCCCGCAGCTCTCTCCATGCACGAGCACTTCCTCCTCTCTGAGCCGGTCACTCCACCAGGTCCTCTCTATGGTCAGGAGGACCCTGACCTGGGAGCTCCTCCCCATGCTCCCATATCAGGCCGTCGCCCCCTAGTGACTCTGCCTGATCGTCACTTGCCTTCCCTTGTGATTCTGGCCCCTCTTGCTGGCGTTCGCCGCCGCTTCCTCCACGTCTCGTCTCCTGTCTCGCTCTCTCATATATGTTACCTGTTCTCTCCTATGTTCCAGTGTTCCTGCCTTGCCAGCCCACAGCTCCAGTCTCCTGTGTTCCTGCCGGTCTACCCCGGTCCAGTCTCCTGCGTTCCTGCCGTTCTACCCTGGTCCAGTCTCCTGGGTTCCTGCCGCTCTACCCCGGTCCAGTCTCCTGTGTTCCTGCAGTTCTACCCCGGTCCAGTCTCCTGTGTTCCTGCCATTCTACCCCGGTCCTGTCTCTTGTGTTTGTTACACCGCTCCGCCATACTCACCCGGCCTCCGCTCCCACGCCGCAGTCGCCCTCCGCTCCCACGCCGCAGCCTCTCTCCACCCGACGGCCGCGGCGGTCACCTGAGACAGACCCGCGACCGATGCCTTCCCTGCATGCTATGCGCATGCGCCATAGGCCGCGGCCGCGCCTCCTTCCTGCTTCTTATGCTCCGGCTGTGCCCTGACCCGGAAGCACATTTGGACCAATGGCTGACCAGACGGGGCCATATCAGGCCGCTTCCCCCTGAGGGAGGCGCCTGATCGTTGTGTTTCCTGACACTCTGGCCTCGCTCCATCGTGCACACTCTGCTCCTGCAGTTCCTGTCTCGGCTGCTCCTCACAGCAGCTTCTCAGTCCTGCTACCCGTGTTCCTGTCGTCCTACTCCAGTCCTGCCTTGTGTTCCTGCCGTCCTACTCCAGTCCTGCCTTGTGTTCCTGTCGTCCTACTCCAGTCCTGCCTTGTGTTCCTGCCGTCCTACTCCAGTCCTGCCTTCACTGTTCCTGCCGTCCTACTCCAGTCCTGCCTTGTGTTCCTGCCGTCCTACTCCAGTCCTGCCTTCACTGTTCCTGCCGTCCTACTCCAGTCCTGCCTTGTGTTCCTGCCGTCCTACTCCAGTCCTGTCTTCAGTGCTCCTGCCGTCCTACTCCAGTCTCAGTCTTACTCCGGTCCATCCTGAGCCGCCCCTCTCGGTACCGGCTACCGTGGTACTCGAACCCCTGGGCCTGCTCCTAACGGTCCCTGTATAGGGGTCGGTTCCACCTGGCAGCTCGCCCGGGGTCCCTCGGTGCCACGGTCCAGGGGGTCCACTCTCGGAGCTCCCGCTCCTGACCACCCACGCTAACAGTACGATCAGGCCATGGACTCCGCCGGTACTACGGCTGCTACCCAGAAAGAGTTGCTATTCCTACGGGAGAATCAGGGGCGCATTATGTCAATCATGAAGTCGATGGACACCCGTTTGTCGGCCTTACAGGTGGCCGATCCTGGAAATGCCACTCAGCTGGCCAGTCTCCAACAGGAGCTGGGCCAGCAGCAAGATACTCAAACCCACATTTTGTCCTACATGGCCTCCTTTGATAGTCGCTTGTCGGCCCTCCAGGCTGCCGCTGCAGTGCCGACTCCTCCCCCTGCGTCTGCTGCTCATCCGACGCCCCGCCTCGCCAAGCCGCCTCGTTTCACCGGGGATCCCAAGCTCTGTAGGGGGTTCTTAAATCAGTGTAGTCTCCACTTTGAATGGCTGCCGCAGCAATATCCCTCGGACCGGGCCAAAGTGGCCTTCATCATGTCCCATCTGGAGGGAGAGGCCCTTTCTTGGGTAAACCCGCTCTGGGAACGTGACGACCCGGTCGTTTCGAGTCTCCCGGTTTTCCTGGATACGTTTCGTAAGGTTTTCGATGAGCCGGGCCGGTTAGCCTCTCTCACTGAGTCACTCTTTAACTTACACCAGGGCTCTCTCACGGTCGGACAGTACGCTATTCGCTTTCGCACTATTTCCTCTGAGCTCGGCTGGAATAACGCAGCTTTGGTGGGGGCATTCTGGCGCGGTCTTTCTAGTAAAATAAAGGATGAACTCGCTGGTCGAGATACCACGTCCACCTTAGAGGACCTTATCTCGCTGGCTACCCGCATTGACCTGCGCTTCCTGGAGCGCGCTCGGGAGTCAGTGAGAGACAGGCGCTCCTCCAGGTCAGTTCCTCCTTTCGCTCAGTCGGCCAGCTCACGTTCAGTCGGATCTTCTTCCCTCTCTTCGGGTGAGCCCATGCAGATAGATCATCTCAGGTTGGCCGAGTTACGTCAGAGAGAGAGACGGGCACAAGGTCTGTGCCTCTATTGCGGTCATTCGTCACACTATATCCGCACCTGTCCTAAGAGACAGGGAAACGACTCCACCTAGGTCAGGTAAGAGAGGCCTTCCTAGGGGATGATGATGATTCCTCTCAACCCCTTACGATTTCTGTGCTTTTGGTTTCAGGAGGGAGGCGTGGTTCCGAGGTGGCCTACGTGGATTCGGGCTCAGCGGGTAACTTCATTCGGCCGGAAGAGGTAGACAAATACCAAATTCCTGTAGTCACTCTATCTAACCCAATTCAGATTGCCACCGTGGATGGCAAACCGCTACAGGTGACCGTCACCTTGGTCACTGAAGAGGTGGAATTGCAAATCGGAGCCTTACATCGAGAGAAGATAGCCTTTTACGTTTTACCTAAGCTCTCTCACGCCATTCTACTCGGTCTTCCATGGTTAAGGACTCATCAGCCTGTTCTCGACTGGTCTTCTGGGGAGATACTCCGCTGGGGGCACCCGTGCCAAGCTCGCTGTCTGACTCCTGTCCGCCTGGCGGCCGCTCCACGGTCACCTCCAGACCTCCCGGGTCTTCCTCCAGCTTACAGCTCCTACGCCGATGTTTTTGATAAGAAGGAAGCAGAGGTCCTCCCTCCACACCGGCCGTTTGACTGCCCAATTGAACTTGTTTCTGGTTCAACCCCCCCAAGGGGCAGAATCTACCCTCTGTCTCCCGTGGAGACCACCGCCATGTCCGAGTACGTCCAAGAGAACCTCGCCAAAGGCTTTATACGGAAATCCTCTTCGCCCGCGGGAGCCGGGTTCTTCTTCGTCAAAAAGAAGGACGGGACTCTACGGCCATGCATTGACTATAGGGGCTTGAATGAGATTACCATCAAGAACAGGTACCCTCTTCCACTCATTCCGGAACTGTTTGACCGTCTCAGAGGGGCTCGGGTCTTTACCAAGCTGGACCTCAGAGGAGCCTACAATCTGGTCCGTATCCGTGCAGGTGACGAGTGGAAGACCGCTTTCAACACTCGAGATGGCCATTACGAGTACCTGGTCATGCCCTTCGGTCTTTGCAATGCTCCTGCAGTCTTTCAAGAGTTCGTCAACGAGATCTTCCGGGATCTCTTGTACTCCTGTGTGGTCGTGTACTTAGATGACATCCTCGTCTTCTCGCCGGACCTCTCGTCCCACAGAAAGAGTGTCCGCCTGGTGCTTCAGCGTCTTCGGGAGAACCGTCTGTATGCAAAGATCGAGAAATGTCTCTTCGAACAGACCTCTCTGCCATTTCTGGGATACATTATCTCCGACGCTGGTCTAAGGATGGATCCCGAGAAGTTGTCTGCCATCCTCAAATGGCCTCGCCCCGTCGGATTAAAGGCGATACAACGATTCCTCGGGTTCGCCAACTATTACCGGCAATTTGTCTCCCACTTCTCCGCGATCACAAGACCCATTTCTGTGCTTACCCGTAAAGGGCCTACTTCCAAGGATTGGTCTCCTGAGGCAGAGGAGGCCTTTCTGTCCCTAAAACGGGCTTTCTCCACGGCTCCGGTCCTGCATCGCCCTGAGAGCGATCGACCTTTTGTACTCGAGGTGGACGCTTCCTCGACTGGTGCCGGGGCGGTGCTGTCCCAGAGAACCGCCTCCGGTCGCCTGCACCCTTGTGGCTTCTTCTCGAAGGCCTTTTCTCCATCCGAGTGTAACTACTCGATCGGTGACCGGGAACTTTTGGCCATCAAGTTGGCCTTGGAGGAATGGCGCCACCTCCTGGAAGGAGCTGTCCATCCTTTTGTCATCTTCTCGGACCACAAGAATCTGGCCTATCTCCAGTCTGCCCAGAGACTAAACCCTCGCCAGGCCAGATGGTCTTTATTTTTTGCCCGATTTGATTTCGAGCTCCGATTCCGTCCCGGCAGCAAGAATTCCAAAGCCGACGCCCTGTCCAGGGTCTTCCAACCACACGAATCCACGGAGGAACCGTCACATATCATTGATCCCACTAGGATCATCACCGTGGCTCCAGTGAACTGGCTTACTCCTCCGCCTGGCAAGACGCTTGTGCCAGAGAATCTCAAGCAAAAGGTTCTTCTATGGGGGCACTCCTCCAAACTGGCCGGCCATGCCGGAACTAAGAAGACCCTTGATCTTATCAAACGTCACTACTGGTGGCCCTCACTTCGCCAAGATGTACTCGATTTTGTGGCTTCTTGTCCCTCCTGTGCAAAGAACAAGGTACCACGGAGATCTCCGTCTGGCTTGTTGCTTCCGTTGCCTGTCCCTACGGTTCCTTGGGAGAACATCGCCATGGATTTCATCACCGACCTACCCTGCTCTGCGGGCTGCTCAGTCATTCTGGTGGTGGTGGATCGTTTTTCCAAGATGGCTCACTTCATCCCTCTGCCCGGTCTTCCCTCAGCGCCGGAGCTGGCCGAGATCTTCATTCATCAAGTCTTCAGGCTTCATGGACTACCTCGACGCATTGTGTCTGACCGAGGGGTTCAGTTTACCTCCAAGTTCTGGCGTTCGCTTTGTAAGCTTATGAACGTTTCCCTCGACTTCTCCTCGGCCTACCATCCACAGTCCAACGGACAAGTAGAGCGTACCAACCAGACGCTTACGGGATACTTACGCCACTTCTCTAACGCCCACCAGAACGATTGGGTCAGCTTACTCCCCTGGGCAGAGTTCGCTTATAACAACCATGCTGGTGAGTCTTCGGCCAAGTCTCCGTTTTTCATTGTTTTTGGCAGACATCCTGGTGTCCCTCTTCCGATAACCCCTGCCTCTGAGGTACCCGCGGCCAATGCCTTGTCCTCGGAATTTTCTAAAATTTGGGCTGAGACCAACACATCACTCAAGAGATCCGCTGATCAGATGAAGAACTATGCAGACAAAAAGAGGTTGGATTCTCCTCCGTATCGTGTTGGCGACAAGGTCTGGCTCTCCTCCAAATTCGTCCGACTAAAACTGCCCTCCTACAAGTTGGGTCCACTCTACATCGGTCCGTTTGAAATTCTGGGACGTATTAACGAAGTTGCCTACAAATTGAGGTTGCCTGCTTCGCTCCGGATCCCGAACACCTTTCACGTCTCTCTCCTGAAGCCTGTGGTGCTGAATCGTTTCCATTCCTCGCTTGATCTTGGTCCTCAGCCGGTGGGTGCCGACAACGTTTTTGAAGTGCAGGACATCCTCGCTGTGAAAAGGGTTAGAGGTAGGACTTTCTTTCTCGTTGATTGGAAGGGCTTTGGTCCTGAGGAGAGATCCTGGGAGCCTCGGGAGAATATTAATGCTCCCCGTATCCTCAAGAGGTTTCTTGTTAATCTCCGGGGGGGGCGGCTTAGGGGAGGGGGTACTGTTACACCGCTCCGCCATACTCACCCGGCCTCCGCTCCCACGCCGCAGTCGCCCTCCGCTCCCACGCCGCAGCCTCTCTCCACCCGACGGCCGCGGTGGTCACCTGAGACAGACCCGCGACCGATGCCTTCCCTGCATGCTATGCGCATGCGCCATAGGCCGCGGCCGCGCCTCCTTCCTGCTTCTTATGCTCCGGCTGTGCCCTGACCCGGAAGCACATTTGGACCAATGGCTGACCAGACGGGGCCATATCAGGCCGCTTCCTCTGAGGGAGGCGCCTGATCGTTGTGTTTCCTGACACTCTGGCCTCGCTCCATCGTGCACACTCTGCTCCTGCAGTTCCTGTCTCGGCTGCTCCTCACAGCAGCTTCTCAGTCCTGCTACCCGTGTTCCTGTCGTCCTACTCCAGTCCTGCCTTGTGTTCCTGCCGTCCTACTCCAGTCCTGCCTTGTGTTCCTGTCGTCCTACTCCAGTCCTGCCTTGTGTTCCTGCCGTCCTACTCCAGTCCTGCCTTCACTGTTCCTGCCGTCCTACTCCAGTCCTGCCTTGTGTTCCTGCCGTCCTACTCCAGTCCTGCCTTCACTGTTCCTGCCGTCCTACTCCAGTCCTGCCTTGTGTTCCTGCCGTCCTACTCCAGTCCTGTCTTCAGTGCTCCTGCCGTCCTACTCCAGTCTCAGTCTTACTCCGGTCCATCCTGAGCCGCCCCTCTCGGTACCGGCTACCGTGGTACTCGAACCCCTGGGCCTGCTCCTAACGGTCCCTGTATAGGGGTCGGTTCCACCTGGCAGCTCGCCCGGGGTCCCTCGGTGCCACGGTCCAGAGGGTCCACTCTCGGAGCTCCCGCTCCTGACCACCCACGCTAACAGTGTTCCTGTCGTTCTACCCCGGTCCAGTCTTCTTTGCTTCTGTCCTAGGTACCAGCTGCTGCGGTAATAGTTTCCTCTGGGCCTGTCCCTAACACTCCCTGTATAGGGGGTGGTCCACCTGGTCCGCTCGCCCAGGGGAGGTTCGTTGCCGTGGTCCAGTGGGTTCACCTTCAGTGTTCCTAACACTGGGTACCGGCCCAGTCACTGTCTGGGAGTCCTCCTCCCCACACATATATAACAGGCTAACTCAGATACAATGATCAAAGCAGTTAATGTAATGTATAAGATAACCATTTATAATTGAGGTCTGAAAATACAAGAAAAAACACTATTCACAGCACCATATAGATAGAAAGGGGGCAAAAAGTTTGTAAAAAATATTAACTAGAAAGCCCCTAAATGAAAGTTCCCCAAATCAGGTAAGCAAAGGTGGTAAAATACCTGACTATTTAGAAAAGAGGTCCCATGACCTCTAAACCAGCAATTTGTGCAAAAAAGATGTCCAGCATACCAGAGGGTAAAGTGCCAAGTGAAAGCTGCAAAATGAATGACCTGTGGGGTAAAGGAGAGGGGAAAAGCTAACCCCACGCGTATCGCCACACGCTGTGTGGCTTCCTCAAGGGAGGGTGAAGCGCTGAGAAATAACATGAAGCATGTCCTTATATATAAAGAAATCACATGTTGTATAATTAATAAATCAGTACTAACCCTCGAGGTGGAGAGAAAGGCATGGTCTCGGCCATCTTGTCAGCATTGTAGGCAGACCAATAAAGTTGTTCAGAAACAAGTTGGAGAGGTGCAGCGTCGCAGAGCAGATCTGCACCTGCGCAGATGAGAGTAGGCGTATTGAGATTGTAGTTGCCAGGGAACAACCGGAGGCCACGGCGTCAGCAGGCTAAATAGCGCCTGCGCAATAGAAAGTGTGGGCGTAACAGACATGTCATTATCAAGCGATAACATCGCTGATCAGAACGGCGACTGTGCAATAAAATCAACAGGACGAATGAAGCTATAGTTACCAAGCGACTTGACGATGCCATAATTAGTCAGATCGGCGCTTGCACAGTAAAAACCGCGGCTTCGCCTGGCCGAATAGCGCCTGCGCAGTAAGAGCACACATATGCGCGTGACAAACATGTCATTGCCAGGTGATGAAATCACTGGTCAAAAAGGGCGCCAGCGCAATGAAGCCAGAAGGCAAAAGGCAAATGAGCATATCATTACTAAGCAATTGAGCAACTGCTCAAATAAAGCACCACATATGTTAGGAATATATTATGTTTAATCTATTTGTTCTTTATCAATTGTTGTCGCCCAGATGGACATATACACCTTTAGTCTAAAGCGCTCACCTTGGTGGACCGAATTATCTGGGTACTTTATGTCGGACATATACATCTTTAGTCCAAAGCGCCTGTCATGATTTGTAGTTTTGCCCTGTCCTGTATTTTGTATAATATGTCATTTAACTTTTCTCTGGTTGTATTTGCTGTAAATTAACCATGTCTCCTTCCCCCAATACTTTGCAATGTCTTGTGATGTACCTGGACTATAATCTAATTTAGGCTTGTGTCAACAGCTAGTGGAAATTTGGCTATTGTTTCCTAAGCAGAAGATAACCTACAATACACATCCTGTAGACTCAGTGGAGCCCTTACATTTCTAGAATCTTCTGATGGACCAAACCATTGAATAGTAGGTGTGACCCCTACCCCCCTTCAGATGGGTTGATCGCAGGAGCCCTGACAATACATTCTTATTTTAAGATCAGTTGTGATTTGAGTGCGGATGTGAAGGAGTCACGAACTGAGTTGAGGCCAGCTCGTGACGTCCGTGGGATTGTGTGGAATCCTGTGGACTATTGCAAGGATTATTGTTATCGCATCTGGCACAAGGACTATCGTGAGGTGCCCGGATTTGTTTCCATTGTGTGGACTTATTGTGGACTTCTCATGGACTCCAAGGACATTATGGATATTTGATGTTGTATGCTCTCTGCCTTAATAAATCTCGTTGGATCGTCCCTCGGCCTGTTGTCCCTTCTTGCTCTGTCGTATACCCCGTCACAAACTGGTGGCAGCAGTGGGATCAGAGCAGAAGGAATGGAGGACAACGGCCCATCAACATCTGGAACCAGCACCGCAGAGTACAAGAACTGGATTGCGGTGAACCTACAAACAAAGGCCCGTGAACTGGGAGTCAGCTACAAGGGACTCTCCAAGGAGCAGCTGATTGAGGCTTTGGAAGGAGTTCGCCTGCAAGATGACGCTGAGGAAGGATCCCCACAGCAAACGGAGAAAAGACTGCAGCCGGAGGTAAATACCCATAAAAGTCAGTGGGTTGTGTGGTACGAGGAGGAGTTGGCATTGCTGGGAGAAGATGCTACCATAGAAGATAAGAGGGAGGCCATTCATAGAGCTCAAGAGAGGGCATTGCTGGAGAGGCAGCTCGCTGTGGAAGCAGCTAGAAGCTCCAGACAGACTGTAACCCCAGCACCCACCATGAGGGAACTCCCCAGAGTGTCCCGCAAAGACTTCAAGCCGTTTAATGAGGCTTCAGGTGACATTGAGGGCTTCTTCCAGGACTTTGAGCATCAGTGTCGATTAATGGAAGTCCCAGAAAGGGAGCGAGTCCGACATCTGGTGGGACTCTTAGAGGGTGGAGCTGCCACAGCGTATAGAGCTATGGACCCTCGGTGGAACTGTGAGTATGCGGAGATTAAACAGACTATTCTAGAACATTATGCTCTGACCCCAGACACTTACAGGACCCAGTTCCGTACTTTAGCCTGTGATGAGGAAGTGTCCTTCAAGATGTATGCCCACAGACTCAAACAAATATGTCATCGCTGGCTGGAGGGAGAGGAGGCCTTAACTTGGGAGACCTTCCTCCAAGTCATCCTAAAAGAGCAGTTTTACTTCAAGTGCCCCGCTGAGATCCGGGAATGGGTGCGTGAAAGGAGACCAGCCACTGTGGAGGAAGCTGCAGCTCTAGCTGTTGAGGCTCTCACCATCAAGTCTCAGTGGAAAAAACTACTACTCAGTGAGAAAAAAACTACCAGCCCCCCAACGCTGGCGGCCCCTGGTCCATCGGCCTCCAATATTCACCATTCCACTAGACCATTAACTCATGGTGACCTTCGTGTGACTGTGCCTCGCATTACTCCTGCTCCACCTTCGGGACTACGACGTGGAGGAAGAATCCCAGAGCGCAGATGTTATAGATGTGGGCAGCCTGGGCATCTGCAATTCCAATGTCCAGGTGTTCAGAGGCAGGACAGCTACACACCGCCTTTGCCTGTTCATTATCTACAGACACCCTCACCAGGAGAAGAGCTGGATTCAGTCCCTGATGACCTGCCAAGTGACTCTAATATCCTGGCTCCCCTACCCGGAGTCTATGGGGTGCGAGCCCCAGCCACTTGTTCTTCTGATCTTCAGCACAAACATCTACAGGAGGTCGTGCTGGATGGCCAAAAAGTTGTTGGCTTCCGTGACACTGGGGCTTTTCTCACCATAGCCGATCCCCGAGTAATTCAACCAGAAGCAATTGAAAAGGGACCAGGAATTGCCATTGAATTGGCTGGAGGTACCCAGAGATATATTCCAAGAGCGAGTGTGACCCTGGATTATGGCTTTGGGGCAAAACAATGCGTGGTCGGTGTGATGAGCGGCCTCCCTGCAGAAGCTCTTCTAGGAAATGATGTGGGAAATCTTCATTGCCACTTTGTCGGTGCGGTAACCAGAAGTCAAGCCAAGAGAGCAGCTAATGTGGACGTGTACAACCCATCCATGGAAATGAGGCCACCAGAACTGTCGTCACAGCCGGTGAGTGGTTCTTCTCGTGGGGACAATGTGAGTGTTACTTGGGATAAAGTTCAGTTTAGACAAGAGGCAGCTAGTTTTAGAGCTCGAGCTGAGATAGGGCAGTTGGGGGAGAACGGGGAAAGAATTATCAGAGAAAATGGACTTTTGTATCGGGTTACCAATGCTGACTCCCTAGATAAGCCCTGGACTTATAGCAAACAGCTGATTGTTCCTCAGAAATACAGAATTCCCCTATTACACATTGCTCATGACATTCCTACTGCTGGCCATCAAAGCAAAACCCGCACTGAGAGATGATTGACTCAATCTTTCTATTGGCCTGGGATTTCCCAAGCCATAGCGCATTTCTGCCGAACTTGCGACATATGTCAGCGTAGAGGGCGACCCGGAGATCACCCAAAGGCACCCCTGCAACCGCTCCCTATAATAGAAGAACCCTTTCAAAGAGTTGCTGTCGATATCATTGGACCTCTGGCTAAACCAAGTAAATCTGGAAAGCAGTACATCCTCACTGTTGTGGACTATGCCACCCAATATCCAGAAGCTGTGGCCTTGTCAAGTATTTCTGCAGCCAAGGTGGCCGAGGCCCTGGTTACCATTTTCACCAGAGTAGGATTCCCCAGTGAGATCTTGTCAGACCAAGGCTCCCAGTTCATGTCAGAGCTGGTCCAGTGTCTGTGGCGCACCTGTGGAGTACGAGCGATCCGAACAACCCCGTATCATCCCCAAACAAATGGACTTGGTGAACGATTCAATGGCACTCTGAAGAATATGCTGAGGGCCTTCACTGACAGAGATTCAAACTGGGAGAAGTACCTACCCCATCTCTTGTTTGCCTATCGGGAAGTTCCCCAGGAGTCCACCGGGTTTTCCCCCCTTTGAACTACTCTATGGAAGAAAGGTCTGAGGACCCTTAACCCTGCTAAAAGAATATTGGGAGGGACAAGTTGAAGATACAGGAGCCCCTGTTGTCCCTTATGTCCTAAAACTGCGAGAAACCCTGGCTCAACTCGCTAGTTTAGCCCAGAGTCATGTGCGTATGGCTCAAACCAGACAGAAGACATGGTATGACCGTAAAGCACGCTATCGGGAGTTTGTAGAAGGACAACAGGTCTTAATGATTGTTCCCCATCGGCAGAAAAAACTGCAGACAACATGGGAGGGTCCCTTCCGGGTTCTCAGAAAACTAAATGATACCAATTATCTTCTTGCTTTAGATGATCAGGGGCTAAGACAAAAGACTGTCCATGTGAATATGATTAAGGAGTACCATGACCGGAACCTTCCAATGATAGCAAGCTGTCGGCTAGCTTCAGAAGACTGTCAAGAGGATGAGGACTCCCTACCTGATCTCGTGGAAGCAGCGAGAGCCCCATCCACTGTGGGACAGGTTCCTCTGGGAGATCACCTGGATTCCTTGCAGAAAAACCAGATGCTGTGAGTGCTTCAACAGAGACGGGCTGCTTTCTCATCCCAACCAGGTCGAACCACCATCACCCAACATCAAGTGGACACTCAGGGTATCTGTAACATACAACAGGCTCCTTACCGGGTACCTGAATCTGTTCAAAACACCATGCAGCACGAACTGGAGGAGATGTTACAGCTTGGGGTAATCCAAGCCTCTCATAGCCCTTGGGCCTCTCCTGTGGTGTTAGTACCCAAGAAGGATGGGAGTACTCGATTTTGTGTGGACTATCGACGACTAAACGACCATACCGTCAGCGATCCTTACCCAATGCCCCGTATTGACGAACTTCTAGACTGACTGGCTGGGTCCCGATATGTCACTACCTTGGATCTCAGTAAGGGATACTGACAAATCCCTCTCACGGCGGAAGGGAGAGAAGGGTCCGCTTTTATAACCCCTTTGGTCTGTATGAATTTCTAAGCATGCCTTTTGGAATGAAGAATGCCCCTGGCAACCTTCCAGAGAATGGTGGACCATATCCTCCGGGGATGTGGTGACTTTGCTTGTGCCTACTTGGATGATATCGCCATCTTCAGCCAGACGTGGGAGGAACATCTGAATCAAGTAGCCATTATTCTTGACCTGATTCTTGCAGCCGGCCTAACCATTCGACCCGATAAATGCCAATTGGGGATGGGTGAAGTCCAGTACCTAGGGCATAGAGTAGGAGGAGGGAAACTCCGTCCTGAACCTGCCAAAATCCAGGCTATTAGAGACTGGCCTGTACCCCAAACTAAGAAACAAGTTATGGCTTTTTTGGGCACTGCCAGTTATTACCGAAAATTTGTTTCGCATTTCAGCACTGTGGCCAAGCCTCTTACCGACCTGACCAAGAATACGATGCCCCGGCTGGTGATCTGGACTCCAGCCTGTGATGAGGCTTTTAACCGGCTGAAGGACGCCCTGGTCTGCGACCCTGTTCTGACTGCTCCAGATTACAAGAGGAGATTCATTGTGCAGATGGACGCCTCTGCTTATGGACTGGGAGCTGTCCTCAGCCAGGTGAATGCAGCTGGGGACGAACACCCCATCGCCTACCTTAGCAGGAAACTGCTGGACCGAGAAGTGGCCTATGCAACTGTTGAAAAAGAATGTCTGGCTGTAGTGTGGGCCCTTAGGAAACTAAGGCCGTATCTGTATGGACGAGAATTCACTGTCATTACTGATCACAATCCCCTCACCTGGCTGAACCGAGTCTCTGGGGACAATGGACGCTTACTACGATGGAGCCTGGCTCTGCAGCCCTATAACTTTACCATACAGTATAGAAGAGGCAGCCAACACCAAAATGCAGATGGACTGTCCAGGCAGGAGGAGCCCTGAGTCTGGTCAGTCATGCCTGTGTGTACTTAACAAGCGACGTGTAGAGGTCCCTACTACGTACACAAATCTGGAGGGGAAGGGATTGTCATGATTTGTAGTTTTGCCCTGTCCTGTATTTTGTATAATATGTCATTTAACTTTTCTCTGGTTGTATTTGCTGTAAATTAACCATGTCTCCTTCCCCCAATACTTTGCAATGTCTTGTGATGTACCTGGACCATAATCTAATTTAGGCTTGTGTCAACAGCTAGTGGAACTTTGGCTATTGTTTCCTAAGCAGAAGATAACCTACAATACACATCCTGTAGACTCAGTGGAGCCCTTACATTTCTAAAATCTTCTGATGGACCAAACCATTGAATAGTAGGTGTGACCCCTACCCCCCTTCAGAAGGGCTGATCCCAGGAGCCCTGACAATACATTCTTGTTTTAAGATCAGTTGTGATTTGAGTGCGGACGTGAAGGAGTCACGAACTGAGTTGAGGCCAGCTCGTGACGTCCGTGGGATTGTGTGGAATCCTGTGGACTATTGCAAGGATTATTGTTATCGATCTTTGGACTGATATGGGCACTTGATGTATACTTTTATTTGGTCTGCACTAAAGTGTGGTATAGACCTGAAGGCTTCATGGTCTTATTGTTTGATCTTTTTTAAACATCTTTTGTATTTTCATGTTGGCACTCCTGTATAGAGCCACCTGTTTATACCCAAACATCAGTATTTTAGGTGACTTTTGTGTAAGTGTTCTAAACACCTACTAACATGAAAAACAATATATACTTTTTGTTTTTTCAACGAACTAGCGCTAAAGTTGGCTATTATACAGCAACTTGATACATGTCAATTTGTTCCTATTTGTATATAAGTTAGCAACTTCAGCTGCATCTATTGGACAATAACTACTTTTGTCTCTTCATAAAGCTCCTACAATATTGAGACTCATATATTTCAGACACATATGTTGAATTGCCTGACAATGACATTTCTAAAAGGCTTATTTATCTCTTAGCTTTTACTGTGTTGGGGCTTCTTTTGACCAATGACGACATCGCTGTATTGCTTGGCAATAATACGCTTGTCACGCCTACATCTTTGCTGTTATTTTGCAGGCGCCACCTAGTATGGTGACATCACTGGTCATCGCGTCTGGTAATGTGATATTATCAAATTTTGTTTGTATCAGTGCTTCAGCTATCTACCGCGCATGTGTTTGATTTGTGATAACACCAATGTCTGCTTTTTAACAAGTTACAAATTTTTCTCTTACCATACTGAGATTCGTACATCTCAGACACATGTTTTTTCGATCTGCCAGATTATATAAAATATACTTATTGACCTTTTTGTGTACGCTGCGCAGGCATTCTCATTACACCAATATCCATATATTTTCCTTTTTGTTATACTGTTTGTGCAGGTGCAGATTTTTCTAGCAATGATATTTCCAATATGTCTATCTGTTTCTTTGTCTCTACTGCGCAGGCGCCTTTTTGATTAATGATGTCATCGCCGAATTATCTGACATGCTTGGTTTATCTACATTTTTGCTCAAGACTCATATTCCTAACATATGTGGAGCTTTATTTGCGCAGTTGCTCAATTGCTTAGTAATGATATGCTCATTTGCCTTTTGCCTTCTGGCTTCACTGTGCAGGCGCTCTTTTTGACCAGTGATTTCATCGCCTGGCAATGACATGTTTGTCATGCCCATATGTGTGCTCTTACTGCGCAGGCGCTATTCGGCCGAGCGACGCCGCGGTTTTTACTGCGCAAGCGCCGATCTGACTAATTATGGCATCGTCAAGTCGCTTGGTAACTATAGCTTCATTCGTCCTGTTGATTTTATTGCGCAGTCGCCATTCTGATCAGCGATGTTATCGCATGGTAATGACATGTCTGTTACGCCCACACTTTCTATTGTGCAGGCGCTATTTAGTCTGGGGACGCCATGGCCTCCGGTTGTTGCCTGGCAACTACAGTCTCAATATGCCTACTCTCATCTGCGCAGGTGTAGATCTGCTCTGCGACGCTGCACCTCTCCAACTTCTTTGTGAACAACTTTATTGGTCTGCATACAACGCTGACAAGATGGCCGCGACAATGCCTTTCTCTCCACCTCGTGGGTTAGTACTGATTTATTAATTATACAGCATGTGATTTCTTTATATATAAGGACATGCTTCATGTTATTTCTCAGCGCTTCACCCTCCCTTGAGGAAGCCACACAGCATGTGGCGATACGCGTGGGGTTAGCTTTTCCCCTCTCCTTTACCCCACAGGTCATTCATTTTGCAGCTTTCACTTGGCACTTTACCCTCTGGTATGCTGGACATCTTTTTTGCACAAATTGCTGGTTTAGAGGTCATGGGACCTCTTTTCTAAATAGTCAGGTATTTTACCACCTTTGCATACTTGATTTGGGGAACTTTCATTTAGGGGCTTTCTAGTTAATATTTTTTACAAACTTTTTGCCCCCTTTCTATCTATATGGTGCTGTGAATAGCGTTTTTTCTTGTATTTTCAGACCTCAATTATAAATGGTTATCTTATACATTACATTAACTGCTTTGATCATTGTATCTGAGTTAGCCTGTTATATATGAATACTGTGATATGGGGATAATGGTTGTGGGAGTGTCACTATATCATTATTGTATGATTGTGACATGATTGCCTCTTTGTGCTTTTTAAGTGTTTTTATGTTTTTGGGCTGTTACGTGTACATGTCATGAATAAAGAATTAATCTATTTTTCTATTAATTTTCTGGAGTTCCCATTTTTTGGATGTACTTCTTTCCCCTCTGTTCCACTTATCTCTTTTGAGTACATCTTTGGTGAACCCGTGCAATTTTATTATATTGGCTGTGCCCTCCGTTTGTTAACATTTCTTCAGTGTATCACATTGGTGGTCTTCCACTAATACTCTCTCTTTTGGAGTGTTGGCACGCCTACTGATTGTAGCTAGCATTTTTTGTATAGACTGGCTCTGTTTGGTCTTTTTGTATTTACTTGTACTGCATTTCAGTTATGGATCTTGAGGCTAGAGAATTAGCATGGAAAGGCCAAATTGAAGGCATTTTTGGCAGTTGTGAGGCAGTGGTTACTCAGGATAGTTCTTTTCAACTTTTGTCTTCTGAACTTATTAATCTACATAAAAGTTTGACCAGGACTTGGTGGAATATTAATAGCTTGGAAGAATACAACAAACTTGGTATTGTCCCTAGGGGACTTCGGGTTAAGCTTTTTCCTGCTTGGGAACCAGATTCTGAATATAAGTCCATTTGGGAATCTGGTCTTTTGAAATGTTCATCTATTTTAATTGGTTTATTAATTGACCATGATCGTAAGCTCTTGGTTAAATTGAGGGGTGACATTAAGTAGAAAGAGTCCCAACTGACTTCTTTTGATGATGCCAGTCTTGTTAAACCTTTTCAACTATGTTTAAAAGAAATTATTGATAATTTTGAAAGAAAAATAATTCAAAAAAAGAAGCAAGTTCTTGCGGGACAAGGGTGACTTTGACAGTAAACAAGTTTTCAAGTGGACTCATCATGGAAATCAGAGATCCAACAAATTTCATAAATATCAGAGACAAAAATCAAAAGTATCAGGAACACCGCACTGAGCCAGTGCGTGTGTCCTGAGTAAGACAAACTGTGCTCAGAGATACCTGTGGAGCGGGCAGCAGCAGAGAAGATGCGTGCTTCAGACCCGCAGGACCTGAAGCAGGTGACTGCTAGGGGCGTGGCCTCAACTCCAGAGAGCTAGGAGCTGCAGGAAAACTCCTAGAATGGTAACTAAGGAACAAAGTTACTAATAGGCATAAACAGAGAACTAAACCAGATCAGGCCGGGGTCAAAGCACGAGATAGCAAGACAATTACCAAAGGGCTAGACAGAACGGAGAGTCAAGACGTAGCCAAGAAGTCAGAAACCAGAGAAGCAGATATACAGTGCAGAATCAAACGGCAAACTCACAACGGGGGGACAGAACCGGATCAGAACCATATAAGCAAGCTATAAGACAACGAACAGACACAGGGGTCAAAACACTCGGCCAAAGGCAAAAGTATAACTGACAGGAATTGGAGCTTCCCAGGGGTTTAAGAAGCTCTCCCTGAACCAAAGCGAGGCCACAATCATTAACCCCAGGTGTGCAGGTCAAAACCTGCACTGAGCTCCAGACATTAACCCCTGACGTGCAGCTCGAAAACCTGCACTGGGATCATGACAAAAAGACTCAGATACCAAATATAGATTCGGGGACCGGAAAATCATCTATGAGCAAATTTTTATCATCAGGCACAAGCGATCAAGAAACCATACCAGGAGGGGTCGGCGAAAACATTTCCAACTCCAGGAAGAAAGGACGTCAACATCAGGCTTGGTCACCAACATACAAAAGACAGCTGAGATAGCCCTGACAGAGATAATAGTCCCCATGGATATGATGAATACAGATCACACTTCGGATGAGGTGGGTGCTGTGGCCAATACGGCAGAGAAAGGTAACTTACAAATTATCTATCTATCTAGCTATGTTTTATCAGATGTCGAAATTTCCGTTTTAGGCTGGTTTCACACTTGCGTTTTTTTTTAGCGGTATTTTAGCGCTAAATAGCGCATGCGTTTTTTTTTCCTATACTTTGCATGGGATGCGCTTATGTGCGCATACACATGCGTTTGTACGCGTTTTTCCGCGCATGCGTTTTTTTGCGGTATGCGCTCGGGCGCACAAAATGCAACCTGTTGCATTTTTTGGGCGTCCGACTTGCCTCAAAAAAACGCATGCGCGCGCAATGCGTTTTTTTACAGCAAGACACCCATTATAAGTCTATGGTGAGCATATGTGCGCATTGGCATGCTTATGTATGCGTTTTTTTGCACATGCGTTTTTTTTTTTACCATTAGTTTAGACAATGGAATTTAGGGGTTTGGGTTAGAGTTTGGGTTAGTTAAGGGGGTTTAGGGTTAGGGTTAGGGTCAGGGTCAGGGTTAGGGTTAGGATCAGGGTATGGTTTGGTTAAGGGTTAGGGTTAGGGTCAGGGTCAGGGTTAGGGTTAGGATCAGGGTATGGTTTGGTTAAGGGTTAGGGTTAGGGTCAGGGTCAGGGTTAGGGTTAGGATCAGGGTATGGTTTGGTTAAGGGTTAGGGTTAGGGTTAGGGTCAGGGTTAGGGTTAGGGTTAGGGTCAGGGTTAGGGTTAGGGTCAGGGTATGGTTTGGTTAAGTGTTAGGGTTAGGGTCAGGGTTAGGGTTAGGGTTAGGGTTAGGGTCAGGGTTAGGGTTAGGGTCAGGGTTAGGGTCAGGGTTAGGGTTAGGGTCAGGGTTAGGGTTAGTAAAGTCATGGTTTGGGTTAGTGTGAGGGGCCACCTAATGTTTGGAAAAAACGCAAACGTGGTAAAAACGCACTAAAAACGCATACAAACGCATAAAAACGCTGCGTTTTTTTCATGCATGCTCATAAAAATGCTTGAAAAAAACGCAGCAGTTGTATGCTTTTGTATGCGTTTTTTCAATGCGTTTTTTTGCGGGAAAAACGCGCTGCAAAAAAAAGCAAGTGTGAAACTAGCCTTATCAAGGGGCCTTTCCTTTGCACCCATGGGTGCTTTGGATAAATTTATTTTGACTAAGGACCTGTACTTATTCTGTAGGCAGCTTACATTTAAGATGCTTTACCATCAACCTTCGTTATTAGATACACTGCCACTGGATGAGAGACAGGCCTTTATCGATCTTCTTGATTTATTACAGGAAAACGAGAATCCTAAAAAAGCCTCTGATAAATTCTGGCACTTACCTTCGCAAGCTACACCATCTTTTGCACTATTCCCTACAATTCAGATTTTCTATAATGTGGTCAGCAAAGAGATCTCCAAGCTTCATACGAACAGCAAACAAGGTGAGAACTTGGGGCACAAGGAGAGACTAGCTGTCAAAAAACTCAAAAACAATTCCTCCTTTATTATAAAGGAAGCTGATAAGGGGGGAATATAGTTCTATGGCCCATTGATATGTAGTTAAGGGAAGCCAAACATCAGCTTAACAACATGTCTTGTTACCAGGTTTTATAGTCATATGTTAAAGTTTGGGCACCACTATTAATGTTAACCTTTTTTCTTTATAACAATTTTGTTTTTTGCAACAGCTATTTCAGTTTCATATATCTAATAACTGATGGACTCAGTTATATTTCTGGATTCAAATGAGGTTTATTCTACTAATAGAAAATGTGCAATCTGCATTTAAACAAAATTTGACCTGTGCAAAAGTATGGGCACCTCAACATGAAAGTGACATTAATATTTCGTAGATCCTCCTTTTGCAAAAATAACAGCCTCTAGTCGCTTCCTGTATCTATTAATGAGTTCCTGGATCCTGGATGAAGGTATTTGTGACCATTCCTGTTTACAAAACAATTCCAGTTCAGTTAAGTTTGATGGTCGCCGAGCATGGACAGCCCGCTTCAAATCATCCCACAGATGTTCAATGATATTCAGGTCTGGGGACTGGGATGGCCATTCCAGAACATTGCAATTGTTCCTCTGCATGAATGCCTGAGTAGATTTGGTAATATAAAACTAAGGAAAAAAGAAAGCGCAATAGGGTCTTATCTGGGTGGAAAATGGAATAAATTCTGATGGAATCTACTCACCTTTTCCAGGAAAGATACAAGCACGTAAATCAATGTCAGCCTGCTGCACGCCCGAAGGTCCACAACGTGACCGCCAAATAAAACTCCTTTTGGATAAAATATTCTGACTCAGGCTTACTGTGCGCTGCTGGACCAGGATAAAATCACCACATGAGAAGTTTAACCATTTATTCCCAACGCGTTTCAAAGTGTAGACCACTTCTTCCTCAGGGGATGACATGTAGTGAACAGATACAGCCTTCTCTGGTTAAATACATAAAATATTTGAATTCGGGCGCCAAAACCACATGTGATGAAGGGACAGATGTCAAAGTTCAAGGGTTAATGGAGCGCAAAATACTTTTACAATTGTTCTTAATGCTTACAATTTAACATTTTTAATTTCTGTTACAGATAATATATATAAAAATTAAATTTTATATATGGAATAAAAGAAAAAAAGGGGAGGAGAAGAAAAAGAAAAAAGGGACGAAAATTCATTTTGTAACTGAAAAGATGCTTATGGTCCGAACCCATTAGTGGAATGTCATAGTCCCAATTCAAAACCACTCGGCTAGAGAGGATTTCGTTTGAGAAACGAAGACATAAGTCTAAAAAAGGAAAAAATTCAAAAAATGCATTGCGAAAAAATGTTTGTTATATTACATGAAAATATATGTATAAAAAATCTTTTTTATTAAAAATGTGAATTTATATAATAAAAATATGTAATAAAAATATATATAAAAATATATTGGAATGGTGTATGTGTGAATAAAAATTCTTAATATGGGATTAGAAATATACCTGGACAAAACATCAAAATGATTCATTGGTACATGGAAAAGGAAACGGACCTACAAAAATGTCACTCAGAAATCATTCCATGGAAATGAGTTTGCCTCCCGGAACCAGGGGCTGCATTTGGTATTAGAAATATTATTTTAAAAACAATTAATAATTCATTATTTAAGTAAGAACACTCTACTATAAAACAAGAAAAATTCTCTCTGAATATACTTCAAATAATTGTTGAAAGAAAAATATACCATTTCCATGGAATGATTTCTGAGTGACATTTCTGTAGGTCCGTTTCCTTTTCCATGTACCAATGAATCAATTTGATGTTTTATCCAGGTATATTTCTAATCCCATATTAAGAATTTTTATTCACACATACACCATTCCAATGTATTTTTATATTTTTATATATATTTTTATTACATATTTTTATTATATACATTCACATTTTTAATAAAAAAGATTTTTTATACATATATTTTCATGTAATATAACAAACATTTTTTCACAATGCATTTTTTTAATTTTTTCCTTTTTTAAACTTATGTCTTCTTTTCTTAAACGAAATCCTCTCTAGCTGAGTGGTTTTGACTTGGGACTATGACATTCCATTAATGGGTTCGGACCATAAGCATTTTTTCAGTTACAAAATTAATTTTCCCCCTTTTTTTCTTTTTCTTCTTCTCCCCTTTTTTTCTTTTATTCCATATATAAAATTTAATTTTTATATATATTATCTGTAACAGAAATTAAAAATGTTAAATTGTAAGCATTAAGAACAATTGTAAAAGTATTTTGCGCTCCATTAACCCTTGAACTTTGACATATGTCCCTTCATCACATGTGGTTTTGGCGCCCGAATTCAAATATTTTATGTATTTAACCAGAGAAGGCTGTATCTGTTCACTACATGTCATCCCCTGAGGAAGAAGTGGTCTACACTTTGAAACGCGTTGGGAATAAATGGTTAAACTTCTCATGTAGTGATTTTATCCTGGTCCAGCAGCGCACAGTAAGCCTGAGTCAGAATATTTTATCCAAAAGGAGTTTTATTTGAGTAGATTTGGAGCCGTGTTTTGGATCATTGTCTTGCTGAAAAATCCATCCCCTGCGTAACTTCAACTTCGTCACTGATTCTTGCACATTATTGTCCAGAATCTGCTGAAACTGAGTTGAATCCATGCGACCCTCAACTTTAACAAGATTCCCGATGCCGGCATTGGCCACACAGTCCCAAAACATGATGGAACCTCCACCAGATTTTACTTTGGGTAGCAAGTGTTTTTCTTGGAATGCTGTGTTTTTTAGCCTCCATGCATAACGCCTTTTTGTATGACCAAACAACTCAATCTTTGTTTCATCAGTCCACAGGACCTTCTTCCAAAATGTAACTGGCTTGTCCAAATGTGCTTTTGCATACCTCAGGCGAATCTGTTTGTGGCGTGCTTGCAGAAACGGCTTCTATCGCATCACTCTCCCATACAGCTTCTCCTTGTGCAAAGTGCGCTGTATTGTTGACCGATGCACAGTGACACCATCTGCAGCAAGATGATGCTGCAGGTCTTTGGAGGTGGTCTGTGGATTGTCCTTGACTGTTCTCACCATTCTTCTTCTCTGCCTTTCTGATATTTTTCTTGGCCTGCCACTTCTGGGCTTAACAAGAACTGTACCTGTGTTCTTCCATTTCCTTACTATGTTCCTCACAGTGGAAACTGACAGGTTAAATCTCTGAGACAACTTTTTGTATCCTTCCCCTGAAAAGCTATGTTGAATAATCTTTGTTTTCAGATCATTTGAGAGTTGTTTTGAGGAGCCCATGATGCCACTCTTCATAGGAGAATCAAATAGGAGAACTACTTGCAAGTGGGCACCTTAAATACCTTTCCTCATGATTTGATACACCTGGCTATGAAGTTCAAAGCTCAATGAGGTTAAAAAAAACCAATTTAGTGCTTCAGGAAGTCAGTAAAAAGTAGTTAGGAGTGTTCAAATCAAGAAAATGATAAGGGTGCCCACACTTTTGCACCGGTCAAATTTTGTTTAAATGCAGATTGCACATTTTCTGTTAGTACAATGAACCTCATTTGAATCCAGAAATATAACTGAGTCCATCAGTTATTAGATATATGTTGTGAAAAATGTTGTGAAGAAGAATTCCTGTTGAGAGGAACAGAGGCCGCTATCTGCAGACCGGATATAACTTCAAGAGAAATGTGCTGCCTTCCAGGTGCAAAAATTAAAGATGTGTCTGACAGGATATCAGGACTCTTCAGACCTACAGATGACTACCTGTTGTGAGTTCATTTTCCCCTTCACTACTGAGGCCCGAGGAACTCACTCTTCTGGTAAAGAAAGGTAGTGAGCCTGATTGTCAAACACCTGGGGCTGATGATGATGACTGGCTGTTTGGAGTTGGAGTGGAGTTAATGACTGGATATAAGGCTGCCGACGCCCTTCTGGCCTGCGGGTGATGTCTCTGTGGACTTCTTGGAAACCAGTCTGATTCCTGCTCATCTAAAGCTAAGATTCCTGCTTTGCCTTTTTGAATTAGTGTTTTGTTTTCCTTGCTTTTCTGGATTCTGCCATTCCCTGCTGGGGTGAGCTGAATCTCCTTTTGCCTGTTGCTCTGTCTTCAGAATATTCCTGAGTACTGACATAGCCTTTTTTGAAGCCTAGCGTCTTCAGGGCCTTTTTTACTGTCAGTTTGTTGGCTCTTATTTTCATAGGGTTTTTTCACGGATTGCAGACAGCAGCCTTCCTGTCCTTTCCTATCTAAGCTAGCTTGGGCCCCATCTTTGCTCAGTCTATCTTTCTGTCTATGTTTTGTTCTTTCTTCTTGCTTCACCGTCATTATATGTGGGGGGCTGCCTTTTGCTTTGGGGTCTGCTCTGGGGCAGTTTAGATTTCCCTTTCTGTCTTTAGGCTATGTAGTCCTCCGGCTGTGATCGAGGGGCCTAGGGCATCGTAGGAGCCCCCCACGGCTACTGCTAGTTGTTGTTGATAGGTTCAGGGGTCTGTAATCCGATAGCTGCCAACTTCTCTGGTTTTCTGGACTATTTTTGCCTCCTACGGTGACTCAATCATAACAGAATCACCCGCCATACCGCAGATCCTAGGGTACTCAATTGCAGAAAAGAAATGTATAAAAAAAAAAAAAAAAAAAAAAAAAAAGGTGTGTATATTTTTCCTCTATATCTCTGAGGCCGTAGGGGGAATTTTTTTTTCTCTCAATGGAGATAAAGCAATTGTCTGATCGTGTGGAGCAGCTCACTGCGGAAGTGCGGGGAATTTCCGCCTACCTTGCTCATTCACATGCTGCTGAACCAAAGATTCCTACACCTGATGTATTTTTTGGGGATCGGTCTAAATTTTTGAATTTCAAAAATAATTGTAAATTATTTTTTGCCTTGAAGCCTAACTCGTCAGGGAGCTCCGCGCAGCAGGTTAAAATTGTCATCTCTTTGCTGCGTGGCGATCCCCAGGATTGGGCGTTTTCTTTGAAACCAGATGATCCTATTCTGACTAATGTGAACGCATTTTTTCAGGCCTTGGGGTTGTTGTATGATGAACCTAATGCCATTGATCAGGCTGAAAAGACCCTGCTGGCATTGAACCAGGGTCGTGATTCTGCAGAATTGTACTGTCAAAAATTCCGAAAGTGGGCAGTACTTACTACCTGGAATGATAATGCCTTGGCTGCTCTCTTTCGGAAGGGGTTGTCAGAAGCCGTAAAAGATACTATGGTGGGATTTCCTGTTCCCTCTGGTCTTGACGATTCTATGTCTTTAGCCATTCAGGTTGATCAGCGTTTGCGCGAACGCAGAGCTGCACGAGAGGTGTTGCCACCTGTTGAACAGATGTCTGAACCTATGCAATGTGATTGAGTTTTTTCCAGAGAGCAGCGTCAGGAGTTCAGAAGGCGTAATAAGTTGTGTTTTTTCTGTGGAGATGCCTCACATATTATTTCTGTCTGTCCTAAACGCGAGAAACGCCTTGCACACACGTTTTCTGTTGGTGGTGTTCAACTTAAGTTTCTTCTGGCTATTTCTCTGATCTGCTCCCTGTCCACATTTTCCGCCAAGGCTTTTGTGGATTCGGGAGCAGCTCTAAACCTAATGGACTTGGATTTTGCTAAACGTTGTGGATTTCCGATGACACCTCTGCAGACGCCTATCCTTTTGAGGGGGATTGATGCTACTCCTTTGGCTAAAAATAAACCTCAGTTTTGGACCCAGGTGGTAATGCGGGTCGCCCCAGACCATCAACAAGATTGCAGGTTTTTGGTGTTACATAATCTGCATGATACTATTGTTCTGGGGTTTCCCTGGTTACAAATTCATAATCCAGTTTTGGATTGGAAATCTGTGTCTGTGGTGAGTTGGGGTTGTCGGTTTGCCTTTAGTGAGGCTCCGGTGTTTTCCACCTCTCCTCAGTCGCATGATGTTCCTGATTATTTGGTGGACTTTTATGATGTATTTAGTGAGAATGAGTCTGCGTCTCTGCCTCCTCATAGGAGTTGTGACTGTGCAATTGAACTGAGCCCGGGGTGTAAATTTCCCAAGGGTCGGCTCTTCAATTTATCTGTACCCGAGCACGAGGCTATGCGATCCTATATTAAGGAGGAGTTGGAGAAGGGTCATATTAGACCATCCTCGTCACCCTTAGGTGCCGGTTTTTTTTTTGTAGCCAAAAAGGATGGATCATTAAGACCTTGTATTGATTATCGTGCTCTCAACAAAATTACTGTTAAATATCAGTATCTGTTACCCCTTATTTCTGATCTATTCTCCAGAGTTAAAGGTGCTTGCTGGTTTACCAAGCTTGACCTCAGGGGGCGTATAATCTTATTCGCATTAAGCATGGGGATGAATGGAAGACGGTGTTTAATACTCCGGAGGGACATTTTGAGTACCTGGTGATGCCTTTTGGGCTCACTAATGCCCCTTCTGTCTTCCAGTGCTTCATGAACGATATTTTCCGAGATTTTGTCGATAAATTTTTGATTATCTATCTGGATGATATTTTGATCTTCTCCAAGGATTGGGATTCTCATGTGGAACATATTCGGACTGTGTTCCGGATCTTGAGGGAGAATTCCCTGTATGTCAAAGGATCTAAATGCCTTTTTGGAGTACAGAGGATTTCTTTTTTGGGATTTATTTTGTCCCCGTCAACTATTGAAATGGACCCGGCCAAGGTACAGGCCATTTACGATTGGGTTCAGCCCACTTCTTTGAAGGCCCTCCAGAAGTTTTTGGGTTTTGCTAATTTTTATCGGAAATTTATAGCAAAATTTTCTAGTATTGCCAAGCCATTGACTGATTTGACTAAGAAGGGTGTCTGATGTGTTAAATTGGTCTCCGGAGGCTGTTTCTTCCTTTCAGGAGCTGAAGCGAAGATTCACCTCCGCCCCGGTTTTGCGGCAACCTGATGTCTCACTTCCGTTCCAGGTAGAGGTGGATGCTTCTGAGATTGGTGCAGGAGCTGTTTTGTCCCAAAAGGATCCTGTAACATCTAAAATGAATCCCTGTGCTTTCTTTTCCCGAAAGTTCTCTCCATCTGAACGTAACTATGATGTGGGGAATCGGGAACTGTTAGCCATAAAATGGGCATTTGAGGAGTGGAGACATTGGTTGGAGGGAGCTAAGCATCAAGTCGTGGTCCTCACTGACCACAAGAATTTGATTTACCTAGAGTCGGCTAAGCGCTTGAACCCTAGACAGGCTAGGTGGGCCTTGTTTTTTACACGTTTTGATTTTGTGGTTTCTTTTCCTGGAACTAAGAATGTCAAGGCTGACGCCCTCTCTAGGAGCTTCTTTGCTGATTCTCCTGCCATCGTAGGAGCCCCCCACGGCTACTGCTTTTTGTGTTGATAGGTTCAGGGGTCTGCAATCCGATAGCTGCCAACTTCTCTGGTTTTCTGGACTTAGCTAGCATTTCTATTTTTGCCTCCTACGGAGACTCAATCATAACAACTACCCATTCCTGCTACTACATGTGGGGACAAATGACACCGCAAGAAACGACCTGGAAACCATCTGCAGAGACTTTGAAAACTTAGGCAAGAAAGTGAAAGAACTGGGAGCGCAGGTGGTCTTCTCTTCCATCCTCCCAGTGGATGGCCATGGAACAAGGAGGTGGAATAAGATTCTGCAGGTGAACAACTGGCTACGTTGATGGTGCCGTCAGCAACGATTTGGATTTCTGGATCACGGAGTAAATTACCTATACGATGGACTACTTGCTAGAGATGGGGTGCACCTTACGAAGACTGGAAAACAAGTATTTGGAAGTCGCCTTGCTACACTTGTAAGGAGAGCTTTAAACTAGAACAACGTGGGAAGGGAAGCAAAAGACCAGAAAAAGCCATACACCTGACAAATGCTATTGAGAACTCTGCTATTAGAAGTGGAAAGGAAGAACAAAGACAAAAGAATCTAAATAATACAAATATTGGAGAAAGAGAAAACAATCACAAACTAAAATGTTTCTATACTAATGCACAAAGCATGGGCAACAAACAAGGAGAATTGGAACTACTAACACAGGAAAAGAAATATGATGTCACTGGAATCACTGAAACTTGGTGGGACGATACACATGATTGGAATACAAGACTAGAAGGATACAACTTATTTGCAAGAAACAGACTTGATAAACGAGGAGGAGGTGTCGCATTGTATGTTAGAAATGCGTATATCTGCACAGAGATTGAAGCTTCAGAGACTGGGAGTTCTGTGGAAACTGTTTGGGTAAGAATACAAGGACAGAACATTGGAAAGGACACCATTGTAGGCATTTACCACAGGCCGTCTGTGCAAGCTGAAGATATGGATGAACTCTTTATGCATCAAATGGCCAAGTTCTCCAAAAAATATGACATAGTTGTCATGGGAGATTTCAACTATCCAGACATTTGTTGGGAATCTCTCTCAGGCAAAACTAACAGGTCAAGGAAATTCTTATCCTCTCTTGCTGACAACTTTATCTTCCTAAAGGTAGGGGAGAAAACAAGGGGAACTGCTACCTTGGATCTAATCCTTATAAACAGGGAGGAAATGGTTGAGGAGGTAAAAGTGGCTGGGACCCTAGGAAGTAGCAACCATGCTATTTTAGAATTTTGGATAACTAGAGGAGGAAGACCTGTGAAGACTCAGACTTCAAGGTTAGATTTCAGAAAGGCAGATTTTAAGGGATTCAGAAAGAGAATTGGAGGGATCCCAAAGGCTGGATATCCTTAAAGACAAAAATGTCCAGGAAGGATGGGAAATCTTGAAAAATGAAATTCTCAAAGCACAATTGTTAACAATTCCGAAAAGAGGGAAGAATAGGAAGCATTTAAAGAAACCAGGATGGATGAATACAGAACTTAAGCACATGCTAAAAAGGAAGAAAGAAATGTTTATAAAATGGAAAGAGGGAGGCATATCTAAAGAAGAATATAATGATGTCTGCAGAACCTGCAGGGCACAAATCAGATTACTAAAGCTGACAATGAATTGAGGCTTGCAAGAGATGTTAAAAGCAATAATAAAGGATTTTGGGGATATGTCAAAAGTAAAAGAAAAGTCAAAGATGCTATAGGATTTTTACAGGATGAAAATGATGAAATGGTAAAACAGGATGTTGAGAAGGTCGAATGTTGTGAGTTCATTTTCCCCTTCACCGTCGATGTCTGATGAACTCCTTCTTCTGGTGATGGAAGGTAGTGAGGCTGATTACCAAACACCTGATCTGGTAGATGTTGACTGGGTAACAGGAACTGCTAACTGGATATAAGGCAGCCGATGCCCTTCTGAGTCGCTGGTGATTTCTCTGCTGGATTCTTGGAGACCAGTCTGATTCCTGCTTCCCAAAGATAAGTTTTTGCTCTGCTATTGAACTTATTAGTTTTGTTTTGTTTACCTTGTTTTTTGGAGTTCAGCCATCCCCGGTCGGTGGTGTGCTGAGTTCCATTTTTGTCTTTGATCAGTTTGTCTCTTTGCTCTGTCTTCAGAATTTACCTGAGTGCTGATATAGTCATTTTGAAGTCCTAGCGACTTCAGGGCCTGTTTTTCCTATCATACGGTTGGGACTTTTTTTGGTAGGGTTTTTTGCGGATTGCAGACAGCAGCTTTTCTATCCTGTCCTTTTTAGTTAGCTTGAGCCCCATCGTTTGCTCAACCTATCTTTCTATCTGTGTTAGTGTTTTCATCTTGCTTCACCGTCATTATATGTTGGGGGCTGCCTTTTGCCTTGGGGTCTGCTCTGGGGCAGTTTAGATTTCCCCTTTCTTTCTTTAGGCCTATTTAGTTCTCCGGCTGTGATCGAGGGGTCTAGGGCATCGTAGGAACCCCCCACGGCTGCTGTTAGTTGTTGTGGATAGGATCAGGGGTCTGCAATCCGATAGCTACCAACCTCTCCGGTTTTCTGGACTTAGCTTGTATTTTTGTTTTTTCCTCCTTCGGTGACTCATTCATAACAGCCGAACTTTTAAATTCCTATTTTGCATCTGTTTTCTCTCAGAAAGGAAATGTAATATCAACTGTTCTTCACTGTCCTATTAAGGGAATAGAAGAATCCAGGATATCTATAAACAGAAAGATAGTGAGGAAACACTTAGCTAACCTAAATGATTTCAAGTCTCCAGGTCCAGATGAATTACATCCCAGAGTACTGAAGGAGATAGCAGAAGAAATTTTTGAACCCCTCTCCATAATCTTTGAAAATTCTTGGAGAACAGGAGAAGTCCCAGAAGACTGGAGAAGAGCAAATGTTGTTCCTATCTTCAAAAAGGGGAAGAAGGTGGACCCAGGCAACTATAGGCCGGTGAGTCTGACTTCTATACCAGGAAAGATCTTTAAACAAATTATTAAACAACATGTATGTCAGCACCTGGATAAGAATGAAGTGATTAAACAGAGTCAGCATGGGTTTGTAACTAATAAGTCATGTCAGACTAACTTAATTTCCTTCTATGACGGAATCACTGATTGGGTGGATCAAGGAAATGCTGTAGATATAGTATATCTTGACTTCAGCAAAGCATTTGACAAAGTATCTCATACAATCCTTTTTGAAAAAATGACTAAGTATGGAATGGACAAGGCAACTGTTAGGTGGATTCATAACTGGCTTAGTGATCGGACCCAAAGAGTGGTCGTAAATGGCTGCACATCCAGTTGGAAGAATTTCTCAAGTGGGGTACCACAGGGCTCTGTCCTGGGCCCTGTATTGTTCAACATCTTTATCAATGATTTAGATTAAGGAATTGAGGGTAAACTGATTAAATTTGCTGATGACACAAAGCTAGGAGGGATAGCTAATACTAGAGAAGAGAGAGAGGATTCAAAAAGATATAAATAAACTGGAGCAGTGGGCAGCAACTAACAGAATGGTTTTTAACAGGGAAAAATGCAAAGTACTACATCTGGGCAATAAAAATGAAAAAGCATATACAGAATGGGAGGAATAGGGCTAAGCAACAGCACATGTGAAAAAGACTTGGGTATACTAATAGATCACAGACTGAATATGAGTCAACAGTGTGATGCAGCAGCAAAAAAGGCAACTGCAATTCTAGGATGTATTAACAGAAGCATACAGTCTAGATCACGTGAAGTCATTATTGCCCTCTACTCCTCTTTGGTCAGACCTCATCTGGAATATTGTGTCCAGTTTTGGGCACCACATTTTAAAAAAGACATCAACAAACTGGAGCAAGTTCAGAAAAGAGCAACCAGAATGGTGACCGGTCTGCAAACCCTGTCTTATGAGGAAAGGTTGCAGGATTTGGGAATGTTTAGTTTGCAAAAGAGAAGACTGAGAGGAGACTTAATAGCTGTCTACAAATATGTAAAGGGCTGTCACATTGTAGAAGGATCATCTTTATTATCATTTGCACAAGGAAAGACTAGAAGCAATGGGATGAAACTGAATGGGAGGAGACACAGATTAGATATTAGAAAAAACTTTTTGACAGTTAGAGTGATCAATGAGTGGAACAGGCTGCCACGAGAAGTGGTGAGTTCTCCTTCAATGGAAGTTTTCAAACAGAGGCTGGACAGACATCTGACTGGGATGATTCAGCGAATCCTGCTTTGAGCAGGGGGTTGGACCAGATGGCCCAGGAGGTCCCTTCCAACTCTACGATTCTATGATTCTATGAAACTGAAATAGCTGTTGCAAAAACCAAAATTGTTATAAAGAAAAAAGGTTAACATTAATAGGGGTGCCCAAACTTTAACATATGACTGTACCATCTGATCCTACCACTGTGTTCAAGTTGAAACTCAATCGGCTTCTTTTGTCTGCCAAACAGAATGATATCCTGAGTAAAAAAAAGCACACATTTTTAACCACGTATCATCCTGTGGTTCCCACCTTATATCTCCTCACAAAAGTGCACAAATCTATCTCTGAGCCACCGGGCAGACCTATTGTGGCTGGCATTGGCAGTCTTTTCGAACGCCCGTGTATTTATTTGGACCATTTCTTACAGCCACTTGTCACTTCCCTGGATTCCTTTGTGCAGGACACTTCTCATTTGATTCGGCAACTTCAGGATATTACGGTACCACAGGATACCATCCTTGTGACCATGGACGTGGAATCCCTATATACCTGTATTGGACATACACTGGGAATCGAAGCAGTATCATAGTTTCTAAATCAACAATTCTCAGGTGATCGTCGACACCATTCTTTTCTATTGGACTTATTGCATTTTGTGCTTTCCAATAGTTATTTTACATTTGACAGGGTGTTTTACAAACAGGTCTCTGGCACCACCATGGTGGCGCGCTGTGCACCCTCCTATATCAACCTATTTTTGGGTTGGTGGGAGGAGACACAGGTGCGCCCCCTGGCGGCATTTCGTAACAACATTTTTTGTTCGTTCAGATACATTGACGATATTCTGGTGTTTTGGTAGGGTTCAAGAATTGAGTGTCAGTCCTTTGTGGATCATCTAAATAATAATCCTTGGAACAGCTCTCTAACAGCCTACTTTTCGGATGAATCAGTTGACTTTTTGGATTTGAAAATTATGAAGATTGGCACAGGGATACAGACCAAACTCTTTCGAAAAACCACTGCGACAAAGTTTGCTCCATTTTTCAAGCTTTCATCCTTGCCATTTAAGGAACAATATACCAAAGGGACAGTTCCTGCAGGTAAGACGTAACTGCAGTAATGACCGAGACTTCCGAAAGGAGTCTAGGGAGCTGTCTCGCCGTTTTACCGACAGGGGCTATCCGCGAAAGGTTATTTCAAAAGCCTTTCAGAACTCACTAAGTGATGATAGACCATCTCTTTTACAACCTAAGGTTCGGGCGGTATCTAATACCATCAATTTGATCACACCATACAACAACCAATGGAGTGAGATCTATAGTGTGTTGGAAAAACATTTGGGGGATTCTACTCAATGAGCCCAAGTTGAAACCCTTCCTGTCTAAGAGACCAAAAATAGTCGCCAGGAGGGCCAAAAATCTTAAGGACTATCTCACCGTTAGCCATTTTAAAAGACCTACGGTTAAAATTGGCTCTAGTCATCTTTTGAAAGGTTCATACCCTTGTGGCAATTGTACCATATGTCCCTTCATGGTTGCTTCTGACACTGTCACCCTTTCTGTGTTTCCAGGCGTGATCAAGTTATACCAATTCTCCAATTGCAAATCTAGAAATGTTGTTTATGTCTTGATCTGCTCGTGTCCGAAGATTTATGTGGGCCAGACGGGCCAGGAGTTGAGATGTAGAGTGCAGCAGCACATTTCTAATATCAACAAAGCCAAGACAGATCGAGAAAAGGGTAAGCCCATTACATCAGTAGCGAACCACTTTCTGGATCATTATGCCAGTAGATACCACGATCTACGTGTCTTGGTCATTGACCAAGTATTGGGCAGTATCCGTTGGGGGAACCCTACCAAAGAATTCCTTCATAGAGAGTCACGATGGATTTATAATTTAAAAAGTTCAGCTCCAGAGGGTCTGAATGAGGAATTGCTTTTTTCAGGCTTTTATGGCTAACTCAGTTTTCCTCTTCTTTTTAGGTCTCCTCTTTATCCATTTTGATAGGAACCCTTGAAACTCTTCACACCTGGACCGTCTTTGGAACATCTTTGCCTACATGAGATCTCGTTTTGTCTTACTGATCAGCTTCTTTTATTGTGGACATTATCTAATGGTGGATCTTTTGAACCAATTTATGTCAGATTCTGTGCTTTCTAGGGGCGTCCATATTTTTCAATCTTGGGACCTCCTGTATTATTCACAGCACCATGTCATTTTTCAATTTGGTGGGAACAATTCAATTTTCTACTTTTGGGTTGTTTGAATATTTCTGTTCACACAAAATCCTTTTTAGTATGGATTCTCTGAGATAATCTGTATTTGATTCTGTGTATTTTAGGGGTGTTCCCATATTTTGACCTTTGGGACTTTTTTCACTATTCACAGCACCATGTTATTTATCCATTTTTTTCAATTAAAAACTTTTGCAATGATGTGATCTTCTATTTTATTGGATTTGGTTATCCCATATTATGTTTCATCTATTTATTCTTTATCAATTGTTGTCGCCCAGTTGGACATATACACCTTTAGTCTAAAACGCTCACCTTGGTGGACCGAATTATCTGGGTACTTTATGTCGGACATATACATCTTTAGTCCAAAGTGCCTTTCAAGCATTTCCCCTGGGCAGGCCTAATTATTTGGATACCATCAGATGGAGCTTTGTCCCATTCCTTGCTCTTATATAATCTTCGGACTGATATGGGTACTTGATGTATACTTTTATTTGGTCTGCACTAAAGTGTGGTATAGACCTGAAGGCTTCATGGTCTTATTGTTTGATCTTTTTTACACATCTTTTGTATTTTCATGTTGGCACTCCTGTATAGAGCCACCTGTTTATACCCAAACATCAGTATTTAAGGTGGCTTTTGTGTAAGTGTTCTAAACACCTACTAACATGAAAAACAATATATATATTGTTTTTCAACGAACTAGCGCTAAAGTTGGCTATTACACAGCAACTTGATACATGTCAATTTGTTCCTATTTGTATATAAGTTAGCAACTTCAGCTGCGTCTATTGGACAATAACTACTTTTGTCTCTTCATGAAGCTCCCACAATATTGAGACTCATATATTTCAGACACATATGTTGAATTGCCTGACAATGACATTTCTAAAAGGCTTATTTATCTCTTAGCTTTTACTGTGTTGGGGCTTCTTTTGACCAATGACGACATCGCTGTATTGCTTGGCAATAATACGCTTGTCACGCCTACATCTTTGCTGTTATTTTGCAGGCGCCACCTAGTATGGTGACATCACTGGTCATCGCGTCTGGTAATGTGATATTATCAAATTTTGTTTGTATCAGTGCTTCAGCTATCTACCGCGCATGTGTTTGATTTGTGATAACACCAATGTCTGCTTTTTAACAAGTTACAAATTTTTCTCTTACCATACTGAGATTCGTACATCTCAGACACATGTTTTTTTGATTTGCCAGATTATATTCAATATACTTATTAACCTTTTTGTGTACACTGCGAAGGCATTCTCATTACACCAAGATCCATATATTTTCCTTTTTGTTATACTGTTTGTGCAGGTGCAGATTTTTCTAGCAATGATATTTCCAATATGTCTATCTGTTTCTTTGTATCTACTGCGCAGGCGCCTTTTTGATTAATGATGTCATCGCCGAATTATCTGACATGCTTGGTTTATCTACATTTTTGCTCAAGACTCATATATTCCTAACATATGTGGAGCTTTATTTGCTCAGTTGCTCAATTGCTTAGTAATGATATGCTCATTTGCCTTTTGCCTTCTGGCTTCATTGCGCTGGCGCCCTTTTTGACCAGTGATTTCATCGCCTGGCTTTGACATGTTTGTCATGCCCATATGTGTGCTCTTACTGCGCAGGCGCTATTTGGCCGGGTGACGCCGCGGTTTTTACTGCGCAAGCGCCGATCTGACTAATTACGACATCGTCAAGTAGCTTGGTAACTATAGCTTCATTCGTCCTGTTGATTTTATTGCGCAGGCGCCGTTCTGATCAACGATGTTATTGCATGGTAACGACATGTCTGTTACGCCCACACTTTCTATTGTGCAGGCGCTATTTAGCCTGGGGACGCCGTGGCCTCCGGTTGTTGCCTGGCAACTACAGTCTCAATACGCCTATTCTCATCTGCGCAGGTGCAGATCTGCTCTGCGACGCTGCACCTCTCCAATTTCTTTGTGAACAACTTTATTGGTCTGCCTACAATGCTGACAAGATGGCCGTGACCATGCCTTTCTCTCCACCTCGTGGGTTAGTACTGATTTATTAATTATACAACATGTGATTTCTTTATATATAAGGACATGCTTCATGTTATTTCTCAGCGCTTCACCCTCCCTTGAGGAAGCCACACAGCATGTGGCGATACGCGTGGGGTTAGCTTTTCCCCTCTCCTTTACCCCACAGGTCATTCATTTTGCAGCTTTCACTTGGCACTTTAACCTCTGGTATGCTGGACATCTTTTTTGCACATATTGCTGGTTTAGAGGTCATGGGTCCTCTTTTCTAAATAGTCAGGTATTTTACCACCTTTGCATACTTGATTTAGGGAACTTTCATTTAGGGGCTTTCTAGTTAATATTTTTTACAAACTTTTTGCCCCCTTTCTATCTATATGGTGCTGTGAATAGTGTTTTTTCTTGTATTTTCAGACCTCAATTATAAATGGTTATCTTATACATTACATTAACTGCTTTTATCATTGTATCTGAGTTATCCCGTTATATATGAATACTGTGATATGGGGATGGTTGTGGGAGTGTCACTATATCATTATTGTATGATTGTGACATGATTGCCTCTTTGTGCTTTCTAAGTGTTTTTATGTTTTTGGGCTGTTACGTGTACATGTCATGAATAAAGAATTTATCTATTTTTCTATTAATTTTCTGAAGTTCCCATTTTTTGGATGTACTTCTTTCCCCTCTGTTCCACTTTACTCTTTTGAGTACATCTTTGGTGAACCCGTGCAATTTTATTATATTGGCCGTGCCCTCCGTTTGTTAATATTTCTTCAATGGTCCACAAACAATGACTGTTTCAGATCTAACTTTGAAAACACACTCTCTATTGAGACTCATCCGTAAAGTTCATCACCTCTTTTTACTTTTGTCTGTATGTTTTTGGTGAAAAAGAGGGGATACTTTTACCTTAGTATCTAACTCATTCCTTTACTTGGGTGCTGAGGGTTCATCAGGGTGATGGTGGGGGTGCAGTTAGCTTCATTATCCTATGGCACCAAAATAATGTACCTTGTCCTGGCCCTGGCGTGAGTGACACCTCAGCCGCCCTGTGGATAGTAGGGGTGTGTCGGGCTGTTAGTTTTGAGTTTCAGATTCCTGCAGATGTTTTCCATCCTGGATAATTGCCAGGCCATTTAGCTGGCTGATAATGTCAGATCATTGACAATTATACTTCAAGCTCAGTGGCGTGCTGATGCTGTGCTCGGTATTTTGTTATTCTGATCTATCATTACCTATCATTATTGGGGTTTCTGTTGTTTTCTTGTGTAATGGGTTTGCCATCTAGGCCTACAACTTTAAATAATCCTGTGGCCTTCAGGATAGAGAGTTCAGATTTCTGTAGGACACTGCAGGCTGCTACAGTGTCCACAAGACACTCTATTGTGTTAAAGGGCATATCAGAGAGGGTAAAATGAACAAAGGCATCATACCCCTAGTTTCAGAGATGACTGGTAGAGCTGGAAGCCCTTCATGTCAATTGCTCCTTCCCTGCAGTATTTTCTTTGGGGCCTTACACTTGCTTCTTGAAGTGTCCCAGTTCATCATAATTGTAGCACCTCAACTTACTGAGGTCCACCCTTCCAGGGAACAACCTTTTTTTGCCTGATCTTTCCCATTGTTTGTTTATATGCATTTTTATCACTATTACCTTCTGGAATTTCTTTTTGTCCACCTCTTGAACATTCCTTTGAATTGAACTAGCCTAACTTAGTGCTGGGACTAACTTCTCATGCCAACCAGCATGAGTAAAAATTAATGAGTCTCATTATTCAATCCAGACACCAAGATGGCAATCAACTTTTTCCCATTCCTTGGTCCTTCAGGCTCGCTATTGTCTCCTCAAATGCCTGCCTAAATCTCTCAATGTATTCCTCAACTTTTTACTTCACCTTTTGATGAATATTTTTCACCCTTACCCAAGACTGGGTTGCAAAAACCTCTCCAATATTGCTTTGGATATTCCAATGCTTTTTGAGGAGAGTTTTATTGCTCTTTTGGGTTAGGCCTCTGTCACACATCAGGTTTTCGCCGTCAGGCGCGATCCGGCGCTTTTGACAGAAACCGGATCCGGCGAAATGCAATGCCGGATCCGGTTTCCCCCCCATTGACTTGCATTTGCGCCGGATCGCGCCGTATGGCCATGCGTTTCATCCGGTTTTCGCCGGATCCGGCAATGTGTCGCAATCCGGCGTCTGGAAAAAACGGCTACTGTAACGTTTTTTGTCTCCGGCGAAAAAGCCTGACACGCCGGATTCGGCGTGTCCGGCTTTTTCATACAATGAAAGCCTATGAGCGCCGCAATGCGCCGGATCCGGTTTCTTTGGTCTGAGCATGCTCAGTAGCTCTGCCCACAAGACATATATAAAAGCAAGACAGTGGGACCCACAGCCACACCCAACATGCCACCCAAGAAAGCAACCAAGCGAAGCAGGAGAAGGCAGGAGACCACTGCAGCACCATCAGCACCACCACCACCCCAAATGGAGCAGCAAATGGAACATGCTGAGGAGGGGAGGCCAGCAGCAGATGAGAGACGGTAATTATCAAATCCCCCATTCCTCCAAACTAGGGCTATTGAATATCAAGATATTCATTGGCCCTTTGTTTCTCTTTATTCAACAGCCGCCCAATAGATGCAGCAGCAGCAGCAGCAGCAGCAATGGCAGCAGCTGGAACACCACCCACAGGCATGGAGTGTGGCCACCAGGAAGACAGCACATCATCTTCTGGGAGCCCTCCCTCGCATCGTCAGCGTTTGACGGTAAGTTTTTATTTCCAAAATCCATCATCTCTGTAATATATGTCTATTCATTGCCTTTTATTTCAAAACAGGATTCCCAAGATGAAGAGGAGCTCCCAGAAGAAGAAGGAAGGGGTGGACAGACACCTGGAGTGGGCTCACAATTGGTAAGTTTTTTGCATCAAACGCAGAAACACAACATCACACTACACACAACACATAGAAAACAATGTTCTGCAGACCACACACAGCAAACAAATGCCTACATCCAAAGACATAACATTTTTTGTTTTCTTCTCTAGTCTTCCCAATCTGGTGCTCGGCCAAGAGGTCCTAGTAGTGCCTCCCAGGGTCGTCGGCGACACCAACGCGGCGGTCAACAGCGTGTAAGTATAAATATTTTTGCTTTGCTTTTTTTGCACTTTTTATTTCATTTCTTTTGTGGAGGCTAATTATGTTATTTTTGTCTTTTTCTTTAACAGCCTTCACAGCGTGCTCCCGACTCTGACGGTGAGGATGGAGGACTCGATGTGGACCACCTCATCGATCTCGTCAGAGAAAGGGAGCCGCTCTGGAATATGGCTGACCGCCGCCACGCTGACCTTATCGTTACCCGACGACTCTGGGAGGAAATCTGTTCGCCCCTTTGGGCCGCTGGGAGGACCTCGATGTTCGGGACCAGATTAAAGAGCGTAAGTATATACAGTACCGGTTGCTTGATGTAAATCAGTGTTTCCCGAACTCCAGTCCTCGTGGTCCCCACGGATCATGTGTTCAGGATTTCTATTTACTATGGAAATCCTGAAAACATGACCCCTGGGGACCATGAGGACTGGAGTTTGGGAAACACTGATGTTGTATACTAACCACTTTGTCCTTTCTCGTTTCAGGGAACAGAATTGTGAATCGGTGGCGGTCTGTGAGGGATCGTTTCAAGAAGGAGTTCAATAAAGAGATGCGGGCCCCGAGTGGATCTGGAGGACGCAGGAGCAAGTACAAGTACGCAGAAGCCCTGTCGTTCCTCCGGGAAACAATGGTCACTAGAAGGTAAATATTACACACCATATGTGAAAAAAAATGTTAGATGTAAATTTTTTTTTTCAGCCAGGACCATACCATGTCAGTATTTTAATTGTTTTTTTTTTTTCTCTTTATTCCACAGCACGGTGAGCAGCACTCGGGAGCCTGCACGATTGGACCCTTCTGAGGCGATCCCTGAGGAGACCGGCACCGAGGGACACTTCGACCGCCCCGGTACATCTGCACCTTCCCAGCCTTCCCACACATTCGACCCATCTGTCCCATCCACCAGCACAGGAGCATCGTGGCCGCCTACATTACATGAAGCTGCTGGTGAGGAGATCGCTTTCCCTTTACCCCTCCCTTCTGCCCCTGCCACCTCTAGTACACCTGCGGGTACTGGGCGGCAGCGGCAGAGGGGTCAGGAAAAGACTTATGCGCCAGAGTTCTTGAATCTGAATGCATCTTTCCAGAACTGTCTAAAAGTCTTGTCAGAGCAAATCTCCGCAGGCTATCAGCAGATCAACTCCAGCATTCTGGAGGTGAAGACACTTCTGCAAACCATGCATTCAGAAGCAAGATCTTCGCCAAACCACACCTTTTTCAGGTCTGTTGTGGAGCGCATGGAAACGCTCTCTCCTGCCCAGCAGATGCATGTAATGCATTCATGCCACGCTGCTCTCCAGCAAGTTACCTCCCAACCTCCTCCTCCCACCACAGTAGTTCCTCCACCTGCACCCCCTCCAGCCACTTTCCATCCTCCCCCTCCTATTACATCTACACCCCCTCCAGCCACTTTCCATCCTCCCCCTCCTATTACATCTACACCCCCTCCAGCCACTTTCCATCCTCCCCCTCCTATTACATACCATCCACCTCCCCAGCACCATCCAACCTCCCCAGCACCAGCAACCTCCCCAGCACCAGCAACCTCCCCAGCACCAGCAACCTCCCCAGTACCAGCAACCTCCCCAGTACCAGCAACCTCCCCAGTACCAGCAAACTCCCCAGTACCTGCAAACTCCCCAGTACCAGCAACCTCCCCAGTACCAGACATCTCCCCACTTCCAGCAACCTGCCCCGTACCAGACATCTCCCCACTTCCAGCAACCTGCCCCGTACCAGACATCTCCCCACTTCCAGCAACCTGCCCCGTACCAGACATCTCCCCACTTCCAGCAACCTGCCCCGCACCAAACTCCTTCCCCATACAACTTGCCATCAACATCATCTGCTCCTACAGTCCCTGCCCAACCCTCCACTCCACCACCCACCACCTCTTCTGCTTCCCACATGTCCACCCATTCTGTAGTTTTTTCCACACCTTCACCTCTAACTGTTCCTTCCCCACCACGATCCCAGTCCTCTCTCCACACTCCCAGTGTCGAAGTGTCCCGCAGCCCCTACAGCAGTATTTCCACCACACACTACACAGATTTATAATGTGTGTATTTAAATAAAAATGACCAGTTTTATGGTTTCAGTTTTATAGTTTCAAACAAGTTTATTAAAATTTTAAAAAAGTTTACTAAAAAAAACATTTTTCAATAAAAGTTAAATTATTTTACACTGGTTGTCTGTCATTTCTTTCTGCGGCGAAAAAGGTTAAATACAGGGTATTTAAAAGGTGAAATGGTATTCAAAACTAGGTATATAACTGTGGGTAAATTTTAGCTTTTTGCCACAGTTGTGTTCCTGGTTGTGTTTGAAGCAAAGTATTTCACCTAAAAAGTTGTGTTTATTGTTGGTGATTTCCTAACAATGTACACAACTTTTGTTAAAAGGTGAAATACTTTGCATAAAACACAACCAGGTACACACCTGTGGCCTAAAGCTAAAAATAGAGACCATGACAAGATAGCCAACTTTGGTTGGCAAAGGTATATACTGTTGGTACAGAAGGTACACAAGTTTGGTTGGGCACAAATCTTTCACACTCTGTCATCCTGCCAGTGTACTCTGCCTTGAGGTGACATAAAGTATAGTGCAAAATTGTCCCTCATTACTGAAACCGTCACAGAACTTCTAGTGGTAATGTCATGGTAATCTTGCAAGGTGGTTTCTTCAGAGGTGTCCTCAATGGAAATGGGTTCCTTGCAGATAACAAAATTGTGGAGTACCACGCACGCTTTGATCACCTCGTCCACAGTTTCTGTCTTGAGGTTGATCGCAGTCAATAGGACCCGCCATTTGGCTGTCAGAATACCAAAGGTACATTCAACCATTCTTCTTGCTCTTGTGAGGCGGTAATTAAAAATGCGTTTTGGTCTTGTCAATCCTCTGCTAGAGTACGGTTTCAAAAGGTGTTCTGACAGCTGGAAGGCTTCATCCCCTACACAGACAAATGGCATAGGTGGACCAGATGTTTGCGGCAGCGGTCTAGGTGGTGGGAACTGGAAGGTGTTTCCATACAGTTTACGCCCCATGGCAGACAGTTTGAAAACTTGAGAGTCATTGGAGCGGCCATAGGCCCCAATATCAACCGCAATAAATTTGTATTCCGCGTCAGCGATGGCCATGAGGACAATTGAAAAATATTTCTTGTAATTGAAATATTCCGATCCCGATCCAGCTGGCTTTACAATGCGGATATGTTTCCCGTCCACAGCGCCCAAGCAGTTGGGAAACTGACATATCTGTTGAAACTTGTCAGCAATTTCAATCCACCTCTCTGTTGTGGGCTCTGGTAAAAACTCTTCAGCTAAGGAGTCCCACAGTGCACGGCATGTGTACTTCACAATTCCAGATATGGTGGAAATCCCGAGTCTGTACTGGAAATGCAGTGACGAAAGGGATTCTCCAGTTGCAAGAAATCTGTGGGGAATTAAAAAACAATAAATTAGTTTTAAATCACAGCATTACATACCAAAACTGAGCTATAACACTTGGAGATACAAACTACCACCAACAAGATTGCAGTGAAAGTGTGCTCTGATGCGATCACATCCAATAAATGTGGCTTACCTTAAAGTCACCATCAGACGCTCTGCGGGTGAAACAGAGAAGCGGCAATAGGTGTCCGCTTTTCTTATGAGGTGTGCAATGCGCTCCACCAAGTAATCAAAATTCTCCATTTTCATCCTAACATATCCAAAAAATGTATCCGGGTTTCGTCGAAGGTCCATGCAGAGTGTAGAATAGACCCCACGCGTCATTCTCTTGGCTGTGATGGGGTGGATCCACAAACGTCGTCTACGATGCCTGATGCGCTGCTGTCTCGCTCTCTCCTTCTCCAGAACAATCACCCTCAAACGATTCGCCTCCGCTATAAAATCCGCCAAATTCTTCAAAATATTTCCAATGACAACATCCATCTTCGCCAGTAACTTGCTCTTCTCTCCAACCTGCACTTTCTCCTCTACAACCTGTCAAAGAAGGGCTGTAGGAACATGCTATATATAGTTTTCCAGTAGCCAATCCCGTTCGGAAGGCCACAAGGGTCAATTTTAAAAACCGGATCCGGCGTAATCCGTCGAAAAACGGATAGAAAAACGGATGTACCGGATGAGACGGATCCGGTTTTGTCTGTCAAGAAAAAGACGGATCCGGCAGAAAACCGGATCCGTCACATCCGGTTTTACGAAACATTTGCCGGATCCGGCGTTCCGGCACGACGCCGGATCGCGCCTGACGCCGAAAACCTGATGTGTGAAAGTAGCCTTAGATGGCAGAATGAGTCTTGTGCATCAGGTGGCAGAAGCATCAATCTGTCCAGCTATTGTTTTAATTTTCTGCAACAAGTCTCTCCATGTCGAGTGTAACTGACTAATGTTATACAGCTCATTTACAAATGGAAGTGGATTGTTCTGTGGTTTTGTGATCGATGACAGAAATCCTTCACTTTCTTAGGTGTCCACGGAACATGTTGGGTGATTCTCCTATCTGTCTGACCATTTATACAAGGCATAGATTGTTCGCTGACAGGATAGGCAGAGGTCTCATGTGACAATTATGTCTCAGTCATCCTGTCTAGTGTGTGTAAATTTCGGTACCATTCGTGCCATGGGTTCTAGAGACACACATGATTGTGGTGAGCACCATACTCGAGCTCTCCCACAATCATATTTCACAAGGGAAATGTGTTTACTGCAGGCGTGTAAGTGACCCTCTACAGCTGTCAGTAATAGAGGGGGGTCCTGTTTTGGATAATAAACCAACATGATCACAGCTGTTCCAAATTAAAAGAAAATTGCTTTATTAAAACAAGTGTTTGTTCAGTTATGTAATATGGACGAGAACTATCCGATGATTTCTCAGATAGCACTAGGCCCGATGTTATACCATGGGGCAGAGCAGGACTGTAATTTTTTTCTTATACTAATTCTGCATGAGAAAAAGAAATCGCAGCAATGCCAAGTGGCCACCTCCTGATGGGCACCATCAAGAATGTTCGTGAAGTGACCATATAAAATCCATGATCATCCTTCAGCTTGGTTCAGCTGGACGTGGCTCTTCTTTAGCACATGATGTTCACAAGGGAGTCACAAAAGCATTTTTACTAAGCAGATATTCTATTTCTTGTTTAAATTGTCTTTATTGAAAATGTTCTAATTATTATACAAAATGGAGTTAAACAACATGAAGGAAAAGAAAAGGAAAAATATGGGGAAACAATGGAAAATAAAGGGAAGGAACTATCGCTAAGCAATAACAGTTATTCTATCTCTGATACATGTACCAAGAGATATTAAGATCAAGGGTAAGATAATGGAATTATCATTTCTTTCACAGTATCTCATCATTGTATAGTTTCATTGTCACATATTATGTAAGCTAGCCATGTTCCTGATCAGGGCTGCCATAAGGAATTTCTGGGCACCATACTGGCAAAATTTTGGGGCTCCCTTGAGACTCCGCCTAGGCTCCATCCCAGTTGCGCCTCCACCTTAGCCCCATCTACACCCCTTGAACTTTCCACAGTCCCACCACCCACCCTTGGAAAAACTCTTCTGCCCCCCCATTCTCACCATGCACACAGTAAAATTTGCATTAACCCCTTAAGCCCCAAGGGTGGTTTGCACGTTCATGACCGGGCCAATTTTTACAATTCTGACCACTGTCCCTTTATGAGGTTATAACTCTAAAACGCTTCCATGGATCCCGGTGATTCTGACATTGTTTTCTCGTGACATATTGTACTTCATGTTAGTGGTAAAATTTCATTCATATAACTTGCATTTATTTGCGAAAAAAACAGAAATTTGGTGAAAATTTTGAAAATTTCGCAATATTCCAAATTTGAATTTTTATGCCCTTAAATCACAGAGATACGGCACACAAAAAACTTAATAAATAACATTTCCCACATGTTTAATTTACATCAGCACAATTTTGGAACCAAAATTTTTTTTTGTTAGGAAGTTATAAGGGTTAAAATTTGACCAGCGATTTCTCATTTTTGCAACACCATTTTATTTTTACGGACCACATCACATTTGAAGCCACTTTGAGGGGTTTATATGATAGAAAATACCCAAAAGTGACACCATTCTAAAAACTGCACCCCTTAAGGTGCTCAAAACCACATTCAAAAAGTTTATTAACCCTTTAGGTGCGTCACAGGAATTTTTTGAATATTTAAAAAAAATGAACATTTAACTTTTTTTCACAAAAAAAATACTTCAGGTTCAATTTTTTTAATTTTACCAAGGGTAACAGGAGAAATTGGACTGCAAAAGTTATTGTGCAATTTGTCCTGAGTACGCTGATACCTGATATGTGGGGGGAACCACTGTTTCGGCACATGGCAGACCTCAGAAGGGAGGAGCGCCGTTTGACTTTTTCAATGCAAAACTGGCTGGAATTCAGATCGGACGCCATGTCGCGTTTGGAGAGCCCCTGATGTACCTAAACAGTGGAAACCCCCCACAAGTGACCCCATTTTGGAAACTAGACCCCCCAAGGAACTTATCTAGATAGTGGTGAGAACTTTGAACCCACAAGGGCTTCACAGAAGTTTATAGTGTACAGCGGTACAATTAAAAAATCATATTTTTTCCAAAAAATGATCTTTTCACCCCCAATTTTTATTTTTCCAAGGGTAACAGGACCCTAAAAGCTTTTGTGCAATTTGTCCTGAGTACGCTGATACCCCATATGTGGGTGTAAATGACTACTTGGGTGCATGGCAGAGCTCGGAAGGTAAGCAGCGCCATTTGACGTTTTTGGCTGGAATTGAGATCGGACAACATGTCGCGATTGGAAAACCCCTGATGTACCAAAACAGTGGAAACCCCCCACAAATGACACCATTTTGGAAACTAGACCCCCCAAGGAACTTATTTAGATGTGTGGTGAGAACTTTGAACCCCCAAGGGCTTCACAGAAGTTTATAACATACAGCCGCTGGTACAATTAAAAAATCATATTTTTTCCACAAAAATGATCTTTTCACCGTCAATTCTTATTTTTCCAAGGGTAAGAGGACCCTAAAAGATATTGTGCAATTTGTCCTGAGTGCGCTGATACCCCACATGTGGGGGTAAACCACTATTTGGGCGCATGGCAGAGCTCGGAAGGGAAGCAGCGCCATTTGACGTTTTTGGCTGGAATTGAGATCGGACACCATGTCGCGTTTGGAAAGCCCCTAATGTACTAAAACAGTGGAAACCCCCCACAAATGACACAATTTTGGAAACTAGACCCCCCAAGGAACTTATCTAGATGTGTGGTGAGCACTTTGAACCCCCCAGTGATTCACAGAAGTTTATAACGCCCGGGCGTGAAAATAAAAAAAATCGTATTTTTTCCACAAACATGATCTTTTAGTCACCAATTTTTTTATTTTTCCAAGGGTACAAGGAGAAATTGGACCCCAAAAGTTGTTGTCCAATTTGTCCTGAGTACGCTGATACCTCATATGTGGAAGAAAACTACTGTATGGGCACACGTCGGGGCTCGGAGGAGAATTAGTGACGTTTTGGAATGCAGACTTTGATGGAATGGTCTGCGGGTGTCATGTTGCTTTTGGAGAGCCCCTGATGTACCTAAACAGTGTAAACCCCCCACAAGTGACCCCATTTTGGAAACTAGACCCCCTATGGAACTTATCTAGATGTGTGGTGAGCACTTTGAACCCCCCAGTGCTTCACAGAAGTTTATAATGACCGGGCGTGAAAACAAAAATATCGTATTTTTTCAACAAACATCATCTTTTAGTCCCGATTTTTTTTATTTTCCCAAGGGTAGCAGGAGAAATTGGACCCCAAAAGTTGTTGTCCAATTTGTCCTGAGTACGCTGACACCCCATATGTGGGAGAAAACTACTGTATGGGCACACGTCGGGGCTCGGAAGGGAAGTAGTGACGTTTTGGAATGCAGACTTTGATGGAATGGTCTGCAGGTGTCATGTTGCCTTTGGAGAGCCCCTAATGCACCAAAACAGTGGAAATCCCCCACAAATGACCCCATTTTGGAAACTAGACCCCCCACAGAACTTATATAGATGTGTGGTGAGCACTTTGAACCCCCAAGGGCTTCACAGAAGTTTATAATGCCCAGGCATGAAAATAAAAAAATCATATTTTTTTCACGAACATGATAAATTAGTCTCCTTTTTTTTTATTTTCCCAAGGGTAACAGGAGAAAGTGGACCCCAAAAGTTGTTGTCCAATTTGTCCTGAGTACCATGATACCTCATATGTGGGAGAAAACTACTGTATGGGCACACGTCGGGGCTCGGAAGGGAAGTAGTGACGTTTTGGAATGCTGACTTTTAATGGATTGGTCTGCGGGTGTCATGTGCGTTTGGAGAGCCCCTGATGTACCTAAACTATTGAAACTCCCCACAAGTGACCCCATTTTGGAAAATAGACCCCCCACGGAACTTATCTAGATGTGTGGTGAGCACTTTGAACCCCCAAGTGCTTCACAGAAGTTTATAACGCCTGGGCGTGAAAAAAAAAATCATTTTTTTCCACAAAAATGATATTTTTGCCCCCATTTTTTTATTTTCCTAAGGGTAACAGGAGAAATTGGACCCCAAAAGTTGTTTTGCAATTTGTCCTGAATATGCTGATACCCTATATGTGGGGGTAAAACACTGTTTGGGGCATGGCGGAGCTTGGAAGGGAAGGAGCACCATTTGATTTTTTCAACGCAGAATTGGCTGGAATTGAGATCAGACGCCATGTTGCATTTGGAGAGCCCCTGATGTGCCCAAACAGTGGAAACCCCCCAATTATAACTCCAACCCTAACCCCAACACACCCTTAACCCTAATCTCAGCCCTAACCCTTGCCCTAACCCTTGCCCTAACCCTAGCCCTAACCCTAGCCCTAACCATAACCCTAACCCTAACTCTAATGGGAAAATAGAAATAATTACATTTTTTTTATTTTATTATTTTTCCCTAACTAAGGGGGTGATAACGGGGGGTTTGATTTACTATTTATGGCGGTTTTTATGTTTGGCGGCTGTCACACGCTAAGACGCTTTTTATTGTAAAAATAGTTTTTGCATCACCACATATTGAGAGCTATAATTTTTCCGTATTTTAACCCACCGAGTCATGTGAGGTCTTATTTTTTGCGGGACGAGTTGACGTTTTTATTGGTACCATTTTCGGGCACGTGAAGTTTTTTGATCGCTTTTCATTCTGATTTTTAGGACGCAGAATGAACAAAAAGCAGCGTTTCATGAATTTCTTTTGGGGGGCTACGTTTACAAAGTTCCGCGTGCGGTAAAATTGATAAAGCGGTTTTATTCTTCGGGTCAGTACGGTTACAGCGATACCTCATTTAGGTCTTTTTTTTATGTTTTGGAGGTTTTATGCAATGAAAACTTTTTTATGTAAAAAATAATTATTTTTGCATCGCTTTATTCTGCGAGCTATAACTTTTTTATTTTTTGCGGATGACACTATATTGCGGATCGTATTTTGTGGGACAAGCTGACGTTTTCAGCGGTACCATGGATATTTATATGCGTCTTTTTGATCGTGCGTTACTGCACTTTTTGTTCGGTGGTATGATAATAAATCATTATTTTTTGCTTCGTTTTTTATTTTTTAAGGGGTTCGCTAAAGGAGTTAACTAATGGGACAGTTTTATAGGGCGGGTCGTTACGGACGCGGCGATACCAAATATGTGTACTTTTATTGTTTTTTTTTTTATTTTCAAAAAATGAATTTATTGGAGAATATCTTTTTTTTTTTTTTTACTAATTTATTTAGCGATTTTTTTAAAAATTATTTTTACACTTTTTTTTTTTTACTTTATTACATTGTCCCAGGTAGGACATCACTGTCCTGTGACAGATCGCTGATCTGTCACATCACAGATCACTGTAACAGATCAGCGATCTGTCACAGGCACTGCTGCAGACTTCCTCATGCCTGCGCTTTGCAAGCAGTGAGGAAGTCAGCTCCCTACAGGCCCCCGAAGGTCCCCGTCGCCATCTTGGATCCGGGGGCCTGTAGGGAAAGAGCCCCCCGCAGCAGCGCTGCACATTGCGCTGCTGTGGGGAGCTCAGGGAAGCACAGAGGGAGCCCCCTCCCTGCTGATGCTTCCCTTTAACCCCCGGTACACCGCGATCGTGTTTGATCGCGGTGTACAAGGGGTTAACGTGTCGGGGGCGGTCCATGACCGCCCCTGACACATTGTGCCGGGTGTCAGCTGTGATAATCAGCTGACACCCGGCCACGATCAGCGGCGCTCACCACGTGGGCGCCGCTGATCGCTATGACGTACTATCCCGTCCCTGGGAATTAAGTCCCAAGGCACATGGACGGGATAGTACGTCATATGGGATTAAGGGGTTAAAAAGGACGGGATTGGTTCAGCGGGTTTAGGGGAGGAACATTGGGGGGAGGCGGGCTCTGGGAGTGGGGCAGAAGTGCAGGAAAACCGCCACTTTGGGACTGGAAGCCGGAGTGAAGAGACCCTCCCCCTTGTTTTTGCTTCCGTTGGGATTACGTTTGCTTATATGGGTTGGGGCATATGTACGGAAGCTAATAGACGGATATATATAGAAGTATGTTGGCAGTTGTTTTGTCACAGTGGCAGAGTTGGTGGGGGGTGGGGTTCTTGGAGTTGACGCTAATTCAGCAGGGAAGGAATTCTAAGTAAAAATCCGGAGAGTTAAAATTGTGTGGGTTGATCTGGAATTTGGTTATGGGCTCTGGATGGGGTTTTTACCCTGGGAGATGGTTGGTCGTTAGTCTTCCCGGAATGGGATGTATGGTGCCCTCGAGCTGGTGGTGTACTGCTGAGGGTAAAGTGGTGGTTGAAGTTCTTTTGGTTTGCCAAATGTTAAGCCAGATCTTTCGGAAGCTCCAAGAACCATCCCCTCATGTTTTATGCATATAAAATTGCATAGTAATATTTATTGTTTAAAAATGTTTTTATGTTATTGTTTGTTAATAAACTGGCCGCTGTGGCCAAAATTATCCAAAATAATTTTATGTGTAGTGCTTTTATTTTGAAGGGGGTGGCTTTTTTCCCTTTACAGGTTGGTGCGTAAGGGAGGCGGCAGGTAAGAAGCCATATTGGCCATTCATGGTCAAGGTGATTGCATCTTACATCGGCCAAAACTGCTGACAGGGTCGCTTTAACTTAAAACTGAAGATAAAGTTTACACAAGTAGCACAAGACGGATTTCATCCCCAGGTATCAGTGTAAGGCCGGGGTCAGACTAGCGTATGGCATTGGATGAGATATGCTAATTATTTTCTCCATCTCTTCCATTGCCGGGGTCAGTGGGTCGCCCTCCCAGGGCTGTGGGGTACTCGGTACCGGGTCGGTGTCAGCGGGATGTGTCACAGCAGTGGTGATCCGGTCCGTGGCCCTGGGCACCCAAGTAATGGGGGAATGTAATGGTGGAATGTAGTTAGATGAATAGTTCGCGACTTCACCTGTGGTGCTCGGCAAGGGGGGTGTTAAGCCGACGCTGCATGCAGATCCACTGGGACTGATGGTAGGGCGCAGCAGAGATGTACAAGCTCCCCACAGGTGAAGCTGTAGTCCCAGGGCAGTGTAGATGTGATTGGCACGGGGATGTAGCAGTGCCGGAAAGGTAGGAAGCAGACAAGACACAGCGGGGTGCAATTCTGTACCTTTACTTGATAACGGCACTCCAGGTTCCTGATTACAGATGGTATCGGAGCGGGCTAGCCTGGAAGCAGCTCAGGATTCTCTCTCAGCAGAAGGGCTGTGCAGTCTCCTTCCTAGCGCTTATTTGAATGAAGTACTCCTAGTACTGACTTACACTGAAGTTCCTCTCAATTCTCTTCTACTCTCACTCCTCGTATGGCAGACAGCTGTAGCCGCTATTCCTCTCCTGGCTCACTGCGTGCTGTTGTGCCTCCGAGTCTTAGATGGGAGTAGGGCATTTACAGCCTCCTACTCCTCTGGTATCTGCTGTAGGAAAATCAGTGTCCATACAGCCGTGGAGACCAGGCTCCAGATCATGCGCTCTCACTGTGAGGGAGCTCTCTTTCCTCAGCTCAACCTCCAGCTTCTCTCTACACATCTGCACACTTCACCCTCCACAGACTAACTAACCACTCCTTCCTCTTGGCCCACAGAGAGCACTCCTCCCCTTAATCCTGGTTCAGAGTTCCCCCTGCTGGCCTGGAGTGGAACTGTGTTGCATGTATAGGTAAACTGCTGGAGAGACCCATCATTGCCTCCAAGCCTGGCATTACCCTCCCCTGGAGGAAGGCAAAGCCAGTGTGGCGACCATACTCTTGGGGGCGCCACATTCCCCCCTAGTGAAAGTCAGCACTCTGGGGCTGAACAAAGAAAAACATGAATAATACATAACAGTTAAACAATAGGAATTGTATAAGATTTAAAAATAAAAAGTTACCAAAACCAAGTGTTTCAAAAATGGTGCTGTGATGACAAGTCCACAAACATCAATGTCTATGGTCCATTCCTGGTAAATGGTAAATTATTTACAATCAAAGTTTTTGACCACACACAAGTCCTGTGGTTCAGTGTCCATAAAAATTCAAAGGGAACTCGTACAGGTTACCTGTAGGCACAAACTTGAAAACAGTTACATATTTACACAAACAATTTCAGTATTTACATTTATTCTATTATATACGATATTTAAGGGGCGGTATCCCTTGTGTGATGCGGGTAGACCTTCGTAAGACTGGTGTAGTGAGTAATGTACTGGATACACTACTGGGTGGTAAACTGGGCAGCATTCTCCTATGGACTCTTAGACTCACCAGGGGCAATACAGGTTCACCACTGGCAGGGCGAGGGTTCTCTGGCTCCACTGCTGGTGTGTCATCTGCTGCCTGGTTTTCCTGATCCTCAGGATTCTCTTGAGTCACTTCTTCCTGGGCTATACCACTTGAGGAAATATCAACACTGGCACCACTATTGCATCATTCACTTTAGTCCAGTTCGCAGGGAATTCTCTAAGTATTGTGCTGACCTTCTTTTCTTCCACTATGGGTTGGATGTTATCTGGCTCTTCTTTTCTCTCTTTTAACTGGTCAGGGAACAACTTCAAATGATCTCTCGATACCGCTGCTGTGGTCTCTCCTCCATCCTTACTAGCAAGGCATACCTTAGTATTATCAAAATTTGAGGGCATAATGGTATAAGGTTCAGCTTCCCACTTATCATCCAACTTGTGCAATCTTCACTTTCTTTTCAGGACTTGCTCTCCCGGCGACAAAGGGACGGCAGGTGCATTTTGATTGTAAAGCTTCTCCTGCTTTTATCTTGCCTGGACTAGACTTTTCTCCACACATTCTTTAACTCTTCTATACTGTTGCTGCCTTTCCGTGTCCCAGTCAGCATCTGGTGACATTACCCAAGGGGTCAGGACTCCCATATCCAGATCAATAGGCAGCTGACCAGGTCTTGCTCTCATTAAGTAAGCTGGGGTATAGTTGGTGAAGTTCATGGGTATATGGTTGTAGAGGTCTGCCAGATCTGGCAACTTCTCTGGCCACAGATTTCTCTCCTCCAAGGACAAAGTCTTCAGGAGGTCCATCACCACCTGGTTCATCTTCTCACATATCCCGTTGGTCTGTGGGTGATACGGTGTTGTCTGGATCTTCTTACAGCCATACAAGCTACAGAATTCATGGAGCACTTCTGCCTCGAAAGCTGGACCTTGATCAGTGAGCACTCTCTCAGGATACCTATGTGGTCTACAAAAATGTTGTTGGAATGCTCTGGCTGCTGTCCTGGCAGTTAGATCTTTGACAGGCACAACTTCCAGGAATCTTGAGTAGTGGTCCACAATGGTAAGAGCGTAGATGTAGCCTGACCGGCTTGGAACCAGCTTCACATGGTCCAGGGCTACCAACTCAAGTGGCTGTTTGGTGATGATTGGCTGTAGAGGAGCTCTCTGGCTGTCTCGATCCTTTCTGCGCAGGTTACACTGTCCACACTCCCGGCACCACCTCTCAATGGATTTCCTCATACCAGCCCAGTAGAACCTTTCCCGGAGCAATACTTCCAACTTCTTCCATCCAAAGTGTCCAGCTCCATTGTGGTATGCTTCCAGGACCATTGATGCCTCTCGCTTCGGGACTACAACCTGCCAAACCAGCTCATGAGTACGGGCATTGATACTCCTCCGACACAGCTTTCTTTCATAGATAAACAGCTGGCCTCTCTCCTTCCACAACTGCTGAGTTTCTTCAGGAGCATCTGACTCTGGGCGTGAGTCAACTCGCGACAATAGCTCCTTCACCAGGCGGACTGCAGGGTCACTATCTTGCGTTTCTGCCCAATCATGATGGGGCAACGGATTCAGAGTGACCTCCTTCATGCCAGACTGTCTGTTCCTCACTCCTTGAGCACGTTGGGCCGCCAGTGGCCTGTGGAAGGGAGGTAGCTCTATTTCTTCAAGAGCCTCAGGGTCTTCTCCTGCATCTGGTAGGTTAGACATCCTGGACAGTGCATCGGCATTGGCATTCTTGTGCCCTGCTCGGTACTTGATAGTGAACTCGTAATTAGACAGCCGAGCCATCGCTGCTCCAGTGCACCTAGCTTTCAAGTGTCCAAGTGGGTCAACGGATTGTTGTCCGTGAAGATAGTAAACTTGGCAGAGACTAAGTAATGCTTGAACCTTTCGGTGACAGCCCAGACTATGGCAAGGAACTCCAGCTTGAAAGAACTGTAGTTGTCAGGGTTCCTTTCAGTGGGGCGCAGTTTCCTGCTGGCGTAGGAGATCACTCTTTCTTTTCCATTCTGTACCACAGTACTGCTCCTAATCCCACATTGCTGGCATCGGTGTACAGCACAAAGGGTTTCTCATAGTCTGGGTAGGCCAGAACTTCATCACCTGTGAGAGCCATCTTCAATCTGGTGAAGGACCTTTCCAACTCTTCAGTCCATTCAAAGGTGGAATTTTTCTGTTTGTTCTTTTAGGACTACCCCACCAGAAGATTTTGCATAGGGGTGGCTATTTCAGTAAAGCCTTTGATGAATCTTCGGTAGTAGCCTACCAGTCCAAGGAATTGGCGTACTTCATGGAGGTTGCTGGGCTTCGTCCAGTCCCGGATGACTGTGACCTTGTCAGGATCTGGTGCCACACCTTCTGCACTGACCACATGACCGAGGTACTGTACCTTGGGCTTCAGGAGGTGGCATTCAGAAGGCTTCACCTTCAGGCCAAAATTGGACAGAGCCTCAAACACTTCAGCCAGGTGTTCCAGATGATCTTCATAGGTCTTGGAGAAAACAATGACATCATCCAGGTACAACAGGACCGTCTCAAAGTTCATGTGTCCCAGGCAGCACTCTATCAGCCGTTGAAATGTTCCTGGAGCAGTGCAGAGCCCAAACGGCATATAATTGAACTCACAGAGACCCATTGGAGTGGTAAATGCGGTTTTCTCCTTGTCTGCCTCTGCCACGGGAACCTGCCAATACCCACTAGTGAGATCCAAGGTGGAAAAGTAGTTAGCAGTTTTAAGTGCAGCTAAGGACTCTTCAATTCTAGGTAATGGGTAGGCATCTTTATGTGTAATGCTGTTAATTTTCCTGTAATCAACACACATTCTCATGGTACCATCCTTTTTCTTTACAAACACTATGGGAGCTGCCCATGGGCTACAACTGTCTCTGATAACCCCTGCTTCCTTCATCTCTTTCAACATACTCTTAGCACATTGGTACTTTGTTCGGGGGTATAGGTCTGTACCTTTATGGGTGGATGGTCTCCAGTGGGGATATGATGTTGAACCCCTTTTGCCTGCCCAAAATCCAGTGGGTGTTTGCTGAATATCCACTCATACTCTTGTGTCACCCTGTAAACCCTATTTCTCTGGTATGAAGGTGTAGAGTCAGTTCCCACCTGCAGTTGCTGGCACCACTCCTCTGGCTGCTTCACGGAGCCATTGTCCTCCACCTGATCGGATGAGACCAAGGGCTCTGCTGCCTGCAATGAGTTGTTATTAACAGTGAGCAGCTTAGCAACTGTGGCGTACCGAGGTATGGTGGCCTCCTCTTCCCCACAATTCAAAAGGCGTACAGGTACTCTCCCCTTACGTACATCAGCCACCCCTCTGGCTGTCAGGACAGTGGGCCTGCTATCAGAATATACTGGTTCTACCAATGCCTGGTAATCTCTCCCTCTGAGGCCTATAGCTGCCTGACACCCTATCAACATTTCACACCTGGGGGGGGGGGTAATGCAATGGGGAAGGGATCACTCACTCTGACACTGCCAATTTCTCCGCCAGAGAGTTCTACCTGCTGTCTTTGCATCAGGGCTCGGATCTCCTTCTGCAGGACTCGTTGTTCTCCGGAGCCAGCAGTCTCAGCCACCTGTTGCAACAAGACAATAACCTCGGACAGACAGTTTTCAATTACATTGGTACCAAGAGTCATCATGGGATTACATTCACGTCGATCAATATCAACAACTATCAGACCCTGAGATTTCAGCTCTACCCGACCCACTTTAACAGTAACCTCTTTACATCCAATCTGCAGCAAAGTCTGACCGTTACTGACAACTATGTCAGCTCATCAGTTGGGCCACGGGTGAGTTCAGAGTCAGCCCAATATCTCTTATACAAAATATACGGCATAGTGGTCACCTTGGAGCCAGTGTCCAGCAAAGCGTTCATGGGGATGCCGTCAATCACCACAGGAAGGATCGGCCTCCCTCCCACATACTTGGCTCGCCAGTTCCTTGGGCCTGCTGGTCCTACTCCTGGGGGTTGGCCCTCTGCCCCAGGGGTTGCTCGTTTAAAGGACAGTACCATGCAAGATGACCTACTTTGTAACAGCGACGACAGATGGGACGTCCGTCCTGGTTATAGAGATCGTTGTTCCTTCCTCGAAGTGGCGGGGTTCTCCTCCTCCGGAGCCACGGGACATCCTCTGGACTGGAAGCAAGCTGGACCTTTTCTTTGGAAGACACCTGCAGGGACTGCACGGTTTTAATAAGTGCAGCCAATTCTTTGGTCAACTCCTGGACCTGAAGACGCAGCTCCTCAGTTGGATCTTTATCCAGAGTCCGGGCATCAGCCTCCACAGGGATGGAAGGGAAAGACGTGGCTTCCTGGTGGTAGGTGATCGCTGGGCGCCTCAGGGGCGCTGGACGACCCTGATACTGTCCTGCGCCTTCTGTTTACAGCCAAAGAACCTAATCTTGATTTCAGCTGCAGTGTGAGTGTCAAAGGTGTGTATGGTGTCTTGTGTGCGTGTGTGTGTGTGGGGGGGCCTGCGGGTGTTGCCGGGGCTGTGCGGGGGTTGCCAGGGGGGTCTGTATGCAGGCAAAATCCGATGAGACTACAAGTCCCATCGGGCTATGCCTGCTACACTGACAGTGAGTGACACATTAGCCGATGATGGGACAGTAGTAGTCCCATCATCCGGCTAATGTGTTGAATGTAAAAAAAAGCAAATAAAAAAACCCATACAGAACATACAACATATAAAATACAGAACATACATATAACATACAACATAACATAGAGTACATACTTACCAATCACCTAATTCCCCGAAGCTCTCATCTCCTTTAATAAAACTAAAAAAATAAACCAACCTATACTTACCTTTCTGCCGTAGTCCAGTTAATAATGACGGTCCCACGATGATCTCTGGTGTAGAACACTGACATCGGGTGATGTCAGTGCTGTACAGGGGCTCCCACGATGAACTGACAGCGGAGGCAATCCTCCGCTGTGTATGCCTCCGCCGCCGGGAAAGAGGTACCGTAACCCTAATTCTCATGCAGCATTGCTGTAAAGTGAGAGCCTGAACTCAGGTAACCTCAGTGATGCACTGCAGGAGGCATTGTCTCCTGTCAGTTCATCACTGGGAGGTCCTATAGAGCAGTGACATCACCTGATGTCACTGTTCTATAGGGGAGATCGTCTTGGGACACTCGTTATTAATTGGACTGCATTGGACAGGGAGTATATGGTTGGTTTATTTTTTACTTTTCATTATAGGAGATCGAGGGTGTTGTTTGGATCTGGACTTGCAATAAAAATATGAAAACGGTGTTGTGTTTTATTTAATTAAAATACTTTATTCTTATGTTTGTGGTTTTTTTAACTCTTTATTAAAATAAGATTAATAATAGATAGGCGTCTTATTGACGCCTCTCCATTATTAACCGGGCTTCATGTCACCTTACAATAGCAAGGTGACATTAACCCCTTATTACCCCATATCCCACCACTACACAGGAGTGATAAGAGAAGGGCTAAGTGCCAGAATTGAAGCATCTTATAGATGCGCCATTTCTAGGGCGGCTGCGGGCTGGTATTTGTAGCCAGGGGGGTCCAATATCCCAGCCATCCAACAGCAAGGAAGCAGCTTGCAGGTCGGCAACACAGACAACTGGAGACCAGGAAGCTGGTATGTCAGGTCTTCCCCTGTCCCAGGTCTCTGCCACTGGTTTTGAGGGCACTTCCCACCAGCGGCAGAGGGCCTCGGACAGGAATGTCATGCCCGAGTTCCTTCACTAGAGCTCAGTTTTTCAGAATGGCATCAAGGTGCTATCACACAGAGTGGAAAGCGGTTTTAACCACATGGACCACCGCTTCCAGTCTGTCATCAGTCGCCTTGACCATCTGGAAGCCGACCTCAACAGACCAGTGCACCATTTTTACAGCAAAATTGAATGGGCCATGGCGGAACACCTTAGTCCTGATCTACAGCTGACTGTCCTGCAGGACTGCAACACTGCTTTCTTGCAAGCTATGCAGCAGAGTCAGTATGTGCAGCAGTCAGTGGTGTCATTTCCAACTGTGCCACCACTGACTCGCTTCACCTCACTACCTGCTTCTGCTGCATACCACCGCACGGCCACCTGCATTCCAAGCCAAACTGGACACCACTACACCACCGCAAGGCCGAGTGCTACTGGACATTCCCCCGCCACCACCATGGTAAGTGTAGCTCCTGTCTGGACCACCACTGCCACCACCACGTCAAGGCAGTCACCCAGCTCCAGGAGGTCCAGGCATGACACAAGATCACAGGAGACACAAAAAGAGGAAAACTTTGACTGTCCCTCCCCCCTCACCTGACACTGTGACTCACCTGCCTCGACTTCCATCCCTGAGCTCCTTTCCCCCCAACTTTCGTCACCCCTTCCCCTAGAACCCCTTCCTAACCTTCCAGCCATTCCTCGCCACTCCACACCCCCAACTTTCCACCATGTTCCCCCAAATGTCATTTCCAAAAAAAGTTGTTTTAATTTTTTCTTTTTAAATAAATTTCAAAGCCTGGTTTCCCCTAATACTGTTTGATTAATGTTTTTTTACCGCCTACACACACTGCGCCGTACTCACACTGCGCCATACATTGTGTTTTTGCCACCACATAGCTCCAGTAATGACACATGTTTTTTGTGTCATTCCTGGAGATATGTGTAGTCAAAAACACAAATATATGACTTGTATTTTCACCACCAGTCTTTTCAGTCTGCTAATATTGCACAGACTGAATAGAGGATGGTGTTGAGTGCAAGGCATATCTATTGTTACCTTGCCAGGTATCATAAAGAGTGAATTGAGGATGGTGTTTTTACCATTATCATTTCACTCTTTGTGACACAAGGCCGGGGGATTCTAGATATACCTTGTAATTAACCACATCCTCTATTCAGTGTGTGGTGAATAAACTGAAGAGATGATGGAGAAAATACACGTCATATCTACAATACCCTGGCCTCGTATCATAACTATTTTTCACACCTGGGCAGGTGAATACACATGAGTTAACCTGCAGCGTCGCTTCAGTTTGCATTATCTATTGCACGCAGACTGGAGCGATGCTGGAGTTTAACTCATATGTGTATTAACCTGGCCAGATGTGATAACTTCACCATGACACCAGGCATGGGGATTGTAGATGTTTTATAAACTTTATCATTTCTCCAGTCTGCGTTCATACTAAAGCCACAGTAGAGATCCTATATTAATATTTATTCTCAGATGGTCAGGTGTCATAAAGAGTGAAGGATGCTATTGCATCCCAAAATCACTATTTGTTAAATCAGGCCATGTGATACAAATATGTATTATCTACACCGTTGCTGCACATTGAACACAAACTGTAGAGATGATACAGGTCATACAACTTGTGTGTATGTAGTCACCTGGCCAGGAGTCCTAGTAAATTCATGGTGCACAAAACACAGTATCATAAATTCACTTGGACACCTGGGCAGGTGATTATTGTATTGGAGTGTATAAAAACAGAGTGCACTCAGTACAGGTATCAAAACAGATTTTTTGTAACATACACACAAGCAAACAATTTTACACCATTTGATCTTGCCATTCCACACGTCCTACATCAGAGATAAAGTAGGCCGCAAATTGGTCCCTCATTTAGCCAACTTCAACTGATGACCTGTGAGGGAGCTGTGTGAATTCAGGCAATGAGTTTGCAGCAGGTTCATCGGGTTCAGAGTTAGGATGATCTTTAGCCATAACAAAATTGTGAAGAACCACACACTCCTTCACCACCTCATCCACTGTTTCCAGTTTAAGATTAATGGCTGTGCCGAGAATGCGCCATCTGGAGACAAGAATACCAAAAGCACACGCTACAGTTCTTCGTGCCCTGGTCAGTCTGTAACTAAAGATTTTTTGGGTGTGGCCCAGGTCCCGGCTGGAGTAGGGTTTCATCAGGTTTTGGCACATTTGAAATGCCTCATCCCTAACCATTACAAATGACTGTGGTGGACCTTCGGTGTGGGGAAGAGGCCGTGGCATGGGGACATTGAAATGGTTGCCATACAACCTCCGGCCCATGTCCGAGTTCTTAAAAGCCTGGGAGTCATTCCCACAGCCAATTGCCCCAATGTCCACTGCAACAAATAGACAGTCTGCATCCGCAATGGCCATGAGTACTGTAGAAAAGTACTTTTTATAGTTATAGTACTCCGATCCACTTCTTTTGGGTTTGATTATCCGGATGTGTTTCCCATCCACCGCTCCCAAACAGTTGGGGAAATTGCAGACTGTCCAGAATTTTTCAGCAATATGTATCCACTTTTCCACGGTTGGCAGGGACATAAATTCTGGACAGAGAACGTCCCACAAAGCCCGGCAGGTGTCCGCAACTATTCCCGACAAGGTGGATATTCCAATTCGGTACTGGAAGTGGAGTGATGACAGGGTCTCTCCAGTAGCCAGGAATCTGCCAAACAGAGAAGCGAAACGCGCGTTGGGGCGACGGGGAAGCCAGCATCATACACTAACAAACATGTAAGTGCCCTTTCTCTGCGAGTTTCTCCTTATTACATTCATCTAGTTGGCTGCACACCACTATATCACCGTTAGGTGTGGTATATACAAATAGATAGGTGGCATATTTTTGAGATTAGAGTCTCCATGTATTTAAATATAGGCTGTGCCTTTTTTAATTAAGGAATTTTTCCTTTTATTTAAATATGCTTACCCAGTATACATGAATTTAACAATTATGGGTGTTGCCTGTACCAACTAGTGGCCTACTGTATGATTAATTCTCATTACAATTGTATACAGGCTATGCCTGCTTTGAATTAAATAGTCACAGTGTATGCTGTTTATGGGCAAACGTGCAATATGGCTCCCTGTTTGGATAGCAGTATCCTTTTTTGTCATCTGTGAACAATTTGTAATGTTTGGATATTTTGTGTAGCAAATTGTGCTTAATAAAATTTGTATATTTTGGCAATTTAAACTAATTCTGCTGTGGTTGATTAATATTGCTCTGAGTTTTTGCCGTAATAATCATTCATTGTTTTTTTTTGGGTGTTATAACAATAATTCTGCAGGCTTTTGTTTACTACATGGCAGAACAATAATTCTGCAGGCTTTTGTTTAGTACATGGCAGAACAATAATTCTGCAGGCTTTGGAATAGTACATGTCAGTACAAAGAAAATTAAGCAGGCATTGGTTTGTAAATATCACGTACCGTAATGTGACCAGGAGCCATTCCTCAGGAGGAATTGCATGACGGAGCTGTGTCCTGTCTCCGGATGGCTTCTTGAACACGAGCAAGCAAATCCATGAAGCTTTCTTGGGACATCCAGGTATAGTTACTAAATTTCGCTGGGTTTCCCTGGAGCTCGTTGCAGAGGGTGTGGTACGCTCCACGGCTCTCCCAGAGTTCAATAATCGGATGTATCCACAAAGGCCCTTGCTGCTGTCTTCGCTGTCTCTGTCTCCCTTTGTTGCTGGCAAGCAAATGCAAAAGCCTGAGCCAGCACGATGTCCAGATCCAAGTTAAAGTGAAAACTCTTCCAACGCAGATCCATTTTCACAAAGGAAAAAGTAACCAAATCTGAAGAATTCAGCTGTAAACAGGGTATACATAAAGAATTCCCATGACACATGCCCACTGGTGTCCCATTGGTGGAGTCTGTTTCAAGAATTTTTCAAGGATTTTCCTCCTGTGAAATGTGACACCTAGACAACGCATGCGCATAAAAATACAAATGCATGCAAAAACGCATACAAACGCTGCGTTTTTTTGTCGTCATGCGCACGCTAATGCATAAAAAAATCGCAGCATTTACATGCGTTTGCAAGTGTTTTTTGGTTGCGTTTTATGTGTGCACGAAACACTGCACAAAACGGCGCAAATGTGAAAGTAGTCTAACTACCGCTGTTAAAAGGCGTATCAACGGTCATTAAGGGGTTAAATAACAACTGTTGCTCCTGCTGATGACGTCACGGAATGTTGTGGTTTCTGGTTCCACCCCCTTGCATTATGACATCACACACACACATTGTGTAAGGAGCTGCAGAGCCAACATTCCATTTGTCAGTTGCAGACGGTGGAGAGACAGGTAAGTCGGTTCTATGTTTTCTCTGGTTCTGTCCTTCATTCTCTTCTATCATCTATTTCTCATTTATTTTTTATTCATTAAGGAGTCTTTATTCTATATGATACAAGCAGGTCCAAAACAAATAGTGAACCCCTCAGATTAGGTGATGTCCTAGTTTTACAGCATTTCTTCCAATAGTAAAGGGATATATAGGATGTGACAGGATTTATCTCCAAGTACAGAAATGACAATGACTTCCCGATTATCCATCACATTTTATTGGTTTCTGACTTTCTTGCTCATCAGGTCCATAGAACACTTATAACTGAGAGAATTCCCTCAGCCATAACTGGAACATGACGACTTCTTGATTTTAAGGCCATGAATTATTATAGAATCATCCAAATCTGGGAGATTAAAGTTATATCCTGTAAAACGAACACATGTAACCTGGAGACAATTATGGAATTGTCAGATGTTATTGAGACATTATAGTAATATGTAGTCTAAATCAAAAATATAAATCCAACCAATATTGGGAAATTCTTGTACAACACCGATGTATATACTGTACATATTAGCTCCATAGGTAGTGAAACTATTCAAATATTCCCCCACATTGGTAGGATTCATATTGTTTGATGCCTAGTATATTGGGCAATGCACTTCAATCGAAGCCAAATCCCAATCTACCAAAGGACCCCTTGACCAGAAAAGACCAAGCAGGATATAATTAATTCAATAATTTTTATTATATTAGTGGTAAAAATTGTATATTTAAAATCAATTTAAAAACAATGTGCAGGTAGGGACAATTGTATAACAATAAATTGGACCCAATTAAATATATACTATAATCGCATATGTATTTCTCCGTATATCTCCAATACCTCGTTCACTGGAAAAGTGCAAAATAAAATAAAAAAATGAAAAGATCAAATATATCAATATTCAATGAAATATAAAGTGCAATACGCATCATAGGTCCCCAGTAAGCAGGTAAATGTCTCCAATAGGCAGGTAAATGTCCCCAATAGGCAGGTAAATGTCCCCAATAGGCAGCATAGGTCCCTAATAGGCAGGTAAATGTCCCCAATAGATAGCATAGGTCCCCAATAGGCAGGTAAATGTCCCCAATAGGCAGGTAAATGTCCCGAATAGGAAGCATAGCCCCCAATAGGCAGCATTGTCCCCAATAGACAGGTAATTGTCCCCAATAGGCAGCATAGTCCCCAATAGGCAGCATTGTCCCCAATAGGCAGGTAAATGTCCCCAAAAGGCAGCATTGTCCCCAACAGGCAAGTAAATGTCTCCAATAGGCAGCATTTTCCCCAATAGGCAGCATTGATCTCAGTAGGCAGGTAAATGTCTCCAATAGGCAGGTAAATGTCCCCAATAGGCAGCATAGTCCCCAACAGGCAGATAAATGCTACTAACAGGCAGGCAAATATTCCCAATAGGCAGCATAGACCTGACCCAACTTAAAAAAAAAAACCTAACAGTACTCACCTATGTCCCCCGCTGCTCTGAAGAGGCACGCTGACTCCGTCTTCTTCTAGCACAGGCGGCGTGACGTCACATCAGGCCGTGCAGGTGGCATAATGACAATCACGTCGTCTGTGCTGCATATGGATTGCCTTCCTTTGCTGTCTCGTCATTCCACCCGAAATTAAAGGGCCCGCCGGCATTGAACTGTAGTGAAGATCAATGTCGGCCGGGCCCAGGGGCCAGATAAATGTCCTCAGCGGGCTGCATGTGCCCCGCGGGACATAGTTTGAGGACCCCTGTGTTAGAGTGTTGGGATTGTTGATTCCGCCCCCATTAGATGCGTCATATGATGTCACAGAATGCTATGGCTGTTGGCCCCACCCACATTGGCTCTTATTTGTCATTTCATCAAATGTTTTGGTTGTTGGTTGTGCCCCCATTAGCTTCTACTTCTGATGTCAACGAAAGGGGATGGTGGCCATTCAGAAGAGAATGGCTCTTGACTACCTGTTAGCGATTGAAGGGGGCACTTGTGCTGTTATCGGTGAGGAATGCTGCTCCTGGATTGAAGATGCATATGATTCAATAGAAAAACATGGATAAAGTAAAGGAGCTGCAACAAAAAGCTAGAGATATATGCAAGGAGTGATGGAATCCCTTTTTCTGGATGGGGTCTATCAGAGTTGGGATAAACAATATACCGTATATACTCATGTATAAGCCGAGATTTTCAGCACATTTTTTGTGCTGAAAATGCCCCCCCTTGGCTTATATGCAAGTCATTTTGCAAAAAGCCAGCGGGGGAGGGGGAGCGGCAGCAGGAGCCAGTGGCTGGGACATCAAACTCACCCACCTCATGCCATCGCTGAATGTCCCTGCATCCTCCATTGTACCAGGGCAGGCAGCTTCTTCCCGTGTTGAGCGGTCACATGGTACCGCTCATTAAGTTAATGAATATGGACGCGACTCCACTCCCATAGGCGTGGAGGCAAATTCATTATCTTAATGAGCAGTACCATGTGACCACTCAACACAGGAAGAAGCTGCCGGCCCCAGGACAACGGAGGATGCAGGGACGTTCAGGGATGGCACAAGGAGGGTGAGTATGATGGAGGAGGATGGGGGGAAGCATGGATGAGGACTGGGGGAGCACTGAGGAGGATGAGGGGAGCACACAAGGAGGGTGAGTATGATGGCAGAGGACGGGGGAAGCACGAATGAGGAGGACTGGGGGAGCACTGAGGAGGACGGGGGGAGCACTGAGGAGGACGGGTGAAACACTGAGGAGGATGGGTGAAACACTAAGCAAGATGGGTGAAACACTGAGGAAGATGGGGAAGCACTGAGGAAGACAGGGGAAGCACTGAGGAGCAAGAAGGAGGGTGGGGAAGCACTGAGGAGGACAGAGGAAGCACTGAGGAGGATGGGGGAAGCACTGAGGAGGACGGGGGAACACTGAAGAGGACATGGAAGCACTTAAGAGCACGGAGAACAGGGGAAGTACTGAGGAGGACAGGAGAATCACTGAGGAGCACAGAGGAAGACAGAGGGAAGCATCGAGAAGGACGGAAGAAACACTGAGGAGGACATGGGAAGCACAGAGGAGCACGGATGAAGTACTGAGGAGAACGAAAAGCATTGAGGAGGACGAGGGAGCACAGAGGAGTACTGAGGAAGCACTGAGACGGACGGTAAGCAATGAGGAGCATGGAGGAGGATGGGGGAGCACAGAGGAGGAGGGGGAGCATGGAAGAGGACTGGGATAACGGAGGAAGACGGGGAGCACTGAAGAGCATGGAGGAGGACAGGGGAGCACGGGAAAGGACAAGGAGCTGAGCAATGCATAGAAGGATGGGACAGGGAGCCGAGCTGTGCATAGTAGGAGGGGAAAGAGCCACACAGAGCAGGACAGGGATGAGGGGACATTGCATACCCGGCTTATACTCAAGTCAATAAGCTTACCTAGTTTTCCGTGGCAAAATTAAGTGCATCGGCTTACACTCGTGTCGGCTTAAACTCGAGTATATACGGTAATCTCAACTTTGCTAAACCCCATAGTGGTAGTTATAGGATTGATTGTATTGAGCTTGATTGCCTGGAAATTATTATTGTGATGTGATTCTCATTGCAGGAAATTAATTATACATTGGAGCCACTGACTTAAACAGATAGAAGAGGACACCTATGCAAGAACAGTATATGAGTCCTTTGCAGCCCAATAACTCATCATAATGCACAATTTCATCTACGGTGGAGTTGGAAATGGTTTCCCTTACCTCTTGGCCAGTGTGGAGTTGCAACAATATCATTTCTGCCCCTGTCCACCTCTGAATGGAACCATAGGAAGGATGACACTACAGCTACAGAGGTGACCGTCTGATAGCCTAGCTCGACTACCCATCTCTCCTGAAGACCCTTTCAGCTTTTTGAGACTTGGGTGGAGGACATCATCTCTGAAAATAGGGTCCCACAGCTGCACCCCAACAGTTTGAGCAGCACTCTTAGATGAGTAAATATCCTAAGAGCAAAGGGAGATGCTTAGCCACTTGCTTTGTCACTGAGGATGATTTCTGTTATAGCCATGGATGGGATTTCTTTATCCCGTCCTCTCATGGTCAATTTTGTGGCCTCCTTTTGGTTTGGGGAGGGCTATATTTACCCGATCCTGTCTGAGTTCCCTTGTCAATGATACATTCATTCTTGGCTGTGTGTCTGAACCCCTGGTGTGCTTGCATACTCTTTTGTCTGATTGTCTCTCAGTGTATGACTTGGTCTGTTTTCTCGTTCTGTGCCTTACCTTGTGACTCTATGCTTACTGTCTATTCTGGCTCTGACCTTTGGCTTGCTTCCTCTGACTTCTCACCAGTCTGCCCCATTTGTAGAGTACAGCTATCTCCGGTGTTCTGACATTTGGCTATGTCCTGACCACTTTCTGTGTTTAGCCCTTTGGCACCTCGCCGACGTCCTAGCTTGACTTCTGCATGATCTATCTAATTTCTGGCATTGCCGGTCACTGCCGCTACTCGGCGCCTGATTCCGCCTCCGTTCACTCACCGGTGGTCACTTGCTTCACGACCTACTCTGCTGCAAGTAAGCTCAACGCAGCCCTCTTCTCACACTTTCAGAGCTCTCGGTATTTTTGCACAGATTTCTGCTGTAATACTGCAGCAGGGATCTTGATAGATTTCATTCTCCCGGGATTACTCCAGAGTTGTTGTTGTGGTGGGATGCAGGTCTGGACAGCTGTCGTCATCATCCTATTAGAAAAAATAAGAATTAATATATGAGTGTTAATGCTTTAAAGGGAATCTGTTACTCCTGAGACGCATATGACCTATTAATATGGGCATACAGGTAATAGAAATGTTAAGCTAGTCCTAACTGTATGCCTTATGTTAATGGTGCTTTTGTGGAGAAATGTTATATTCTGTCTTTACGCTAATGATCAGCCCAATAACTCATCATAATGCACAATTTCATCTACTGTGGAGGTGGAAATGGGTCCCCTTATCCCTTGGCCTACGTGCAGTTGCACCAATAACATTTCTGCCCCTGTCCACCCCTGAATGGAACCATAGGAAGGATGACACTACAGCTACAGAGGTAACCGTCTGATAGCCTAGCTCAACTACCCATCTCTCCTGAAGACCCTTTCAGCTTTTTGAGACTTGGGTGGAGGACATCATCTCTGAAAATAGGGTCCCACAGCTGCACCCCAACAGTTTGAGCAGCGCTCTTAGATGAGTAAATATCCTAAGAGCAAAGGGAGATGCTTAGCCACTTGCTTTGTCACTGAGGATGATTTCTGTCATAGCTATGGACGGGATTTCTTTATCCCGTCCTCTCAGGGTTAATTTTGTGGCCTCCTTTTGGTTTAGGGAGGGCTATATTTACCCGCTCCTGTCTGAGTTCCCTGTCAGTGATACTTTCATTCTTGGCTTTGTGTCTGACCCCCTGGAGTGCTTGCATACCCTTTTGTCTGATTGTCTCTCAGTGTATGACCCGGTCTGTTTTCTCGTTCTGTGCCTTGCCTTGTGACTCTGTGCTTACCGTCTATTCTGGCTCTGACCTTTGGCTTTCTTCCTCTGACTTCCCACCACTCTGCCCCATTTGTACTGTACAGCTGTCTCTGGTTTTCTGACATTTGGCTACCTCCTGACCATTTTCTGCATTTAACCCTTTGGCACCTCACCGACCTCCTGACTTGACTTCGGCACGATCTAACTACTTTCCGGCATCGCCAGTCACTGCCGCTAATCGGCGTCTGACTCCGCCTCCGGCCACCCCCCAGTTATTACTTGCTTCAGTTGTTGCTCTGCAGCAGGTAAGCTCACCGCAGCTCTCCTCTCACACTCTCTGAGCTTTCAGTATTCTTGCACAGATTTCTGCTGTAATACTGCAGCAGGGATCTTGATAGATTTCATTCTCCGGGGATTACTTCAGAGTGGTTGTTGTGGTGGGATGCAGGTCTGGACAGCTGTCGTCATCCTATTAGATAGATAAGAATTAATATATGTGTGTTTATGCTTTACAGGGAATCTGTCATCCCCGAGATGTATATCGCCTATTAATATGGGCATACAGGTAATAGAAATGTTAAGCTTGTCCTAACTGTATGCCTCATGTTAATGGTGCTGTTGTGGAGAAATGTTATATTCTGTCTTCACGCTAATGATCAGCCCAATAACTCATCATAACACACAAATTCATCTACTGTGGAGGTGGAAATGAGTCCCCTTATTTCATGGCCTGTGTGCAGTTGCAACAATATCATTTCCGCCCCTGTCCACCCCTGAATGGAACCATAGGAAGGATGACACTACAGCTACAGAGGTGACCGTCTGATAGCCTAGCTCGACTACCCATCTCTCCTGAAGACCCTTTCAGCTTTTTGAGACTTGGGTGGAGGACATCATCTCTGAAAATAGGGTCCCACAGCTGCACCCCAACAGTTTGAGCAGCACTCTTACATGAGTAAATATCCTAAGAGCAAAGGGAGATGCTTAGCCACTTGCTTTGTCACGGAGGATGATTTCTGTCATAGCTATGGATGGGATTTCTTTATCCCATCCTCTCATGGTTAATATTTTGGCCTCCTTTTGGTTTGGGGAGGGCTATATTTACCCGCTCCTGTCTGAGTTCCCTGTCAGTGATACATTAATTCATGGCTGTGTGTCTGACCCCTGGTGTGCTTGCATACTCTTTTCTCTGATTGTCTCTCAGTGTATGACCCGGTCTTTTTTCTCGTTCTGTGCCTTGCCTTGTGATTCTGTGCTTACTGTCTATTCTGGCTCTGACCTTTGGCTTGCTTCCTCTGACTTCCCACCAGTCTGCCCCATTTGTACTGTACAGCTATCTCCGGTTTTCTGACATTTAGCTACGTCCTGACCACTCTCTGTGTTTAACCCTTTGGCACCTCATCGACCTCCTGGCTTGACTTCGGTAGGTTCAAACTACTTTCCGGCATCGCCGGTCACCGCCTCTATTCGGCGTCTGACTCTGCCTCCGGCCACTCCCCGGTAGTCATTTGCTTCAAGTCCTGCACAGCTGCAGGTAAGCTCACCGCAGCTTTCCTCTCACATTATCTGAGCTTTCAGTATTCTTGCACAGATTCCTGCTGTAAGTCTGCAGCAGGGATCTTGATAGATTTCATTCTCCGGGGATTACTCCAGAGTGGTTGTTGTGGTGGGATGCAGGTCTGGACAGCTGTTGTCATCCTATTAGATAGATAAGAATTAATATATGTGTGTTTATGCTTTAAAGAGAATCTGTCACCCTCGAGACGTATATGACCTATAAATATGGGCATACAGGTAATAGAAATGTTAAGCTAGTTCTAACTGTATGCCTTATGTTAATGGTGCTGTTGTGGATAAATGTTATATTCTGTCTTTACGCTAATGATCAGCCCGATAACTCATCATAACACACAAATTCATCTACTGTGGAGGTGGAAATGGGTCCCCTTATTTCTTGGCCTGTGTGCAGTTGCACCAATATAATTTCCGCCCCTGTCCACCCCTGAATGGAACCATAGGAAGAATGACACTACAGCTACAGAGGTGACCGTCTGATAGCCTAGCTCGACTACCCATCTCTCCTGAAGACCCTTTCAGCTTTTTGAGACTTGGGTGGAGGACATCATCTCTGAAAATAGGGTCCCACAGCTGCACCCCAACAGTTTGAGCAGCACTCTTACATGAGTAAATATCCTAAGAGCAAAGGGAGATGCTTAGCCACTTGCTTTGTCACGGAGGATGATTTCTGTCATAGCTATGGATGGGATTTCTTTATCCCATCCTCTCATGGTTAATATTTTGGCCTCCTTTTGGTTTGGGGAGGGCTATATTTACCCGCTCCTGTCTGAGTTCCCTGTCAGTGATACATTAATTCATGGCTGTGTGTCTGACCCCTGGTGTGCTTGCATACTCTTTTGTCTGATTGTCTCTCAGTGTATGACCCGGTCTTTTTTCTCGTTCTGTGCCTTGCCTTGTGATTCTGTGCTTACTGTCTATTCTGGCTCTGACCTTTGGCTTGCTTCCTCTGACTTACCACCAGTCTGCCCCATTTGTACTGTACAGCTGTCTCCGGTTTTCTGACATTTAGCTACTTCCTGACCACTCTCTGTGTTTAACCCTTTGGCACCTCATCGACCTCCTGGCTTGACTTCGGTACGTTCAAACTACCTTCCGGCATCTCTGGTCACCGCCTCTATTCAGCGTCTGACTCTGCCTCCGGCCACTCCCCGGTAGTCCTTTGCTTCAAGTCCTGCACAGCTGCAGGTAAGCTCACCGCAGCTCTCCTCTCACACTTTCTGAGCTTCCACTATTCTTGCACAGATTCCTGCTGTAAATCTGCAGCAGGGATCTTGATAGATTTCATTCTCCGGGGATTACTCCAGAGTGGTTGTTGTGGTGGGATGCTGGTCTGGACAGCTGTTGTCATCCTATTAGATAGATAAGAATTAATATATGTGTGTTTATGCTTTAAAGAGAATCTGTCACCCCCGAGACGTATATGACCTATAAATATGGGCATACAGGTAATAGAAATGTTAAGCTATTTCTAACTGTATGCCTTATGTTAATGGTGCTGTTGTGGAGAAATGTTATATTCTGTCTTCACGCTAATGATCAGCCCAATAACTCATCATAACACACAAATTCATCTACTGTGGAGGTGGAAATGGGTCCCCTTATTTCTTGGCCTGTGTGCAGTTGCACCAATATCATTTCCGCCCCTGTCCACCCCTGAATGGAACCATAGGAAGGATGACACTACAGCTACAGAGGTGACCGTCTGATAGCCTAGCTCGACTACCCATCTCTCCTGAAGACCCTTTCAGCTTTTTGAGACTTGGGTGGAGGACATCATCTCTGAAAATAGGGTCCCACAGCTGCACCCCAACAGTTTGAGCAGCACTCTTACATGAGTAAATATCCAAAGAGCAAAGGGAGATGCTTAGCCACTTGCTTTGTCACGGAGGATGATTTCTGTCATAGCTATGGATGGGATTTCTTTATCCCATCCTCTCATGGTTAATATTTTGGCCTCCTTTTGGTTTGGGGAGAGCTATATTTACCCGCTCCTGTCTGAGTTCCCTGTCAGTGATACATTAATTCATGGCAGTGTGTCTGACCCCTGGTGTGCTTGCATACTCTTTTGTCTGATTGTCTCTCAGTGTATGACCCGGTCTTTTTTCTCGTTCTGTGCCTTGCCTTGTGATTCTGTGCTTACTGTCTATTCTGGCTCTGACCTTTGGCTTGCTTCCTCTGACTTCCCACTAGTCTGCCCCATTTGTACTGTACAGCTATCTCCGGTTTTCTGACATTGAGCTACGTCCTGACCACTCTCTGTGTTTAACCCTTTGGCACCTCATCAACCTCCTGGCTTGACTTCGGTACGTTCAAACTACTTTCCGGCATCGCCAGTCACCGCCTCTATTCGGCGTCTGACTCTGCCTCCGGCCACTCCCCGGTAGTCCTTTGCTTCAAGTCCTGCAAAGCTTCAGGTAAGCTCACCGCAGCTCTCCTCTCACACTCTCTAAGCTTCCACAATTCTTGCACAGATTCCTGCTGTAAGTCTGCAGCAGGGATCTTGATAGATTTCATTCTCCGGGGATTACTCCAGAGTGGTTGTTGTGGTGGGATGCAGGTCTGGACAGCTGTTGTCATCCTATTAGATAGATAAGAATCAATATATGTGTGTTTATGCTTTAAAGAGAATCTGTCACCCCCGAGACGTATATGACCTATAAATATTGGCATACAGGTAATAGAAATGTTAAGCTAGTTCTAACTGTATGCCTTATGTTAATGGTGCTGTTGTGGATAAATGTTATATTCTGTCTTTACGCTAATGATCAGCTCAATAACTCATCATAACGCACAATTTCATCTACTGTGGAGGTGGAAATGGGTCTCCTTATTTCTTGGCCTGTGTGCAGTTGCACCTATATCATTTCCGCCCCTGTCCACCCCTGAATGGAACCATAGGAAGGATGACACTACAGCTACAGAGGTGACCGTCTGATAGCCTAGCTCGACTACCCATCTCTCCTGAAGACCCTTTCAGCTTTTTGAGACTTGGGTGGAGGACATCATCTCTGAAAATAGGGTCCCACAGCTGCACCCCAACAGTTTGAGCAGCACTCTTACATGAGTAAATATCCTAAGAGCAAAGGGAGATGCTTAGCCACTTGCTTTGTCACGGAGGATGATTTCTGTCATAGCTATGGATGGGATTTCTTTATCCCATCCTCTCATGGTTAATATTTTGGCCTCCTTTTGGTTTGGGGAGGGCTATATTTACCCCCTCCTTTCTGAGTTCCCTGTCAGTGATACATTAATTCATGGCTGTGTGTCTGACCCCTGGTGTGCTTGCATACTCTTTTGTCTGATTGTCTCTCAGTGTATGACCCGGTCTTTTTTCTCGTTCTGTGCCTTGCCTTGTGATTCTGTGCTTACTGTCTATTCTGGCTCTGACCTTTGGCTTGCTTCCTCTGACTTACCACCAGTCTGCCCAATTTGTACTGTACAGCTGTCTCCGGTTTTCTGACATTTAGCTACGTCCTGACCACTCTCTGTGTTTAACCCTTTGGCACCTCATCGACCTCCTGGCTTGACTTCGGTACGTTCAAACTACCTTCCGGCATCTCTGGTCACCGCCTCTATTCAGCGTCTGACTCTGCCTCCGGCCACTCCCCGGTAGTCCTTTGCTTCAAGTCCTGCACAGCTGCAGGTAAGCTCACCGCAGCTCTCCTTTCACACTCTCTGAGCTTCCACTATTCTTGCACAGATTCCTGCTGTAAGTCTGCAGCAGGGATCTTGATAGATTTCATTCTCCGGGGATTACTCCAGAGTGGTTGATGTGGTGGGATGCAGGTCTGGACAGCTGGTGTCATCCTATTAGATAGATAAGAATTAATATATGTGTGTTTATGCTTTAAAGAGAATCTGTCACCCCCGAGACGTATATGACCTATAAATATGGGCATACAGGTAATAGAAATGTTAAGCTAGTTCTAACTGTATGCCTTATGTTAATGGTGCTGTTGTGGAGAAATGTTATATTCTGTCTTCACGCTAATGATCAGCCCAATAACTCATCATAACACACAAATTCATCTACTGTGGAGGTGGAAATGGGTCCCCTTATTTCTTGGCCTGTGTGCAGTTGCAACAATATCATTTCCGCCCCTGTCCACCCCTGAATGGAACCATAGGAAGGATGACACTACAGCTACAGAGGTGACCGTCTGATAGCCTAGCTCGACTACCCATCTCTCCTGAAGACCCTTTCAGCTTTTTGAGACTTGGGTGGAGGACATCATCTCTGAAAATAGGGTCCCACAGCTGCACCCCAACCGTTTGAGCAGCACTCTTACATGAGTAAATATCCTAAGAGCAAAGGGAGATGCTTAGCCACTTGCTTTGTCACGGAGGATGATTTCTGTCATAGCTATGGATGGGATTTCTTTATCCCATCCTCTCATGGTTAATATTTTGGCCTCCTTTTGGTTTGGGGAGGGCTATATTTACCCGCTCCTGTCTGAGTTCCCTGTCAGTGATACATTAATTCATGGCTGTGTGTCTGACCCCTGGTGTGCTTGCATACTGTTTTGTCTGATTGTCTCTCAGTGTATGACCCGGTCTTTTTTCTCGTTCTGTGCCTTGCCTTGTGATTCTGTGCTTACTGTCTATTCTGGCTCTGACCTTTGGCTTGCTTCCTCTGACTTCCCACCAGTCTGCCCCATTTGTACTGTACAGCTATCTCCGGTTTTCTGACATTTAGCTACGTCCTGACCACTCTCTGTGTTTAACCCTTTGGCACCTCATCGACCTCCTGGTTTGACTTCGGTACGTTCAAACTACTTTCCGGCATCGCCGGTCACCGCCTCTATTCGGCGTCTGACTCTGCCTCCGGCCACTCCCCGGTAGTCCTTTGCTTCAAGTCCTGCACAGCTGCAGGTAAGCTCACCGCAGCTCTCCTCTCACACTCTCTGAGCTTCCACTATTCTTGCACAGATTCCTGCTGTAAGTCTGCAGCAGGGATCTTGATAGATTTCATTCTCCGGGGATTACTCCAGAGTGGTTGTTGTGGTGGGATGCAGGTCTGGACAGCTGTTGTCATCCTATTAGATAGATAAGAATTAATATATGTGTGTTTATGCTTTAAAGAGAATCTGTCACCCCCGAGATGTATATGACCTATAAATATGGGCATACAGGTAATAGAAATGTTAAGCTAGTTCTAACTGTATGCCTTATGTTAATGGTGCTGTTGTGGAGAAATGTTATATTCTGTCTTCACGCTAATCAGCCCAATAACTCATCATAACACACAAATTCATCTACTGTGGAGGTGGAAATGGGTCCCCTTATTTCTTGGCCTGTGTGCAGTTGCAACAATATCATTTCCGCCCCTGTCCACCCCTGAATGGAACCATAGGAAGGATGACACTACAGCTACAGAGGTGACCGTCTGATAGCCTAGCTCGACTACCCATCTCTCCTGAAGACCCTTTCAGCTTTTTGAGACTTGGGTGGAGGACATCATCTCTGAAAATAGGGTCCCACAGCTGCACCCCAACAGTTTGAGCAGCACTCATACATGAGTAAATATCCTAAGAGCAAAGGGAGATGCTTAGCCACTTGCTTTGTCACGGAGGATGATTTCTGTCATAGCTATGGATGGGATTTCTTTATCCCATCCTCTCATGGTTAATTTTTTGGCCTCCTTTTGGTTTGGGGAGGGCTATATTTACCCGCTCCTGTCTGAGTTCCCTGTCAGTGATACATTAATTCATGGCTGTGTGTCTGACCCCTGGTGTGCTTGCATACTCTTTTCTCTGATTGTCTCTCAGTGTATGACCCGGTCTTTTTTCTCGTTCTGTGCCTTGCCTTGTGATTCTGTGCTTACTGTCTATTCTGGCTCTGACCTTTGGCTTGCTTCCTCTGACTTCCCACCAGTCTGCCCCATTTGTACTGTACAGCTATCTCCGGTTTTCTGACATTTAGCTACGTCCTGACCACTCTCTGTGTTTAACCCTTTGGCACCTCATCGACCTCCTGGCTTGACTTCGGTAGGTTCAAACTACTTTCCGGCATCGCCGGTCACCGCCTCTATTCGGCGTCTGACTCTGCCTCCGGCCACTCCCCGGTAGTCATTTGCTTCAAGTCCTGCACAGCTGCAGGTAAGCTCACCGCAGCTTTCCTCTCACATTATCTGAGCTTTCAGTATTCTTGCACAGATTCCTGCTGTAAGTCTGCAGCAGGGATCTTGATAGATTTCATTCTCCGGGGATTACTCCAGAGTGGTTGTTGTGGTGGGATGCAGGTCTGGACAGCTGTTGTCATCCTATTAGATAGATAAGAATTAATATATGTGTGTTTATGCTTTAAAGAGAATCTGTCACCCTCGAGACGTATATGACCTATAAATATGGGCATACAGGTAATAGAAATGTTAAGCTAGTTCTAACTGTATGCCTTATGTTAATGGTGCTGTTGTGGAGAAATGTTATATTCTGTCTTTACGCTAATGATCAGCCCGATAACTCATCATAACACACAAATTCATCTACTGTGGAGGTGGAAATGGGTCCCCTTATTTCTTGGCCTGTGTGCAGTTGCACCAATATAATTTCCGCCCCTGTCCACCCCTGAATGGAACCATAGGAAGAATGACACTACAGCTACAGAGGTGACCGTCTGATAGCCTAGCTCGACTACCCATCTCTCCTGAAGACCCTTTCAGCTTTTTGAGACTTGGGTGGAGGACATCATCTCTGAAAATAGGGTCCCACAGCTGCACCCCAACAGTTTGAGCAGCACTCTTACATGAGTAAATATCCTAAGAGCAAAGGGAGATGCTTAGCCACTTGCTTTGTCACGGAGGATGATTTCTGTCATAGCTATGGATGGGATTTCTTTATCCCATCCTCTCATGGTTAATATTTTGGCCTCCTTTTGGTTTGGGGAGGGCTATATTTACCCGCTCCTGTCTGAGTTCCCTGTCAGTGATACATTAATTCATGGCTGTGTGTCTGACCCCTGGTGTGCTTGCATACTCTTTTGTCTGATTGTCTCTCAGTGTATGACCCGGTCTTTTTTCTCGTTCTGTGCCTTGCCTTGTGATTCTGTGCTTACTGTCTATTCTGGCTCTGACCTTTGGCTTGCTTCCTCTGACTTACCACCAGTCTGCCCCATTTGTACTGTACAGCTGTCTCCGGTTTTCTGACATTTAGCTACTTCCTGACCACTCTCTGTGTTTAACCCTTTGGCACCTCATCGACCTCCTGGCTTGACTTCGGTACGTTCAAACTACCTTCCGGCATCTCTGGTCACCGCCTCTATTCAGCGTCTGACTCTGCCTCCGGCCACTCCCCGGTAGTCCTTTGCTTCAAGTCCTGCACAGCTGCAGGTAAGCTCACCGCAGCTCTCCTCTCACACTTTCTGAGCTTCCACTATTCTTGCACAGATTCCTGCTGTAAATCTGCAGCAGGGATCTTGATAGATTTCATTCTCCGGGGATTACTCCAGAGTGGTTGTTGTGGTGGGATGCTGGTCTGGACAGCTGTTGTCATCCTATTAGATAGATAAGAATTAATATATGTGTGTTTATGCTTTAAAGAGAATCTGTCACCCCCGAGACGTATATGACCTATAAATATGGGCATACAGGTAATAGAAATGTTAAGCTATTTCTAACTGTATGCCTTATGTTAATGGTGCTGTTGTGGAGAAATGTTATATTCTGTCTTCACGCTAATGATCAGCCCAATAACTCATCATAACACACAAATTCATCTACTGTGGAGGTGGAAATGGGTCCCCTTATTTCTTGGCCTGTGTGCAGTTGCACCAATATCATTTCCGCCCCTGTCCACCCCTGAATGGAACCATAGGAAGGATGACACTACAGCTACAGAGGTGACCGTCTGATAGCCTAGCTCGACTACCCATCTCTCCTGAAGACCCTTTCAGCTTTTTGAGACTTGGGTGGAGGACATCATCTCTGAAAATAGGGTCCCACAGCTGCACCCCAACAGTTTGAGCAGCACTCTTACATGAGTAAATATCCAAAGAGCAAAGGGAGATGCTTAGCCACTTGCTTTGTCACGGAGGATGATTTCTGTCATAGCTATGGATGGGATTTCTTTATCCCATCCTCTCATGGTTAATATTTTGGCCTCCTTTTGGTTTGGGGAGAGCTATATTTACCCGCTCCTGTCTGAGTTCCCTGTCAGTGATACATTAATTCATGGCAGTGTGTCTGACCCCTGGTGTGCTTGCATACTCTTTTGTCTGATTGTCTCTCAGTGTATGACCCGGTCTTTTTTCTCGTTCTGTGCCTTGCCTTGTGATTCTGTGCTTACTGTCTATTCTGGCTCTGACCTTTGGCTTGCTTCCTCTGACTTACCACTAGTCTGCCCCATTTGTACTGTACAGCTATCTCCGGTTTTCTGACATTGAGCTACGTCCTGACCACTCTCTGTGTTTAACCCTTTGGCACCTCATCAACCTCCTGGCTTGACTTCGGTACGTTCAAACTACTTTCCGGCATCGCCAGTCACCGCCTCTATTCGGAGTCTGACTCTGCCTCCGGCCACTCCCCGGTAGTCCTTTGCTTCAAGTCCTGCAAAGCTTCAGGTAAGCTCACCGCAGCTCTCCTCTCACACTCTCTAAGCTTCCACAATTCTTGCACAGATTCCTGCTGTAAGTCTGCAGCAGGGATCTTGATAGATTTCATTCTCCGGGGATTACTCCAGAGTGGTTGTTGTGGTGGGATGCAGGTCTGGACAGCTGTTGTCATCCTATTAGATAGATAAGAATCAATATATGTGTGTTTATGCTTTAAAGAGAATCTGTCACCCCCGAGACGTATATGACCTATAAATATTGGCATACAGGTAATAGAAATGTTAAGCTAGTTCTAACTGTATGCCTTATGTTAATGGTGCTGTTGTGGATAAATGTTATATTCTGTCTTTACGCTAATGATCAGCTCAATAACTCATCATAACGCACAATTTCATCTACTGTGGAGGTGGAAATGGGTCTCCTTATTTCTTGGCCTATGTGCAGTTGCACCTATATCATTTCCGCCCCTGTCCACCCCTGAATGGAACCATAGGAAGGATGACACTACAGCTACAGAGGTGACCGTCTGATAGCCTAGCTCGACTACCCATCTCTCCTGAAGACCCTTTCAGCTTTTTGAGACTTGGGTGGAGGACATCATCTCTGAAAATAGGGTCCCACAGCTGCACCCCAACAGTTTGAGCAGCACTCTTACATGAGTAAATATCCTAAGAGCAAAGGGAGATGCTTAGCCACTTGCTTTGTCACGGAGGATGATTTCTGTCATAGCTATGGATGGGATTTCTTTATCCCATCCTCTCATGGTTAATATTTTGGCCTCCTTTTGGTTTGGGGAGGGCTATATTTACCCCCTCCTTTCTGAGTTCCCTGTCAGTGATACATTAATTCATGGCTGTGTGTCTGACCCCTGGTGTGCTTGCATACTCTTTTGTCTGATTGTCTCTCAGTGTATGACCCGGTCTTTTTTCTCGTTCTGTGCCTTGCCTTGTGATTCTGTGCTTACTGTCTATTCTGGCTCTGACCTTTGGCTTGCTTCCTCTGACTTACCACCAGTCTGCCCAATTTGTACTGTACAGCTGTCTCCGGTTTTCTGACATTTAGCTACGTCCTGACCACTCTCTGTGTTTAACCCTTTGGCACCTCATCGACCTCCTGGCTTGACTTCGGTACGTTCAAACTACCTTCCGGCATCTCTGGTCACCGCCTCTATTCAGCGTCTGACTCTGCCTCCGGCCACTCCCCGGTAGTCCTTTGCTTCAAGTCCTGCACAGCTGCAGGTAAGCTCACCGCAGCTCTCCTTTCACACTCTCTGAGCTTCCACTATTCTTGCACAGATTCCTGCTGTAAGTCTGCAGCAGGGATCTTGATAGATTTCATTCTCCGGGGATTACTCCAGAGTGGTTGATGTGGTGGGATGCAGGTCTGGACAGCTGGTGTCATCCTATTAGATAGATAAGAATTAATATATGTGTGTTTATGCTTTAAAGAGAATCTGTCACCCCCGAGACGTATATGACCTATAAATATGGGCATACAGGTAATAGAAATGTTAAGCTAGTTCTAACTGTATGCCTTATGTTAATGGTGCTGTTGTGGAGAAATGTTATATTCTGTCTTCACGCTAATGATCAGCCCAATAACTCATCATAACACACAAATTCATCTACTGTGGAGGTGGAAATGGGTCCCCTTATTTCTTGGCCTGTGTGCAGTTGCAACAATATAATTTCCGCCCCTGTCCACCCCTGAATGGAACCATAGGAAGGATGACACTACAGCTACAGAGGTGACCGTCTGATAGCCTAGCTCGACTACCCATCTCTCCTGAAGACCCTTTCAGCTTTTTGAGACTTGGGTGGAGGACATCATCTCTGAAAATAGGGTCCCACAGCTGCACCCCAACCGTTTGAGCAGCACTCTTACATGAGTAAATATCCTAAGAGCAAAGGGAGATGCTTAGCCACTTGCTTTGTCACGGAGGATGATTTCTGTCATAGCTATGGATGGGATTTCTTTATCCCATCCTCTCATGGTTAATATTTTGGCCTCCTTTTGGTTTGGGGAGGGCTATATTTACCCGCTCCTGTCTGAGTTCCCTGTCAGTGATACATTAATTCATGGCTGTGTGTCTGACCCCTGGTGTGCTTGCATACTGTTTTGTCTGATTGTCTCTCAGTGTATGACCCGGTCTTTTTTCTCGTTCTGTGCCTTGCCTTGTGATTCTGTGCTTACTGTCTATTCTGGCTCTGACCTTTGGCTTGCTTCCTCTGACTTCCCACCAGTCTGCCCCATTTGTACTGTACAGCTATCTCCGGTTTTCTGACATTTAGCTACGTCCTGACCACTCTCTGTGTTTAACCCTTTGGCACCTCATCGACCTCCTGGTTTGACTTCGGTACGTTCAAACTACTTTCCGGCATCGCCGGTCACCGCCTCTATTCGGCGTCTGACTCTGCCTCCGGCCACTCCCCGGTAGTCCTTTGCTTCAAGTCCTGCACAGCTGCAGGTAAGCTCACCGCAGCTCTCCTCTCACACTCTCTGAGCTTCCACTATTCTTGCACAGATTCCTGCTGTAAGTCTGCAGCAGGGATCTTGATAGATTTCATTCTCCGGGGATTACTCCAGAGTGGTTGTTGTGGTGGGATGCAGGTCTGGACAGCTGTTGTCATCCTATTAGATAGATAAGAATTAATATTTGTGTGTTTATGCTTTAAAGAGAATCTGTCACCCCCGAGATGTATATGACCTATAAATATGGGCATACAGGTAATAGAAATGTTAAGCTAGTTCTAACTGTATGCCTTATGTTAATGGTGCTGTTGTGGAGAAATGTTATATTCTGTCTTCACGCTAATGATCAGCCCAATAACTCATCATAACACACAAATTCATCTACTGTGGAGGTGGAAATGGGTCCCCTTATTTCTTGGCCTGTGTGCAGTTGCAACAATATAATTTCCGCCCCTGTCCACCCCTGAATGGAACCATAGGAAGGATGACACTACAGCTACAGAGGTGACCGTCTGATAGCCTAGCTCGACTACCCATCTCTCCTGAAGACCCTTTCAGCTTTTTGAGACTTGAGTGGAGGACATCATCTCTGAAAATAGGGTCCCACAGCTGCACCCCAACCGTTTGAGCAGCACTCTTACATGAGTAAATATCCTAAGAGCAAAGGGAGATGCTTAGCCACTTGCTTTGTCACGGAGGATGATTTCTGTCATAGCTATGGATGGGATTTCTTTATCCCATCCTCTCATGGTTAATATTTTGGCCTCCTTTTGGTTTGGGGAGGGCTATATTTACCCGCTCCTGTCTGAGTTCCCTGTCAGTGATACATTAATTCATGGCTGTGTGTCTGACCCCTGGTGTGCTTGCATACTGTTTTGTCTGATTGTCTCTCAGTGTATGACCCGGTCTTTTTTCTCGTTCTGTGCCTTGCCTTGTGATTCTGTGCTTACTGTCTATTCTGGCTCTGACCTTTGGCTTGCTTCCTCTGACTTCCCACCAGTCTGCCCCATTTGTACTGTACAGCTATCTCCGGTTTTCTGACATTTAGCTACGTCCTGACCACTCTCTGTGTTTAACCCTTTGGCACCTCATCGACCTCCTGGTTTGACTTCGGTACGTTCAAACTACTTTCCGGCATCGCCGGTCACCGCCTCTATTCGGCGTCTGACTCTGCCTCCGGCCACTCCCCGGTAGTCCTTTGCTTCAAGTCCTGCACAGCTGCAGGTAAGCTCACCGCAGCTCTCCTCTCACACTCTCTGAGCTTCCACTATTCTTGCACAGATTCCTGCTGTAAGTCTGCAGCAGGGATCTTGATAGATTTCATTCTCCGGGGATTACTCCAGAGTGGTTGTTGTGGTGGGATGCAGGTCTGGACAGCTGTTGTCATCCTATTAGATAGATAAGAATTAATATATGTGTGTTTATGCTTTAAAGAGAATCTGTCACCCCCGAGATGTATATGACCTATAAATATGGGCATACAGGTAATAGAAATGTTAAGCTAGTTCTAACTGTATGCCTTATGTTAATGGTGCTGTTGTGGAGAAATGTTATATTCTGTCTTCACGCTAATCAGCCCAATAACTCATCATAACACACAAATTCATCTACTGTGGAGGTGGAAATGGGTCCCCTTATTTCTTGGCCTGTGTGCAGTTGCAACAATATAATTTCCGCCCCTGTCCACCCCTGAATGGAACCATAGGAAGGATGACACTACAGCTACAGAGGTGACCGTCTGATAGCCTAGCTCGACTACCCATCTCTCCTGAAGACCCTTTCAGCTTTTTGAGACTTGGGTGGAGGACATCATCTCTGAAAATAGGGTCCCACAGCTGCACCCCAACAGTTTGAGCAGCACTCATACATGAGTAAATATCCTAAGAGCAAAGGGAGATGCTTAGCCACTTGCTTTGTCACGGAGGATGATTTCTGTCATAGCTATGGATGGGATTTCTTTATCCCATCCTCTCATGGTTAATTTTTTGGCCTCCTTTTGGTTTGGGGAGGGCTATATTTACCCGCTCCTGTCTGAGTTCCCTGTCAGTGATACATTAATTCATGGCTGTGTGTCTGACCCCTGGTGTGCTTGCATACTCTTTTCTCTGATTGTCTCTCAGTGTATGACCCGGTCTTTTTTCTCGTTCTGTGCCTTGCCTTGTGATTCTGTGCTTACTGTCTATTCTGGCTCTGACCTTTGGCTTGCTTCCTCTGACTTCCCACCAGTCTGCCCCATTTGTACTGCACAGATATCTCCGGTTTTCTGACATTTAGCTACGTCCTGACCACTCTCTGTGTTTAACCCTTTGGCACCTCATCGACCTCCAGGCTTGACTTCGGTACGTTCAAACTACTTTCCGGCATCGCCGGTCACCGCCTCTATTCGGCGTCTGACTCTGCCTCCGGCCACTCCCCGGTAGTCATTTGCTTCAAGTCCTGCACAGCTGCAGGTAAGCTCACCGCAGCTCTCCTCTCACATTCTCTGAGCTTTCAGTATTCTTGCACAGATTCCTGCTGTAAGTCTGCAGCAGGGATCTTGATAGATTTCATTCTCCGGGGATTACTCCAGAGTGGTTGTTGTGGTGGGATGCAGGTCTGGACAGCTGTTGTCATCCTATTAGATAGATAAGAATTAATATATGTGTGTTTATGCTTTAAAGAGAATCTGTCACCCCCGAGACGTATATGACCTATAAATATGGGCATACAGGTAATAGAAATGTTAAGCTAGTTCTAACTATATGCCTTATGTTAATGGTGCTGTTGTGGAGAAATGTTATATTCTGTCTTCACGCTAATCAGCCCAATAACTCATCATAACACACAAATTCATCTACTGTGGAGGTGGAAATGGGTCCCCTTATTTCTTGGCCTGTGTGCAGCTGCACCAATATAATTTCCGCCCCTGTCCACCCCTGAATGGCCGCCATGAGGGCATGACTACTCTTACTAGTGTACGGGGCCTGGGGAGCAGAACATATAGGGGGGTTGGACATAGTTCAGTTCCTTAGATCGTGTGCAGTACTCTTTGTTGTTTTTTTTATTATTTTTCTCTGATCTCACAAAATGACCTTATTTTCATTGTGTTGATTGGCTATATGTGTTTTCTTTTTTGTCTGTTTCGTTTGTTTTCTCTTTTGTTATTGGCAGTGTAATTTTTCACCTTATGTAATTGACCAATTGATTTAACTAAATGACTCTTATGCAAAAATAGATTTAGTTAGCAAAATATTTAGTTGGAATGTGTTACAAAGCTTTTATGTTTTGGGCATTGACCATTCTCTGATTATTGTTATCCAATGTGTTTGTGAGATGATTGAAAGGCACTTAGTGGAGAAATTCAGCATAGTCTATATTTCTATTTCCCATATTTCATACTTGGTGCTGAAATTCAAGAAAGGCCATATTAGTAAGAGCCTTATCATCTCAAACACATTCGTCAACAATAACCAGAAAATGGCCAATTCTTTTAGTCATAGTTTAAAGTTTTGCAAGAATTTACTTTAAAGTTTGTCACCCCTTATGTCATAAAATAAACAGAAACGGCTTTTCTAGCAGACTGACATGTCCAGAAGAGATCCCTTATTAGCAGTCCCCTCATTATCATAACAGGCAGGATTACAATAATAGCACAATTATTTTAATTTCTATAGCGCCAACATATTCCCCAGCACTTTACATTTTAGAGGGGACTTGTGAAGACAATAAAAGACATTACAGAATAACAATAATCACTTAAACAACAAATACCAAGAGAAATTAGGGCCCTGCCTGCAAGCTCATAATCTGAGAGATAACAGAATTCACAATATGTAGTGTCACAACTCACCTCTTCCCCCTTCCTACACAATGACATCTGCATGTCACTACAACATGAGAATATAAATAGAAAATTCTTAGAAGGAAATAGAGTTCCCTATAATGTCTTATGATATCTATATATATATTTATATATACATGTATATGTCCAATGTCCTTATCTCCAGTCAGGCAAGAAAGCAGCTTCCATAAATGTACAGGAAACAGAATACAATAATCTGCAATCAGAAATACAGATTATAAAAAAGATGATCACAATCTGATTTCAATTAGCTAAAAAAATTTATGTGACACATTCCCTTAAAGAAAATTAAAGAAAAATATACTTAAAAAGAGTATTGGATATTTTAATAAACGTTTAATACGTTAGAGTAGAGTAGGGCCCTGCCAAAAGAGTCTACCTTGTCGTGGTGGCAGGCTTAAATATCTGTTGGTCAAAACAAAAGCTGATGGTTATGTATGTGATATGGTTCCATGGGAACTGTTACTGTGTGCATGGTGAGAACGGGGGGGCAGAAGAGTTTTTCCAAGGGTGGGTGGTGGGACTGTGGAAAGTTCAAGGGGTGTAGATGGGGCTAAGGTGGAGGCGCAACTGGGATGGAGCCAAGGCGGAGTATCAAGGGAGCCCCAAAATTTTGCCATTATGGGGCCCAGAAATTCCTTATGGCAGCCCTGATCAGGAACATGGCTAGCTTACATAATATGTGACAATGAAACTATACAATGATGAGATACTGTGAAAGAAATGATAATTCCATTGTCTTACCCTTGATCTTAATATCTCTTGGTACATGTATCAGAGATAGAATAACTGTTATTGCTTAGTGATAGTTCCTTCCCTTTATTTTCCCTTGTTTCCCCATATTTTTCCTTTTCTTTCCTTCATGTTGTTTAACTCCATTTTGTATAATAATTAGAACATTTTCAATAAAGACAATTTAAACAAGAAATTGAGTATCTGCTTAGTAAAAAATGCTTTTGTGACTCCTTCGTGAACATCATGTGCTAAAGAAGAGCCACGTCCAGCTGAACCAAGCTGAAGGATGATCATGGATTTTATATGGTCACTTCACGAACATTCTTGATGGTGCCCATCAGGAGGTGGCCACTTGGCATTGCTGTGATTTCTTTTTCTCATGTAGAATTAGTATAAGAAAAAAATTACAGTCCTGCTCTGCCCCATGGTATAACATCGGGCCTAGTGCTATCTGATAAATCATCGGATAGTTCTCGGCCATATTACATAATTGTGTGAACAAACTCTTGTTTTAATAAAGCAATTTTCTTTTAATTTGGAACAGCTGTGATCATGTTGGTTTATTATCCAAAACAGGACCCCCCTCTATTACTGACAGCTGTAGAGGGTCACTTACACGCCTGCAGTAAACACATTTCCCTTGTGTAATATGATTGTGGGAGAGCTCGAGTACGGTGCTCACCACAATCATGCGTCTCTAGAACCAATGGAACGAATGGTACCGAAATTTACACACATTCAGCCCTATTTCTCTTTTATAAGCTTTCAGGACAGCTGCAAAATAACCATTAGGCCCATGAACATGGCACTTTTATGTGCAGACTCCGAATTCTCAAGCCTCCACACAAGTTCTTCTCTACTAGACCCCATGTGAGCTCTAGGCAACACGCTTCCTCCTCATCCCCCGATAAAAGCTGCCAACAGTCCTGAAATAACAGGACAGTCCGTAAAAACGGGCACTTTTTTGCCCTGGTTGTAAAAAAAATGAAGGCTGCAGTCCCTGAATTTTTCTCTTGCCATCCTACCCCAGGTGTATGGGGAGAGATATCTATTCCTGGGGAAGAAGAGTTTATTGTGGAGTGGAAGAGGAACTACCGATCACCTGAAAAAAACAAACTAAATTAGATAGACAGGATGACTGAGACATAATTGTCACATTAGACCTTTGCCTATCCTGTCAGAGAACAATCTATGCCTTGTATAAATGGTCAGACAGATAGGAGAATCACCCAACATGTTCCGTGGACACCTGAGAAAGTGAAGGATTTCTGTCATCGATCACAAAACCACAGAACAATCCACTTCCATTTGTAAATAAGCTGTATAACATTAGTCTGTTACACCCGACATGGAGAGACTTGTTGCAGAAAATTAAAACAATAGCTGGACAGATTGATGCTTCTGCCACCTGATGCACAAGACTCATTCTGCTATCTAACCCAAAAGAGCAAGGAAATTCTCCTCAAAAAGCATCGGATCCCTGGAACATGTGCTGTGACGTTGGACCTGGTGAGGCGTGAGTGTTGGACAGTCTTAGGCGGAGACGGATGTCCTGAATAGCACCCACTGAGCCCCTGGACCTGGTGAGGCCGGTGTGTTGGGAAACCCTGGGAGGAGGGTCGGCTCCCTGAATAGCACCCGGTGCGCCCTGTGTGTTGGACGGTCTCAGGAGGAGACGGACGTTCTGAATAGCACACAGACAGGACACGTGAGTTTTGTGTTGTGTGTGTGTTTTTTTTTCTTTTCCTTCTCAACTCAACTTGCGGTGGCTCAGGGGAGTCAAGAAGGTGACAAGCGGCTTGCTGTAACTCGACGGGTTACGAAGGTGACAAGCGGCTTGCTGTAACTCGGTGGGGTTACGAAGGGGACAAGCGGCTTCCTGTAACTTGTCGGTGTAACGAAGGTGACACCAGCAACTGTGTGTGAGCGGCAGCCGGAGGTGTCGGTGATCGGTGACAGCAGGAGCTGTGGCGGTGCCAGCAAGAACTTGTGTGGTATCGTACTTAAAGGGCCAGTACAGGCCCAAGAGACAAACTGTGTCGTGTGAACTGTGGTCTAAGGAGACCTGTAGAAAGGACATGGGGAAATTCCGAAAGGGGGCGGTGACACAAATCGGGGTGGTAACCCAAAAAGGGGTGGAGTCCCAGAGGGAGGTGGTGACCCAAATCGGTTGTGGTAACCCAAAAAGGGGTGGAGTCCCAGAGGGGGCGGTGGCCCAAATTGGGATGGTGGTCCAGAAAGGGGCCGAGTTTTCAAAAGGGGCAGCACTGGTTACCTCAGTGGACATGTCTGGGGAACCACAGTGTGTGTGTATGACTTTTTCGGAGTGTGGCATGTATTTTCCGGATAACGACAGGCCACAGGTGTGTACCATGATGCTGCATCGGGAAGGAGTCTCTGGTAGGCTGGACTCAAAGAGTCAGGTGACTCTGACAGGAACTCCTCTCGTTTTATCTCTGACCGAGAAAAACGTCAGGGTTCGCTGCGACCATGGGGTCATTGTGAACTATACAGTGGACAGAGTCATGATCGAGATGACAAAGGGGGTTAAGTGCCAAGGTGGCAGTATTCCACCAAGCTTAGTGCATCCCTTTGAGAGGGGCCAGGACTTAGTCTTGTTTGATGATATGTGGCACGGGGATGGAGATGTTTCTAATGTTGAGCTAACAGACGTTGAGATGGTGACGCCTCCTAAAGTGGACAAGTCAGATGTAGAAGTGACCGGAGGAAGGGGTACATTTGCCCAACTTACGGACCTGACAACTCGTGACATGACGGATGGTGGGCTGGGAGATGAGACGACTGGACTAGACACATGGGTGGACGGTAACTGGAGGGTTCACTCGACTGACGGGGCTGATCCAGTGGTACACTTGGAAAATATAATTAAAGAAGTAGTAGTGCGACACGTGCTGGCCAAAAGAGAACAAGATCATGAGATACAGTTGATATAAGAGACAGTGGAAGAACATCTCGAACGAGAAAGGGTCCTGAGACAAATGGCCGAGCATAGGGTGGAGGGTCTCGAGAAAGAAGTCTTGGAGCCCAGAGGTCACCTGTCAACATGTCAAAACGTGAACAAGACCCTTCGGGAAGAGATGGAAGAACTCAGAGGAGCAGTAAAAGGTCTTCTGCGGGAGAAGAAGGTGGACAAAGACTTACAGCAGCCGAGCACGAGTGATAACAAGACGGAAATGCCAGTACCCATCTTGGCAAAGGGTCGTGAAGAGATAAAATCTCATGAAGTTTGTGAGCTAAGAACTGAAGAAGAGAGTCACCCGGTCGGGTCAACTGTAGTAAGGGAAGTGTCCGTGGTAAAGCCAGAGCCTTCTGTCCAGGAAGAGAGCAAGACCACGACCTTCAAGTCTGTGATTGAGGTGCCCGAAGACAAGCAAGAAGCCTGCACTGAGGAAGGTGTGCATGAGGCTTTTAAAAAGGCCGTCAAAGCGTGTAAGGTGCACTGGGCACCTGAGACTCGGCAGTTGGTGATAATATCAGCCAGGGAAGATACAGCAAACCGAGTAGCTATCCTGAAAGAAATGCATTTGCAATGTCTCCACACCAAACAGTTGGTCAGGCGGAGTAATATGAAAGCTGCTCGACGCCTAGAGTTAGCAAGGGAGGCTATGGATTGGCTGGGTTTGCAGAAAGATGTAATTCCGGTACCCAAAGGTCTGATTGGGAGAATCATTGGAAGACTCAGGAAGGTAATGCAAGACCTTGTAAATATCTCCGGTGTGGTGAGGGTGAGGATCCCTCCTGATGATGAAGTCCAGGTATACAGTGAAGAGGCCATGGTTCCCATCATGGTGGTCGGCTCCATGGAAAGCCTGAGAAACTTTCGGATGCTCTAGGAGTATCGAGTGGGGTACCTGCAAGAGATTGAGCAGTTGAGGCTGGACCGTCGGTGGATCAATAAAGAGGTACGGAACACCAGGTGGCGGGAGCCTTCAACCCAAGATGTAAGGTCCTGAAGGGTTCCTCCAAGTAGTGACATGACAGGTGGCCAAAGAATGTCAGCAAGGCAGGGACATCAAAAATCGGCGAGTGGCAATTTTACTGGCAAGACGAAACTGAGAGACCTTAGCTCCTGTGAGACACTAAATAGGTCAGACTCAGGCCAGAAAGTTGACGCGACTGGGAGTGGGACTTCTGACTGTACCCACAGGGAGAGCCGGTCAGTGAGAGAAAGGTCAGGTGACGAAGCGCACTGCAGACAGGTGGAGACTAAAGAGTGTCTGGTCACTCTGATGGACTGTGACTGGAAGGCCAAAAACCAAGGCCAATATTCTGACTGCTGGGGGCGAGGGTGGCCTAATGTAGAGATGAGGCCCTACGATAGACAAAACAGATGGAGACGGTTCTCTCGACCTGTTGAGCAAGGTGTAATGAGTGCCCGGTCTCGAGATCCCGGGGTAATGTTGTGTGTTAAACCCCACAAGTTTAAACAGAGGGGGGAAGTATGTGGTGTAGCGACCACTGTGTCCGCTAGGGGGCACTGTGTGGGTGTCCCAGGAGAGAGGATGAGTGGCAGGATGCTGAATGACCGTTATGTATCCCAAGGTAGGTGGCCTTGGGATGGAAGCTTGAAAATGTGTGTTGATCAGCAGAGGTACTGCTGAGCTGTCATTACACTGTGTCAGGGAGAGCTTTCCAGGGAGCTGGTGAGACAGGCGGAAACAGCTACCTGCAATCCCACCTAGGTGTGTATAGTACGCCATAGTAAAGTATATGTGTGTGAATGATTGAAGGACCTGTGATGACGTCATAGCCATGTGATCCGGTGGGTGTGGCTACAGACCATATAAGGTGGCTAGGGTAGGTCACATGAGGAAAATGCTTGGACCCGATTGGTCCGTGTGCAAGGTCTCGCTGGAAGAGGTGTCTGCCTTCCGGAGTGCCTGTGTGCATAATGGCTGCACGTGTCTGACAGTTCCCAGGAGAGAGAACTGATGTCTGCAGCGTGGTTAAGCAACTATGAGGTAACCGGGACACGGGAGTGTTACTAAGAGACTGTATAGTATGTTGGCTGGATGGAGCAAAGCCTGTGTGCCCACAGGGATACAGAGCAGAACTCTGTCATGGACTCTATGCTGTTTTATATGAACTTTCTGTTGCATATGGCTTTGGTTTATGATGCTTAATAAACCGCATGGACTGTTGGAGTTACAGTGGTGGCCAAAAGTATTGGCACCCCTGCAATTCTGTCAGATAACACTCATTTTCTTCCTGAAAATGATTGCAATCACAAATTCTTTGGTATTATTATCTTGATTTAATTTGTCTTCAATGAAAAAAACAAAAAAAGAATTGTCCTAAAGCCAAATTTGATATAATTCCACACCAAACATAAAAAAGGGGGTGGACAAAAGTATTGGCACTGTTTGAAAAATCATGTGATGCTTCTCTAATTTGTGTAATTAACAGCACCTGTAACTTACCTGTGGCACCTAACAGGTGTTGACAATAACTAAATCACACTTGCAGCCAGTTTACATGGATTAAAGTTGACTCAACCTCTGTTCTGTGTCCTTGTGTGTACCACATTGAGCATGGAGAAAAGAAAGAAGACCAAAGAACTGTCTGAGGACTTGAGAAACCAAATTGTGAGGAAGCATGAGCAATCTCAAGGCTACAAGTCCATCTTCAAAGACCTGAATGTTCCTGTGTCTACTGTGCACAGTGTCATCAAGAAGTTTAAAGCCCATGGCACTGTGGCTAACCTCCCTAGATGTGGACAGAAAACAAAAATTGACGAGAGATTTCAACGCAAGATTGTGCGGATGGTGGATAAAGAACCTCGACTAACATCCAAACAAGTTCAAGCTGCCCTGCAGTCCGAGGTTACAACAGTGTCAACCCGTACTATCCGTCGGCGTCTGAATGAAAAGGGACTGTATGATAGGATACCCAGGAAGACCCCACTTCTTACCCCGAGACATAAAAAAGCCAGGCTGGAGTTTGCCAAAACTTACCTGAGAAAGCCTAAAATGTTTTGCAAGAATGTTCTCTGGTCAGATGAGACAAAAGTAGAGCTTTTTGGGAAAAGGCATCAACATAGAGTTTACAGGAAAAAAAAAAGAGGCATTCAAAGAAAAGAACACGGTCCCTACAGTCAAACATGGCGGAGGTTCCCTGATGTTTTGGGGTTGCTTTGCTGCCTCTGGCACTGGACTGCTTGACCATGTGCATGACATTATGAAGTCTGAAGACTACCAACAAATTCTGCAGCATAATGTAGGGCCCAGTGTGAGAAAGCTGGGTCTTCCTCAGAGGTCATGGGTCTTACATTAGGACAATGACCCAAAACACACTTCAAAAAGCACTAGAAAATGGTTTGAGAGAAAGCACTGGAGACTTCTAAGGTGGCCAGCAATGAGTCCAGACCTGAATCCCATAGAACACCTGTGGAGAGATCTCAAAATGGCAGTTTGGAGAAGGCACCCTTCAAATATCAGGGACCTGGAGCAGTTTGCCAAAGAAGAATGGTCTAAAATTCCAGCAGAGCATTGTAAGAAACTCATTGATGGTTACCGGAAGCGGTTGTTGGAAGTTATTTTGGCTAAAGGTTGTGCAACCAAGTATTAGGCTGAGGGTGCCAATACTTTTGTCTGGCCCATTTTTGGAGTTTTGTGTGAAATGTTCAATGATTTAATTTTGCTTCATTCTCTTTTGTGTTTTTTCCTTGCAAGCAAATTAAATGAAGATAATAATACCAAAGAATTTGTGATTGCAATCATTTTCAGGAAGAAAATGAGTAATATCTGACAGAATTGCAGGGGTGCCAATACTTTTGCCCACCACTGTATATGAGAAACCCGTGCCGGACCTGGTTATCTGGCTGCCTAACATGTGTCCCCTACCTGAATAACAATCGTTACCTTACAATAGATGATAGATAGATAGATAGATAGATAGATAGATACATATGGGATAGATAGATAGATAGATAGATACATAGAAATGGGATAATTAGATAGATAGATAGTTAAATAGATATTGGATAGATAGATATGGGATAAATATAAAGATTGATATGGGATAGATAGATAGATAGATAGATAGATAGATAGATAGATAGATTTGGGATAGATAGATAGATAGATAGATAGATAGATAGATAGATAGATACATAGAAATGGGATAGTTAGATAGATAGTTAGAGATAGATATGGGATAGATAGATAGATAGATAGATAGATAGATAGATATGGGATAAATAGATAGATTGATATGGGATAGATAGATAGATATGGGACAGATAGATAGTTAGATAGATAGATATAAGATAGATAGATACAGGGTCGGACTGGAGTACCTAGGGCCCACCAGGGCAATCGACTCTAGGGGCCCACCCTATGGCTACTATGATGGTGTGAAATGTTATGTGGGTATCATTTTGTGTCTACCGTATATACTCGAATATAAGTCGAGATTTTCAGCCCAAAAAATTGGGCTGAAAGTCCCCCTCTCGACTTATATTCGAGTCATATACAAAGGGGTCGGAGGGGGCGGATGTGTCAGGTCATACTTACCCGTCCTGACGCTGTGTCTTGAGCCCCCAGCTTCTCCCCGTGCTCTCTCTTCCTGCCTTCAGCGGTCACGTGGTGCCGCTCATTAAAACTCATCAATATGCGCATATTCATGAGTTTTAATGAGCGGCACCACGTGACCGCTGAAGGCAGGAAGAGAGAGCGCGGAGAAGCTGGGGGCTCAAGACAGCGTCAGGACGGGTAAGTACAGCGATACTCACCTGTCCTGCGTCCATGGCTGCTTGCTGCTGTCTGTCATCGGTCAGTGACTTCAGACAGCAGAGGGCGCGGTGACGTGGTTAATGCGCGCCGCGCCCCCTGCAGTCTGAACGTCACTGACTGATGACGTGCAGATAGCGGTGAGCAGCCATGGACGCAGGACAGGTGAGAATCTGACACCCAGCGACGGAGAGGTGAGTATGTCATTTTTTTTATTTTTACATGCAGCAGCAGCAGCGGCGGCGGCGGCAGCACATGGGGGAATAATCTAAGGAGCTTCTTATGGGGGCAGCATATGGGGGAACAATATGGAGCTTCTTGTGGGGGCAGCATATGGGGGAACAATATGGAGCTTCTTGTGGGGGCAGCATATGAGGGAACAATATGGAGCTTCTTATGGGGGCAGCAATCCAATGGGAGATCGTCTCGTGAACATGCCCAGTAGAGCGACGGAAGGACTTAGCCTCTGGAGTGGCTTGTTGCTGAGCAGCCTGCTATGCTATTGCTGGACCAGAGATGACAGCAACAGCCAGACCCACAGAGCTGGTCTGAGCAGAGCGTCTGGGACACCGGGATTGCTGTGCAGGCTCCTGAGTGGTCAGTGGAGAATGGGAGACCGCTGAATGCAAGGCTCTGGATTCCTGCTGTGCAGCTGCACTAACCCGACGCCTAACACTGACTGTATCTATGTCTCTTGATGACCCCCTGTAGTGCCTTAAACCCCAAGGCACCTTTGTCAGGTCTGGGAGGCTTGAAAACCACCCCAACCTGTCTGACTACCTGTGGACATAAGGAGGGGGCTGGGGAGGACAGGAGCTGTACAAGTCAGACCCTGTATGGTGATGATCACGTGAAGACGGCACGTCAGAGAGAAGGGGAAGCATATGGACCCATTTTATCCTCTGTCCGCCGGATTATTGGACATTCATCCTGTTACTGAACTACATTCGTGTTCTGGACTATTGTAGCCCCAGTGTGATGGATTGTTCATGGACCTTTTATTTTTGCCTACAATAAAGGTATTGGGATTGTTCACACTTCCCTCACTCTGTTGATTGTGTGTTATCGGAGAAGGACCCCGTGACAGCTACCATAAACGGTATTATTGTTCATTTGTCAGCATTTCTCACGTGTGCCTTTTAGCAAACTATACAGTGTGCAAAAGAACTGTAATGTGCACTGCACAATATCAAAGTTTATTTTTTATTAAAATGGAAGAAAAGCAAATACCGTATTTTTCGCTTTATAAGACGCTCCGGATTATAAGACGCACCCCAAATTTTGAGGAGAAAAATAGGAAAAAAACTTTATTTTTAATAAAATGGTGGTGCATCTTATAATCCTTGCGTCTTATTGCTTTCCAGGGGTGGTGATGGAGGAGGCCGGAGTGGAACATTGCTGCTGGGATGAGGGGGTGTTTTGATGTGCAGCGTGCCGCTGCCGGTGTCTGTTACTGCCGCCGCCCTCTGTCCCCTGATGCTTGCCACCACCGCCACGCTCTGTCCCCCGGTGCCTGCTTGCCACCACCGCCGCGCTCTCCCCCGGTTCTTACCGCCACCACCGCGCTCTGTCCCCCCGGTGTTTGCCGCCATCGCCGCGCTCTGTCCCGTTCTGAGGGTACTTGCCGCGGCACTCTGTGCCCTGATGCTGCCGCTGCGCTGTCCGCCACCGCCGCGCTCCTGTCCCCCGGTGGTTTCTTCCGCCCCACCGCCGCCGCCGCGCTCTGTCCCGTTCAGCGTGGGGGGGTCTCTGTCGCTCCATGCCTGCTTTCTTCCTGGAAAATGGCCACCGCGCATGCGCAGACGGACATCTCGGCACTGAAATCTCGAGAGATGAGATTTCAGCGCTGAAATCTCATCTCCCGAGATTTCAGTGCCGAGATGTCCGTCTGCGCATGCGCGGCGGCCATTTTCCAGGAAGAAAGCAGGCATGGAGCGACAGAGACCCCCCCACGCTGAACGGGACAGAGCGCGGCGGCGGCGGTGGGGCGGAAGAAACCACCGGGGGACAGGAGCGCGGCGGTGGCGGACAGCGCAGCGGCAGCATCAGGGCACAGAGTGCCGCGACAAGTACCCTCAGTGGCAGCGCAAATGTATATCCTCTTTGTAAGACGCACCCCCTTTTTCCCCTCAATTTTGGGGGAAAAAAAGTGCGTCTTACAAAGCGGAAAATACGGTAACTGTCAATCTTTTTTGGTCTGTGGCTCTATGCAAGGTTTCGTCTTATGGGCTAAGGATGATTCTGATAAATTTAAGGAATCGGCCCAGAACTACAATGGAGGCCCTTGTTAATGACCTGAAGAGAGCTGGGACCACAGTCTCACAAATCACCGTTTGTAACACACTACACCGTCATGGATTAAAATCCTGCATGGAACGTACAGTAAGTTCCACCTGCTCACGCCAGCAAATGTCCAGGCCCACTTGAAGTTCACCAGTGACCATCAGGATGATCCAGAGGAGGCATGGGAGAAGGTAAGGTGAAAAATCTTTATTGAGACAGATTAAAAGGTAATAAGCTGCTTAATAGCCAGTATATACTGGAGGAAGGAATGTCCTAGATAACTGGACGTGTTTCGAACACGTGTGGTGCTATTAGTCCTCAGCTTCACAATGAGCAGTCTTGCAAAAGTTAAAATACTCCCCAAACAGGTGGTGAAAAAATGAAGATAATTGCTCCACTAGAAAAAGGTTAACACCCAGATAACATGGCAGAGAGGGAGCGAGAAAAAAAAACAAAAAGCAACATATAACACATTTAAGTTGCAACAGTACATGTCATATATATAGATGGCACAGACAATCAAATCAACCTGTTTGGGGAGTATTTTAACTTTTGCAAGACTGCTCATTGTGAAACTGAGGACTAAGAGCACCACACGTGTTCGAAACGCGTCCAGTTATCTAGGACATTCCTTCCTCCAGTATATACTGGCTATTAAGCAGCTTATTACCTTTTAATCTGTCTCAATAAAGATTTTTGATTTTATTTCTGGAGCTGGATACCTTCCCTTTTTTCACAAGCACTTGACGTCAAGCAGAGACGCTTCCTTGCTCGGATAGAACTATTCATGTGCGGTGTGGACATCATCATAAGGGTGAGCTGAATTAACTTTTTTCTACAGAAGGTAAGGTGGACAGATGAGACCAAAATAGAACGTTTTGGTATAAACTTCCCTCGCTGCATTTGGATGAAGAAAAAGGATGAGTGTAACCCCAAGAACACCATCCCAACTGTGAAGCATGGTGGGGGATTCATCATACTTTCGGGGTGTTTTTCTGCAAAGGGGACAGGACGACTGCATCGTACTGAAGGGAGGATGGATGGGGTCGTATAATGCAAGATTTTGGTCAACAACCTCATTCCCTTGACCCAAAACACACAGCCAGGGCAACTAAGGAGGGTCTCTGTAAGAAGCATTTCTAGGTCCTGGGGTGGCCTAGCCAGTCTCTAGAGCTGAACCCAATACAAATTCTTTGGAGGGAGCTGAAATTCCATTTTGCCCATCGACAGCCCTGAAACATCAGAAAAAGATCTGTATTTTCCATCTATTGTCATCGTTCTCTGGATCTATGAAGCCAGAGCTGTCAATCAAATTAGAGGGGAGAGGTGGAGATTGAGTTAAAACAAACAGGACTTCTTTTGAGTAGCCATTCTTTACTGACAGAGTCCTCCCATTAAGGGTAACTTGTCACCTTGAAATACGTTATTTATCTGCAAAAATGTGGTTAATCTGCAGGTAAATAGGGTTTAAAGCCTGGTTAACTGGCTTATTGGAAAAGCGTTAGCTACAAGGAGAAAATTAAGTTTTATTCTCCTTGCCACAACTTACTTCCGGTCATAGGGTCGGTGTAAGGTGGGAAACATTACAGTCTCCACGAACTACCAAGTGAGCGTGCTGTAATAATGTCCCGTCACCTTGACTGTAACATCGTCCAAGGAGCCAAAACTCAGGCTGGGATTCATTGAACGACTAACATGGCAGCAATACGTGGCAACTCATCAGCAACCTGCAACTGCGTCACAGGGAGCTGATGGGAGCAGGTGAGTGAATGCACCAGCCATCGTGATATCTAAATGCTGCTGTCAGTGATTGACAGGGGCATTTAAATACTTAAAACAACAGCAATCAAGGTGAGCTCTGATTATTGCTGTTACAGGCAGACGCCAGCTATGTATCACATCTGACATCTGCCCGGTATGGAGCAGGCTCAGCTCCTGAACCCGCTCAATACAATCATATCCCTAAGGTTACAGTTATGTTAAGGTTAGTAAATTTCACTTGTCTGTTTCTAAACATGGAAAGGCAAAAGTAATTCCCTTACACATGTGAAAGAGCCCTTATAGATTTAGTAAATGTGCCCACACATGAATGTTTTTACACACCACAATGCACTGTTACATACACACATCTTACAAAAATACATAAAATTACAGATACACAGACATAGCTGCAGACACGCTCAAACAGACAGAGAGGCACACACGCATCAGCATATAAATACATCGCCTGAACCATCATCAGTACATGGTACATCAATTGTAATGTTCGGTATACCCCATATACCTTTGTATACCATGAAGCTACAACTCCCAGTATGTCCTTAAAAATGGAGATACTGGGAGTTGCTGTTACCAGTTATCAGACTGTGAACCATTCAGGAACCACAGTACTGATGAGACGCAGGCAAGATCACAAATGAGCATTTACATCCAGGTATCTTACCTGTGACATCTTCTCTGATTAGAGTTGTTCTCTTTCTTTTAGTCTCCATCTCGTCCAGACCCCATGATGACTTTTCTCATCCACAGCTCGTCTCTGCAGACCTCCATCTTCTCCGGTCTTCTGCAGCACATCCTGACACAGTGCCCTTAAAAATAGCAGAGTCATTATAATGCTCCTGAATAAAAATATCTGCCCTACACTGAGCTGCGGTATAGACTACTAACTCTCATAATCAGGCCCGGATTGGTAATCTGCCCAACCGGGCATTTTCTCGCTGGGTCGCGATATAAGTGACTCTGTGGCAGGCCCGGATTGGTAATCTGCCCAACCGGGCATTTTCCCGCTGGGCCGCGATATAAGTGACTCTGTGGGCCGCTGGAGTGGCGGCGTCCGCATATCTGGCCGCCGGCCCATTTAAAATTCTTTCCGCCAGCCCTTTAAATCTGCGGGCACGGCGGTTTTACACAGGTATGCGTGCTGGCAGAAGCTGCATCATCACTCACCAGTCTGTGGCACAGGAGGGGGTTAAGAACGTCTGACATTGCACGTCAGGACGTTCTTTGTGGACGGAGACAGCACGCTCTTCTCTCCTGCTCCAGTCTGCAGCGCTGACCTATCAGGGGAGGAGACCAGAGGCTCAGGACCTCCGGCCTACCTGCGCCCGCCTGTAATCTCTGGATGCCTGCCAGGATTGGAGTGATGGTGTGTCTAGGACCTGGTGAGTAAGTGAATACAGGTGCTGGGCTGCAGTGGGGGGCTGACTGGTGCATACATGTGCTGCAGTGGGGGGGCTGGTGTATACAGGTGCTGCAGTGGTCTGGCTGGCTGGTGTATACATGTGCTGCAGTGGGCTGGCTGGCTGGTGTATACATGTGCTGCAGTGGGGGGGCTGGCTGGTGTATACAGGTGCTGCAGGGGGGGCTGGCTCCTGTATACAGGTGCTGCAGGGGGCTGGCTGTTGTATACAGGTGCTGCAGAGGGGGGCTGGCTGTTGTATACAGGTGCTGCAGTGGGGGGCTGGCTGTTGTATACAGGTGCTGCATTGGGGGGGCTGGCTGGTGTATACAGGTGCTGCAGAGGGGGGGCTGGCTGGTGTATACAGGTGCTGCAGAGGGGGGCTGGCTGGTGTATACATGTGCTGCAGTGGGGGGGCTGGCTGGTGTATACAGGTGCTGCAGTGGGGGGGCTGGCTGGTGTATACAGGTGCTGCAGTGGGGGGGCTGGCTGTTGTGTACAGGTGCTGCAGTGGGGGGGCTGGCTGTTGTGTACAGGTGCTGCAGTGGGGGGCTGGCTGTTGTGTACAGGTGCTGCAGTGGGAGGGCTGGCTGGTGTATATAGGTGCTGCAGTGGGCTTGCTGGTGTATCCATGTGCTGCAGTGAGGGGGCTGGCTGGTGTATACAGGTGCTGCAGTGGACTGGCTGATGTATACATGTGCTGCAGTGGGGGGGGGCTGGCTGGTGTATACAGGTGCTGCAGTGGGGGGGCTGGCTGGTGTATACAGGTGCTGCAATGGGGGGCTGGCTGGTGAATACAGGTGCTGCAATAGGGGGGCTGGCTGATGTATACAGGTGCTGCAGTGGGAGGGCTGGCTGGTGTATACAGGTGCTGCAGTGGGAGGGCTGGCTGGTGTATACAAGTGCTGCAGTGGGGGGGGCTTGCTGGTGTATACAGGTGCTGCAGTGGGCTGGTTGGTGTATCCAGGTGCTGCAGTGGGCTGCCTGATGTATCCATGTGCTGCAGTGGGGGGCTGGATGATATATACAGGTGCTGCAGTGGGCTGGCTGGTGTATACATGTGCTGCAGTGGAGGGGCTGGCTGGTGTATACAGGTGCTGCAGTGGGGGGGCTGGCTGTTGTATACAGGTGCTGCAGTGGGGGGGCTGGCTGGTGTATACAGGTGCTGCAGTGGGCTGGCAGGCTGGTGTATACTGATGCGGCAGTGGGAGGGCCAGCTGGTCTATACAGGTGCTGCAGTGGGGGGGCTGGCTAGTGTATACAGGTGCTGCAGTGGGCTGGCTGGTGCATCCAGGAGCTGCAGTGGGCTGGATGTTGTATCCATGTGCTGCCATGGGGGTGCTGGCTGATGTACACAGGTGGTGCAGTGAGCTGGCTGGAGTATACAGGTGCTGCAGTGGGGGGGCTGGTTGGTGTATACAGGTGCTGCAGTGGGGGGCTGGCTGGTGTATACAGGTGCTGCAGTGGGCTGGCAGGCTGGTGTATACAGATGCCGCAGTGGGGGGCCAGCTGGTGTATACAGGTGCCGCAGTGGGGGGCCAGCTGGTGTATACAGGAGCTGCAGTGGGGGGGGCTGGCTGGTGTATACAGGTGCTGCAGTGGGGGGGCTGGCTGGTGTATACAGGTGCCGCAATGGGGGGGGCTGGCTGGTGTATACAGGTGCCGCAGTGGGGGGGGCTGGCTGGTGTATACAGGTGCCGCAGTGGGGGGGGCTGGCTGGTGTATACAGGTACCGCAGTGGGGGGGGCTGGCTGGTGTATACAGGTGCCGCAGTGGGGGGGGCTGGCTGGTGTATACAGGTGCCGCAGTGGGGGGGGGCTGGCTGGTGTATACAGGTGCCGCAGTGGGGGGGGCTGGCTGGTGTATACAGGTGCCGCAGTGGGGGGGGCTGGCTGGTGTATACAGGTGCTGCAGTGGGGGGGCTTGCTGGTGTATACATGTGCTGCAGTGGGGGAGCAGGCTGGTGTATACAGGTGCAAGCTTAGTGGGGCTAGTGTAAACAGGTGCTGGGCTCAGTAGGCAGCGGGGCAGGTGGTGATGATACATAGATATATATTATATATGCCCATGATACTATATGTGGGGCCATTATAATATGTGCAGGGCTATATGTGGGGCCACTATAATATGTGCAGGGCTATATGTGGGGCCACTATAATATGTGCAGGGCTATATGTGAGGCCACTATCATATGTGCAGTGGGCTGTCTGGCTGGTGTATACAGGTACTGCAGTGGGGGGATGGCTGGTGTATACATGTGCTGCAGTGAGGGGGCTGGCTGGTGTATACAGGTGCTGCAGTGGGCTGACTGGCTGGTGTATACAGGTGCTGCATTGGAGGGGGGCTGGCTGGTGTATACATGTGATGCAGTGAGGGGGCTGGCTGGTGTATACAGGTGCTGCAGTGAGGGTGCTGGCTGGTGTATACAGGTGCTGCAGTGGGTGGACTGGCTGGTGTATACAGGTGCTGCAGTGGGCGGACTGGCTGGTGTATACATGTGCTGCAGTGGGCTGGCTGGCGTATACATGTGTTGCAGTGGGGGGGCTGGCGGGTGTATACTGGTGCTGCAGTGGTCTGGCTGGCTGGTGTATACATGTGCTGCAGTGGGGGGGCTGGCTGGTGTATACAGGTGCTGCAGTGGGGGGGCTGGCTGGTGTATACAGGTGCTGCAGTGGGGGGGCTGGCTGGTGTATACAGGTGCTGCAGTGGGGGGGCTGGCTGGTGTATACTGGTGCTGCAGTGGTCTGTCTGTCTGGTGTATACATGTGCTGCAGTGGAGGGGGCTGGCTGGTGTATGCAGGTGCTGCAGTGGGCTGGCTGGTGTATAAAGGTGCAGCCGTGGGCTTTTCCTTAGGATAGGTGATCAAGGTCTGATCTGTGTGGGTGCGATGCCTGTCCTGATGCAGGACAATTTAGTGGTAAATATTTCATCTTGTGTATTGACAGATGCTGATTATGATATTTTATCCTAAGGACTGTCGTTTTGTCCTGTGAACTCTCCTGATTGGTTCGAGATTGAATGTGATTTATTCTCGTTCTTTAGAAGATTACGATTAACGTCATATTTTTCAGATAAACGGGAGGTTTCTAATGTTTTGTAAGTCTTCTGGTTTCACATTTCATGGAGTTGGTTTGTACTCTAAGAGTAATTTCCAGCCCCCTGTTAAGAATAGTTTTGTTGAGTCCTACATCCAGCTGGTTGAAAGAGAGATTGCCCAATTAAAGAAAAGTTCTCGATATAATGCTAAGGGTAACCTTGGCCTTGTTGAGAGACAAGCTTTACAAAGGCTATCTAAGAATACAGCTATCACAATTAAAAATGCTGACAACGGTGGATGTTGTGAGTTCATTTTCCCCTTCACCACTGAGGCCCGATGAACTCCCTCTTCTGGTAAAGAAAGGTAGTGAGCCTGATTATCAAGCACCTGAGCCTAATGATGATGACTGGCTGAGTGGACTTACTGACTGGATATAAGGCCGCCAACGCCCTTCTGCCCTGCGGGTGATTTCTCTGAGGGATTCTTGGAGACCAGTCTGAATTCCTGCTCTTCTAAAGCTAAGTTTTCTGCTCTGCTTTTTGCATTTGTGCTTTGACTTTGTTTTGCTTTGTTTTTCTGGATTTCTGCCATTCCCTGCTGGGGTGAGCTGAATTCCTTTAGCTCTGTCTTCAGAAAATACCTGAATGCTTATATAGTTTTTTGAAGCCTAGCTGCTTCAGGGTCTTTTTCCATATCAGCCTGTTGGCTTATGTCTTTGATAGGGTTTTGGCAGATTGCAGACAGCAACCTTCCTTTCCTGTCCTGTTTAGTTAGCTTGGGCCCCATCGTTTGCTCAGCCTATCTTTCTATCTGTGTGAGTGTTTTTTCATCTTGCTTCACCGTCATTATATGTTGGGGGCTGCCTTTTACTTTGGGGTCTGCTCTGGGGCAGTTTAGATTTCCTTTTCTGTTTTTAGGCTATTTAGCTCTCCGGCTGTGATCGAGGGGTCTAGGGCACCGTAGGAACCCCCCACGGCTACTGCTAGTTGTGTTGATAGGTTCAGGGGTCTGCAATCTGATAGTTGCCAACTTCCCTGGTTTTCTGGACGTAGCTTCTATTTTTGTGTCTGCCTCCTACGGTGACTCATTCATAACAGGTGGAGCTGTGGTAGTAATGGACACCAACAAATATAAGGCTGAGATTTTGCAACAATTGTCGGATGTTGATGTGTATATACTAAATTGACAGGTGATCCTACCTCTCGCTTTCTTAGTGAGTTATGACTCCTGGTGGATGATGCCTTTTTTAATGGACTCATTGACCAGAAGCTGATGGATTTTTTGATTGTGGATATTCCAGTGACACCAATTCTATATACCCTTCCGAAAATCCACAAAGATCTTTTCAATCCTCCCAGGTGCCCTATTGTATCCGGTTGGGGTTCGCTTTTTAATAAAGTGGCTATTTTTTTGGACAAGGTTTTGCGACGGTTTGCAACATCAGCACGGTCATATATCATGGACACGAATGATTTCTTGGGTAAAATCAAGGATATTAAGGATGGTTCTAATAGAGTGTTAGCCTCATTTGAGGTGGCCTCACTGTATACTTCTATTCAGCATGACAAGGGCTTGGAAGTAGTCGGTGTGGTGCTATCGGGCTCGGACGTGGCCCCAGAATGTGCACAGCTGGTCCTCTCCCTGTTAGGTTTCATCCTTAGGAAGAATTATTTTCTTTTTGGGGATGATTATTACCTGCAGGTGCGTGGTACCGCCATGGGGTCCAATGTGGCCCCAACTTATGCAAACATCTATATGGCGGTATTTGAGGACCGGCATGTGTACAATTCCATCTACTGGTGCCATGTCCGGGCCTGGTGGCGCTACATCGACAAAGTTTTCTGTGTATGGGAGGGTAGTGTTGAGGACTTATACAACTTCCAAACAGAATTGAATAGAATTAATCCAGAGTTGAAATTTACTCTAATACAATCTCTGACTCAAGTCCAATTTTTGGACACAATGGTATACAAAGAAGGGAGTGCATTGTGTACAGATCTCTATGTTAAGGAAACTGATAGGAATAGTCTTTTGTTGTACAATAGTAACCACCCAAGGAAGATGGTTGAGTCTCTCCCCCCGGAACCAGATGCTACGAGTGTGGAGAATAGTTGAGGATGAGAATAAGCTGAACAGTAGACTTGATGAGATGTGTCATAAATTCATCAATAGGGGTTATCCGGTGGGACATGTTAAACGTTTTAAAGAAAAGGCTATGACTTCTGATGAACTCTGCCGTAAACGTGATAAAACGACTAATAGACGGGTACCATTTGTGTCAACTTTTTGCCCTATTAGTGACAAAATCAATGGAATCTTGAATAAACATTGGGACCTTCTGCGAAAGGGGTTACCAGAGGTGCCTGAGTTTGCTAATAGACCAAATTTCATTGTATAGGCGTGGATACAATTTAAAAGATAAATTGGTGAGAGCAGATGTGGGGCCTAGTAGAATTCTGTGACAATTGACATTGGGCCCTTTGAGTCTTGGCAACTTTACGTGTCTCGGGTGTGCGTGCTGTGGGAATATGATCAAGAGTGACAGCTTCAATCATCCACATGCTGGGAAGAAATTTTTGATTAAGGAACGATTTACGTGTACTGCCAGTTTTGTTATTTATGTGATCAACTGCCCTTGTGGGTTGATGTATGTAGGTGAGACCACTATGGAAGTTAGGGCACGGATCAGTAAACACAAGAGTACTATCAGAACTCAACTCCTTGAACTACCAACACCGAAGCATTTCATTGAATACAGACATTCTGTGAATCAGTTACGGTTTAGGGTGATAGATGGGGTCCCTATGTTGAGACGGGGTGGTGACAGGACTATATTGTTAAAAAGAAAAGAATTGAGGTGGATTTCGACTTTGGGTACACTACAGCCGAAAGGCTTGAACCTTGAGTATAATCTGCAAATTTGTACTAAATAGTCCACATAGGTCTTGACAGCATCATTTTTTGGTTTTTAATTAGCATTAGTTGGTTTTAATTGTTTTTTTTTTCAGGAATGGTGTTTTGAAGTGACCGGAGGACATGGGGACTGAATTGTCCTGAAGCTTTTGTATATTTACCATTTTTTTATGTGAATTTGCATATTTCTCAATCCCCATGCCCTCTTGTCTCTGTATATATATGCTATAATAAAGTTATTTCCTATACAGTCAATTTTATATTTTTCTATATTTCTTATATTTGGGCCCATAGAGATGTTTCTAATTTATGATTTAATGAGTACATTGTGAGGTTTGTATAGATTGCCATGATGATGGCTTATTTACATTCTCCATTTGTTCACGCACTGGATCCCTTTGTAAAAGCGCTCCGTTTGGTTTGCTGACCGCGGTCATGTGACTGTGCCATTTGATCGCTTTTTGATTGACACAGGCTGCTGAAGGAATAGTTATAGTGACCCTGGTTTGCTTAATTCCGCCCTTGCGCTATATGCTTTATTGATTACCATGGAGTTGGTTTTTATATATATTTATAATTTGTGGATACATAAGCGCTGGCATTTTTTTGGGGGGGGGGATTGCGGTCATGTGACTTTGTCATGTGACCGCGCCCTGATTGACATTGGTTTCTGGGATTGCGGTCATGTGGCCGCGCCCTGACTGATATGGGCTTCTATAGCTACAGATACATTGACCGCGCTGGGCGCTACTGCGCATGTGCGGTATCTATGACATTGCGGTCCGCGTCCTGGAGTGTTATCGCGGGATTTGTGTCCTGTGATGTCATCTCCTCTGCAGCAACATGTTGGCGCTGCGTAGTGACTCTGGTGGGCGGATGTTGAACGCTGGATGGCGGATCTATGACATCTTAAAATGTGTAGGTAAATTTAATAGGCTGCCGGGGTTGGCGCCTGTTTTTGGGAATATATCGGCTGGTTAGTTTGATTGGTGACGTTTTCTGTATGACTACATCTGATTGGTATGGGGTTGCTATGATACTTGGGGACGCTGACATATGATTGGTGGTTATACATATGGGATTGGATTTATTTTTTGTTTACTTTCATCATTTGTTGATAAGATTGCACCATTTCTGTAATATGTTTTAAGATTATGTTCACACTGTATTGTCACTTATATGGTATGTATTTTTATATATTTTCTCTGTATACTACTGCTATTTATTAATAATGGGCGGATTCTTGATGGTGATTGGCTACTTTGGGCTATTTAAGACCGCCATATTTGCTATGTACTATACTTGAAAAAGACCATGCGGTTTTACCTGCGGTTTGCCACCTGGACAATGGAATAGGTGGCAAACCGCAGCAGAATCCGTAGAAATAATTGACATGTCAATTGTTTCTGCGGATTCAAAACCGCAGCTTTTCCGCAGTTAAAAATCCGCAGCATGTGCACAGCGGAATGTAAATCCCATAGAATAACAAGCTACTGTACACTGTCTGCAGAACTGCTGCAGTTCTGCTGCGGTCAAAACCGCAGCGTGTGCACATAGCCTTAGAGACTGCGACTTAATGTCATCTGTTGGTGCCTATTGTGTTCCGTGGAAATAAATGAACTGTTCGGCGTGCAGTCGCCCACGGGAACTGGGCAAAGTGGTCCGGCGTGTTTAGTGACTGTGAGTTAAGCCGTATACTAGGAAGTGCTAAGGACTATGTGTGTGATGTGTAACATGGCGGTTTATGCGGAGTAAAATAAACCCGAATGGACTATTTTGTGTAGAAAACATGCCCGTGCCTTCATACCATTGCTAAACGAGTGTCCTCCAAGTTGGAGGACAGAGCCGGACTGGCCATCAGGCATTTCTGGCAAATGCCACAACGGCCGGTCCCACTGGTGGGCCGCTTGATCACCTCCTCTCCCTCTTCAGCACGCACACCCGGCAGCATAGTCTGCCTTGCACACACTATCACGCTGCACTGATGAGACCAGCAGGACCAGGGGGCGGCGCTGTGCTGTTCTGTGCAGCCCCTTGGCCCTGCTGATTCTCCAGTGCGATTGTGTACACAAGCAGGGGGCGCTGTGCAGCTCCCTGTGCAGACGGTTTAGGCCTCCCGGTCGGCACTGTACTGTACCATAGAGTTGTACAAGTGCCGCCATCCCAGTATTGCAGACACACCGCACGATGTGAGAGTGGACGTCACCTGCAAGCCGGCCGGCCTGTGATGAGGTCAGCAGAGCAGGGGGCCGGGGCAGGTGGTGTCTGGCAGGGTCAGATATTGCCTTGTCTGGTTGTCTGCAGTCGAGCTGACTCGCTGAGGCAGGTGAGATGGTTTATTGCCCAGCTTGAACCTTGACACAGATCGGGTCGCGCTGTCAGTGGGGTCATCAGCTCCAGCGTCCCCCTATCTGTGTGTAAGATCAAGCTGCAGCAATGACTCCCAGTCTCACAGCAGCCAGCTGTATACAGGATCATAGGCTGACTGCTCCTCAGCCCGGCTCCAGGACATCATACACTGCATATAATATATACAGCCACCATATATTATCTCATGTATGGCCTGTAGCCCGCTCCAGGAGTGATAATAATAATCTTTATTTATATAGCGCCAACATATTCCGCAGCGCTTTACAGTTTAACAGTTTCAAAACACAAGTCATAAGTAACAATGTTAACAATACAATAATTAAAGCAAAATAAGACGAAATAAGACGACCCTGCTCGTGAGAGCTTACAATCTACAGTGAGGTGGGGGAGATACAAAGTACAGGGGTGTATTTACAATTGTGTATTTACAATGAAGGTCCAGCCATCTTGAGGGAGTGAAGGATGGAGATAGTGAATGGGCTACACACGCACACTTACACATAGAATGACTTTGATTAGTGAACGTGATAGGCCGCTCTGAACAAATGTGTTTTGAGGGAGCGCCTAAAACTATGAAAATTGTGGATAGTCCTGATTTCTTGGGTAGAGCATTCCAGAGGATAGGAGCAGCACGGGAGAAGTCTTGGAGTCGGGAGTGGGAGGTACGGATTAGTGCAGAGGTTAGTCGAAAGTCGTTTGCAGAGCGCAGCGATCGGCTAGGCCGATAGACAGAAATGAGGGAAGAGATGTAAGGGGGTGCCGCACTGTGGAGAGCTTTGTGGGTGAGAACAAGTACTTTGAATTGGATCCTATAATGAATGGGCAGCCAATGTAAGGGCTGGCGAAGAGCGGACGCGTCCGAGTACCGATTAGCCAGATGGACGATCCTGGCCGCTGCATTAAGTATGGACTGGAGAGGGGATAGTCGAGTGACGGGGAGGCCAATTAATAGAGCGTTGCAGTAATCCAGGCGGGAGTGGATCAATGCAACAGTGAGGGTTTTTGTTGTTTCCATACTGAGAAAAGGGCGGATTCTAGAGATGTTCTTTAGGTGTAAGCGGCAAGAGCGAGCTAGAGATTGTATATGGGATGTGAAGTTGAGATTGGTGTCAAACATAACACCCAGACAGCACGCCTGCTGCTGGGGTGTTATTGTGGTACCACCCACGGAGAGGGAAATGTCAGATTTAGGGAGGTTAGTAGACGGCGGGAGCAGAAGTTGTTCAGTTTTAGCGAGGTTGCATTTCAGATAGAGGGAGGACATGATGTTGGAGACTGCGGACAGACAGTCACTGGCGTTCTGTAGTACAGTGGGGGTAAGGTCGGGGGAAGACGTATATAGTTGTGTGTCATCAGCATAAAGATGGTACTGAAAGCCAAATCTGCTGATGGTCTGTCCAATTGGGGCGAGTGATCAGTCATATATATACACAGTGCACTTAGTACATACAGTGTATAGGAGAATATGTCACTGACATATCCAATACTATGTGCACAGACATCTGATTTTATTTACAGGGTAATATGTGATAGTGTAAAATCTGATGTCTGCAGTAGTAGTGTAATATCTAGCATGCCATATTACACTGTATATAACAGCCGATGTCTGTACACATTGTATAGGATATATTAGGGATATAATATACTGTGTGCGCAGACATCGGATGTTATATACAGGGTAATATGTGACTGGTGTAATATCAGATGTCTGTAGTCACAGTATACAGTAGCGTAGATACCAGGGTGCAGCTTGTACGGTTGTCCCGGCCCCCGCGCTCAGGGCGCCCATCCAGGGCTACACTGCCCTTACTGTAATTAATCAGCATGTATGATGCGCATACACCGGTAAGCCCTGCGGTAGAGCAGGGAGACATGATCTTCCGGCACCACCGCTTTCTGTTCTGTAGACGTCAGATCACTTTATGCCTCAGGTCTACAGAACGAAGCACAACGAGGATGTCAGAGTTCTGGCACCGGGACTCTGACATTTGGTGCGGGAGTCGGTGCTGTTACAGCACATTGCCTTGCCACTGGATTCTGGGTTAGAAAAGTATATGATTTTTTTTAATTAAAACTTGTGGTGTCATGTGGGGGCATAATAAAGAATGGGGGAACCTTACTGTATACATAGTGTGAGGGACCCCAAAACTGTGTGGGGGCCCTCATACATTTTCAGGACTATTTCAGCAGCCATTATATAACTTGTGGACTAATGCAGGGGCCATTATACAGTTTGGGAGCTAATGTGGGGGAGCATTATACTGTACAGTTTGGGAGTTAACGCGGGGGCCATTATTTAGTTTGGGAACTAATTCGGGGACCATTATACAGTTTGGGAGCTAATGTGGGGGAGCATTATACTGTACAGTTTGGGAGTTAACGCGGGGGCCATTATTTAGTTTGGGAACTAATTCGGGGACCATTATACAGTTTGGGGACTAATGCGGGGGCCATTATATAGTCTGAGGGCCACTATGGGATTAATAATTCAGTATTTTAGGGGAAGAGTGGGGACATCATGCTATGTATAGGGAAGCTGTGGGCCATTCATACTCTGTATAGCGGAGCTGTCGGACCACCATACTGTGTATTGGGGAGCTGTAGGCCCACCATACTGTGTATTGGGGAGCTGTAGGCCCACCATACTGTGTATTGGGGAGCTGTCGAACCACCATGCTGTGTATAGTGGAGATGTGGGACCATCGTACTGTGTATAGTGGAGCTGTGGGCCCATCATTCTGTGTATAGTGGAGCTATGGGCCCATCATACTGTGTATAGTGGAGCTCTGGGACCACCATACTGTGTAGAGTGGAGCTGTGGAACCATCGTACTGTGTATAGTGGAGCTGTCAGACCACCATACTGTGTATAGTGGAGCTGTGGAACCACCGTACTGTGATTGAGGAGCTGTCAGACCACCATACTGTGTATAGTGGAGCTGTGGAATCACCGTAATGTGTACAGAGGAGCTGTGGGCCCATCATACTGTGTAGAGCGCAGTTGTGGGAACATCATATTGTGTATAGAGAAGTGTGGGTGTATTATACTGTATATAGGGGAACAGTTTCCCCATCATAATGTATGTAGAGGAGTTGTACATTGGGGACTCAGGGGACATTAGTAGATGTTAAGCAGGCACTTAAGAAGCATATTTGTTGTAGGGGCACTCAGAATACAATGGCCATCATATGTGTACATAGGGCATTATTACTTTCTAGGGGGGAAAATGCAGATACTGTTTTCTAGTGCATTTGCACAGTGCATTAATATTTTTGGGGGGCAATTTTACCATCTATAGGGCACAAAAGAGGCATTATTATGTGGGGCAGTAAGAGGGTCATTGTACCACACAGCAGGTGCAGTAATAGAGACAGGGCAGCGGCCCAGTGTTGGGGTATCAGCAGGATGCAGCTCTTGGGTCCTGGGTTCAAATCAAGAGCAATAAATAGGACTGAGCTGTAATACTGGACACAGCTGTGACTATATGTTATAGAGTCACCATGTGACAAGTGGGCCTGTAACGCCTTCACATGCCAGGGCTGAATTTTAGTCCCAGTCTGGCCCTGCCCCCAACACACACAGTCAGCCCTATCTTACAGGGCATAAAAATTAAATTTTGAAAATTGCAAAATTTTAAATTTTTTTTGCCATATTTCCATTTGTTGCATAAATAAACGCAAGTCATGTCCAAGAAATTTCACCACTACCATGAGGTACAATATGTCACGAAAAACATTCTCAGAATCAGCGGAATCCGTTAAAGCAGAGGTCTCATGCGGCCCCTGAGGCAGTCATCTGCGGCCTGTGGTGCACCACATGTCTCACCCCCTGAGGCAGGTAGAAGGGGGAAGGCACGCAGCCATCCAGGAGTGCGCGATGGCTGTGTGTTCTGTGTGCACAGGAAGCGGGGGTGAGGTCAGAGGAGAAGGAGGAGTCAGGGGGTCACATGATCAAGGGCCTCAGTGTATGCAGACCTCTGCTGTCTTTGTCTGTGCTGATTGTCATGGTGCTGGGTAAGTTTCTGTGTGGATCAGGAGGGGTTTACAAGGTGGATGTAGCAGAGCTGCGTGTGTGCGAGGTGTACGGAGCGGAGCCGCGTGTGTACGAGGAGTACGGAGCGGAGCCGCGTGTGTACGAGGAGTACGGAGCGGAGCCGCGTGTGTACGAGGAGTACGGAGCGGAGCCGCGTGTGTACGAGGAGTACGGAGCGGAGCCGCGTGTGTACGAGGAGCACGGAGCGGAGCCGCGTGTGTACGAGGAGTACGGAGCGGAGCCGCGTGTGTACGAGGTGTACGTAGCGGAGCCGCGTGTGTACGAGGTGTACGTAGCGGAGCCGCGTGTGTACGAGGTGTACGTAGCGGAGCCGCGTGTGTACGAGGTGTACGGAGCGGAGTCGCGTGTGTACGAGGTGTACGGAGCGGAGCCGCGTGTGTACAGAGCGGAGCCGCGTGTGTACAGAGCGGAGCCGCGTGTGTACAGAGCGGAGCCGCGTGTGTACAGAGCGGAGCCGCGTGTGTACAGAGCGGAGCCGCGTGTGTACGAGGTGTAGGGAGCGGAGCCGCGTGTGTACGAGGTGTAGGGAGCGGAGCCGCGTGTGTACGAGGTGTAGGGAGCGGAGCCGCGTGTGTACGAGGTGTAGGGAGCGGAGCCGCGTGTGTACGAGGTGTAGGGAGCGGAGCCGCGTGTGTATGAGGTGTAGGGAGTGGAGCCGCGTGTGTACAAGGACTGAGGTGTAGGGAGCGGAGCCGCGTGTGTACAAGGACCGAGGTGTAGGGAGCGGAGCCGCGACTGTACAAGGACCGAGGTGTAGGGAGCGGAGCCGCGTGTGTACGGAGTGGAGTCTTGTGTGTATCAAGTGGAGCCGCGCATGTACGAGGTGTGTGGAGCGGAGCCGCGTGTGTACGAGGTGTACGGAGCGGAGCCGCGTGTGTATGAGGTGTGCTTAGCGGAGATGTGCGTGTATTTTGGCATGGGGGGCCCATAACTTTGTAGTTACGCCACTGCTCACATTAGAAGAGAGGAGTGCGCCGCTCCGTAGTGGCTGTGGTCCTGCGTGACGACATCCCTCTGGCGCTGTGTAATGACATCATGCCAGCAGCGCGCAGAGAGTGGAGGCATGACTTTCCCCCCATTGCTGCATTGTGCAGGTGACAGTGGCTGTGCGTGTACAGCGAGATGATAGCACCGGCTGACATGCAGAGCCGACACTATCATCTGCTGAGGTAAGCTGTACATCGCAGCTGACATCCTCTTTGAACGGCCACGATCGGTATTAGCACCGATCGCGGCCATTTAACCCCTTAGATACTGCTATCAATTGTGACTGTATTAAGTTTGAAAGGAATGCGGCCCACCAGCTTTATTTATTTTTTTTTATGTGCAGCCCATTTACTCTGCCGAGTTTGAGACCCCTGCGTTAAAGCGTTCCAGAGTTATTACCTCATAAAGTGACAGTGGTCAGAATGGTAAAAATTGGCCTGATCATTAAGTTGCAAATTGGCTCTGTCACTAAGGGGTTAAAGTGACCAGACCATACAACCAAGTCATTACCATATACATTAAATGAACTCTAATTATCCACCTTGACCTCTTAAAACTTTTATAAAATGCCACAATGTCATTATTGCCATACAGTGTGATTGCGGAGTAGTTTCTACTGATTTGAACAGGGATAAATCGACAATAATAACCCATTTATCCCAGTATTACAGAAGAATAGATTATATGGATGGTTGGATGGGGAGGTAGATACACTACTGTAGGATAAATGGCCAGTATATAGGAGAGGACACTATAGACAATGTTACTATATATTCCAGTGCTGGGCTATTAATTTTCCCAAGGGGCTACATGAGAGACCGTGACTGTTGTGGAGGGCAGAACCAATAGGCTTAAATTCATTCTGCTCAATATTAATATTACAGTTGGCTACTGGCATTACTGTGATTGGACGGCCACATTGCGCCACTGGGTCTTAGGGCCCCATCACACATAGCGACGCACCAGCGATCCCGACAACGATATTACCTTGTCAGGATCGCTGGTGCATCGCTACACGATCGCTGGTGAGCTGCCAAACAGGCAGCTTCACCAGCGATCAGCACCAGCGACACAGAGTAACAAGCGACGCACGTCGCTTAGTTACCCACTGTTTACCTTAGTTACAAGCGCGCACCGCTTAGAAACCCGACGTTTACCTTTGTTACAAGCGCGCTGTTCGCTGATCGCTGGTCTCCCGCTTGTCAGACGCAGCGATGCGTGCTGGCCAGCGGGAGACCATCGATCAAAAAAATGTCCAGGCTATTCCAGGACGATCAGCGATAACCGGCAGGGGGGCCGGTCGCTGGTTAGTGTCACACACAGCGATCTCGCTGGTGAGATTGCTGTTGCGTAACAAAACTTGTGACTCGGCAGCGATCTCGCTAGCGAGATCGCTATATGTGATGGGGGCTTAATATAAGACACGATGATGTGATGCTTGGCATAATCTCCTCTGGAAGAATTTAAGGGAGAGTTGATCTAGGAGGGAGAGCTTAGATTAGAGCAAGCATATAGGCAGTGTTTAATTACTATTGCTACACTTGTATACCGCTGCTACACCCTGAAAACAAAAGTCCTTCTCAGGGCTCCATACTGTGATTTCTCTAGTAAAACTGCTGTTATCTGCATTAAGTGTAGGGAGAGCTGGTGGAGGAGGGATAGTTTTGGATTAGAAGCATAAGGCAGGGTTTATTCCCTTACCCTCCTACCATAGGTATACTGCTGCTGTATCCTAAAATCAAAACTCCTTTTCAAGGCTACATATTGTCTTTTCACCATTAATAACGGAAAATTCGCAAACATATATTATATACCTAATTTAAAAAAGCACAAGGCGTGGAGTAAGGGACAGGGAAGTTTACGTGACCTTTCCCAGCGCCTGCGAACTGCAGTACTTTACTCTGCCCTCAACAGCAGAGGAGCCGAGGGAGAAGCAAGGAGGAGAACATCATTGTATGAAAATGGGAGGTGCCGGACCGGACCGCGACACCCACCGCCCCCGCCCCCCCGGTAAGTATAATCTAACGTGTTTTTCTTATCTTTCAGGTTACATCGGGGGCTTATCTACAGCATTACAGAATGCTGTAGATAAGCCCCTGATGGTGGTGACAGCAGCTGATAGGGAAAAATGGGGTGACGGATTCCCTTTAAGTCAACAAGTCAGGAGGTCCAGAGTATGGAAGTGGAACATGAGGTGGTGGACGATGAATTCCCTGACCCCATATGGGAAGGTCAGGCTGTATTGAACACTAGGCACTGGAGGGCAGGTGCCTAGGGTGCTGGGCTGCAGGGGGCGGCACCAAGACATGGAAGAGAATGTTTTTGTTTTGTTTTTTTTAACCTCCCCCCCTCCATTAGGCAATCCAGGAAATCTGTTGTCTTTTCGGAGTGGGGGGAGGGTCATTATCAGGAGGGGGCAGGGGCGCATCTCCATATTGTGCAGCATCATGGGGGAGTAGGAAACGCAGCGTGCACACGTGGCTGCAGCCATGGCCGTCTTCAGCAGTGTGCACGCAGTAGTGAAAGGGGGCAGCTCCTGGCACACAACTAAGGCTACTTTCAGACTAGCGTTCTGAGGCGCAGCACAGGGCCGCCGCTAAGCTCCACCCCCGGCCGCGCCTCCTCCGGTCAGCTCCTATGATCGCATGACACTGCATGCGATTAGCGTACCCTATATTTAGCGTTGGGTACGCTGGCCTGTAGTGCGAATATAAAAATGGCTATTTTTGAGTCCATATTGAAATATACAGAATGCATTCAGACCATGACAGAGCTGCATTTCTGGTCAAACAGTTACAGACCAAGACAATGCTCATCTTGAGAACTATTGTTTATTACCTGAAACCATTTCACTTCACAAACAGTTCTATGTTTATCTATATTTGTTGTTTGTCAATGTAAAACATTAAGGTTTATTTAACCTCTGTCTGTGGTGGTTTTATCTAAAACATGTGGCTTTTATATTGTAAGGGTTTATGACTAGTGTTGAGCATTCCGATACCGCAAGTATCGGGTATCGGCCGATACTTGCTGTATCGGAATTCCGATACCGACTTCCGATATTTTTTCAATATCGGAATTCGGCATCGGAATCGGAAGTTCAAAGTTGATTGACAGCCTGACGTCATCATGATGCGCGGTGTGTGCGCATCATGATGCGCCGTCATTTCGGGCCTTCCGGGGGGCTGTGCCGGCCTGCCGGGGGGCTGTGTGGACTGCCCGGGGTCTGTACCGGCCTGCCGGGGGGCTGTGCCGGCCTGCCGGTGGTCTGTGCACCCTGTGGGGGTCTGTACCGGCCTGCCGGGGGGCTGTGCCGGCCTGCCGGTGGTCTGTGCACCCTGTGGGGGTCTGTACCGGCCTGCCGGGGGGCTGTGCCGGCCTGCCGGTGGTCTGTGCACCCTGTGGGGGTCTGTACCGGCCTGCCGGGGGGCTGTGCCGGCCTGCCGGGGGGCTGTGCTGATGTCCGGGGGTCTGTGCAAGCATCGTCCGATGGGACTACAAGTCCCATCTGGCGATGCCTGCTACCATGACAGTGATTGACACATTAGCCAATGATGGGACAGTAGTAGTCCCATCATCCGGCTAATGTGTTAAATGTTAAAAAAAAAAAAAAAAAATACTACATACATACTACATACATACTACATGCATGCTACATACATACTACATGCATGCTACATACATACTACATAATACATGCTACATACATACTACATATATACTACATGCATGCTACATACATACTACATGCTACATACATACTACATGCTACATACATACTACATATATACTACATACATACTACATACATGCTACATACATACTGCATGCTACATACATACTACATACATACTACATACATGCTACATACATACTACATACATACATACTACATGCATGCTACATACATGCTACATGCATGCTACATACATACTACATGCTACATACATACCACATACATACTACATACATACTACATGCTACATACATACTACATATATACTACATGCATGCTACATACATACTACATGCTACATACATACCACATACATACTACATACATGCTACATGCTACATACATACTACATATATACTACATGCATGCTACATACATACTACATATATACTACATGCATGCTACATACATACTGCATGCTACATGCATGCTACATACATACTACATACATACTACATGCTACATACATACCACATATATACTACATACATACAATACATTCATACAATACATACATAGACATACAGTACATATAACATAGAGTAACATACTTACCAATACTTGTCACATTGTTCCCCGAAGCCATTGTCTTTTCCGGAATAAATATTAACATAACAAACCACAAAAATACTCACCCACGATCCGAAGCAGTCCACGAGTGTGTCCCACGACGATCTTGGGTAGAGAACTGCAGCATCAGATGATGCTGCCGTTCTCTACGGGCTGCAGGAATCCAATGATGGAAGGTAGGTATCCTTCCGCACTGTATTCCTCCGCCACTTAAAAAAAAAAAGTCCCTAGTCTCACTTTATGCCATTGCTGCGTGGGAAATGTAGTATGTATGTGGTATGTATGTAGTATGTATGTATGTAGTATGTATGTAGCATGCAGTATGTATGTAGCATGTATGTAGTATGTATGTAGTATATATGTAGTATGTATGTAGCATGCATGTAGCATGTAGTATGTATGTAGCATGCATGTAGTATATATGTAGTATGTATGTAGCATGTAGTATGTATGTAGCATGTAGTATGTATGTAGCATGCATGTAGTATGTATGTAGTATTTTTTTTTTTTTTTTTTTTAACATTTAACACATTAGCCGGATGATGGGACTACTACTGTCCCATCATTGGCTAATGTGTCAATCACTGTCATAGTAGCAGGCATCGCCCGATGGGACTTGTAGTCCCATCGGACGATGCCTGCACAGACCCCCGAAGCCTGCACAGACCACCGGCAGGCCGGCACAGCCCCCCGGCAGGCCGGCACAGCCCCCCGGAGCCTGCACAGACCACCGGCAGGCCGGCACAGCCCCCCGGCAGGCCGGCACAGCCCACCGGAGCCTGCACAGACCACCGGCAGGCCGGCACAGCCCCCCGGCAGGCCGGCACAGACCACCGGAGCCTGCACAGACCCCCTGGCAGGCCGGCACAGCCCCCCGAAAGGCCCGTACAGACCCCAGAGAGGCTGTACAAGGCAAAAACAGGGTTTTTCTTATTCCGATACCGGAAGTCCCATAGACTTGAATGGGACTTCCGGTATCGGAATCGGCGATACCGATACTTTTTTTAAAGATCGGCCGATCCATTCCGATCCGATACTTTGAAGTATCGGACGGTATCGCTCAACTCTATTTATGACCCATTGTCTGATGATGCCATGTTATCAGTTTCATCCAATCTTGAAAGCCAGCCACTTGAAGAGATGGGATGAAGCTAAAGTTACACATAAGTGTAATTTAGTATATAAGGCCAGAGAAACATGACTAAGACAGAAGCACAACTTGGATACCTATACACACATGTACAGTGTTGATACCTGCATAATTGGGGACGCCCATGCAGTGTATTGAATCTCCCAGGGGTTCTCTTTCTTGGCGTTGCTTCTCTGATATTCCAAACGGATGATGTTTAAAAGCCTCTTGGTGATTGATGATGTGAGTATATTGTATATAGTTAACCTTTATATGTATTCAATCTTTATATGTACTTAACCTTTGTATCTTAAAATATACAAAAGTATACGCAATCATACTATTTAATAATATAATTCCTTTAATTTTGTGCTTTGTAATAAAATTGCTGTATATCGCAAGTAGTAGCCTTCTTTAAAGCCATATCCAAACCTTAGTGTTAAAAACTTGGCAATACATGGCCGTTCGCTGGTATGATTTTGCCGGCGCTTGCGCCCTTTTGGCATTGCGCCGAGCGCACAAAAACGCACCGTGTTGCATTTTGATAGATAGATAGATATATGGGATAGATAGATATGGGATACATGGGCGGACATCCCGCCGGTTCAACCCGTGCGACTGCATCGGGGCCCAGAGCCTCCAGGGGGCCCTGCAAGGCGGCTAATGATGAGGACAATCTGGCCCGAGACTCTGGAGGCCCCTGGCCAGATTGCCCTCATGTGCAGCGGTGGGCAGGGAGCGATCCAAGCAGCTCCGCTGCCTGCAAGAGAAAATAGCAGGAACGGAGCTACAAGGATCCATCCTGCTTCCTGCCCGGAGGCCGAGCTTCTTGTCTCTGACACAGAGAGGAGTGCGCCGCTGAATGACGTCATCATTCAGCGGCCGCTGCTGTGCCAGAGTGAGGAAGCGCGGGCGATGCTGCGGACAGGTGAGAGGAGAGAGGTGGTGTCTGTCTGTGTGTGTGTGTGTGTGTGTGTGTGTGTGTGTGTGTGTGTAGGTGTAGCCTGGCCCTGGAGGAGAGAAGGCAATGATATCATGAGGGCATGAGGAGAAGGGCATGATGGGGGTGATGGAGAGAATGCATTAATGGGATCATGGGAGTGATGGAGAGAAGGCAGTGATGGGGTGATGGAGAAGGCAATGATGGGGGAAGGCAATGATGGGGGTGATGGAGAAATGGCCGTGATGGGTTGACGGCGAATGCCATGATGTGGTGATGGGAGAAGGCCATGATGGGATGATGGAGAAGGCAATGATGGGAGTGACCGGGAGAAGGCAATGATGGGAGTGATGGAGAGAAGGCAGTGATGGGGTGATGGAGAAGGCAATGATGGGAGTGATGGGGAGAAGGCAATGATGGGGTGATGGAGAAGGCCATGATGGGGGTGATGGAGAAAGCCATGATGGGAGTTATGGGGAGAAGGCAATGATGGGAGTGATGGGGGAAGGCAATGATGGGGGTGATGGAGAGGGCAATGATGGGAGTGATGGGGAGAAGGCAGTGATGGGGTGATGGCGAAGGCCATGATGTGGTGATGGGAGAAGGCCATGATGGGGTGATGGAGAAGGCAGTGATGGGAGTGACGGGGAGAAGGCAATGATGGGAGTGATGGAGAGAACGCAATGATGTGAGTGATGGGGAGAAGGCAATGATGGGGTGAAGGAGAAGGCCATGATGGGGGTGCTGGAGAAGGCAATGATGGGAGTGATGGGGAGAAGGCAATGATGGGAGTTATGAGGCGAAGGTAATGATGGGGGTGATGGGGAGGGCAATGATGGGGTGGTAGGGGAGAAGGCAATGATGGAGGTGGTGGAAAGGGCAATGATGGGGTGGTGGGGTGAAAAATAAATGATAATGGGGGTGGTGGGGGAGAATGCAATGATGGAGGTGGTGGAATGGGCAATGATGAGAATGGGAGTGGTGGGGGAGAAGGCAAAGATAGTGGTGGTGGAGAAGGCAATGATGGAGGTGGTGAAGATGGCAATGATAGGGTGGGAGAGGGGAAAATAATGGGATGCAGGGGGGAGGAGGACAATGAGGGGTATGGGGGGTGATTGGGATGGGAGGAAGGGGGACTTATAATGGCCTTAGGAACAAGGGAAGGTGGAGGAAGACATTATCACTTATTATGTCTAACACAGTCCCTTAGTATATAATGTGCTCATTTACTATGTATAACACAGTCCCTTAGCATATAGTGTACGTGCTTATTATGTATATCACAGTCCCTTACCATATGTTGTACTCAATAATTCTGTATAACACCATCCTTAGTTACATATTTTCCTCTTTTATTGTGTATAACACCATCCCTTATTACGTACCATCCTCTCTAGTTACAGTATATATGGTGCCGTCCCTTACTATACAGCTTCCTCTGCTGTTATGTATAGTGCTGTCTCTTACATAGTGTATTCTTGTTAATTTTGCTATTCACAGTGCCCTCTTTTATAACATGGTCCCCTCTCTTTTTAGATATAAAATGACTGCTGATCGAGGAGCTGGTGACCAGACTACAAGTCCATCAGCTCCTCCATTAGAAAGGAAGCTTTCCCATGCTCCATCAGCCATCATTGCATTATACAGCTAACAAGACAGGACGGTATGTAATAAAAAACAGGGCTCTATATAATCCAATATGTAAGGGACGGTGCTGTACATAAAAAGAGAGGGCACTGTAAAAGGGACAGCAATATACATAATAAAGGAGACTATGTAATATGTATACATGTATGCGTGTGTGGCTATATATATATATATATATATATATATGTACTACTGTATATAATATATAAAGCTCAATGTGTGTGTGTATGTCCGGAAATTGGCATCTGCACTGTCGCAGCTACAGCCACAAAATTTTGCACAGTCACACGTCTGGACCCCGAGAGCGTCATAGGCTATGTTGTGAGGCAAAATTTTAACCCCACGCGTTCAAATTCACCAAACAATTTTGCCCCTATGTACATAATTGAGAAAAAGTGTATGCATGTATGTATGTTTGTGTGTATGTCCGGGATTGGCATCTGCACCGTGACAGCTACAGCCACAAAATTTTGCACAGTCACACGTCTGGTCCCCGAGAGCGTCATAGGCTATGTTGTGAGGCGAAATTTTAACCCTGTGCGTTCCAATTAACCAGACAGCTGTTTCAAGATACCATGGATACCATGTTTTGGCATAGGTGGTTTCCTTCATTGGAGACTGCCCTTCCCGTGGTTGTTCCTTCCCGGTGAAAGACCTGGCTAGTCATTGCTTGCGTTGAGAAACATGTGATGGTGTCTCCGCGGCTTATATATTTGCATGTTTACATATTTCCCATAAGGGATGGGAGCAGTGCTCTAGAATCACTGCGTTGAGAAACACGTGATGGTGTCTCCGCAGTGTCGGATGTTGATCTCCATGAGGTCAATCATCCTCCTTTTTTCATAGTCTGCTACTAGGCATTGCTCCTACTAGCCAGTTTCCTACTCCACACTGATGAGGGGCAATACCCCGAAACAGCTGTCTGTGGATGGATACCATGTTTTGGCATAGGTGGTTTCCTTCATTGGAGACTGCCCTTCCCGTGGTTGTTCCTTCCCGGTGAAAGACCTGGCTAGTCATTGCTTGCGTTGAGAAACATGTGATTGTGTCTCCGCGGCTTATATATTTGCATGTTTACATATTTCCCATAAGGGATGGGAGCAGTGCTCTAGAATCACTGTGTTGAGAAACACGTGATGGTGTCTCCGCAGTGTCGGATGTTGATCTCCATGAGGTCAATCATCCTCCTTTTTTCATAGTCTGCTACTAGGCATTGCTCCTACTAGCCAGTTTCCTACTCCACACTGATGAGGGGCAATACCCCGAAACAGCTGTCTGTGGATGGATACCATGTTTTGGCATAGGTGGTTTCCTTCATTGGAGACTGCCATTCCCGTGGTTGTTCCTTCCTGGTGAAAGACCTGGCTAGTCATTGCTTGCGTTGAGAAACATGTGATGGTGTCTCCGCGGCTTATATATTTGCATGTTTACATATTTCCCATAAGGGATGGGAGCAGTGCTCTAGAATCACTGCGTTGAGAAACACATGATGGTGTCTCCTCAGTGTCGGATGTTGATCTCCATGAGGTCAATCATCCTCCTTTTTTCATAGTCTGCTACTAGGCATTGCTCCTACTAGCCAGTTTCCTACTCCACACTGATGAGGGGCAATACCCCGAAACAGCTGTCTGTGGATGGATACCATGTTTTGGCATAGGTGGTTTCCTTCATTGGAGACTGCCATTCCCTTGGTTGTTCCTTCCCGGTGAAAGACCTGGCTAGTCATTGCTTGCGTTGAGAAACATGTGATGGTGTCTCCGCGGCTTATATATTTGCATGTTTACATATTTCCCATAAGGGATGGGAGCAGTGCTCTAGAATCACTGCGTTGAGAAACACGTGATGGTGTCTCCGCAGTGTCGGATGTTGATCTCCATGAGGTCAATCATCCTCCTTTTTTCATAGTCTGCTACTAGGCATTGCTCCTACTAGCCAGTTTCCTACTCCACACTGATGAGGGGCAATACCCCGAAACAGCTGTCTGTGGATGGATACCATGTTTTGGCATAGGTGGTTTCCTTCATTGGAGACTGCCCTTCCTGTGGTTGTTCCTTCCCGGTGAAAGACCTGGCTAGTCATTGCTTGCGTTGAGAAACATGTGATTGTGTCTCCGCGGCTTATATATTTGCATGTTTACGTATTTCCCATAAGGGATGGGAGCAGTGCTCTAGAATCACTGCGTTGAGAAACACGTGATGGTGTCTCCGCAGTGTCGGATGTTGATCTCCATGAGGTCAATCATCCTCCTTTTTTCATAGGGCATCGTAGGAGCCCCCCACGGCTACTGCTAGTTGTGTTGATAGGTTCAGGGGTCTGCAATCCGATAGCTGCCAACTCCTCTGGTTTTCTGGACTTGGCTAGCATTTCTATTTTTGCCTCCTACGGTGACTCAATCATAACAGTCTGCATTCTAAAATGGCGCTTCTTCGCTTCTGAGCTCTCCCATGCGCCCAAACAGTGGTTCCCCCCACATATGGGGTATCGGTGTACTCAGGACAAATTGCACAACAACTTTTGTGGTCCAATTTCTCCTGTTAGCCTTGTGAAAATAAAATATAGCGGGCTAAAAAATCATTTTGATGGGGTCTAGTCTCCAAAATGGGGTCACTTGTGGGGGAGCTCCAATGTTTAGACACACAGGGGCTCTCCAAACGCGACATGGTGTCCGCTAACGATTGGAGCTAACTTTCCATTCAAAAAGTCAAATGGCGCTCCTTCCCTTCCGGGCCCTGCCGTGCACCCAAACAGTGGATTATGACCACATACGAGGTATCGGTGTACTCAGGAGAATTTGCCCAACAAATTATAGGATCCATTTTATCCTGTTACCCATGTGAAAATGAAAAAATTGATGCTAATATAAAATTTTTGTTGGAAAAATTAAAATGTCCATTTTTTCCTTCCACGTTGCTATAGTTCCTGTGAAGCACCTGAAGGGTTAATAATCTTCTTGAATGTAGTTTTGAGTAGCTTGAAGGGGTGCAGTTTTTAGAATGGTGTCAATTTTGGCTATTTTCAGCCATACAGACCCCTCAAAGTGACTTCAAATGTGAGGTGGTCCCTAAAAAAAATGGTTTTGTAAATTTTGTTGTAAAAATGAGAAATCGCTGGTCAACTTTTAACCCTTATAACTTCCTAACAAAAAAAATTTTGTTTCCAAAATTGTGCTGATGTAAAGTAGACATGTGGAAAATGTTATTTATTAACTATTTTGTGTCATATAACTCTCTGGTTTAACAATAAAAATTCAAAATTTGAAAATTGCGAAATTTTCAAAATTTTCGCCAAATTTCTATTTTTTCACAAATAAACGCAAAAATTATCGAACTAAATTTACCACTAACATGAAGCCCAATATGTCACGCAAAAACAGTCTCAGAATCGCTAGGATGCATTGAAGCGTTCCTGGGTTATTATCTCATAAAGGGACACTGGTCAGATTTGCAAAAAATGGCCAAGTCATTAAGGTCAAAATAGGCTGGGTCATGAAGGGGTTAAAATCTCAACCTCAGTACATTACTTACAGTTTGGTCATGTCTGGAGATTGCTATTTCTTGTGATTATTGCATTGTTTTCATGCATAAATTTGCAATCAATCCAGCTTTTTCTTTAATATTTGCATGCATTTCCACACTGTGTTTAATAGTAAGACAGAAAATATTCATAGTTTTACGGTTGAAGGTAGAATTACGGTAAGTCCATCAATCCCAAACTATAGCCTACTTTGTTGATCCAGAGGAAGGCTAAAAACCCATCGGGCAGACATTGATAGCTCCATATTAGGGGAAAAATTCCTTCTCAACTCCTTTGAGCAATCAGACTAGTTCAGTGGATCTAGTCACCATAACCTGTAATATTATATTTATTAAGTTATATTACAAAATAATGTTACATAGTAACACAGTAACATAGTATTTAGGCTGTGTGCACACGTCCGGAAGTCCCGCATATTTTATGCGCTTTTGCCAAGTTTTTTTCGCGTGAAAACGCATAAAATAAGCAAGCCATTAAAGTCAATGGCATTCCGCACATGCTGCGCTAATGCTGCGTATTTTTCCGCGGCTAAATCGCATTGCAGAAAAATACGCAGCAGGATCATTCTTTTTGCGGAAAATGTGGGGATGGTACCTAGAGTCTGGAGGAGAGGAGACTGTCCTCCAGGCCCAGGGTACCATATCACTGGTAAAAAAAAAAAGAATTAAAATAAAAAAATCAAGATATTCTCACCTTCCGGCGTCCCCCGCAGAGTTCACAGGCCTCAGCGATGCTCCCGGCAGCTCCCGTTCCCAGTGATGCCTTGCGACAATGACCTGTGATGACGTAGTGGTCACGCGAGACCACTACATCATATGGAGTCATTGTCGCAAGGCATCGCTGGGACCGGGAGCTGGCGGGAGCATCGCGAGGATCGGGAAGGCTGCGGCGGATGCTGGAAGGTGAGAATATCCCAATTTTTTTATTTTTTTTTTATTATTTTTAACAAAATATCTTTTACTGCATAGGCAGCCTCAATAGTAAAAAATTTGGTCACACTTGTCAAACACTATGTTTGACGAATGAGACCAACCTGTCAATCAGCATGCAGATTTTTCGCGGATTTCCTGCGGCAGAAGTTGCGGAATTGCTGTAGAAAATTCCACAAAAAATCAGCACGTGTGCACATAGCCTTAAGGTTGAAAGGAGACTTTAAGTCCATCTAGTTCAACCCATAGCCTAACAAGTTGATTCAGAGGAAGGAAAAAAAAACATACGGCAAACACTAAGCTCCACATTGGGGAAAAAAATTCCTTCCCGACTCCACATATGGCAATCAGGCTAGTTCCCTGGATCAACGCCCTATCAAGGAATCTAGTATATAAACCCTGTAACATTATACTTTTTAAGAAAGGCATCCAGTCCCTTCTTAAATTTTAGCAGTGAATCACTCAATACAACATCAAATCACTCATTACAACATCCCAGTTTAATAGTACTACTTATGACACAAAGGGCACAAGTCATCTAAGTGCTTTCACCAGATTTCTGGAGTTTTCAAGTCAGTCCTGGTGAGGTTTGCAAAAGTGTGCAGAACATGGGTGGAATGGGGCATGGCAATGCCCACCCAGGAAATTCTTCAAATGTTACACCAGAAATGTAGTCTAGCCCTTGACAGAGTTAATCTGCAGATTCAAGACTTGAAATAGATGCGGATTGTAGAAACCATTGCAGCTATGCGCCAGTTCTGTGGAACAGACCCCGTCTCTATAGAGTCCCTAAATATAAGAAATAATGGCTTGTCTATTATATTACTTCGTTCTCTTAGTACTCGTGGGTGTATGCCATCCGGACCTGGAGATTTATCCATTTTACTCTTATTTAGCCGGTTTTGCACCTCTTCTTGGTTTAGATTGGTGACCCTTAATATAGGGTTTTCTTTGTCTCTCGGTATTTCACCTAGCATTTCATTTTCCACCGCGAATACCGTGGCGAAGAAGGTGTTTAATATATTACCATAAGAAGAAAAATAGAAGGCACTCACCGGTTAGGATATGAAACTTTATTGAAGAATCTTCAACGGGAGAATGGGAACAGGGGTGCAAAAAATGACGACGGATGTTTCGCAGACAAACACGCTTCTACGGGTCACATGAATTAGGGAAAATGACGGGAGATCAAATACCCAAGGTGAGGCAAGCTCCTCCCCACAAAAATCCCTCATAACAACATACAAAGCTAAGATTCTGTGTAATACAAAAAACACAAAAAATTATTGTTATACAAAAATTGAATAAAAACAATTGCATTAAAAGCTAAAACAACCTGAGGAAAAAAGCAGTGGTTAGAGAAAAATCGACATTAGGATTTCCTCTGATTGCGTCTTTGATTTCATTTCTTGTAAAACTACTCATGTAGTGTATGTGATCTTTTGTCCCTGTAAATTTTTCTATATAATGTGAGGTAGCGCTGTCATTCAAGTAGGGGATACTCGCTCAGCAGCCACAAAATCAGATCCGGCACAAGTTTTCCATACAACATCATAGTCCATGCGGTTTATTTAGCAGCATAAACCCACAGAAGCAACATAAACTTCATATACCAGCATAGCGTCCATGACAGAGTTCAGCTCTGTAATCCCTGTGGTCACACGGGTTTTATATGCGCAGGCTTTCTAGCCTCAGTGTTATCTCACCCACAACAGGGTCACTCGTGGTTCCTTCTTCATCATGCGGCAGACGTCCATTCCCTCCAGGGAATTACCAGGCACGTGCAGCCATTAACACAGCGTTCACTTGCTGTCAGAAGGCAGCCCCATCTCACTCAGATGGGACCTTCCACACTGGACCAACCAGGTCCCAGCATTCACCCCCATGTGACCTACCCTGGCCACATTATATGGTCCATAGCCACGCCCACCGGGTCACATGACTCTGACCTCATCACAGGTCCTTCAAGCCTTTACACACTCTTTACAATAGTGCTTTAAACACACCCCCTGGGTGGGTTTGTAGGTAACCAGGTCAACCCATCTCTCTAGTTACCTGGAGACTTCTCCCTTACACATTGAAACAACACCTCAGCAGTATCACTGCTGATCAACACATAAGTCTCCATCCCAAAGCCACCCACTTTGAGATACATAACGGCCATTCAGTATTCTGCCATTCATCCTTTCTCCTGGGACATCCACACAGCGCCCCCTAGCGGACTCAGTGGTTACTACACCACAATAGGGAAAATGATATGTCCCATGTATGTAAGGTTCAGGGAGCATTTCAACTCTATTGGTACAGGCAAAGGGGTTCCACGCCTAATAAATCATACTAGGGATATACATGGAGGAAATCCTAATGTTTTGACCTTTGCTGGCATAGAAAGGGTTAGTTTACCATCGCAAGGAAGCAATCTGCATAGGATTCTACTGAGAAGAGAAAAAGGTTAGCTCCTCCTCCGCCGCATACACCCTCGCCCCAGTCGCGGGCGGAAACCAGTTTAGTGCAACAGCAGTAGGAGAACATGAAACAAAACAGCCTTAATGCAGAATACAATATGTCTGGAAAAGGACCACCCTAATCTTAAAAGGAAAACACATTAATTAAATAAACAAGAGCCAACTGGCGATCAGGGTGAGTGCTGTGTCCCCCAATGAGCGTCTCGGAGAAAAGTATTTTACGGTGAGTACTCACAAAAATCCATGTTTCTCCTTCGTCTCATTGGGGGACACAGGTACTGTGGGACGCCCTAAAGCAGTCCCTGGGTGGGAGATTGACTCACCGATCCAAGCCACATGCACCTCCTGTCTAAAAGTGCGCCACTGCTGCTTGGAGATCTTTCCCACCCAGGCTCGAATCTGACGAATCCTGTGTATGCACCTTGTAATGTTTAGAAAATGTGTGCAGGCTGGACCAGGTTTCTGCTTTGCATACCTGCTCTGCCGAAGCCTGGTGCCGAAGCGCCCACTGCATGAGTAGAGTGCACTCTGATCCCTGCTGGAATCGGCGTGCTTCTAATGCGGTAGGCCTCTTGAATAGTTAGACGGATTCATCTGGCTATGGTCGACTTTGAGGCTGCGAGTCCCTTCCTGCGCCTTTCGGGGAGCACGAACAGCGTGTCTGTCAGGCGAAAGGGCGCCATCCACGACACATACCTTCTGAGTGCTCTCACTAGGTCTACTGTGTGAAGCGCTCTTTCCACCTGATGTACTGGTGCTGGACAAAATGAAGGCAGGACAATGTCCTCATTAATGTGAAATGAGGACACGACCTTCGGCAGAAAGGGGGGAGCTGGTCTGAGAACCACCTTATCCTTGAAGAAAGTGAGAAACGGTGCTCGACAAGATAGGGCTGCCAACTCTGAGACTCGCCTAATGGAAGTTATGGCTACCAAGAATACCACCTTCCGGGAAAGGTACGACAAAGAAATTTCCCGTAATGGCTCAAAAGGAGCTTCCTGCAGGACACTCAAGACCAGGTTAAGGTCCCAGGAGTCTAGAGGCGCCCTATAGGGGGGTACCAAATGTGAAACCCACTGGATGTACGTCCTCCCTTGCCTATTGGTAGCGATTTTTCGCTGGAAGAGGACCAACAAGGCCGATATCTGTTTCCTAAGGGAGCTCGGGGCCAACCATGAGTCTAGGCCTGACTGAAGAAAAGCCAAGATGTTGGGGATAGAAAAGATCAGTGGAGCAACCCCACGATCTCGACACCAATCAAAGAAGACCTTCCAAGTGTGATGGTAAATTTTTGCAGAGGTAGGCTTCCGGGCGCTAACCATTGTAGCGACCACCTCATGCCCAAACCCCGCCTGGGTCAGAATCCAAGATTCAACGGCCAAGCCGTCAAACACAGGGCCCCTGAGTTCGGGTGGAAGATTGGGCCCTGGGATAGTAGATCTGGGCGCTCTGGCAGTCGCCAAGGGACGTCAGCGAGCAGCTGCACTAGATCTGCGTACCATGTTCGGCGGGGCCAGTCTGGAGCCAGCAGAATCGCTGGAACCCCTTCTGTTTTGATCTCTTTGATAACCCTCGGGTGCAGCGGCAGCGGGGGAAACAAGTATGGAAGGCGAAACTGGTTCCATGGCAGAACCAGCGCATCCACTGCTATCGCTCGCGGGTCCCGAAATCGAGCGACAAACATGGGCACCTTGGCGTTCACCCTGGAGGCCATCAGATCCACATCCGGTGTCCCCCACCGTTTGCAAATCTACAGGAAAGCCTCGGGGTGCAAAGACCATTCCCCGGACGCAACCCCCTGCCGGCTGAGGAAGTCCGCCTCCCAATTTTCCACGCCCGGTATGTGGACTGCTGAAATTACAGAGTGGTTCCTCTCGGCCCAGCGAAGTACATGTTCTACCTCGCGCATGGTTGTCTTGCTGCGCGTACTCCCTTGATGATTTACGTAAGCCACCACCGTGATATTGTCCGATTGAATCCGGACAGGCCGTCCCGCTAGAAGGTGCTGGAAATGTTGCAGCGCCAAACGCACTACTCGTATCTCCAACAAGTTGATCTGGAGGCACGCCTCCTGTTTCGACCATTGCCCCTGGGTCATGTGGTGACGAAAAACTGCTCCCCAGCCGAGAAAGCTCGCGTCGGTTGTGACCACCAGCCATTGATCCAGGGGAAAAGGTTTCCCCTGAAGCAGGGAGGAACTGTTCGTCCACCACTGTAGTGACTGTTTGACCTGAGGGGACAACCGGCACCGGTGATCGAGCGTGAATGGGTTCTTGTTCCCAGATGACAAGAGGGCATGCTGTAGGGGACGAAGATGAAATTGGGCAAACGGAATCGCTTCCATTGCCGCCACCATCTTCCCTAGCACCCTCATCCCAAACCGGATGGTGTGAGGGACTGGTTGCAGCAGCTTCCGGACTCCTTGCCGAAGCGCTAGAGCCTTGTCCTGAGGGAGAATTACCAACCCTCGGGAGGTGTCGAAAAACATCCCTAAAAAGAAATCCTTTGGGCTGGGACAAGGGATGATTTCTTTCTGTTGACCTACCATCCTAGACGGGATAGGGTATCCAGCGTGATGCTGACGTTTTCCTTGCATGCCCGAAATAAGGGGCCTTTCACCAAAAGGTCATCTAAGTATGGCAAGACGACTATACCCCGAGAGTGCAAAATGGCCATGACAACTGCCATTACCTTCGTGAACACTCTGGGGGTGGTGGCTAGCCCAAAGGGAAGTGCTACAAACTGGAAATTGCGACCGTTGATGGCAATACGTAGGAACCTCTGATGCGGAGGAAAAATAGGGATGTGCAGATAAGCATCCTGGACGTCGATTGAGGCCAAGTATTCTCCCTGCTCCATGGACGATATAACCGAACGGAGACATTCCATTCAAAAATGTCTGATCCTGATGAACTTGTTCAGGAGCTTTAGGTCCAGCACTGGCCTGACTGTCCCGTCCTTTTTGGGGACCGCGAACAGATTGGAGTAAAAACCCTGAGTCCTCTTGTACTCTGGTACGGGAATAATGTCTCCGTTGCGCTGGAGTGACTCGATGGCCCCTATCAGCGCCTCTGCCCTTGCCTCCTCTTTGGGAAGCTGGGACAGAAAGAAACACTTTGGAGGATACCTGAGAAACTCTATCTTGTACCCTGAGGACACCAATTCTGCCACCCATGAGTCGCGTGCTACCGTGACCCAGATGTGGCGAAACCGGAGCAGGCGGCCGCCTACCCTGCCACTTTCGGGTAGAGGGCGCCCCGAGTCATTTAGCTGAGGATCTTTGGGATCTTATTCGCCTTGACCTGGGCTGGTGAGCCCACATCCTGCCCAGCGGGTTGGCTCTATATGTGACCTGTCGATCCTTATCTTGGTTGTAGCGGGCTGGCGCGGCGGAACTGGCCGGTGCCATCCACCCGGGGTTGCGAAATGCTCGAAACCGTGCCTGAGGCTGGCGAAAAGGCGGTTTAATTTTCTGTTGTGGGAGAAAACTGCTTTTTCCCCCTGTAGCATCAGAGATGAGTTGGTCTAATTTTTCCCCAAATAGGCGGCCACTTTGATAAGGTAGGGAAGTCAAGGATTTTTTGGAAATCGAATCGGCTTGCCACATCCTTAACCATAGGGCCCTCCTAATGGCGATTGCATTTGTAGCCACAAGTGCCGCGCAATTAGCCACATCCAAGGAAGCATTGATTAAGTAATCACCAGCCATCGCAATCTGACTCGCTATCTCTGATATTTCCGTCGGCAGGTCCCTATCCTGCAGGACCTTATTTAATGAATCTGACCATGACATCATGGCCTTGGCTACCCATGTTGCTGCGAATGAGGGAGAGTGCTGCTCCTGATGCCTCATACACCAAGCGGGCCAAGCTTTCTATGAGCCGATCCGTGGGGTCTTTAATGGCAGAAACACTAGGTACTGATAACAAAGTTTTTGAGGCCAAGCGCGATACTGGCGGATCCACCACTGGGGATTCCGCCCACTTCTTACAGAGCTCCGGTGCAAACGGATACCTTGCTTCCAGTGTTTTCTGGCCCGAGAAATGCCTGTCCGGTTGTTCCCTATGACGCTGCACTATGTCCTCCAACTCCGGGTGAGTGCAAAACACTCTATGCGGTCGTTTGGCCCTCTTAAAGGCCTCCTTATGACCTGAGGCCAGGGAGATGTCTTCCTCGATTCCCAGACTCTGATTGACTGCTTCAATGGCCACCCTGGAGTATCTAGGTCCAGGGGCTTGTCTGCGTCATAACCTGAACTCTGCTCGCTCCCGGATAATGGTGACGGTGAATGAGACGCCGCGCTCACAGATGCCGAGGCACCGGACGGGCCCGGAGACGAAGTGTGGGTTCATACCTGTTTAAACTTGTTATCAGTATAAAAAGACACCTGTGCACACCCTCAAACAGTCTAACTCCAAACTCCACTATGGTGAAGACCAAAGAGCTGTCAAAGGACACCAGAAACAAAATTGTAGCCCTGCACCAGGCTGGGAAGACTGAATCTGCAATAGCCAACCAGCTTGGAGTGAAGAAATCAACTGTGGGAGCAATAATTAGAAAATGGAAGACATACAAGACCACTGATAATCTCCCTCGATCTGGTGCTCCACGCAAAATCCCACCCCGTGGGGTCAGAATGATCACAAGAACGGTGAGAAAAAATCCCAGAACCACGCGGGGGGACCTAGTGAATGAACTGCAGAGAGCTGGGACCAATGTAACAAGGCCTACCATAGTAACACACTACGCCACCATGGACTCAGATCCTGCAGTGCCAGACGTGTCCCACTGCTTAAGCCTGTACATGTCCGGGCCCGTCTGAAGTTTGCTAGAGAGCATTTGGATGATCCAGAGGAGTTTTGGGAGAATGTCCTATGGTCTGATGAAACACAACTTGTCGTGTTTGGAGGAAAAAGAATACTGAGTTGCATCCATCAAACACCATACCTACTGTAAAGCATGGTGGTGGAAACATCATGCTTTGGGGCTGTTTCTCTGCAAAGGGGCCAGGACGACTGATCCGGGTACATGAAAGAATGAATGGGGCCATGTATCGTGAGATTTTGAGTGCAAACCTCCTTCCATCAGCAAGGGCATTGAATATGAAACGTGGCTGGGTCTTTCAACATGACAATGATCCAAAGCACACCGCCAGGGCAACGAAGGAGTGGCTTCGTAAGAAGCATTTCAAGGTCCTGGAGTGGCCTAGCCAGTCTCCAGATCTCAACCCTATAGAAAACCTTTGGAGGGAGTTGAAAGTCCGTGTTGCCAAGCGAAAAGCCAAAAACATCACTGCTCTAGAGGAGATCTGCATGGAGGAATGGGCCAACATAACAACAACAGTGTGTGAAAATCTTGTGAAGACTTACAGAAAACGTTTGACCTCTGTCATTGCCAACAAAGGATATATCACAAAGTATTGAGATGAAATTTTGTTTCTGACCAAATACTTATTTTCCAACATAATATGCAAATAAAATGATAAAAAAACAGACAATGTGATTTTCTGGATTTTTTTTTCTCAGTTTGTCTCCCATAGTTGAGGTCTACCTATGATGTAAATTACAGACGCCTCTCATCTTTTTAAGTGGTGGAACTTGCACTATTGCTGACTGACAAAATACTTTTTTGCCCCACTGCATGTAATATGGCCGAGAACTATCCGATGATTTATCAGATAGCACTAGGCCCGATGTTATACCATGGGGCAGAGCAGGACTGTAATTTTTTTCTTATACTAATTCTGCATGAGAAAAAGAAATCGCAGGAATGCCAAGTGGCCACCTCCTGATGGGCACCATCAAGAATGTTCGTGAAGTGACCATATAAAATCCATGATCATCCTTCAGCTTGGTTCAGCTGGACGTGGCTCTTCTTTAGCACATGATGTTCACGAAGGAGTCACAAAAGCATTTTTTACTAAGCAGATACTCATTTTCTTGTTTAAATTGTCTTTATTGAAAATGTTCTAATTATTATACAAAATGGAGTTAAACAACATGAAGGAAAAGAAAAGGAAAAATATGGGGAAACAAGGGAAAATAAAGGGAAGGAACTATCGCTAAGCAATAACAGCTATTCTATCTCTGATACATGTACCAAGAGATATTAAGATCAAGGGTAAGACAATGGAATTATCATTTCTTTCACAGTATCTCATCATTGTATAGTTTCATTGTCACATATTATGTAAGCTAGCCATGTTCCTGATCAGGGCTGCCATAAGGAATTTCTGGGCCCCATACTGGCAAAATTTTGGGGCTCCCTTGAGACTCCGCCTAGGCTCCATCCCAGTTGCGCCTCCACCTTAGCCCCATCTACACCCCTTGAACTTTCCACAGTCCCACCACCCACCCTTGGAAAAACTCTTCTGCCCCCCCGTTCTCACCATGCACACAGTAACAGTTCCCATGGAACCATATCACATACATAACCATCAGCTTTTGTTTTGAACAACAGATATTTAAGCCTGCCACCACGACAAGGTAGACTCTTTTGGCAGGGCCCTACTCTACTCTAACGTATTAAACATTTATTAAAATATCCAATACTCTTTTTAGTTATATTTTTCTTTAATTTTCTTTAAGGGAATGTGTCACATAAATTTTTTTAGCTAATTGAAATCAGATTGTGATCATCTTTTTTATAATCTGTATTTCTGATTGCAGATTGTTGTATTCTGTTTCCTGTACATTTATGGAAGCTGCTTTCTTGCCTGACTGGAGATAAGGACATTGGACATATACATGTATATATAAATATATATAGATATCATAAGACATTATAGGGAACTCTATTTCCTTCTAAGAATTTTCTATTTATATTCTCATGTTGTAGTGACATGCAGATGTCATTGTGTAGGAAGGGGGAAGAGGTGAGTTGTGACACTACATACTGTGAATTGTGAATTCTGTTATCTCTCAGATTATGAGCTTGCAGGCAGGGCCCTAATTTCTCTTGGTATTTGTTGTTTAAGTGATTATTGTTATTCTGTAATGTCTTTTATTGTCTGCACAAGTCCCCTCTAAAATGTAAAGTGCTGCGGAATATGTTGGCGCTATAGAAATTAAAATAATTGTGCTATTATTGTAATCCTGCCTGTTATGATAATGAGGGGACTGCTAATAAGGGATCTCTTCTGGACATGTCAGTCTGCTAGAAAAGCCGTTTCTGTTTATTTTATGACATAAGGGGTGACAAACTTTAAAGTAAATTCTTGCAAAACTTTAAACTATGACTAAAAGAATTGGCCATTTTCTGGTTATTGTTGACGAATGTGTTTGAGATGATAGGCCATATTAGTAAGAGCCTTTTCTTGAATTTCAGCACCAAGTATGAAATATGGGAAATAGAAATATAGACTATGCTGAATTTCTCCACTAAGTGCCTTTCAATCATCTCACAAACACATTGGATAACAATAACCAGCGAATGGTCAATGCCCAAAACATAAAAGCTTTGTAACACATTCCCACTAAATATTTTGCTAACTAAATCTATTTTTGCATGGGAGTCATTTAGTTAAATCAATTGGTCAATTACATAAGGTGAAAAATTACACTGCCAATAACAAAAGAGAAAACAAACGAAACAGACAAAAAAGACAACACATATAGCCAATCAACACAATGAAAATAAGGTCATTTTGTGAGATCAGAGAAAAATAATAAAAAAACAACAAAGAGTACTGCACACGATCTAAGGAACTGAACTATGTCCAACCCCCCTCTATGTTCTGCTCCCCAGGCCCCGTACACTAGTAAGGGTAGTCATGCCCTCATGGCGGCCCTGTTTCTGCCTATCGTGAAATGACACTTGTTGAAAACCTACACTACAAGAAGTATGTAGCTAGCCTGCGTAGATCATGGGTTGTCAGACATTCATTCTTTGCTACCTATAGTTAATGTTTCATTTAAGCATTCACTCAATCATTATTAAAAGGAAACTGTCATCCCCTGGGACATATATGACCTATTACTATGGGCACACAAGTAAAAAGTAATAGGCCTACCTGTATGCCTAATATTAAAGATCTTGTGGAGAAATGTTATATACTGTCTATATGTTAATGTTTTCTTCCAGGCTTCCATAACATTTCTCCACAACAGGACCATTAACATGACTCATGCAGTTAGGAATAGCTTAACATTTCTATTACCTGTATGCCCATATTATACGTCTCTGAGAATGACAGATTCCCATTCAAGCATAAACATACATATATTAATTCTTATTTATCTAATAGCATGATGACAGCTGTCCAGACATGCATCCCACCACAAGAAGCACTCTGGAGTAATCCCCAAAGAATGAAATCTATCCAGATCCCTGCTGCAGACTTACAGCAGGAATCTGTGCAAGAATACTGAAAGCTCAGAAAGTGTGAGAGGAGAGCTGTGGTGAGCTTACCTGCAGCAGAGCAGGACCTGAAGCAAGTGACTACCGGGAAGTAGCCAGAGGCAGAGTCAGACGCCGAGTAGCGGCAGTGACTGGCGATGCCTGAAAGTAGTTAGATCCTACCAGAGTCAAGCCAGGAGGTTGGTGAGGTGTCAAAGGGTTAAAGACAGAGAGTGGTCAGGACGTAGCCAAATGTCAGAAAAACCGGAGATAGCTGAATAGTACAAAGGGAGCAGACTGGTGGGAAGTCAGAGGAAGCAAGCCAAAGGTCAGAGCCAGAATAGACAGTAAGCACAGATTTACAAGGCACAGAACAAGAAAAAAGACCGGGTCATACACTGGGAGAAAATCAGACAAAAGAGTATGCAAGCACACCAGGGGGTCAGACACACAGCCAAGAATGAATGTATCACTGGCAGGGAACTCAGACAGGAGCGGGTAAATATAGCCCACCCCAAACCAAAAGGAGGCCAAAAAATTAACCATGAGAGGATGGGATAAAGAAATCCTATCCATAGCTATGACAGAAATTATCCTCAGTGACAAAGCAAGTGGGTACGCATCTCCCTTTGCTGTTAGCATATTTACTCATGTAAGTGTGCTGCTCAAACTGTTGGGGTGCAGCTGTGGGACCCTATTTTCAGAGATGATGTCCTCCACCCAAGTCTCAAAAAGCTGAAAGGGTCTTCAGGAGAGATGGGTAGTCGAGCTAGGCTATCAGACGGTCACCTCTGTAGCTGTAGTGTCATCCTTCCTATGGTTCCATTCAGGGGTGGACAGGGGCGGAAATGATATTGGTGCAACTGCACACAGGCCAAGAAATAAGGGGACCCATTTCCACCTCCACCGTAGATGAAATTGTGCGTTATGATGAGTTATTGGGCTGATCATTAGCGTAAAGACAGAATATAACATTTCTCCACAACAGCACCATTAACATAAGGCATACAGTTAGAACTAGCTTAACATTTCTAATACCTGTATGCCCATGTTATTAGGTCATATACGTCTCGGGAGTAACAGATTCCCTTTAAAGCATAAACACACATATATTAATTCTGATCTATCTAACAGGATGACGACAGCTGTCCAGACCTGCATCCCACCACAACAACCACTCTGGAGTAATCCCCGGAGAATGAAATCTATCAAGATCCCTGCTGCAGACTTACAGTAGGAATCTGTGCAATAATACTGAAAGCTCAGAGAATGTGAGAGGAGAGCTGCGGTGAGCTTACCTGCAGCTGTGCAGGACTTGAAGCAAATGACTACTGGGGAGTGGCCGGAGGCAGAGTCAGACGCCAAGTAGAGGCGGTGACAGGCGATGCCGGAAAGTAGTTTGAACGTACCGAAGTCAAGCCAGGAGGTCGATGAGGTGCCAAAGGGTTAAACACAGACAGTGGTCAGGACGTAGCTAAATGTCAGAAAACCGGAGATAGCTGTACAGTAGAAATGGGGCAGACTGGTGGGAAGTCAGAGGAAGCAAGCCAAAGGTCAGAGCCAGAATAGACAGTAAGCACAGAATCACAAGGCAAGGCACAGAACGAGAAAAAAGACCAGGTCATACACTGAGAGACAATCAGACAAAAGAGTATGCAAACACACCAGGGGTCAGACGCACAGCCATGAATAAATGTATCACTGACAGGGAACTCAGACAGGAGCGGGTAAATATCGCCCTCCCCAAACCAAAAGGAGGCCAAAAAATTAACCATGAGAGGATGGGATAAAGAAATCCCATCCATAGCTATGACAGAAATCATCCTCCGTGACAAAGCAAGTGGCTAAGCATCTCCCTTTGCTCTTAGGATATTTACTCATGCAAGAGTGCTGCTCAAACTGTTGGGGTGCAGCTGTGGGACCCTATTTTCAGAGATGATGTCCTCCACCCAAGTCTCAAAAAGCTGAAAGGGTCTTCAGGAGAGATGGGTAGTCGAGCTAGGCTATCAGACGGTCACCTCTGTAGCTGTAGTGTCATCCTTCCTATGGTTCCATTCAGGGGTGGACAGGGGCGGAAATGATATTGGTGCAACTGCACACAGGCCAAGAAATAAGGGGACCCATTTCCACCTCCACAGTAGATGAAATTGTGCGTTATGATGAGTTATTGGGCTGATCATTAGCGTAAAGACAGAATATAACATTTCTCCACAACAGCACCATTAACATAAGGCATACAGTTAGAACTAGCTTAACATTTCTATTACCTGTATGCCCACATTTATAGGTCATATACTTCTCGGGGGTGACAGATTCTCTTTAAAGCATAAACACACATATATTAATTCTTATCTATCTAATAGGATGACAACAGCTGTCCAGACCTGCATCCCACCACAGCAACCACTCTGGAGTAATCCCTGGAGAATGAAATCTATCAAGATCCCTGCTGCAGACTTACAGCAGGAATCTGTGCAAGATTACTGAAAGCTCAGAAAATGTGAGAGGAGAGCTGCGGTGAGCTTACCTGCAGCTGTGCAGGACTTGAAGCAAATGACTACTGGGGAGTGGCCGGAGGCAGAGTCAGACGCCGAATAGAGGCGGTGACCGGCGATGCCGGAAAGTAGTTTGAACGTACCGAAGTCAAACCAGGAGGTCGATGAGGTGCCAAAGGGTTAAACACAGAGAGTGGTCAGGACGTAGCTAAATGTCAGAAAACCGGAGATAGCTGTACAGTACAAATGGGGCAGACTGGTGGGAAGTCAGAGGAAGCAAGCCAAAGGTCAGAGCCAGAATAGACAGTAAGCACAGAATCACAAGGCAAGGCACAGAACGAGAAAAAAAAACGGGTCATACACTGAGAGACAATCAGACAAATGAGTATGCAAACACACCAGGGGTCAGACACACAGCCATGAATTAATGTATCACTGACAGGGAACTCAGACAGGAGCGGGTAAATATCGCCCTCCCCAAACCAAAAGGAGGCCAAAAAATTAACCATGAGAATGGGATAAAGAATTCCCATCCATAGCTATGACAGAAATCATCCTCCGTGGCAAAGCAAGTGGTTAAGCATCTCCCTTTGCTCTTAGGATATTTACTCATGTAAGAGTGCTGCTCAAACTGTTGGGGTGCAGCTGTGGGACCCTATTTTCAGAGATGATGTCCTCCACCCAAGTCTCAAAAAGCTGAAAGGGTCTTCAGGAGAGATGGGTAGTCGAGCTAGGCTATCAGACGGTCACCTCTGTAGCTGTAGTGTCATCCTTCCTATGGTTCCATTCAGGGGTGGACAGGGGCGGAAATGATATTGGTGCAACTGCACACAGGCCAAGAAATAAGGGGACCCATTTCCACCTCCACAGTAGATGAAATTGTGCGTTATGATGAGTTATTGGGCTGATCATTAGCGAAAAGACAGAATATAACATTTCTCCACAACACCACCATTAACATAAGGCATACAGTTAGAACTAGCTTAACATATCTATTACCTGTATGCCCACATTTATAGGTCATATACTTCTCGGGGGTGACAGATTCTCTTTAAAGCATAAACACACATATATTAATTCTTATCTATCTAATAGGATGACAACAGCTGTCCAGACCTGCATCCCACCACAACAACCACTCTGGAGTAATCCCCGGAGAATGAAATCTATCAAGATCCCTGCTGCAGACTTACAGCAGGAATCTGTGCAAGAATACTGAAAGCTCAGAGAATGTGAGGAGAGCTGCGGTGAGCTTACCTGCAGCTGTGCAGGACTTGAAGCAAATGACTACCGGGGAGTGGCCGGAGGCAGAGTCAGACGCCGAATAGAGGCGGTGACCGGCGATGCCGGAAAGTAGTTTGAACGTACCGAAGTCAAGCCAGGAGGTCGATGAGGTGCCAAAGGGTTAAACACAGAGAGTGGTCAGGACGTAGCTAAATGTCAGAAAACCGGAGATAGCTGTACAGTACAAATGGGGCAGACTGGTGGGAAGTCAGAGGAAGCAAGCCAAAGGTCAGAGCCAGAATAGACAGTAAGCACAGAATCACAAGGCAAGGCACAGAATGAGAAAAAAGACCAGGTCATACACTGAGAGACAATCAGATAAAAGAGTATGCAAGCACACCAGGGGTCAGACACACAGCCATGAATTAATGTATCACTGACAGGGAACTCTGACAGGAGCGGGTAAATATAGCCCTCCCCAAACCAAAAGGAGGCCAAAAAATTAACCATGAGAGGATGGGATAAAGAAATCCCATCCATAGCTATGACAGAATTCATCCTCCGCGACAAAGCAAGTGGCTAAGCATCTCCCTTTGCTCTTAGGATATTTAATCATGCAAGAGTGCTGCTCAAACTGTTTGGGTGCAGCTGTGGGACCCTATTTTCAGAGATGATGTCCTCCACCCAAGTCTCAAAAAGCTGAAAGGGTCTTCAGGAGAGATGGGTAGTCGAGCTAGGCTATCAGACGGTCACCTCTGTAGCTGTAGTGTCATCCTTCCTATGGTTCCATTCAGGGGTGGACAGGGGCGGAAATGATATTGGTGCAACTGCACACAGGCCAAGAAATAAGGGGACCCATTTCCACCTCCACAGTAGATGAAATTGTGCATTATGATGAGTTATTGGGCTGATCATTAGCGTAAAGACAGAATATAACATTTCTCCACAACAGCACCATTAACATAAGGCATACAGTTAGAACTAGCTTAACATTTCTATTACCTGTATGCCCATATTTATAGGTCATATACGTCTCGGGGGTGACAGATTCTCTTTAAAGCATAAACACACATATATTAATTCTTATCTATCTAATAGGATGACAACAGCTGTCCAGACCTGCATCCCACCACAACAACCACTCTGGAGTAATCCCCGGAGAATGAAATCTATCAAAATCCCTGCTGCAGACTTACAGCAGGAATCTGTGCAAGAATAGTGGAAGCTCAAAGAGTGTGAGAGGAGAGCTGCGGTGAGCTTACCTGCAGCTGTGCAGGACTTGAAGCAAATGACTACCGGGGAGTGGCCGGAGGCAGAGTCAGATGCCGAATAGAGGCGGTGACCGGCGATGCCGGAAAGTAGTTTGAACGTACCGAAGTCAAGCCAGAAGGTCGATGAGGTGCCAAAGGGTTAAACACAGAGAGTGGTCAGGACGTAGCTAAATGTCAGAAAACCGGAGATAGCTGTACAGTACAAATGGGGCAGACTGGTGGGAAGTCAGAGGAAGCAAGCCAAAGGTCAGAGCCAGAATAGACAGTAAGCACAGAATCACAAGGCAAGGCACAGAACGAGAAAAAAGACCGGGACATACACTGAGAGACAATCAGACAAAAGAGTATGCAAGCACACCAGGGGTCAGACACACAGCCATGAATTAATGTATCACTGACAGGGAACTCAGACAGGAGAGGGTAAATATAGCCCTCCCCAAACCAAAAGGAGGCCAAAAAATTAACCATGAGAGGATGGGATAAAGAAATCCCATCCATAGCTATGACAGAAATCATCCTCCGTGACAAAGCAAGTGGCTAAGCATCTCCCTTTGCTCTTAGGATATTTACTCATGTAAGAGTGCTGCTCAAACTGTTGGGGTGCAGCTGTGGGACCCTATTTTCAGAGATGATGTCCTCCACCCAAGTCTCAAAAAGCTGAAAGGGTCTTCAGGAGAGATGGATAGTCGAGCTAGGCTATCAGACGGTCACCTCTGTAGCTGTAGTGTTATCCTTCCTATGGTTCCATTCAGGGGTGGACAGGGGCGGAAATGATATTGGTGCAACTGCACACAGGCCAAGAAATAAGGGGACCCATTTCCACCTCCACAGTAGATGAAATTGTGCGTTATGATGAGTTATTGGGCTGATCATTAGCGTAAAGACAGAATATAACATTTCTCCACAACAGCACCATTAACATAAGACATACAGTTAGAACTAGTTTAACATTTCTATTACCTGTATACCCATATTTATAGGTCATATACTTCTCGGGGGTGACAGATTCTCTTTAAAGCATAAACACACATATATTAATTCTTATCTATCTAATAGGATGACAACAGCTGTCCAGACCTGCATCCCACCACAGCAACCACTCTGGAGTAATCCCTGGAGAATGAAATCTATCAAGATCCCTGCTGCAGACTTACAGCAGGAATCTGTGCAAGAATACTGAAAGCTCAGAAAATGTGAGAGGAGAGCTGCGGTGAGCTTACCTGCAGCTGTGCAGGACTTGAAGCAAATGACTACTGGGGAGTGGCCGGAGGCAGAGTCGGACGCCGAATAGAGGCGGTGACCGGCGATGCCGGAAAGTAGTTTGAACGTACCGAAGTCAAGCCAGGAGGTCGATGAGGTGCCAAAGGGTTAAACACAGAGAGTGGTCAGGACGTAGCTAAATGTCAGAAAACCGGAGATAGCTGTACAGTACAAATGGGGCAGACTGGTGGGAAGTCAGAGGAAGCAAGCCAAAGGTCAGAGCCTGAATAGACAGTAAGCACAGAATCACAAGGCAAGGCACAGAACGAGAAAAAAAACCGGGTCATACACTGAGAGACAATCAGACAAATGAGTATGCAAGCACACCAGGGGTCAGACACACAGCCATGAATTAATGTATCACTGACAGGGAACTCAGACAGGAGCGGGTAAATAAAACCCTCCCCAAACCAAAAGGAGGCCAAAAAATTAACCATGAGAGGATGGGTTAAAGAAATCCCATCCATAGCTATGACAGAAATCATCCTCCGTGACAAAGCAAGTGGCTAAGCATCTCCCTTTGCTCTTAGGATATTTACTCATGTAAGAGTGCTGCTCAAACTGTTGGGGTGCAGCTGTGGGACCCTATTTTCAGAGATGATGTCCTCCACCCAAGTCTCAAAAAGCTGAAAGGGTCTTCAGGAGAGATGGGTAGTCAAGCTAGGCTATCAGACGGTCACCTCTGTAGCTGTAGTGTCATCCTTCCTATGGTTCCATTCAGGGGTGGACAGGGTCGGAAATGATATTGGTGCAACTGCACACAGGCCAAGAAATAAGGGCACCCATTTCCACCTCCACAGTAGATGAAATTGTGCGTTATGATGAGTTATTGGGCTGATCATTAGCGTAAAGACAGAATATAACATTTCTCCACAACAGCACCATTAACATAAGGCATACAGTTAGAACTAGTTTAACATTTCTATTACCTGTATGCCCATATTTATAGGTCATATACGTCTCGGGAGTGACAGATTCTCTTTAAAGCATAAACACACATATATTAATTCTTATCTATCTAATAGGATGACAACAGCTGTCCAGACCTGCATCCCACCACAACAACCACTCTGGAGTAATCCCCGGAGAATGAAATCTATCAAGATCCCTGCTGCAGACTTACAGCCGGAATCTGTGCAAGAATAGTGGAAGCTCAAAGAGTGTGAGAGGAGAGCTGCGGTGAGCTTACCTGCAGCTGTGCAGGACTTGAAGCAAATGACTACCGGGGAGTGGCCGGAGGCAGAGTCAGACGCCAAGTAGAGGCGGTGACCGGAGATGCCGGAAAGTAGTTTGAACGTACCGAAGTCAAGCCAGGAGGTCGGTGAGGTGCCAAAGGGTTAAACACAGAGAGTGGTCAGGACGTAGCTAAATGTCAGAAAACCGGAGATAGCTGTACCGTACAAATGGGGCAGACTGGTGGGAAGTCAGAGGAAGCAAGCCAAAGGTCAGAGCCAGAATAGACAGTAAGCACAGAATCACAAGGCAAGGCACAGAACGAGAAAAAAGACCGGGTCATACACTGAGAGACAATCAGACAAATGAGTATGCAAACACACCAGGGGTCAGACACACAGCCATGAATTAATGTATCACTGACAGGGAACTCAGACAGGAGCGGGTAAATATCGCCCTCCCCAAACCAAAAGGAGGCCAAAAAATTAACCATGAGAGGATGGGATAAAGAAATCCCATCCATAGCTATGACAGAAATCATCCTCCGTGACAAAGCAAGTGGCTAAGCATCTCCCTTTGCTCTTAGGATATTTACTCATGTAAGAGTGCTGCTCAAACTGTTGGGGTGCAGCTGTGGGACCCTATTTTCAGAGATGATGTCCTCCACCCAAGTCTCAAAAAGCTGAAAGGGTCTTCAGGAGAGATGGGTAGTCGAGCTAGGCTATCAGACGGTCACCTCTGTAGCTGTAGTGTCATCCTTCCTATGGTTCCATTCAGGGGTGGACAGGGTCGGAAATGATATTGGTACAACTGCACACAGGCCAAGAAACAAGGGCACCCATTTCCACCTCCACATTAGATGAAATTGTGCGTTATGATGAGTTATTGGGCTGATCATTAGCGTAAAGACAGAATATAACATTTCTCCACAACAGCACCATTAACATAAGGCATACAGTTAGAACTAGCTTAACATTTCTATTACCTGTATGCCCATATTTATAGGTCATATACGTCTCGGGAGTGACAGATTCTCTTTAAAGCATAAACACACATATATTAATTCTTATCTATCTAATAGGATGACAACAGCTGTCCAGACCTGCATCCCACCACAACAACCACTCTGGAGTAATCCCCGGAGAATGAAATCTATCAAGATCCCTGCTGCAGACTTACAGCCGGAATCTGTGCAAGAATAGTGGAAGCTCAAAGAGTGTGAGAGGAGAGCTGCGGTGAGCTTACCTGCAGCTGTGCAGGACTTGAAGCAAATGACTACCGGGGAGTGGCCGGAGGCAGAGTCAGACGCCAAGTAGAGGCGGTGACCGGAGATGCCGGAAAGTAGTTTGAACGTACCGAAGTCAAGCCAGGAGGTCGGTGAGGTGCCAAAGGGTTAAACACAGAGAGTGGTCAGGACGTAGCTAAATGTCAGAAAACCGGAGATAGCTGTACAGTACAAATGGGGCAGACTGGTGGGAAGTCAGAGGAAGCAAGCCAAAGGTCAGAGCCAGAATAGACAGTAAGCACAGAATCACAAGGCAAGGCACAGAACGAGAAAAAAGACCGTGTCATACACTGAGAGACAATCAGACAAATGAGTATGCAAACACACCAGGGGTCAGACACACAGCCATGAATTAATGTATCACTGACAGGGAACTCAGACAGGAGCGGGTAAATATCGCCCTCCCCAAACCAAAAGGAGGCCAAAAAATTAACCATGAGAGGATGGGATAAAGAAATCCCATCCATAGCTATGAGAGAAATCATCCTCCGTGACAAAGCAAGTGGCTAAGTATCTCCCTTTGCTCTTAGGATATTTACTCATGTAAGAGTGCTGCTCAAACTGTTGGGGTGCAGCTGTGGGACCCTATTTTCAGAGATGATGTCCTCCACCCAAATCTCAAAAAGCTGAAAGGGTCTTCAGGAGAGATGGGTAGTCGAGCTAGGCTATCAGACGGTCACCTCTGTAGCTGTAGTGTCATCCTTCCTATGGTTCCATTCAGGGGTGGACAGGGGCGGAAATGATATTGGTGCAACTGCACACAGGCCAAGAAATAAGGGGACCCATTTCCACCTCCACAGTAGATGAAATTGTGTGTTATGATGAGTTATTGGGCTGATCATTAGCGTAAAGACAGAATATAACATTTCTCCACAACAGCACCATTAACATAAGGCATACAGTTAGAACTAGCTTAACATTTCTATTACCTGTATGCCCATATTTATAGGTCATATACTTCTCGGGGGTGACAGATTCTCTTTAAAGCATAAACACACATATATTAATTCTTATCTATCTAATAGGATGACAACAGCTGTCCAGACCTGCATCCCACCACAACAACCATTCTGGAGTAATCCCAGGAGAATGAAATCTATCAAGATCCCTGCTGCAGACTTACAGCAGGAATCTGTGCAAGAATACTGAAAGCTCAAATGGCGCTACTTCCCTTCCGAGCTCTGCCATGCGCCCAAATAGTGGTTTAGCCCCACTTGTGGGGTATCAGCGCACTCAGGACAAATTGCACAATATCTTTTAGGGTCCTCTTACCCTTTGAAAAATAAGAATTGAGGGTGAAAAGATCATTTTTGTGGATCCCATCTTCGGTGGTTCTTCAGCTCCACAGTGGAGCACACTTACCACCAGCGTTTGCTTTGGGCGCTGGGGAGTGACGTCAGCAGCGTGATCACATGACCTGATCACGATGCTGACGTCGCTCTGGCCCGGCGGTCAGAGCTTCATTTGTACTGGCGTCTGTATAGACGCCAGTACAATTGTTCCCTGGGAGCCGGCACGCGCTCCTTCTCTGCGCCGGCTGTCAGCTTGACAGCTGACACAGAGAACCGCCGACTCCCAGGCCGGGGGGGCGGCAGAACGCAGCCGCCGGGGGGAGACACTGCGGACCGCTGCATTAGGCGGCCCGACTGCGCCCCCCTGCTGGCTGCGCCCGGGGCAACTGCCCCGGCTGCCCCCCCTAGATACGGCCCTGAGTGTAAGGCCCCAAAGAAAATACTGCAGGGAAGGAGCAATTGACATGAAGGGCTTCCAGCTCTACCAGTCATCTCTGAAACTAGAGGTATGATGCCTTTGTTCATTTTACCCTCTCTGATATGCCCTTTAACACAATAGAGTGTCTTGTGGACACAGTAGCAGCCTGCAGTGTCCTACAGAAATCTGAAGTCTCATCCTGAAGGCCACAGGATTATTTGAAGTTGTAGGCCTAGATGGCAAACCCATTACACAAGAAAACAACAGAAACCCCAATAATGATAGGCAATGATAGATCAGAATAACAAAATACCGAGCACAGCATCAACACGCCACTGAGCTTGAAGTACAATTGTCAATGATCTGACATTATCAGCCAGCTAAATGGCCTGGCAATTATCCGGGATGGAAAACATCTGCAGGAATCTGAAACTCAAAACTAACAGCCCGACACACCCCTACTATCCACAGGGCGGCTGAGGTGTCACGCCAGGGCCAGGACAAGGTAAATTATTTTGGTGCCATAGGATAATGAAGCTAACTGCACCCCCACCATCACTCTGATGAACCCTCAGCACCCAAGTAAAGGAATGAGTTAGATACTAAGGTAAAAGTATCCCCTCTTTTTCACCAAAAACATACAGACAAAAGTAAAAAGAGGTGATGAACTTTACGGATGAGTCTCAATAGAGAGTGTGTTTTCAAAGTTAGATCTGAAACAGTCATTGTTTGTGGACCATTGAAGAAATGTTAACAAACGGAGGGCACAGCCAATATAATAAAATTGCACGGGTTCACCAAAGATGTACTCAAAAGAGTAAAGTGGAACAGAGGGGAAAGAAGTACATCCAAAAAATGGGAACTTCAGAAAATTAATAGAAAAATAGATAAATTCTTTATTCATGACATGTACACGTAACAGCACAAAAACATAAAAACACTTAGAAAGCACAAAGAGGCAATCATGTCACAATCATACAATAATAATATAGTGACACTCCCACAACCATTATCCCCATATCACAGTATTCATATATAATGGGATAACTCAGATACAATGATCAAAGCAGTTAATGTAATGTATAAGATAACCATTTATAATTGAGGTCTGAAAATACAAGAAAAAACGCTATTCACAGCACCATATAGATAGAAAGGGGGCAAAAAGTTTGTAAAAAATATTAACTAGAAAGCCCCTAAATGAAAGTTCCCTAAATCAAGTATGCAAAGGTGGTAAAATACCTGACTATTTAGAAAAAAGGTCCCATGACCTCTAAACCAGCAATTTGTGCAAAAAAGATGTCCAGGATACCAGAGGGTAAAGTGCCAAGTGAAAGCTGCAAAATGAATGACCTGTGGGGTAAAGGAGAGGGGAAAAGCTAACCCCACGCTTATCGCCACACGCTGTGTGGCTTCCTCAAGGTAGGGTGAAGCGCTGAGAAATAACATGAAGCATGTCCTTATATATAAAGAAATCACATGTTGTATAATTAATAAATCAGTACTAACCCACGAGGAGCAGAGAAAGGCATGGTCGCGGCCATCTTGTCAGCATTGTAGGCAGACCAATAAAGTTGTTCACAAAGAAATTGGAGAGGTGCAGCGTCGCAGAGCAGATCTGCACCTGCGCAGATGAGAATAGGCGTATTGAGACTGTAGTTGCCAGGCAACAATCGGAGGCCACGGCGTCCCCAGGCTAAATAGCGCCTGCACAATAGAGAGTGTGGGCGTAACAGACATGTCGTTAGCATGCGATAACATCGCTCATCAGAACGGCGCCTGCGCAATAAAATCAACAGGACGAATGAAGCTATAGTTACCAAGCGACTTGACGATGCCATAACTAGTCAGATCGGCGCTTGCGCAGTAAAAACCGCGGCGTCGCCCGGCCAAATAGCGCCTGCGCAGTAAGAGCACACATATGGGCATGACAAACATGTCAAAGCCAGGCGATGAAATCACTGGTCAAAAAGGGCGCCAGCGCAATGAAGGCAAAAGGCAAATGAGCATATCATTACTAAGCAATTGAGCAACTAAGCAAATAAAGCTCCACATATGTTAGGAATATATGAGTCTTGAGCAAAAATGTAGATAAACCAAGCATGTCAGATAATTCGGCGATGACATCATTAATCAAAAAGGTGCCTGCGCAGTAGAGACAAAGAAGCAGATAGACATATTGGAAATATCATTGCTAGAAATATCTGCACCTGCGCAAACAGTATAACAAAAAGGAAAATATATGGATCTTGGTGTAATGAGAATGCCTGCGCAGCGTACACAAAAGGGTCAATAAGTATATTGAACATAATCAGGCAGATCAAAAAACGTGTCTGAGATGTACGAATCTCAGTATGGTAAGAGAAAAATTTGTAACTTGTTAAAAAGCAGACATTGGTGTTATCACAAATCAAACACATGTGCGGTAGATAGCTGAAGCACTGATACAAACAAAATTTGATAATATCACATTACCAGACGCGATGACCAGTGATGTCACCATACTAGGTGGCACCTGCAAAATAACAGCAAAGATGTAGGTGTGACAAGCGTATTATTGCCAAGCAATACAGCGATGTCGTCATTGGTCAAAAGAAGCCCCAACACAGTAAAAGCTAAGAGATAAATAAGCCTTTTGGAAATGTCATTGTCAGGCAATTCAACATATGTGTCTGAAATATATGAGTCTCAATATTGTGGGAGCTTCATGAAGAGACAAAAGTAGTTATTGTCCAATAGATGCAGCTGAAGTTGCTAACTTATACACAAATAGGAACAAATTGACATGTATCAAGTTGCTGTATAATAGCCAACTTTAGCGCTAGTTCGTTGAAAAAACAAAAAATATATATTGTTTTTCATGTTAGTAGGTGTTTAGAACACTTACACAAAAGCCACCTAAAATACTGATGTTTGGGTATAAACAGGTGGCTCTATACAGGAGTGCCAACATGAAAATACAAAAGATGTGTAAAAAAGAACAAACAATAAGACCATGAAGCCTTCAGGTCTATACCACACTTTAGTGCAGATCAAATAAAAGTAAACATAAAGTGCCCATATCAGTCCGAAGATCGATAACAATAATCCTTGCAATAGTCCACAGGATTCCACACAATCCCACGGACGTGACGAGCTGGCCTCAACTCAGTTCGTGACTCCTTCACGTCCGCACTCAAATCACAACTGATCTTAAAACAAGAATGTATTGTCAGGGCTCCTGGGATCAGCCCTTCTGAAGGTGGGTAGGGGTCACACCTACTATTCAATGGTTTGGTCCATCAGAAGATTCTAGAAATGTAAGGACTCCACTGAGTCTACAGGATGTATTGTAGGTTATCTTCTGCTTAGGAAACAATAGCCAAAGTTCCACTAGCTGTTGACACAAGCCTAAATTAGATTATGGTCCAGGTACATCACAAGACATTGCAAAGTATTGGGGGAAGGAGACATGGTTAATTTACAGCAAATACAACCAGAGAAAAGTTAAATAACATATTATACAAAATACAGGACAGGGCAAAACTACAAATCATGACAATCCCTTCTCCTCCAAATTTGTGTACGTAGTAGGGACCTCTACACGTCGCTTGTTAAGTACACACAGGCATGGCTGACCAGACTCAGGGCTCCTCCTGCCCGGACAGTCCATCTGCATTTTGGTGTTGGCTGCCTCTTCTATACTGTATGGTAAAGTTATAGGGCTGCAGAGCCAGGCTCCATCGTAGTAAGCGTCCATTGTCCCCAGAGACTTGGTTCAGCCAGGTGAGGGGATTGTGATCAGTAATGACAGTGAATTCTCGTCCATACAGATACGGCCTTAGTTTCCTAAGGGCCCACACTACAGCCAGACATTCTTTTTCAACAGTTGCATAGGCCACTTCTCGGTCCAGCAGTTTCCTGCTAAGGTAGGCGATGGGGTGTTCGTCCCCAGCTGCATTCACCTGGCTGAGGACAGCTCCCAGTCCATAAGCAGAGGCATCCGTCTGCACAATGAATCTCCTCTTGTAATCTGGAGCAGCCAGAACAGGGTCGCAGACCAGGGCGTCCTTCAGCCGGTTAAAAGCCTCATCACAGGCTGGAGTCCAGATCACCAGCCGGGGCATCCCCAATTGGCATTTATCGGGTCGAATGGTTAGGTCGGCTGCAAGAATCAGGTCAAGAATAATGGCTACTTGATTCAGATGTTCCTCCCACGTCTGGCTGAAGATGGCGATATCATCCAAGTAGGCACAAGCAAAGTCACCACATCCCCAGAGGATATGGTCCACCATTCTCTGGAAGGTTGCCGGGGCATTCTTCATTCCAAAAGGCATGCTTAGAAATTCATACAGACCAAAGGGGGTTATAAAAGCGGACCCTTCTCTCCCTTCCGCCGTGAGTGGGATTTGCCAGTATCCCTTACTGAGATCCAAGGTAGTGACATATCGGGACCCAGCCAGTCGGTCTAGAAGTTCGTCAATACGGGGCATTGGGTAAGGATTGCTGACGGTATGGTCGTTTAGTTGTCGATAGTCCACACAAAATCGAGTACTCCCATCCTTCTTGGGTACTAACACCACAGGAGAGGCCCAAGGGCTATGAGAGGCCTGGATTACCCCAAGCTGTAACATCTCCTCCAGTTCGTGCTGCATGGTGTTTCGAACAGATTCAGGTACCCGGTAAGGAGCCTGTTGTATGTTACAGATACCCTGCGTGTCCACATGATGTTGGGTGATGGTGGTTCGACCTGGTTGGGATGAGAAAGCAGCCCGTCTCTGTTGAAGCACTCCCAGCATCTGATTTTTCTGCAAGGAATCCAGGTGATCTCCCAGAGGAACCTGTCCCACAGTGGATGGGGCTCTCGCTGCTTCCACGAGATCAGGTAGGGAGTCCTCATCCTCTTGACAGTCTTCTGAAGCTAGCCGACAGCTTGCTATCATTGGAAGGTTCCGGTCATGGTACTCCTTAATCATATTCACATGGACAGTCTTTTGTCTTAGCCCCTGATCATCTAAAGCAAGAAGATAATTGGTATCATTTAGCTTTCTGAGAACAGGAAGGGACCCTCCCATGTTGTCTGCAGTTTTTTCTGCCGATGGGGAACAATCATTAAGACCTGTTGTCCTTCTACAAACTCCCGATAGCGTGCTTTACGGTCATACCATGTCTTCTGTCTGGTTTGAGCCATACGCACATGACTCTGGGCTAAATTAGCGAGTTGAGCCAGGGTTTCTCGCAGCTTTAGGACATAAGGGACAACAGGGGCTCCTGTATCTTCAACTTGTCCCTTCCAATATTCTTTTAGCAGGGTTAAGGGTCCTCGGACCTTTCTTCCATAGAGTAGTTCAAAGGGGGAAAACCCGGTGGACTCCTGGGGAACTTCCCGATAGGCAAACAAGAGATGGGGTAGGTACTTCTCCCAGTTTGAATCTCTGTCAGTGAAGGCCCTCAGCATATTCTTCAGAGTGCCATTGAATCATTCACCAAGTCCATTTGTTTGGGGATGATACGGGGTCGTTCGGATCGCTCGTACTCCACAGGTGCGCCACAGACACTGGACCAGCTCTGACATGAACTGGGAGCCTTGGTCTGACAAGATCTCACTGGGGAATCCTACTCTGGTGAAAATGGTAACCAGGGCCTCGGCCACCTTGGCTGCAGAAATACTTGACAAGGCCACAGCTTCTGGATATTGGGTGGCATAGTCCACAACAGTGAGGATGTACTGCTTTCCAGATTTACTTGGTTTAGCCAGAGGTCCAATGATATCGACAGCTACTCTTTGAAAGGGTTCTTCTATTATAGGGAGCGGTTGCAGGGGTGCCTTTGGGTGATCTCCGGGTCGCCCTCTACGCTGACATATGTCGCAAGTTCGGCAGAAATGCGCTACGACTTGGGAAATCCCAGGCCAATAGAAAGATTGAGTCAATCATCTCTCAGTGCGGGTTTTGCCTTGATGGCCAGCAGTAGGAATGTCATGAGCAAGGTGTAATAGGGGAATTCTGTATTTCTGAGGAACAATCAGCTGTTTGCTATAAGTCCAGGGCTTATCTAGAGAGTCAGCATTGGTAACCCGATACAAAAGTCCATTTTCTCTGATAATTCTTTCCCCGTTCTCCCCAAACTGCCCTATCTCAGCTCGAGCTCTAAAACTAGCTACCTCTTGTCTAAACTGAACTTTATCCCAAGGAACACTCACATTGTCCCCACAAGAAGAACCACTCACAGGCTGTGACGGCAGTTCTGGTGGCCTCATTTCCATGGATGGGTTGTACACGACCACATTAGCTGCTCTCTTGGCTTGACTTCTGGTTACCGCACCGACAAAGTGGCAATGAAGATTTCCCACATCATTTCATAGAAGAGCGTCTGCAGGGAGGCCGCTCATCACACCGACCACGCATTGTTTTGCCCCAAAGCCATAATCCAGGGTCACATTCGCTCTTGGAATATATCTCTGGGTACCTCCAGCCAATTCAATGGCAATTCCTGGTCCCTTTTCAATTGCTTCTGGTTGAATTACTCGGGGATCGGATATGGTGAGAAAAGCCCCAGTGTCATGGAAGCCAACAACTTTTTGGCCATCCAGCACGACCTCCTGTAGATGTTTGTGCTGAAGATCAGAAGAACAGGTGGCTGGGGCTCGCACCCCATAGACTCCGGGTAGGGGAGCCAGGATATTAGAGTCACTTGGCAAGTCATCAGGGACTGAATCCAGCTCTTCTCCTGGTGAGGGTGTCTGTAGATAATGAACAGGCAAAGGCGGTCTGTAGCTGTCCTGCCTCTGAACACCTGGACATTGGAATTGCAGATGCCCAGGCTGCCCACATCTATAACATCTGCGCTCTGGGATTCTTCCTCCACGTCGTAGTCCCGAAGGTGGAGCAGGAGTAATGCGAGGCACAGTCACACGAAGGTCACCATGAGTTGATGGTCTAGTGGAATGGTGAATATTGGAGGCCGAAGGACCAGGGGCCGCCAGCGTTGGGGGGCTGGTAGTTTTTTTCTCACTGAGTAGTAGTTTTTTCCACTGAGACTTGATGGTGAGAGCCTCATCAGCTAGAGCTGCAGCTTCCTCCACAGTGGCTGGTCTCCTTTCACGCACCCATTCCCGGATCTCAGCGGGGCACTTGAAGTAAAACTGCTCTTTTAGGATGACTTGGAGGAAGGTCTCCCAAGTTAAGGCCTCCTCTCCCTCCAGCCAGCGATGACATATTTGTTTGAGTCTGTGGGCATACTTTTTGAAGGACACTTCCTCATCACAGGCTAAAGTACGGAACTGGGTCCTGTAAGTGTCTGGGGTCACAGCATAATGTTCTAGAATAGTCTGTTTAATCTCCGCATACTCACAGTTCCACCGAGGGTCCATAGCTCTATAGGCTGTGGCAGCTCCACCCTCTAAGAGCCCCACCAGATGTCGGACTCGCTCCCTTTCCGGGACTTCCATTAATCGACACTGATGCTCAAAGTCCTGGAAGAAGCCTTCAATGTCACCTGAAGCCTCATTAAACGGCTTGAAGTCTTTGCGGGACACTCTGGGGAGTTCCCTCATGGTGGGTGCTGGGGTTACAGTCTGTCTGGAGCTTCTAGCTGCTTCCACAGCGAGCTGCCTCTCCAGCAAAGCCCTCTCTTGAGCTCTATGAATGGCCTCCCTCTTATCTTCTATGGTAGCATCTTCTCCCAGCAATGCCAACTCCTCCTTGTACCACACAACCCACTGACTTTTATGGGTATTTACCTCCGGCTGCAGTCTTTCCTCCGTTTGCTGTGGGGATCCTTCCTCAGCGTCATCTTGCAGGCGAACTCCTTCCAAAGCCTCAATCAGCTGCTCCTTGGAGAGTCCCTTGTAGCTGACTCCCAGTTCACGGGCCTTTGTTTGTAGGTTCACCGCAATCCAGTTCTTGTACTCTGCGGTGCTGGTTCCACATGTTGATGGGCCGTTGTCCTCCATTCCTTCTGCTCTGATCCCACTGCTGCCACCAGTTTGTGATGGGGTATACGACAGAGCAAGAAGGGACAACAGGCCGAGGGACGATCCAACGAGATTTATTAAGGCAGAGAGCATACAACATCAAATATCCATAATGTCCTTGGAGTCCATGAGAAGTCCACAATAAGTCCACACAATGGAAACAAATCCGGGCACCTCACGATAGTCCTTGTGCCAGATGCGATAACAATAATCCTTGCAATAGTCCACAGGATTCCACACAATCCCATGGACGTCACGAGCTGGCCTCAACTCAGTTCGTGACTCCTTCACATCCGCACTCAAATCACAACTGATCTTAAAATAAGAATGTATTGTCAGGGCTCCTGGGATCAACCCATCTGAAGGGAGGTAGGGGTCACACCTACTATTCAATGGTTTGGTCCATCAGAAGATTCTAGAAATGTAAGGGCTCCACTGAGTCTACAGGATGTGTATTGTAGGTTATCTTCTGCTTAGGAAACAATAGCCAAAGTTCCACTAGCTGTTGACACAAGCCTAAATTAGATTATAGTCCAGGTACATCACAAGACATTGCAAAGTATTGGGGGAAGGAGACATGGTTAATTTACAGCAAATACAACCAGAGAAAAGTTAAATGACATATTATACAAAATAAAGGACAGGGCAAAACTACAAATCATGACGGGCGCTTTGGACTAAAGATGTATATGTCCGACATAAAGTACCCAGATAATTCGGTCCACCAAGGTGAGCGCTTTAGACTAAAGGTGTATATGTCCAACTGGGCGACAACAATTGATAAAGAACAAATAGATGAAACATAATATATTCCTAACATATGTGGTGCTTTATTTGAGCAGTTGCTCAATTGCTTAGTAATCATATGCTCATTTGCCTTTTGCCTTCTGGCTTCATTGCGCTGGCGCCCTTTTAGACCAGTGATTTCATCACCTGGCAACGACATGTTTGTCATGCCCATATGTGTGCTCTTACTGCACAGGCGCTATTCGGCCGGGCGACGCCGCGTTTTTTACTGTGCAAGTGCCGATCTGACTAATTATGGCATCGTCAAGTCGCTTGGTAACTATAGCTTCATTCGTCCTGTTGATTTTATTGCGCAGGCGCCGTTCTGATCAGCGATGTTATCGCTTGGTAATGACATGTCTGTTACGCCCACACTTTCTATTGCGCAGGCGCTATTTAGCCTGCTGACGCCGTGGCCTCCGGTTGTTGCCTGGCAACTACAATCTCAATACGCCTACTCTCATCTGCGCAGTGCAGATCTGCTCTGCGATGCTGCACCTCTCCAACTTGTTTCTGAACAACTTTATTGGTCTGCCTACAACGCTGACAAGATGGCCGCGACCATGCCTTTCTCTCCACCTCGTGGGTTAGTACTGATTTATTAATTATACAACATGTGATTTCTTTATATATAAGGACATGCTTCATGTTATTTCTCAGCGCTTCACCCTCCCTTGAGGAAGTCACACAGCGTGTGGCGATAAGCGTGGGGTTAGCTTTTCCCCTCTCCTTTACCCCACAGGTCATTCATTTTGCAGCTTTCACTTGGCACTTTACCCTCTGGTATGCTGGACATCTTTTTTGCACAAATTGCTGGTTTAGAGGTCATGGGACCTCTTTTCTAAATAGTCAGGTATTTTACCACCTTTGCTTACCTGATTTGGGGAACTTTCATTTAGGGGCTTTCTAGTTAATATTTTTTACAAACTTTTTGCCCCCTTTCTATCTATATGGTGCTGTGAATAGTGTTTTTTCTTGTATTTTCAGACCTCAATTATAAATGGTTATCTTATACATTACATTAACTGCTTTGATCATTGTATCTGAGTTAGTCTGTTATATATGTGTGGGAAGGAGGACTCCCAGACAGTGACTGGGCCGGTACCCAGTGCTAGGAACACTGAAGGTGAACCCACTGGACCACGGCAACGAACCTCCCCTGGGTGAGCGGACCAGGTGGACCACCCCCTATACAGGGAGTGTTAGGGACAGGCCCAGAGGAAACTATTACCGCGGCAGCTGGTACCTAGGGCAGAAGCAAAGAAGACTGGACCGGGATAGAACGGCAGGAACACAAGAGACAGGACCGGGGTAGAATAGCAGGAACCAGGAGACTGGACCGGGGTAGAACGGCAGGAACACAGGAGACTGGACCGGGGTAGAGCGGCAGGAACCCAGGAGACTGGACCAGTGTAGAACGGCAGGAACGCAGGAGACTGGACCGGGGTAGACCGGCAGGAACACAGGAGACTGGAGCTGTGGGCTGGCAAGGCAGGAACACTGGAACATAGGAGAGAACAGGTAACATATATGAGAGAGCGAGACAGGAGACGAAACGTGGAGGAAGCGGCGGCGGCGAACGCCAGCAAGAAGGGCCAGAATCACAAGGGAAGGCAAGTGACGATCAGGCAGCGTCACTAGGGGGCGACGGCCTGATATGGGAGTGTGGGGAGGAGCTCCCAGGTCAGGGTCCTCCTGACCATAGAGAGGACCTGGTGGAGTGACCGGCTCAGAGAGGAGGAAGTGCTCGTGCATGGAGAGAGCTGCGGGGAGCGCGCGCCCGGGAGGAAGCAAGCGCTGTCGTCAGAGCAGGGGCACAGACGGGGATGCGCCGGGAAGCTGCAATCTGGTGAGTCCGATGGGGCACAGGGAGCGGTGGCACAGCAGATGGAAGCGGTGACGTGACAGTACCCCCCTCCTTACGAGCCCCCCTCCCAAAGCTGGAGAGAAATCTTGCCAGAATCCGGGGAGCTTGAATGTTCTCCCGAGGTTCCCAAGATCTCTCCTCGGGGCCAAAACCTTTCCAATCGACCAGAAACACTGGGGGGTGCGGGTGGTAGTGGCATAGAATTGGTTGAGGACCACAGGTTTCAGAAGAGAAACATGAAACGAATTGGGGATGCGAAGCGAGGCAGGGACCTTTAACTTGTAAGAGACGTCGTTGATGCGGGACAAGACCTCGAAGGGTCCAATATACCGGGGACCCAATTTGTGCGAAGGAATCCTAAGGCGGATGAAATTGGAGGATAACCACACTCTGTCGCCAGGATGATAGAGAGGTGGATCCAAGCGCCTTTTGTCTGCGTGTCTCTTCATCTGAACCTGCGCTTGTTCCAGAGCGGTTTTGGTCTCCTGCCAGATCCTGGAGAACTCCCCAGACAGAAGATCAGCAGCCGGCACACCCGAGACAGGAGGATCTGGTAGAGGTACGCCTGGATGTAGCCCGTAGACGATAAAGAAGGGAGACTTGGCAGAAGATTCGATGGCGTGTTTGTTATACGCAAATTCGGCCCATGGGAGAAAGTCAGATCAGTCGTTCTGGTGAGCGTTGGAGAAGTGACGGAGGTAATTAACCAAAATTTGGTTAGTATGCTCTGCTTGACCGTTGGTCTGAGGGTGATAAGTGGAGGAGAAATCCAGCATGATGTTCATAAACATGCAGAGCGCTTTCCAAAATCGGGAGGTGAACTGGACTCCTCCATCAGAGACAATACGTTGAGGGAAGCCATGGAGACAAAAAATATGGTGGATAAAAATCTTTGCCAATTCAGGAGCCGAAGGGAGTCCAGACAGGGGAATGAAATGGGCCATCTTGGAGAATCTATCCACAATGACCAAGATGACAGTACATCCAGAAGAGCGAGGTAGGTCAGTGATAATGTCCATAGCAATGTACTGCCAGGGAGCCGAAGGAACTGGAAGCGGGTGCAAGAGTCCAGAAGGTAATTGCCTGGGAACCTTGTTTTTGGCACAGGATGGACACGAGGCTAAAAAGCTACGAACATCTTGGGGAAGAGTAGGCCACCAATAGTAGTGTGAGACCAGACGAAGGGTCTCAACCCAACATGGCCTGCAATCTTGGAAGCATGATCCCAATGCAGGACTTGTTTCCGGTTGGTCACTGGGACGAAGGTCTTACCCGGTGGTAGAGTAGACAACCTGAGGGGTGCCACTGTGATGATCTTGGAGGGATCCAGGATGTGCGTAAGGTCTTCCTCGGCATCGACCGCAAGAAAGGATCTGGACAACGCATCAGCCTTGAGGGTCTTACTACCCGGGCAAAAGTGCAATTAAAAATCGAACTGAGCGAAAAACAAAGACCATCTTGCTTGTCGTGGATTTAGTCTCTGTGCCGATCGGATGTAAGCCAAGTTCTTATGGTCTGTGTAGATCTTAAAAGGATGCACAGCTCCTTCCAAAAGGTACCGCCACTCCTGCAACTCCATCTTGATGGTCAATAGCTCCCTGTCACCAATGGAGTAACTGCGTTCCGGAGAGGAGAGCGTCTTCGAGAAGAAGCCGCAGGTGACCAGTCGCCCGGACGGGGATCGCTGGGAGAGTACGGCTCCGGCCCTGATGGCAGAAGCATCCACCTCCAAAATAAAAGGTTTGTTAGTCTCCGGGCGGTGAAGGACTGGAGCAGAAGCAAAGGCTTGTTTCAGGGCAAGGAAGGATTCTTCGGCCTCTGAGGTCCAAACATGCGGGTTGGCCCCCTTACGAATCAGAGAGGAGATGGGTGCGGTCAAGGACGAAAAATGAGGGATGAATTGCCGGTAGTAATTGGCAAAACCCAGGAATCGTTGAATTGGCTTGACTCCATGAGGTTGCGGCCAGTTGAGCATGGTTGACACTTTCTCTGGATCCATGCTTAAGCCTGAATCAGAAACAATGTACCCCAGGAACGGAAGAGAGGTTTGTTCAAAGGAGCATTTCTCCAGTTTCGCATACAAGCGATTCTCCCTCAGGCGTGAGAGAACTAGACGAACACTCTTCCTATGGGTAGCCAAATCTGAGGAAAACACAAGAATGTCGTCCAGATACACTACCACACAAGAGTACAGGAGATCTCGGAAAATGTCATTCACGAATTCCTGGAACACTGCGGGAGCATTGCACAAGCCGAGGGGCATGACCAAATACTCGTAGTGGCCATCCGTGGTGTTGAACACGGTCTTCCATTCGTCACCAGGGCGAATGTGGATGAGATTGTAGGCCCCACGGAGATCCAGTTTGGTGAAAATTCGTGCCCCCCGCAATCGATCAAACAGCTCAGGAATAAGGGGCAGCGGGTACTTGTTCTTGATAGTGATATCATTGAGGCCCCAGTAGTCGATGCATGGACGAAGAGCCCCATCCTTCTTCTTCACGAAAAAGAAGCCCGCGCCTGCGGGTGAGGAAGACTTCCGGATAAAGCCTCTAGCCAGATTTTCCTGGACGTACTCGGACATGGCTCGAGATTCGAGAGGATTCAAGGGATAAATTTGAAGGATAAAAGGAGCAGGGGGCGCGCTGAAGTGGCAGTTGAGAGAGAGTGTGACAGGAGGCAGGAAGCAGGGTGACTTGGAGGGAGCCGTGGTAACGGGCGGTGTGTGTGTGAGAGACAACGACCGGAGACTGTGAGGAGGATGCTGCGCACTCACCGACAAGTGAGACGTGAGAGACTTTTACCGGAGGCCACTTCCCGCCCACATTCTCAGAGGGCCACGCCCGCCATCCCCACCCCCTCTGAGGGAGATCCGTTACCTCAAGCCGCGGCTGCGACTACACGTAAAATGGCCACAGAGGCCTGGACACTGCCTCCCGGCCTTCTCCCCCTGCGACTACCCTGTCATCAACGGCCTCAAGGGACGCCACCTCGCCATAGGCGACAGTAGAGGCCCTCGTCCTGGCTATGGAGGGACCCTTTAGCAGAGGACGACTACTCGTCATTTGGGGGGGAACTGCGTCATTACCGCGCCCCCATCAGCACTGTTTCTTCAGGGCCTGTTGCGCCCCACCAGCATCGTTTTCATCAGGGCCTGTTGCGCCCCACCGGCATTGCTTCTTCAGGGCATGTTGCACCCCACCGGCACCGTTTCTTCAGGGCCTGTTGCGCCCCACCGGCATCATTTCTTCAGGGCCTGTTGCACCCCACCGGCACCGTTTCTTCAGGGCCTGTTGTGCCCCACCAGCATTGTTTCTTTAGGGCCTGTTGCATCCCACCGGCATAGTTTCTTCAGGGCCTGATGAGCCCAAACCTTCCCGGAGGAACGAAGCGTCAAGGCGGCCGCATCAACGACCTCTAGGCGGCCGCATCTGCGATCCCGAGCGACGCATGGAAGGATAAGTGGACTTTAGAAATAAGTGCCATAGTTTGGCCATAGTCCGGCCTCCGACACCCGGACTAGCCGGGTTACTCCCAGTTACATAAAAAGTATTGTTTATTTTGTTGAGTCCCTGCGAGGACAAATTGTTGTTACCCCTTTTTGCTTGTTCAGCATAGCCTTAGCGGCTCCAATTTATGAAAGTTGATTATACAAGTCATACCCTGTTTCGTGTCTCGTCACTGTATCCTGAGAATCTGCTATACCCCTACACTTGGCGTAGTCGGCAGGATGCAGTCTCCGAGCGCGAACAGTGGTGCCCCCCGATCAGGGAGGAGCTGTCAACTCTACATATAATGAGGGTCCCCGCTCCAGCATTTCATTGGGGGCCATGCTGAACAACCTGCCTAGATTTTCCAGCTCCAATACTAAGTTATGGAGCTGGACAGAGCGGATGCGGGGGCTCTTTCGGATGCACCCAATGACCCCTGATCTGGAAGCAGAGGTAGCACTCATGGCACTGGATGGGGAGGTACGGAGGTCAGTGATGTTGAAACCTCCGGGGCAACGCAACACTTTTGAAAAAGGCAGTCGAGGAGCCTCAGTGGGTGGATGAGATGAAGCAAGAGCTGAAAAATATTAAGGGCGAGTTGGCAGAAGTAAAGAGAAGAACCGAGACCGGGACTGGACAACCTAGCTTTAACCCCGGCTCCTGGGGATCACGCTTCCCGTGGGGTGGTCAGCCTACACAGGCCCGGTGTTTTGAGTGTGGAGAACCAGGTCACTTCGCCCGAGAGTGTCCGCGACGTGGGAGATACCCACCCCTGGCGGCCATTAAACTAAAGGACTCCTGGCTGGGGGGACGCCGCTCGGAGCCGAAAACCACAACTAGGGGTGGTGGAAGTCCCGAAGATCTGGTAGCAAAGTGTCCGGTGGTTTGGGCAGAAGTGGAGGGCGGGGCCGTCCGGTGTCTGGTGGACACGGGGTCAAAAGTAACCACCATGCCTGCAACGTACTTTCAACAAAACTTCCCGGAGGCAGCAAGACCCCAGTGGGGGCCCATGATCAGGCTAATAGCCGCCAACCAATTGCCGGTCCGGGTTGCCGGGGTAGTGTGGGTGCAGGTGACGTTGTGCGGTAAATCCCTTGGCCGCAGAGGAGTGGTGCTAACTCGAGAAGCTGATCAACGGCACCCCGTCACCCTAGGCATGAATATTTTACGAGAGTTCGGCAACTTACTACTAAATGATCCCACACAGAAGATTCTGAAGCAGTGGGGTTCTCGCACAGCTCAGGAAAAGGTATTCCAGCAGCTGGTGCGAGGTGCGCGGGTGCATCAGGACTGCCAGGAGGGCGAGGCTCTAGGCAAGGTCATCACGTCAGCGGCTCCCCTGCTTGTGCTACCTCCTGGACAGACAGTGGTGGCCCTGCCGATTCGAGCCCCGATACCTTTGGAGGGCGTGGAGGTGCAGGTGAAGCCGTGTCACTCGGAGTGTTTACCTCCTGGCATACTGGTGGCCCGTTTCCTGGCTACGGTGCAAAAAGGAACCATCCTGGAACGCTGTGTTAACCTTGAAGACCAAGACACCGTTCTGAAAGCACGGACTGTACTGGCCAAACTAGTAAGGCCCTTGGAAGAAGTGTTGCAGGCTTCTGTGGTTCAATTACGAGTACACCCCGAGGATCCTTGGGAAGTAACAATTCGAACCTTACAGGCCCACGAAGTCTCGGCACAAGAGAAGGGCCGAAATATTTTGGAGCAGATGCGGGCCAAGCTTTCTGGGTTAACTGCAGCCCAACTCTCACAGGTAAAAACATTGCTTGGACAGTACCATGAAGTATTTGCTAGTCATGAGGATGATTTTGGGTGTACCACCGCCATCACTCACGAAATCCCCACAGCCGGAGCGGCCCCTATCCGGGAACGATATCGACAAATTCCGCCACAACTCTATCAAGAGGTGAAAACTTTGCTGGCCCAAATGCTGCGAAAAGGGGTGATACGGGAAAGTCAAAGCCCCTGGGCGGCCCCAATCGTGTTGGTCTGGAAGAAAGACAGTACATGACGATTCTGTGTGGATTATTGTAAACTGAATGCTTGCACTATTAAAGACTCATACCCACTGCCCCGCATATAAGAATCCCTGTCCACCTTGGGGAAGGCAACATATTTTTCGACCCTGGACTTGGCCAGTAGGTACTGGCAGGTGCCCATGTCAGGAGAAGATAGGGCCAAGACGGCATTCATATTGCCCATGGGACTGTTTGAGTTTAATCGGATGCCGTTTGGACTGGCCAACGCCCCCGGGACCTTTCAGCGATTGATGGAGTGGTGTCTGGGAGATCTTAATTTTGAGGCCACGTTGATCTACCTGGACGACATCATTGTCTATGCCGCCACCTTCGAGGACCACCTGAAGCGGCTGGGACAGGTACTCAGCCGGTTGCAAAAGTATGGGTTGAAGGTGAAGCCTCAGAAATGCCACCTATTTCGCTCTCAGATTGAGTATCTAGGTCATGTCGTTTCGGCAGAGGGTGTGAGGCCATCCCGGGAGAAGGTTGCTGCTATCCAGGAATGGCCTACCCCCGAGACGGTGACAGATGTGCGGGCATTTCTGGGGTTAGCCGGATATTACCGTCATTTCGTGAAGAATTTTGCATGTCGAGCTCGAGCCCTGCATGACCTGCTGAAGGGGGCTCCCGCTGGGGCCAATGGGCGGAAAATCCAGTGGCAACACCCTCAGGAAGAAGACTTCCGAGACGTCTAGGCTGTGCTCTCAGTAAAAGGACTAAGGAAAAAGAAAAAGCGCAATAGGGTCTTATCTGGGTGGAAAATGGAATAAAGACTGATGAAATCTACTCACCCTTTCCAGGAAAGATATAGGCATATAGACCAATGTCAGCTTGCTGCACGCCCGAAGGTCCACTCCGTGACCACCAATATAGATCCTTTTGGATAGAATATTAATCTCAGGCTTAATGTGCGCTGCTGGACCAGATAAAATTACTACCAAATGAGAAGTTTAACCATTTATTTTCCCAACGTGTTTCAAAGTGTGAACCACTTCTTCCTCAGGGGATGACATGTAGTGAACAGATACAACCTTCTCTGGTTAAATACATACAGTGTTTGAATTTAGGCACCAAAGAAACATGTGATGGAAGGACAAATGTCAAAGTTCAAGGGTTAATAGTGCGCTAAAATGCATTTACAATTATTCTTATTAATTCTCATTTTAACCCTTTTGTATTCATGTTACAGATAGTGTATTTAAAATAAAAGAAAAAAAGGAAAAGAAAAAAAGAAGAAAAGAAGAAAAAAAGAAGAAACAACTTCCATGTACCGAAAAAAGATTACACGGAGGGTGAAACGAACTCGCTGACAAAAGGTGTCATAGACAAGAGTCACTACCACTAGGCTGGGGAAGATTTCATTTGGGAGAGTAAGATATATCTCTGGGAAAGAACAATCCATTAAAAATGTATATTTAATTGGAACTATTAAAATGTAAAAAATATGTTATAAAAAATCACATTTATTAAAAAACCGAATGTATGTGATAAATAAAAATTATATTAATATATGTGTGAATACAAATTATTCTGCGAGATTGAGTCTATAAAAACATCAAAATGATTTGTGGTGCACCGCAGAGAGAAAGGACTCACAGAGACGCCGAACAGAAACCACTTCATAAGAACGAGATCGCACCCAGAAACCGAGACTACATTTACTATTAACAATATTTTAGAAGAAATAAATGAAGAATATAATGGATATAATGAAAATCCCTACATTATTATAGATTACCTTATACTGATAAATCCTTATTTTAATGAGAACGCTCTACTAAAAAGGAAGAGAAATATAAAAAACATTCAGTCAGAATATGCCCCAAGAAATTGTTAGAAGGAAAATATGCAATTAAAAATTACACTTATAAAAAAACTTCGGTAATTTCGTTGAGTCCGTTAGGTTTCAGTGTATTCAATCTATAGATCCAGAAAACCTCTTTGCGATTTAGTTGTCCAATTCTGTCAGGGTAATCACTGGGTATATGTTCAATAGGGGTAATTCTGAATCCATTATAGTTTTTTTCATGTTTTAAAGCAAAGAGTCTAGAAAGACCGTGCTGCATAAAACCTATTTTGATATTATGTCTATGGGAATTAACCCTCCGATGTAAGGGCTGGGTTGTTCTTCCTACATATTGCTTTTTGCAATCACATTCAATTACATATATAACGAATTCAGTGGCACAACTTAAAAAACTTTTGATAGGAAAACATTCCTTAGTAAAAGTGGATTCAAAGGTTTTTATCTTATGTGAAATAATTTTGCAGCATAAACAATTTCTTCTGCCACATTTATATATACCTGAAACTGGATTTGGTGGGGAGGACAATGATTCTATTCTAAGACGACTCGGAGCTACTAGATTTTTAATAGTGGGTGCTCTACGAAAAGTAATACCAGGATTTCTAGGTAGAATTTTGCATAAAACAGGATCATTTAAAAGGACATGCCAGTTACGAGTCAGAATCTCCCTAATTTTAATATTCTCAGCACAATATCGTGTAATGAAATTACTTGTGAATTTTCTATTATCAGTTCCGGTAATTTTCGTTGGATTAATTAATGATTTTTGTGAGAGATCTTTGCATGTGTTATAAGCATTTTTTACCAAATCCGCAGGATATTTCTTGGCTAGAAACCTTTTCCTCAAAATTTCAGCCTGATATCAAAATCCCCCATATCCGTACAATTTTTTCTAATTCTTTTATATTGGTTAGCAGGTATATTTTTTAACCATTTACTAAAATGCCCACTGCTGAAGGGTATGTAACTATTCTTATCAACATGTTTAAAAAAGGTTTTGGTTAAAACATTTTAACCAAAGATCACTCACAAGGATCTATATTGGTGGTCACGGAAAGGACCTTCGGGCGTGCAGCAAGCTGACATTGGTCTATATGCCTATATCTTTCCTGGAAAGGGTGAGTAGATTTCATCAGTCTTTATTCCATTTTCCACCCAGATAAGACCCTATTGCGCTTTTTCTTTTTCCTTAGTCCTTTTACTGAGAGCACAGCCTAGACGTCTCGGAAGTCTTCTTCCTGAGGGTGTTGCCACTGGATTTTCCGCCCATTGGCCCCAGCGGGAGCCCCCTTCAGCAGGTCGTGCAGGGCTCGAGCTCGACATGCAAAATTCTTCACAAAATGACGGTAATATCCGGCTAACCCCAGAAATGCCCGCACATCTGTCACCGTCTCGAGGGTAGGCCATTCCTGGATAGCAGCAACCTTCTCCCGGGATGGCCTCACACCCTCTGCCGAAACGACATGACCTAGATACTCAATCTGAGAGCGAAATAGGTGGCATTTCTGAGGCTTCACCTTCAACCCATACTTTTGCAACCGGCTGAGTACCTGTCCCAGCCGCTTCAGGTGGTCCTCGAAGGTGGCGGCATAGACAATGATGTCGTCCAGGTAGATCAACGTGGCCTCAAAATTAAGATCTCCCAGACACCACTCCATCAATCGCTGAAAGGTCCCGGGGGCGTTGGCCAGTCCAAACGGCATCCGATTAAACTCAAACAGTCCCATGGGCAATATGAATGCCGTCTTGGCCCTATCTTCTTCTGACATGGGCACCTGCCAGTACCCACTGGCCAAGTCCAGGGTCGAAAAATATGTTGCCTTCCCCAAGGTGGACAGGGATTCTTCTATGCGGGGCAGTGGGTATGAGTCTTTACTAGTGCAAGCATTCAGTTTACAATAATCCACACAGAATCGTCATGTACTGTCTTTCTTCCAGACCAACACGATTGGGGCCGCCCAGGGGCTTTGACTTTCCCGTATCACCCCTTTTCGCAGCATTTGGGCCAGCAAAGTTTTCACCTCTTGATAGAGTTGTGGCGGAATTTGTCGATATCGTTCCCGGATAGGGGCCGCTCCGGCTGTGGGGATTTCGTGAGTGATGGCGGTGGTACACACAAAATCGTCCTCATGACTAGCAAATACTTCATGGTACTGTCCAAGCAATGTTTTTACCTGTGAGAGTTGGGCTGCAGTTAACCCAGAAAGCTCGGCCCGCATCTGCTCCAAAATATTTCGGCCCTTCTCTTGTGCCGAGACTTCGTGGGCCTGTAAGGTTCGAATTGTTACTTCCCAAGGATCCTCGGGGTGTACTCGTAATTGAACCACAGGAGCCTGCAACACTTCTTCCAAGGGCCTTACTAGTTTGGCCAGTACAGTCCGTGCTTTCAGAACGGTGTCTTGGTCTTCAAGGTTAACGCAGCGTTCCAGGATGGTTCCTTTTTGCACCGTAGCCAGGAAACGGGCCACCAGTATGCCAGGAGGTAAACACTCCGAGTGACACGGCTTCACCTGCACCTCCACGCCCTCCAAAGGTATCGGGGCTCGAATCGGCAGGGCCACCACTGTCTGTCCAGGAGGTAGCACAAGCAGGGGAGCCGCTGACGTGATGACCTTGCCTAGAGCCTCGCCCTCCTGGCAGTCCTGATGCACCCGCGCACCTCGCACCAGCTGTTGGAATACCTGTTCCTGAGCTGTGCGAGAACCCCACTGCTTCAGAATCTTCTGTGTGGGATCATTTAGTAGTAAGTTGCCGAACTCTCGTAAAATATTCATGCCTAGGGTGACGGGGTGCCGTTGATCAGCTTCTCGAGTTAGCACCACTCCTCTGCGGCCAAGGGATTTACCGCACAACGTCACCTGCACCCACACTACCCCGGCAACCCGGACCGGCAATTGGTTGGCGGCTATTAGCCTGATCATGGGCCCCCACTGGGGTCTTGCTGCCTCCGGGAAGTTTTGTTGAAAGTACGTTGCAGGCATGGTGGTTACTTTTGACCTCGTGTCCACCAGACACCGGACGGCCCCGCCCTCCACTTCTGCCCAAACCACCGGACACTTTGCTACCAGATCTTCGGGACTTCCACCACCCCTAGTTGTGGTTTTCGGCTCCGAGCGGCGTCCCCCCAGCCAGGAGCCCTTTAGTTTAATGGCCACCAGGGGTGGGTATCTCCCACGCCGCGGACACTCTCGGGCGAAGTGACCTGGTTCTCCACACTCAAAACACCAGGCCTGTGTAGGCTGACCACCCCACGGGAAGCGTGATCCCCAGGAGCCGGGGTTAAAGCTAGGTTGTCCAGTCCCGGTCTCGGTTCTTCTCTTTACTTCTGCCAACTCGCCCTTAATATTTTTCAGCTCTTGCTTCATCTCATCCACCCACTGAGGCTCCTCGACTGCCTTTTTCAAAAGTGTTGCGTTGCCCCGGAGGTTTCAACATCACTGACCTCCGTACCTCCCCATCCAGTGCCATGAGTGCTACCTCTGCTTCCAGATCAGGGGTCATTGGGTGCATCCGAAAGAGCCCCCGCATCCGCTCTGTCCAGCTCCATAACATAGTATTGGAGCTGGAAAATCTAGGCAGGTTGTTCAGCATGGCCCCCAATGAAATGCTGGAGCGGGGACCCACATTATTTGTAGAGTTGACAGCTCCTCCCTGATCGGGGGGCACCACTGTTTGCGCTCGGAGACTGCATCCTGCCGACTACGCCAAGTGTAGGGGTATAGCAGATTCTCAGGATACAGTGACGAGACACGAAACAGGGTATGACTTGTATAATCAACTTTTATAAATTGAAGCCGCTAAGGCTATGCTGAACAAGCAAAAAGGGGTAACAACAATTTGTCCTCGCAGGGACTCAACAAAATAAACAATACTTTTTATGTAACTGGGAGTAACCCGGCTAGTCCGGGTGTCGGAGGCCGGACTATGGCCAAACTATGGCACTTATTTCTAAAGTCCACTTATCCTTCCATGCGTTGCTCGGGATCGCAGATGCGGCCGCCTAGAGGTCGTTGATGCAGCCGCCTTGACGCTTCGTTCCTCCGGGAAGGTTTGGGCTCATCAGGCCCTGAAGAAACTATGCCGGTGGGATGCAACAGGCCCTAAAGAAACAATGCTGGTGGGGCACAACAGGCCCTGAAGAAACGGTGCCGATGGGGCGCAACAGGCCCTGAAGAAACGGTGCCGGTGGGGCGCAACAGGCCCTGAAGAAATGATGCCGGTGGGGCGCAACAGGCCCTGAAGAAACGGTGCCGGTGGGGTGCAACATGCCCTGAAGAAGCAATGCCGGTGGGGCGCAACAGGCCCTGATGAAAACGATGCTGGTGGGGCGCAACAGGCCCTGAAGAAACAGTGCTGATGGGGGCGCGGTAATGACGCAGTTCCCCCCCAAATGACGAGTAGTCGTCCTCTGCTAAAGGGTCCCTCCGTAGCCAGGACGAGGGCCTCTACTGTCGCCTATGGCGAGGTGGCGTCCCTTGAGGCCGTTGATGACAGGGTAGTCGCAGGGGGAGAAGGCCGGGAGGCAGTGTCCAGGCGTCTGTGGCCATTTTACGTGTAGTCGCAGCCACGGCTTGAGGTAACGGATCTCCCTCAGAGGGGGTGGGGATGGCGGGCGTGGCCCTCTGAGAATGTGGGCGGGAAGTGGCCTCCGGTAAAAGTCTCTCACGTCTCACTTGTCGGTGAGTGCGCAGCATCCTCCTCACAGTCTCCGGTCGTTGTCTCTCACACACACACCGCCCGTTACCACGGCTCCCTCCAAGTCACCCTGCTTCCTGCCTCCTGTCACACTCTCTCTCAACTGCCACTTCAGCGTGCCCCCTGCTCCTTTTATCCTTCGAATTTATCCCTTGAATCCTCTCGAATCTCGAGCCATGTCCGAGTACGTCCAGGAAAATCTGGCTAGAGGCTTTATCCGGAAGTCTTCCTCACCCGCAGGCGCGGGCTTCTTTTTCGTGAAGAAGAAGGATGGGGCTCTTCGTCCATGCATCGACTACTGGGGCCTCAATGATATCACTATCAAGAACAAGTACCCGCTGCCCCTTATTCCTGAGCTGTTTGATCGATTGCGGGGGGCACGAATTTTCACCAAACTGGATCTCCGTGGGGCCTACAATCTCATCCGCATTCGCCCTGGTGACGAATGGAAGACCGTGTTCAACACCACGGATGGCCACTACAAGTATTTGGTCATGCCCCTCGGCTTGTGCAATGCTCCCGCAGTGTTCCAAGAATTCGTGAATGACATTTTCCGAGATCTCCTGTACTCTTGTGTGGTAGTGTATCTGGACGACATTCTTGTGTTTTCCTCGGATTTGGCTACCCATAGGAAGAATGTTCGTCTAGTTCTCTCACGCCTGAGGGATAATCGATTGTATGCGAAACTGGAGAAATGCTCCTTTGAACAAACCTCTCTTCCATTCCTGGGGTACATTGTTTCTGATTCAGGCTTAAGCATGGATCCAGAGAAAGTGTCAGCCGTGCTCAACTGGCCGCAACCTCATGGAGTCAAGCCAATTCAACGATTCCTGGGTTTTGCTAATTACTACCGGCAATTCATCCCTCATTTTTCGTCCTTGACCGCACCCATCTCCTCTCTGATTCGTAAGGGGGCCAACCCGCATGTTTGGACCTCAGAGGCCGAAGAATCCTTCCTTGCCCTGAAACAAGCCTTTGCTTCTGCTCCAGTCCTTCACCGCCCGGAGACTAACAAACCTTTTATTTTGGAGGTGGATGCTTCTGCCATCGGGGCCGGAGCCGTACTCTCCCAGCGATCCCCGTCCGGGCGACTGGTCACCTGCGGCTTCTTCTTGAAGACGCTCTCCTCTCCGGAATGCAGTTACTCCATTGGTGACAGGGAGCTTTTGACCATCAAGATGGCGTTGCAGGAGTGGCGGTACCTTTTGGAAGGAGCTGTGCATCCTTTTAAGATCTACACAGACCATAAGAACTTGGCTTACATCCGATCGGCACAGAGACTAAATCCACGACAAGCAAGATGGTCTTTGTTTTTCGCTCGGTTCGATTTTTAATTGCACTTTTGCCCGGGTAGTAAGAACCTCAAGGCTGATGCGTTGTCCAGATCCTTTCTTGCGGTCGATGCCGAGGAAGACCTTACGCACATCCTGGATCCCTCCAAGATCATCACAGTGGCACCCCTCAGGTTGTCTACCCTACCACCGGGTAAGACCTTCGTCCCAGTGACCAACCGGAAACAAGTCCTGCATTGGGGTCATGCTTCCAAGATTGCAGGCCATGTTGGGTTGAGACCCTTCGTCTGGTCTCACGCTACTATTGGTTGCCTGCTCTTCCCCAAGATGTTCGTAGCTTTTTAGCCTCGTGTCCATCCTGTGCCAAAAACAAGGTTCCCAGGCAATTACCTTCTGGACTCTTGCACCCGCTTCCAGTTCCTTCGGCTCCCTGGCAGTACATTGCTATGGACATTATCACTGACCTACCTCGCTCTTCTGGATGTACTGTCATCTTGGTCATTGTGGATAGATTCTCCAAGATGGCCCATTTCATTCCCCTGTCTGGACTCCCTTCGGCTCCTGAATTGGCAAAGATTTTTATCCACCATATTTTTTGTCTCCATGGCTTCCCTCAACGTATTGTCTCTGATGGAGGAGTCCAGTTCACCTCCCGATTTTGGAAAGCGCTCTGCATGTTTATGAACATCATGCTGGATTTCTCCTCCACTTATCACCCTCAGACCAACGGTCAAGCAGAGCATACTAACCAAATTTTGGTTAATTACCTCCGTCACTTCTCCAACGCTCACCAGAACGACTGGTCTGACTTTCTCCCATGGGCCGAATTTGCGTATAACAAACACGCCATCGAATCTTCTGCCAAGTCTCCCTTCTTTATCGTCTACGGGCTACATCCAGGCGTACCTCTACCAGATCCTCCTGTCTCGGGTGTGCCGGCTGCTGATCTTCTGTCTGGGGAGTTCTCCAGGATCTGGCAGGAGACCAAAACCGCTCTCGAACAAGCGCAGGTTCAGATGAAGAGACACGCAGACAAAAGGCGCTTGGATCCACCTCTCTTTCATCCTGGCGACAGAGTGTGGTTATCCTCCAAGTTCATCCGCCTTAGGATTCCTTCGCACAAATTGGGTCCCCGGTATATTGGACCCTTCGAGGTCTTGTCCCGCATCAACGACGTCTCTTACAAGGTAAAGGTCCCTGCCTCGCTTCGCATCCCCAATTCGTTTCATGTTTCTCTTCTGAAACCTGTGGTCCTCAACCAATTCTATGCCACTACCACCCGCACCCCCCAGTGTTTCTGGTCGATTGGAAAGGTTTTGGCCCCAAGGAGAGATCTTGGGAACCTCGGGAGAACATTCAAGCTCCCCGGATTCTGGCAAGATTTCTCTCCAGCTTTGGGAGGGGGGCACGTAAGGAGGGGGGTACTGTCACGTCACCGCTTCCATCTGCCGTGCCACCGCTCCCTGTGCCCCATCGGACTCACCAGATTGCAGCTTCCCGGCGCATCCCCGTCTGTGCCCCTGCTCTGATGACAGCGCTTGCTTCCTCCCGGGCGCACGCTCCCCGCAGCTCTCTCCATGCACGAGCACTTCCTCCTCTCTGAGCCGGTCACTCCACCAGGTCCTCTCTATGGTCAGGAGGACCCTGACCTGGGAGCTCCTCCCCACGCTCCCATATCAGGCCGGCGCCCCCTAGTGACGCTGCCTGATCGTCACTTGCCTTCCCTTGTGATTCTGGCCCCTCTTGCTGGCGTTCGCCGCTGCTTCCTCCACGTTTCGTCTCCTGTCTTGCTCTCTCATATATGTTACCTGTTCTCTCCTATGTTCCAGTGTTCCTGCCTTGCCAGCACACAGCTCCAGTCTCCTGTGTTCCTGCCGGTCTACCCAGGTCCAGTCTCCTGCATTCCTGCCGTTCTACCCTGGTCCAGTCTCCTGGGTTCCTGCCGCTGTACCCCGGTCCAGTCTCCTGTGTTCCTGCCGTTCTACCCCAGTCCAGTCTCCTGGTTCCTGCCATTCTACCCCGGTCCTGTCTCTTGTGTTCCTGTCGTTCTTCCCCGGTCCAGTCTTCTTTGCTTCTGCCCTAGGTACCAGCTGCCGCGGTAATAGTTTCCTCTGGGCCTGTCCCTAACACTCCCTGTATAGGGGGTGGTCCACCTGGTCCGCTCACCCAGGGGAGGTTCGTTGCCGTGGTCCAGTGGGTTCACCTTCAGTGTTCCTAGCACTGGGTACCGGCCCAGTCACTGTCTGGGAGTCCTCCTCCCCACACATATATAACAGGCTAACTCAGATACAATGATCAAAGCAGTTAATGTAATGTATAAGATAACCATTTATAATTGAGGTCTGAAAATACAAGAAAAAACACTATTCACAGCACCATATAGATAGAAAGGGGGCAAAAAGTTTGTAAAAAATATTAACTAGAAAGCCCCTAAATGAAAGTTCCCCAAATCAGGTAAGCAAAGGTGGTAAAATACCTGACTATTTAGAAAAGAGGTCCCATGACCTCTAAACCAGCAATTTGTGCAAAAAAGATGTCCAGCATACCAGAGGGTAAAGTGCCAAGTGAAAGCTGCAAAATGAATGACCTGTGGGGTAAAGGAGAGGGGAAAAGCTAACCCCACGCGTATCGCCACACGCTGTGTGACTTCCTCAAGGGAGGGTGAAGCGCTGAGAAATAACATGAAGCATGTCCTTATATATAAAGAAATCACATGTTGTATAATTAATAAATCAGTACTAACCCACGAGGTGGAGAGAAAGGCATGGTCGCGGACATCTTGTCAGCGTTGTAGGCAGACCAATAAAGTTGTTCAGAAATAAGTTGGAGAGGTGCAGCGTCGCAGAGCAGATCTGCACCTGCGCAGATGAGAGTAGGCGTATTGAGATTGTAGTTGCCAGGCAACAACCGGAGGCCACAGCGTCAGCAGGCTAAATAGCGCCTGCGCAATAGAAAGTGTGGGTGTAACAGACATGTCATTACCAAGCGATAACATCGCTGATCAGAACGGCGCCTGCGCAATAAAATCAACAGGACGAATGAAGCTATAGTTACCAAGCGACTTGACGATGCCATAATTAGTCAGATCGGCGCTTGCACAGTAAAAACCGCGGCGTCGCCCGGCCGAATAGCGCCTGTGCAGTAAGAGCACACATATGGGCATGACAAACATGTCGTTGCCAGGTGATGAAATCACTGGTCTAAAAGGGCGCCAGCGCAATGAAGCCAGAAGGCAAAAGGCAAATGAGCATATGATTACTAAGCAATTGAGCAACTGCTCAAATAAAGCACCACATATGTTAGGAATATATTATGTTTCATCTATTTGTTCTTTATCAATTGTTGTCGCCCAGTTGGACATATACACCTTTAGTCTAAAGCGCTCACCTTGGTGGACCGAATTATCTGGGTACTTTATGTCGGACATATACATCTTTAGTCCAAAGCGCCTGTCATGATTTGTAGTTTTGCCCTGTCCTGTATTTTGTATAATATGTCATTTAACTTTTCTCTGGTTGTATTTGCTGTAAATTAACCATGTCTCCTTCCCCCAATACTTTGCAATGTCTTGTGATGTACCTGGACTATAATCTAATTTAGGCTTGTGTCAACAGCTAGTGGAACTTTGGCTATTGTTTCCTAAGCAGAAGATAACCTACAATACACATCCTGTAGACTCAGTGGAGCCCTTACATTTCTGGAATCTTCTGATGGACCAAACCATTGAATAGTAGGTGTGACCCCTACCCCCCTTCAGATGGGTTGATCCCAGGAGCCCTGACAATACATTCTTATTTTAAGATCAGTTGTGATTTGAGTGCGGATGTGAAGGAGTCACGAACTGAGTTGAGGCCAGCTCGTGACGTCCGTGGGATTGTGTGGAATCCTGTGGACTATTGCAAGGATTATTGTTATCGCATCTGGCACAAGGACTATCGTGAGGTGCCCGGATTTGTTTCCATTGTGTGGACTTATTGTGGACTTCTCATGGACTCCAAGGACATTATGGATATTTGATGTTGTATGCTCTCTGCCTTAATAAATCTCGTTGGATCGTCCCTCGGCCTGTTGTCCCTTCTTGCTCTGTCGTATACCCCATCACAAACTGGTGGCAGCAGTGGGATCAGAGCAGAAGGAATGGAGGACAACGGCCCATCCACATGTGGAACCAGCACCGCAGAGTACAAGAACTGGATTGCGGTGAACCTACAAACAAAGGCCCGTGAACTGGGAGTCAGCTACAAGGGACTCTCCAAGGAGCAGCTGATTGAGGCTTTGGAAGGAGTTCGCCTGCAAGATGACGCTGAGGAAGGATCCCCACAGCAAACGGAGAAAAGACTGCAGCCGGAGGTAAATACCCATAAAAGTCAGTGGGTTGTGTGGTACGAGGAGGAGTTGGCATTGCTGGGAGAAGATGCTACCATAGAAGATAAGAGGGAGGCCATTCATAGAGCTCAAGAGAGGGCATTGCTGGAGAGGCAGCTCGCTGTGGAAGCAGCTAGAAGCTCCAGACAGACTGTAACCCCAGCACCCACCATGAGGGAACTCCCCAGAGTGTCCCGCAAAGACTTCAAGCCGTTTAATGAGGCTTCAGGTGACATTGAGGGCTTCTTCCAGGACTTTGAGCATCAGTGTCGATTAATGGAAGTCCCGGAAAGGGAGCGAGTCCGACATCTTGTGGGGCTCTTAGTGGGTGGAGCTGCCACAGCCTATAGAGCTATAGACCCTCGGTGGAACTGTGAGTATGCGGAGATTAAACAGACTATTCTAGAACATTATGCTGTGACCCCAGACACTTACAGGACCCAGTTCCGTACTTTAGCCTGTGATGAGGAAGTGTCCTTCAAAATGTATGCCCACAGACTCAAACAAATATGTCATCGCTGGCTGGAGGGAGAGGAGGCCTTAACTTGGGAGACCTTCCTCCAAGTCATCCTAAAAGAGCAGTTTTACTTCAAGTGCCCCGCTGAGATCCGGGAATGGGTGCATGAAAGGAGACCAGCCACTGTGGAGGAAGCTGCAGCTCTAGCTGATGAGGCTCTCACCATCAAGTCTCAGTGGAAAAAACTACTACTCAGTGAGAAAAAAACTACCAGCCCCCCAACGCTGGCGGCCCCTGGTCCTTCGGCCTCCAATGTTCACCATTCCACTAGACCATCAACTCATGGTGACCTTCGTGTGACTGTGCCTCGCATTACTCCTGCTCCACCTTCGTGACTACGACGTGGAGGAAGAATCCCAGAGCGCAGATGTTATAGATGTGGGCAGCCTGGGCATCTGCAATTCCAATGTCCAGGTGTTCAGAGGCAGGACAGCTACAGACCGCCTTTGCCTGTTCATTATCTACAGACACCCTCACCAGGAGAAGAGCTGGATTCAGTCCCTGATGACTTGCCAAGTGACTCTAATATCCTGGCTCCCCTACCCGGAGTCTATGGGGTGCGAGCCCCAGCCACCTGTTCTTCTGATCTTCAGCACAAACATCTACAGGAGGTCGTGCTGGATGGCCAAAAAGTTGTTGGCTTCCATGACACTGGGGCTTTTCTCACCATGTCCGATCCCCGAGTAATTCAACCAGAAGCAATTGAAAAGGGACCAGGAATTGCCATTGAATTGGCTGGAGGTACCCAGAGATATATTCCAAGAGCGAGTGTGACCCTGGATTATGGCTTTGGGGCAAAACAATGCGTGGTCGGTGTGATGAGCGGCCTCCCTGCAGACGCTCTTCTATGAAATGATGTGGGAAATCTTCATTGCCACTTTGTCGGTGCGGTAACCAGAAGTCAAGCCAAGAGAGCAGCTAATGTGGACGTGTACAACCCATCCATGGAAATGAGGCCACCAGAACTGCCGTCACAGCCGGTGAGTGGTTCTTCTTGTGGGGACAATGTGAGTGTTACTTGGGATAAAGTTCAGTTTAGACAAGAGGCAGCTAGTTTTAGAGCTCGAGCTGAGATAGGGCAGTTGGGGGAGAACGGGGAAAGAATTATCAGAGAAAATGGACTTTTGTATCGGGTTACCAATGCTGACTCCCTAGATAAGCCCTGGACTTATAGCAAACAGCTGATTGTTCCTCAGAAATACAGAATTCCCCTATTACACCTTGCTCATGACATTCCTACTGCTGGCCATCAAGGCAAAACCCGCACTGAGAGATGATTGACTCAATCTTTCTATTGGCCTGGGATTTCCCAAGTCGTAGCGCATTTCTGCCGAACTTGCGACATATGTCAGCGTAGAGGGCGACCCGGAGATCACCCAAAGGCACCCCTGCAACCGCTCCCTATAATAGAAGAACCCTTTCAAAGAGTAGCTGTCGATATCATTGGACCTCTGGCTAAACCAAGTAAATCTGGAAAGCAGTACATCCTCACTGTTGTGGACTATGCCACCCAATATCCAGAAGCTGTGGCCTTGTCAAGTATTTCTGCAGCCAAGGTGGCCAAGGCCCTGGTTACCATTTTCACCAGAGTAGGATTCCCCGGTGAGATCTTGTCAGACCAAGGCTCCCAGTTCATGTCAGAGCTGGTCCAGTGTCTGTGGCGCACCTGTGGAGTACGAGCGATCCGAACGACCCCGTATCATCCCCAAACAAATGGACTTGGTGAATGATTCAATGGCACTCTGAAGAATATGCTGAGGGCCTTCACTGACAGAGATTCAAACTGGGAGAAGAACCTACCCCATCTCTTGTTTGCCTATCGGGAAGTTCCCCAGGAGTCCACCGGGTTTTCCCCCCTTTGAACTACTCTATGGAAGAAAGGTCCGAGGACCCTTAACCCTGCTAAAAGAATATTGGGAGGGACAAGTTAAAGATACAGGAGCCCCTGTTGTCCCTTATGTCCTAAAGCTGCGAGAAACCCTGGCTCAACTCGCTAGTTTAGCCCAGAGTCATGTGCGTATGGCTCAAACCAGACAGAAGACATGGTATGACCGTAAAGCACGCTATCGGGAGTTTGTAGAAGGACAACAGGTCTTAATGATTGTTCCCCATCGGCAGAAAAAACTGCAGACAACATGGGAGGGTCCCTTCCGGGTTCTCAGAAAACTAAATGATACCAATTATGTTCTTGCTTTAGATGATCAGGGGCTAAGACAAAAGACTGTCCATGTGAATATGATTAAGGAGTACCATGACCGGAACCTTCCAATGATAGCAAGCTGTCGGCTAGCTTCAGAAGACTGTCAAGAGGATGAGGACTCCCTACCTGATCTCGTGGAAGCAGCGAGAGCCCCATCCACTGTGGGACAGGTTCCTCTGGGAGATCACCTGGATTCCTTGCAGAAAAATCAGATGCTGGGAGTGCTTCAACAGAGACGGGCTGCTTTCTCATCCCAACCAGGTCGAACCACCATCACCCAACATCATGTGGACACTCAGGGTATCTGTAACATACAACAGGCTCCTTACCGGGTACCTGAATCTGTTCGAAACACCATGCAGCACGAACTGGAGGAGATGTTACAGCTTGGGGTAATCCAGGCCTCTCATAGCCCTTGGGCCTCTCCTGTGGTGTTAGTACCCAAGAAGGATGGGAGTACTCGATTTTGTGTGGACTATCGACGACTAAACGACCATACCGTCAGCGATCCTTACTCAATGCCCCTTATTGACGAACTTCTAGACCGACTGGCTGGGTCCCGATATGTCACTACCTTGGATCTCAGTAAGGGATACTGGCAAATCCCACTCACGGCGGAAGGGAGAGAAGGGTCCGCTTTTATAACCCCCTTTGGTCTGTATGAATTTCTAAGCATGCCTTTTGGAATGAAGAATGCCCCGGCAACCTTCCAGAGAATGGTGGACCATATCCTCTGGGGATGTGGTGACTTTGCTTGTGCCTACTTGGATGATATCGCCATCTTCAGCCAGACGTGGGAGGAACATCTGAATCAAGTAGCCATTATTCTTGACCTGATTCTTGCAGCCGACCTAACCATTCGACCCGATAAATGCCAATTGGGGATGGGTGAAGTCCAGTACCTAGGGCATAGAGTAGGAGGAGGGAAACTCCGTCCTGAACCTGCCAAAATCCAGGCTATTAGAGACTGGCCTGTACCCCAAACTAAGAAACAAGTTATGGCTTTTTTGGGCACTGCCAGTTATTACCGAAAATTTGTTTCGCATTTCAGCACTGTGGCCAAGCCTCTTACCGACCTGACCAAGAATACGATGCCCCGGCTGGTGATCTGGACTCCAGCCTGTGATGAGGCTTTTAACCGGCTGAAGGACGCCCTGGTCTGCGACCCTGTTCTGGCTGCTCCAGATTACAAGAGGAGATTCATTGTGCAGACGGACGCCTCTGCTTATGGACTGGGAGCTGTCCTCAGCCAGGTGAATGCAGCTGGGGACGAACACCCCATCGCCTACCTTAGCAGGAAACTGCTGGACCGAGAAGTGGCCTATGCAACTGTTGAAAAAGAATGTCTGGCTGTAGTGTGGGCCCTTAGGAAACTAAGGCCGTATCTGTATGGACGAGAATTCACTGTCATTACTTATCACAATCCCCTCACCTGGCTGAACCGAGTCTCTGGGGACAATGGACGCTTACTACGATGGAGCCTGGCTCTGCAGCCCTATAACTTTACCATACAGTATAGAAGAGGCAGCCAACACCAAAATGCAGATGGACTGTCCGGGCAGGAGGAGCCCTGAGTCTGGTCAGCCATGCCTGTGTGTACTTAACAAGCGACGTGTAGAGGTCCCTACTACGTACACAAATTTGGAGGGGAAGGGATTGTCATGATTTGTAGTTTTGCCCTGTCCTGTATTTTGTATAATATGTCATTTAACTTTTCTCTGGTTGTATTTGCTGTAAATTAACCATGTCTCCTTCCCCCAATACTTTGCAATGTCTTGTGATGTACCTGGACCATAATCTAATTTAGTCTTGTGTCAACAGCTAGTGGAACTTTGGCTATTGTTTCTTAAGCAGAAGATAACCTACAATACACATCCTGTAGACTCAGTGGAGTCCTTACATTTCTAGAATCTTCTGATGGACCAAACCATTGAATAGTAGGTGTGACTCCTACCCCCCTTCAGAAGGGCTGATCTTGTTTTAAGATCAGTTGTGATTTGAGTGCGGACGTGAAGGAGTCACAAACTGAGTTGAGGCCAGCTCGTGACGTCCGTGGGATTGTGTGGAATCCTGTGGACTGTTGCAAGGATTATTGTTATCGATCTTCGGACTGATATGGGCACTTTATGTATACTTTTATTTGGTCTGCACTAAAGTGTGGTATAGACCTGAAGGCTTCATGGTCTTATTGTTTGTTCTTTTTTACACATCTTTTGTATTTTCATGTTGGCACTCCTGTATAGAGCCACCTGTTTATACCCAAACATCAGTATTTTAGGTGGCTTTTGTGTAAGTGTTCTAAACACCTACTAACATGAAAAACAATATATATTTTTTGTTTTTTCAACGAACTAGCGCTAAAGTTGGCTATTATACAGCAACTTGATACATGTCAATTTGTTCCTATTTGTATATAAGTTAGCAACTTCAGCTGCATCTATTGGACAATAACTACTTTTGGCTCTTCATGAAGCTCCCACAATATTGAGACTCATATATTTCAGACACATATGTTGAATTGCCTGACAATGACATTTCTAAAAGGCTTATTTATCTCTTAGCTTTTAATGTGTTGGGGCTTCTTTTCACCAATGATGACATCGCTGTATTGCTTGGCAATAATACGCTTGTCACGCCTACATCTTTGCTGTTATTTTGCAGGCACCACCTAGTATGGTGACATCACTGGTCATCGCGCCTGGTAATGTGATATTATCAAATTTTGTTTGTATCAGTGCTTCAGCTATCTACCGCGCATGTGTTTGATTTGTGATAACACCAATGTCTGCTTTTTAACAAGTTACAAATTTTTCTCTTACCATACTGAGATTCGTACATCTCAGACACATGTTTTTTCGATCTGCCAGATTAAATTCAATATACTTATTGACCTTTTTGTGTACGCTGCGCAGGCATTCTCATTACACCAATATCCATATATTTTCCTTTTTGTTATACTGTTTGTGCAGGTGCAGATTTTTCTAGCAATGATATTTCCAATATGTCTATCTGTCTCTTTGCCTCTACTGCGCAGGCGCCTTTTTGATTAATGATGTCATCGCCGAATTATCTGACATGCTTGGTTTATCTACATTTTTGCTCAAGACTCATATTCCTAATATATGTGGAGCTTTATTTGCACAGTTGCTCAATTGCTTAGTAATGATATGCTCATTTGCCTTTTGCCTTCTGGCTTCACTGTGCAGGTGCTCTTTTTGACCAGTGATTTCATCGCCTGGCAACGACATGTGTTATGATTGAGTCACCGTAGGAGGCAAAAACAGAAATGCTAGCTAAGTCCAGAAAACCAGAGAAGTTGGCAACTATCAGATTGCAGACCCCTGAACCTATCAACACAACTAGCAGTAGCCGTGGGGGGTTCCTACGATGACCTAGACCCCTCGATCACAGCCGGAGAGATACATAGGCCTAAAGAAGGAAAGGGGAAATCTAACTGCCCCAGAGCAGACCCCAAAGCAATAGGCAGCCCCCCACATATAATGACGGTGAAGCAAGATGAAAACACTTACACAGACAGAAAGACAGACTGAGCAAAGACGGGGCCCAAAAACTACCTAGATAGGAACGGATACGAAGGCTTCTGTCTGCAATCTGCCAAAACCCTATCAGAGACAAAAGCCAACAAGCTGATATAAAAATGGCCCTGAAGCAACTAAGCTTCAAAAACTAAATCAGCACTCAGGTACTTTCTGAAGACAGAGCTAACGGAACACTGCACACTCCAGCAGGGAGTGGCAGAATCCAAAAAGCAAGAAAAACAAAAACAAATCTTAAATGCAAAAAGGCAAAACAGAAAACTTAGCTTTAGGAGAGCAGGAATCAGACTGGTGTCCAAAAGTCCACAGAGAAATCACCCGCAGGGCAGAAAGGGCATAGGCTGCCTTAAATCCAGTCAGTGACTACACTCAGCCAATCGTCTTCATTAGTCCCAGGTGCCTGATAATCAGGCTCACTACCTTCCTTCACTAGAATAGGGAGTCCACCAGGCCTCAGTGATGGAGGGGAAAATGAACTCACAACAGTACCCCCCCTTGAGGAGGGGTCACCGAACCCTCAACAACGCTACCAGGGCGATCAGGGTGAGCCCGATGAAAGGCACGCACCAATCTTTTAGCATGAATATCAGAGGCAGAGACCCAGGAATTATCCTCCTGACCATAACCCTTCCACTTAACCAAATACTGGAGTCTCCGTCTAGCCAGACGGGAATCCAGAATTTTCTCTACCTCATATTCCAAGTTACCTTCAACCAATACAGGGTCCGGAGGCGCCACCTCAGGCACAACTGGCTCAACAAACCTCTTCAACAAGGACTTATGGAACACATTATGGATCTTAAATGTGACAGGAAGAGCCAAACGAAAAGAGACCGGATTAATAATCTCCAAAATCTTGTAAGGTCCAATAAATCTAGGCTTAAACTTAGGAGAAGCCACCTTCATAGCAATATTTTTTGATGATAACCACACCATATCACCCATATCACCAATCTTAAACTGGGGACCAATGGTCCTATGTCGATTGGAAAACCGCTGGGCCTTTTCCTGGGAGAGAGATAACTTATCCACCACTTGGTCCCAGATCTGGTGCATTCTCTCCACCACAGTGTCAACACCTGGGCAGGCAGAGGGCTCCACCTGCCCTGAAGAAAATCGAGGATGAAACCCAAAGTTACAAAAAAAAGGTGACATCAAAGAGGCAGAACTAGCTCTATTATTTAAAGCAAATTCGGCCAAGGGCAAAAATGAAACCCAATCATCCTGATCAGCGGAAATAAAACATCTCAAATACGACTCCAAGGTCTGGTTTGTTCTCTCTGTCTGCCCATTGGTCTGAGGGTGAAAAGCAGAGGAGAAGGACAACTGAATTCCCAACTTGGAACAGAACGTCCTCCAAAATTTAGACACAAATTGAACTCCTCTGTCAGATACAATGTTCTCAGGAATCCCGTGCAAGCGAACCACCTGTTGCAAAAACAGGGGCACCAACTCAGAGGAAGATGGAAACTTAGGGAGTGGTACAAGATGAACCATCTTAGAGAACCTATCACAAATCACCCAAATAACAGTCATTCTTTGAGAGACCGGCATATCAGAGATGAAATCCATTGAAATATGGGTCCATGGCCTCCTGGGGACCGGCAAAGGCATCAGCAACCCACTAGAGCGAGAACAAGATTTAGACCGGGAGCAAGTCCCACAGGCCTGCACAAAATTCCTGACATCATGAGACAAGGTGGGCCACCAAAAAGAGCGACTCACCAGATCTCTAGTACTAAAAATACCTGGATGACCAGCCAGTGCAGAGCAATGAACTTCAGACATCACTCTCTTCTTCCACTGGTCAGGAACATACAACTTTCCACTGGGGCAACGCTCAGGTTTGTCCTCCTGGAACTCTTGCAGAGCAAGTCTCAAATCGGGCGAGATGGCAGAAAGAACTACCCCTTCGCCTAAGATGGTAGCAGGCTTGGTCACCATAGGAGAATCAGCAAAGAAACTCCTAGAGAGGGCGTCTGCCTTGACATTCTTAGTTCCAGGAAGGAAAGAGACCACAAAATCAAAACGTGTAAAAAACAAGGCCCACCTAGCCTGTCTAGGGTTCAAGCGTTTGGCCGACTCTAGGTAAATCAAATTTTTGTGGTCAGTGAGGACCACAACTTGATGTTTGGCTCCCTCCAACCAATGTCTCCACTCCTCAAATGCCCATTTCATGGCCAACAGTTCCCGATTCCCCACATCAGTTACGTTCAGATGAAGAGAACTTTCGGGAAAAGAAAGCACAGGGATTCATTTTAGATGTTACCGGATCCTTTTGGGACAACACCGCTCCTGCACCAATCTCAGAAGCATCCACCTCTACCTGAAACGGGAGTGAGACATCAGGCTGCCGCAGAACCGGGGCGGAGGTAAATCTACGCTTCAGCTCCTGAAAGGAAGCAACCGCCTCCGGAGACCAATTCAACACATCCGCACCCTTCCTGGTCAGGTCAGTCAATGGTTTGGCAATACTAGAAAATTTTGCTATAAATTTCCGATAAAAATTAGCAAAACCCAAAAACTTCTGGAGGGCCTTCAAAGAAGTGGGCTGAACCCAATCATAAATGGCCTGTACCTTGGCCGGGTCCATTTCAATAGTTGACGGAGACAAAATAAATCCCAAAAAAGAAATCCTCTGTACTCCAAAAAGGCATTTTGATCCTTTGACATACAGAGAATTCTCTCTCAAGATCCGGAACACAGTCCGAACATGTTCCACATGAGCATCCCAATCCTTGGAGAAGATCAAAATATCGTCCAGATAGATAATCAAAAATTTATCGACAAAGTCTCGGAAAATATCGTTCATGAAGCACTGGAAGACAGAAGGGGCATTAGTGAGCCCAAAAGGCATCACCAGGTACTCAAAATGTCCCTCCGGAGTATTAAACGCCGTCTTCCATTCATCCCCCTGCTTAATGCGGATAAGATTATACGCCCCCCTGAGGTCAAGCTTGGTAAACCAGCAAGCACCTCTGACTCTAGAGAATAGATCCGAAATCAGGGGTAACGGATACTGATATTTAATAGTAATTTTATTGAGGGCACAATAATCAATACAAGGCCTCAACGAACCATCCTTCTTGGCCACAAAAAAAAAACCGGCACCTAAGGGTGAAGAGGATGGTCTAATATGACCCTTCTCCAACGCCTCCTTAATATAGGACCGCATAGCCTCATGCTCGGGTACAGATAAATTGAAGAGCCGACCCTTAGGAAATTTACACCCCGGGCTTAGTTCAATTGCACAGTCATAACTCCTATGAGGAGGCAAGGACGCAGACTCATTCTCACTAAATACATCATAGTAGTCCGCCAAATAGTCAGGAACCTCATGCGACTGAGGAGAGGTGGAAAAAACCGGAGCCTCACTAAAGGTACACCGGCAACCCCAACTCACCACAGACACAGACTTCCAATCCAAAACTGGATTATGAATCTGCAACCAGGGAAACCCCAGAACAACAGCATCATGCAGACCATGCAACACCAAAAATCTGCAATTTTCTTGGTGGTCTGGGGCGACCCGCATGACCAACTGGGTCCAAAACTGAGGTTTATTTTTAGCCAGAGGGGTAGCATCAATCCCCCTCAAAGGGATAGGCGTCTGCAGAGGTGTCAACGGAAATCCACAACGTTTAGCAAAATCCAAGTCCATTAGGTTTAGCGCTGCTCCCGAATCCACAAAAGCCTTGGTGGAAAATGTGGACAGGGAACAGATCAGAGTAATCGCCAAAAGAAACTTAGGCTGAACCCCACCAACAGAAAACGTGTGTGCAAAGCGTTTCTCACGTTTAGGACAAACAGAAATAATATGTGAGGCATCTCCACAGAAAAAACACAGCTTATTACGCCTTCTGAATTCCTGATGTTGCGCCTTAGACAAAACTCTATCACATTGCATAGGTTCAGACGTCTGTTCAACCGGTGGCAACACCTCTCGTGTAATCCTGCGTTCACGTAAACGCCGATCAACCTGAATGGCTAAAGACATAGAATCGTCCAGACCAGAGGGAACAGGAAATCCCACCATAGTATCTTTTACGGCTTCTGACAAACCCTTCCGAAAGAGAGCAGCCAAGGCACTATCATTTCAGGTAGTAAGGACTGCCCACTTTCGGAACTTTTGACAGTACAACTCTGCAGATTCTCGACCCTGGTTCAATGCTAACAGGGTCTTTTCAGCCTGATCAATTGCATTAGGTTCGTCGTACAGCAACCCCAAGGCTTGAAAAAATGCGTTCACATTAGTCAGAATAGGGTCATCTGGTTTCAAAGAAAACGCCCAATCCTGGGGATCGCCGCGCAGCAAAGAGATGACAATTTTAACCTGCTGCGTGGGGCTCCCCGACGAGTTAGGCTTCAAAGCAAAAAATAATTTACAATTATTTTCGAAACTCAAAAATTTAGATCGATCCCCAAAAAATACATCAGGTGTGGGGATCTTTGGTTCAACAGCATGTGAACGAGCAAGATAGGCGGAAATTCCTCGCACTTCAGCAGCGAGCTGCTCCACACGATCAGACACTTGCTTTATCTCCATTGAGAGAAAAAAAAAATTCCCCCTACGGCCTCAGAGATATAGAGGAAAGAATATACACACTTTTTTTTTTTTTTTTTTTTTTAAACACAATTCTTTCCTGCTATTGAGTACCCAAGGATCTGCGGTTTGGCGGGTGATTCTGTTATGATTGAGTCACCGTAGGAGGCAAAAACAGAAATGCTAGCTAAGTCCAGAAAACCAGAGAAGTTGGTAACTATCAGATTGCAGACCCCTGAACCTATCAACACAACTAGCAGTAGCCGTGGGGGGTTCCTACGATGACCTAGACCCCTCGATCACAGCCGGAGAGATACATAGGCCTAAAGAAGGAAAGGGGAAATCTAACTGCCCCAGAGCAGACCCCAAAGCAATAGGCAGCCCCCCACATATAATGACGGTGAAGCAAGATGAAAACACTTACACAGACAGAAAGATAGACTGAGCAAAGACGGGGCCCAAAAACTACCTAGATAGGAACGGATAGGAAGGCTGCTGTCTGCAATCTGCCAAAACCCTATCAAAGACAAAAGCCAACAAGCTGATATAAAAATGGCCCTGAAGCAACTAAGCTTCAAAAACTAAATCAGCACTCAGGTACTTTCTGAAGACAGAGCTAACGGAACACTGCACACTCCAGCAGGGAGTGGCAGAATCCAAAAAGCAAGAAAAACAAAAACAAATCTTAAATGCAAAAAGGCAAAACAGAAAACTTAGATTTAGGAGAGCAGGAATCAGACTGGTGTCCAAAAGTCCACAGAGAAATCACCCGCAGGGCAGAAAGGGCGTAGGCTGCCTTAAATCCAGTCAGTGACTCCACTCAGCCAATCGTCTTCATTAGTCCCAGGTGCCTGATAATCAGGCTCACTACCTTCCTTCACTAGAATAGGGAATTCACCAGGCCTCAGTGACGGAGGGGAAAATTAACTCACAACAGACATGTTTGTCATGTCCATATGTGTGCTTTTACTGCGCAGGCGCTATTCGGCCGGGCGACACCGCAGTTTTTACTGCGCAAGCGCCGAACTGACTAATTATGGCATCGTCAAGTCGCTTGGTAACTATAGCTTCATTCGTCCTGTTGATTTTATTGTGCAGGCGCCGTTCTGATCAGCGATGTTATCGCATGGTAACGACATGTCTGTTACGCCCACACTTTCTATTGTGCAGGCGCTATTTAGCCTGGGGATGCCGTGGCCTCCCTTTGTTGCCTGGCAACCACAGTCTCAATACGCCTACTCTCATCTGCGCAGGTGCAGATCTGCTCTGCGACGCTGCACCTCTCCAACTTCTTTGTGAACAACTTTATTGGTCTGCATACAACGCTGACAAGATGGCCGTGACCATGCCTTTCTCTCCACCTCGTGGGTTAGTACTGATTTATTAATTATACAGCATGTGATTTCTTTATATATAAGGACATGCTTCATGTTATTTCTCAGCGCTTCACCCTCCCTTGAGGAAGTCACACAGCGTGTGGCGATACGCGTGGGGTTAGCTTTTCCCCTCTCCTTTACCCCACAGGTCATTCATTTTGCAGCTTTCACTTGGCACTTTACCCTCTGGTATGCTGGACATCTTTTTTGCACAAATTGCTGGTTTAGAGGTCATGGGACCTCTTTTCTAAATAGTCAGGTATTTTACCACCTTTGCATACTTGATTTGGGGACCTTTCATTTAGGGGCTTTCTAGTTAATATTTTTTACAAACTTTTTGCCCCCTTTCTATCTATATGGTGCTGTGAATAGCGTTTTTTCTTGTATTTTCAGACCTCAATTATAAATGGTTATCTTAAACATTACATTAACTGCTTTGATCATTGTATCTGAGTTAGCCTGTTATATATGAATACTGTGATATGGGGATAATGGTTGTGGGAGTGTCACTATATTATTATTGTATGATTGTGACATGATTGCCTCTTTGTGCTTTTTAAGTGTTTTTATGTTTTTGGGCTGTTACGTGTACATGTCATGAATAAAGAATTAATCTATTTTTCTATTAATTTTCTGGAGTTCCCATTTTTTGGATGTACTTTTTTCCCCTCTGTTCCACTTATCTCTTTTGAGTACATCTTTGGTGAACCCGTGCAATTTTATTATATTGGCTGTGCCCTCCGTTTGTTAACATTTCTTCAGTGTATCACATTGGTGGTCTTCCACTAATACTCTCTCTTTTGGAGTGTTGGCACGCCTAGTGATTGTAGCTAGCATTTTTTGTATAGACTGGCTCTGTTTGGTCTTTTTGTATTTACTTGTACTGCATTTCAGTTATGGATCTTGAGGCTAGAGAATTAGCATGGAAAGGCCAAATTGAACGCATTTTTGGCAGTTGTGAGGCAGTGGTTACTCAGGATAGCTCTTTTCAACTTTTGTCTTCTGAACTTATTAATCTACATAAAAGTTTGACCAGGACTTGGTGGAATATTAATAGCTTGGAAGAATACAACAAACTTGGTATTGTCCCTAGGGGACTTCGGGTTAAGCTTTTTCCTGCTTGGGAACCAGATTCTGAATATAAGTCCATTTGGGAATCTGGTCTTTTGAAATGTTCATCTATTTTAATTGGTTTATTAATTGACCATGATCGTAAGCTCTTGGTTAAATTGAGGGGTGACATTAAGGAGAAAGAGTCCCAACTGACTTCTTTTGATGATGCCAGTCTTGTTAAACCTTTTCAACTACGCTTAAAAGAAATTATTGATAATTTTGAAAGAAAAATAATTCAAAAAAAGAAGAAAGTTCTTGCCGGACAAGGGTGACTTTGACAGTAAACAAGTTTTCAAGTGGACTCATGGAAATCAGAGATCCAACAAATTTCATAAATATCAGAGACAAAAATCAAAAGTGTCAGGAACACCGCACTGCACTTGCTCACTGAGCCAGTGCGTGTGTCCTGAGTAAGACAAACTGTGCTCAGAGATACCTGTGGAGCGGGCAGCAGCAGAGAAGATGCGTGCTTCAGACCCGCAGGACCTGAAGCAGGTGACTGCTAGGGGCGTGGCCTCAACTCCAGAGAGCTAGGAGCTGCAGGAAAACTCCTAGAATGGTAACTAAGGAACAAAGTTACTAATAGGCATAAACAGAGAACTAAGCCAGATCAGGCCGGGGTCAAAGCACGAGATAGCAAGACAATTACCAAAGGGCTAGACAGAACAGAGAGTCAAGACGTAGCCAAGAAGACAGAAACCAGAGAAGCAGATATACAAATCGAGAGCTGAGAAGGACTCCTTAGCGGGTTCCGACCAAATTTTTAAATCAGCCCCCTTCTGGGTAAGATCTGTGAGTGGTTTAACCACTTGAGAGAAACCTTTAATGAATCTCCGGTAATAATTCGCAAATCCCAAGAAGCGCTGGAGCCCCTTGAGATCACGAGGCTGAACCCAGTCTGCGATCACCAGCACCTTCTTAGGGTCCATACGAAACCCCTCACAAAATACAATCAGCCCCCAGAAAGACAAGAAAAATGAATATTTTGCCAATTTAGCAAACAAGTGGTTCTCCCTGAGTCACTGGAGAACTGTCTGTAGATGTTGTAAGAGAGACTAACTGTCTGGGGAATACACCAAATGTCATCCAAATAAATGACAACAAAATGGCCTATCAGGTCAGAAAACACAACATTGATAAAGTTCTGGAAAATAGCGGGTGCATTAGTTAACCCAAATGGCATAACCAGGTTTTCAAAAAGTCCCTCTGTTGTGAGGAACGCAGTTTTCCACTCGTCCCCTTCCCGAACCCTTATCAGGTTGTAGGCCCCCCCGGAGATCTAATTTGGAGAACCATTGAGCCCCAGATAACTGATTACATAGGTCTGGGATGAGGGGAAGTGGATAAGTGTTCCTAACCGTTATCTTGTTAAGTTCCTGAAAGTCGAGGCACGGCCGCAAACCACCATATTTCTTCTTCACAAAGAAGAATCCTGCTGCCACAGGTGACACAGAAGGCCTGATATGCCCTTTGCGGAGACTTTCAGCTATGTACTCCTTCATGGCTTGGCGCTCAGCCCCGGACAAATTGAACAATCGAGCCTTAGGTAACTTGGCTCCGGGTACTAAATCAATGGCACAATCGTAGGGTCTATGTGGTGGCAGCGCCTCAGCCTCACTTTCGGAAAATGCGTCTTCGAAATCCTTCAGGTACTCCGGAATACCTTCCAGACCGACAGATGATACAAATACGGTTTTAACAGAGTTAAAAAGAGGCCCCAGGTTACACCATTTCTCTTTACATCCCCATTGAGTGATCTCTTCCGTCACCCAATCAATGGTAGGATTATGGCGTTGTAGCCAAGGCATCCCCAGTACCAGTCTTGCAGGCAAGTTATCTAACACAAGACAAGATAATTTTTCCACATGAGTGGAACCCACTTTCAGAGAAAAAAGTTCAGACCTGAAACAGATACCGTCCTGGGTAAGAGAGGACGAGTTAATTGCCACAAGTTTAACAGGATCCTGAAGCCTGACTGTCCCTATCTTATTGAGAGTCATCATCCGGGCATCAATCAGGTTAACAGCAGAGCCACAGTCAACAAAGGCGGTAGTCTGAACAGGACCATCACCAAGTTCCAGTTCCACCCGAAGCACAATTTTTGCAAGTGAGGAAAAAGGTACCTGAAGGTCTGGGTAGCCTCCTACCCAGACCTAGTCGTTTCCCGCCACCTTGGAGGATGACGGACAGGAGGGGCAGTCCTTCTTCCAATATCCAGATTCCCCACAATAGAAGCACAACTGCTTCTCCTGGCGGCGTCTTCTTTCCTTCTCATCACAGGTGACAGCGCTCACCTCCATAGCCACTGGAGGAGTCCGGGTCTCAACTTCACTGGAGAATAATGATGTTTCAAGTTGCATAACACCTCTTGCCCGCAGTCTGCGATCCATGCGAACTGCTTGTTTCATGGCATCCTCCAGGGAGTCAGGTGGAGGATGGAGTGCCACGGCATCCTTCAGACGTTCACACAGGCCTCTACAAAACAGCCCCCGTAGGGCTGCATCACTCCAAGAAATCTCAGCTGCCCAACGTCTAAATTCAGAACAGAACCACTCGACCGAGTGCTTCCCCTGACAGACACTCATCACCTTGTCCTCAGCCAAACGCACTCTATCTGGCTCATCGTAAATAAGCCCTAAGGCCTCAAAAAATGCATCCACAGACATTCTCTCTGGGGCAGAAGAGGAAAGAAAAAATACCCATGCTTGTGGGGACCCCCTAAGCAGGGACATAACCACCCCCACCCTCTGTTTCTCATCCCCAGAGGAATGGGGTCTAAAGGAGAAAAAGAGTTTACAGACCTCTTTAAATGCTCTAAATTCATTTTTGTCACCAGCAAATGTATCTGGTAACTTAACCGGGGATTCGGGTGAGACTAAAATGACATCTCTAATCCCCACCTGCTGAAAGCCTGCGGAAAGCGCTCTCTGAACCGAGTCCGCAACCTGCCGTTGGGACTGGGCCAGGGTTTGGTGTTCCAAACTTAGCTTCTGCAGCGACTGAGTCAAGCATTTCACCTGCTCAGATAAGGCATGCATTGGGTCCATGCTGCAGAAGTGAGAGAAAAAAAAAAGTTTACGGTCAGTTATAATATGTCAGGAACACCACACTGCACTTGCTCACTGAGCCAGTGCACGTGTCCTGAGTAAGAAAAACTGTGCTCAGAGATACCTGTGGAGCGGGCAGCAGCAGAGATGAGTGCTTCAGACCCGCAGGACCTGAAGCAGGTGACTGCTGGGGGCATGGCCTCAACTCCAGAGAGCTAGGAGCTGCAGGAAAACTCCTAGAATGGTAACTACGGAACAAAGTTACTAATAGGCATAAACAGAGAACTAAACCAGATCAGGCCGGGGTCAATGCATGAGATAGCAGGACAATTACCAAAGGGCTAGACAGAACGGAGAGTCAAGACGTAGCCAAGAAGTCAGAAACCAGAGAAGCAGATATACAGTACAGAATCAAACGGCAAACTCACAACGGGGGGACAGAACCGGATCAGAACCATATAAGCAAGCTATAAGACAACGAACAGACACAGGGGTCAAAACACTCGGCCAAAGGCAAAAGTATAACTGAAAGGGATTGGAGCTTCCCAGGGGTTTAAGAAGCTCTCCCTGAACCAAAGCGAGGCCACAATCATTAACCCCAGGTGTGCAGGTCAAAACCTGCACTGAGCTCCAGACATTAACCCCTGACGTGCAGCTCAAAAACCTGCACTGGGATCATGACAAAAAGACTCAGATACCAAATATAGATTCGGGGACCGGAGAATCATCTATGAGCGATTTTTTATCATCAGGCACAAGCGATCAAGAAACCATACCAGGAGGGGTCGGCGAAAACATTTCCATCTCCAGGAAGAAAGGACGTCAACATCAGGCTTGGTCACCAACATACAAAAGACAGCTGAGACAGCCCAGACAGAGATAATAGTCCCCATGGATATGATGAATACAGATCACACTTCGGATGAGGTGGGTGCTGTGGCCAATACGGCAGAGAAAGGTAACTTACAAATTATCTATCTATCTAGCTATGTTTTATCAGATGTCGAAATTTCCGTTTTATCAAGGGGTGTTTCCTTTGCACCCATGGGTGCTTTGGATAAATTTATTTTGACTAAGGACCTGTACTTATTCTGTAGGCAGCTTACATTTAATATGCTTTACCATCAACCTTCGTTATTAGATACACTGCCACTGGATGAGAGACAGGCCTTTATCGATCTTCTTGATTTATTACAGGAAAACGAGAATTCTAAAAAAGCCTCTGATAAATTCTGGCACTTACCTTCGCATGCTACACCATCTTTTGCACTATTCCCTACAATTTAGATTTTCTACAATGTGGTCAGCAAAGAGATCTCCAAGCTTCATACGAACAGCAAACAAGGTGAGAACTTGGGGCACAAGGAGAGACTAGCTGTCAAAAAACTCAAAAACAATTCCTCCTTTATTATAAAGGAAGCTGATAAGGGGGGAATATAGTTCTATGGACCATTGATATGTAGTTAAGGGAAGCCAAACATCAGCTTAACAACATGTCTTGTTACCAGGTTTTATAGTCATATGTTAAAGTTTGGGCACCACTATTAATGTTAACCTTTTTTCTTTATAACAATTTTGGTTTTTGCAACAGCTATTTCAGTTTCATATATCTAATAACTGATGGACTCAGTTATATTTCTGGATTCAAATGAGGTTTATTCTACTAATAGAAAATGTGCAATCTGCATTTAAACAAAATTTGACCTGTGCAAAAGTATGGGCACCTCAACATGAAAGTGACATTAATATTTCGTAGATCCTCCTTTTGCAAAAATAACAGCCTCTAGTCGCTTCCTGTATCTATTAATGAGTTCCTGGATCCTGGATGAAGGTATTTGTGACCATTCCTGTTTACAAAACAATTCCAGTTCAGTTAAGTTTGATGGTCGCCGAGCATGGACAGCCCGCTTCAAATCATCCCACAGATGTTCAATGATATTCAGGTCTGGGGACTGGGATGGCCATTCCAGAACATTGCAATTGTTCCTCTGCATGAATGCCTGAGTAGATTTGGTAATATAAAACTAAGGAAAAAAGAAAGCGCAATAGGGTCTTATCTGGGTGGAAAATGGAATAAATTCTGATGGATTCTACTCACCTTTTCCAGGAAAGATACAAGCACGTAAATCAATGTCAGCCTGCTGCACGCCCGAAGGTCCACAACGTGACCGCCAAATAAAACTCCTTTTGGATAAAATATTCTGACTCAGGCTTACTGTGCGCTGCTGGACCAGGATAAAATCACCACATGAGAAGTTTAACCATTTATTCCCAATGCGTTTCAAAGTGTAGACCACTTCTTCCTCAGAGGATGACATGTAGTGAACAGACACAGCCTTCTCCGGTTAAATACATAAAATATTTCAATTCGGGCACCAAAACCACATGTGATGAAGGGACAGATGTCAAAGTTCAAGGGTTAATGGAGCGCAAAATACTTTTACAATTGTTCTTAATGCTTACAATTTAACATTTTTAATTTCTGTTACAGATAATATATATAAAAATTAAATTTTATATATGGAATAAAAGAAAAAAAGGGGAGAAGAAGAAAAAGAAAAAAAGGGGGAAAATTCATTTTGTAACTGAAAAAATGCTTATGGTTCGAACCCATTAGTGGAATGTCATAGTCCCAAGTCAAAACCACTCGGCTAGAGAGGATTTTGTTTGAGAAAAGAAGACATAAGTCTAAAAAAGGAAAAAATTCAAAAAATGCATTGCGAAAAAATGTTTGTTATATTACATGAAAATATATGTATAAAAAATCTTTTTTATTAAAAATGTGAATATATATAATAAAAAAATGTAATAAAAATATATATAAAAATACATTGGAATGGTGTATGTGTGAATAAAAATTCTTAATATGGGATTAGAAATATACCTGGATAAAACATCAAATTGATTCATTGGTACATGGAAAAGGAAACGGACCTACAGAAATGTCACTCAGAAATCATTCCATGGAAATGAGTTTGCCTCCCGGAACCAGGGGCTGCATTTGGTATTGGAAATATTATTTTAAAAACAATTAATAATTCATTATTTAAGTAAGAACGCTCTACTTTAAAACAAGAAAAATATACAACAAATTCTCTCTGAATATACTTCAAATAATTGTTGAAAGAAAAATATACCATTAAAAAAAGAGGTTATAGAAAGACCTCTGTAATTTCGTTAAGACCATTGGGTTTCAATGTATTTAGTCTATAGATCCAAAAAACCTCTTTGCGATTTAGTTGTCCCATTCTATCAGGGTGATCACTGGGTGTATACTCAATGGGGCTTATTTTTAACCCTTCATAGTTTTTTCCATGTTTTAAAGCGAAGTGGCTAGAAAGACCGTGCTGCATATAACCTATTTTAATGTTATGTCTATGGGAGTTAACCCTCCGGTGTAGGGGCTGTGTTGTTCTCCCTACATATTTCTTTTTGCAGTCACATTCAACAACATATATGACAAATTCTGTGGCACAATTTAAAAAACTTTTGATAGGAAAACATTCTTTAGTAAAGGTAGATTCAAAGGTTTTTTCTTTATGAGCAATAATTCCACAGCATAAACAGTTTCTTTTACCACATTTGTATATTCCCATAGTTGGATTTGGTAGGGAAGACAATTGTTCTTTTCTAAGACGACTTGGAGCTACTAGATTTTTTATAGTAGGTGCTCTATGAAAAGTAATGCCAGGGTTTCTCAGAAGAATTCTATATAATACAGGATCATTTAGGAGAACATGCCAATTACGTGTCAAGATTTCTCTAATTTTAATATTCTCAGCACAAAATTGTGTAATAAAATTACTTGTATATTTTTTATTATCAGTTGTGGTCATCTTGGTTCCATTAATAAGTGAATTTTGGGAGAGACTTTTGCATGTATTATAAGCATCTTTTACCAAACCCACAGGATATTTTTTGGCTATAAATCTGTTCCTCAATATTTCAGCCTGGTTTTCAAAATCCACCATATCAGTACAATTTTTTCTAATTCTTTTATATTGATTAGCAGGTATATTTTTAACCATTTACTGAAATGCCCGCTGCTGAAAGGTATATAACTATTTTTATCAACATGTTTGAAATAGGTTTTGGTTAAAATATTATTATTCTGGGTAAATATTGTTATATCCAAGAAATTGATGGTGGAGGAATTATGTATTGAGGAAAAGGACAAACCCCAGCAATTATTATTCATGTCCTTAATGAATTCTTCAATATCATTTTTGGAGTTATCCCAAATGAAGAAAAGATCGTCTATGAATCTTTTGTATGTGATAATATTATTTTGAAATTTAGATTTAAAAATATAAAATTCCTCAAAAACCCCCATAAAAATATTTGCATATGTAGGTGCGACCTGGGACCCCATCGCAGTCCCAAGTCGCTGATGATAAAAGCACCCATCAAAGGTAAAATAGTTGTTTTTTAAAATAAATTCCATCCCTTTCAGTAAAAACCTTTTTTGTGCAGGTGTCAATCTTTTATCATTCACTAAAACCTTATTAAAACAAGCGAGTCCCAAATCATGAGGAATATTTGAATACAAAGAGGATACATCCATTGTCAAAAAAACATATGGTGGTCTCCACCTAATGGTTTGGAGGATTTGAATAAGATGTGTGGAAACTTTAATAAAGCTTTTTAATAAGGGTATATGAGTCACCATAATCCTATCTATGTAATGTGATAGATTACTAGTAATGGAACCAATACTAGATATGATGGGTCTGCCAGGAGGATTTTCAAGATTTTTGTGGATTTTAGGGAGGTGATAAAAAAAAGGGGTACGGGGATTAGATATAGTTAAAAATTTATATTCATCTTTATCAAAAATATTATTGTTTTTTCCTTCTAAAATAAGTTTGTCATAATTTGTCTTCATTGTTTTTAATACTTCAAATGTAGTTTTCATATAATATTTCTTATCAATTAAAATTCTCAGTGCTTCATCACAATAATCTTTATAGTCCTGGATGACTATACCTCCTCCCTTATCTGCTGAACGAATAACGATGTCAGTACGGGATTTCAACGTTTTCAGTGCTATTTTCTCATTCCTTGTTAAATTATTTTTATAGTTATTTTTATTTTTATTACGAAACAAATCCTTAAATTCCTCCTGTACTATGTCATTAAATACATTCAGATGGTGTCCCTTACTGTCTACCGGATAAAACTTGGATTTCTTTGGTACTTCCAAATGAAATCCAGAAGTACCTGTATCAATCGAATCCTCTATTTCTTTATCATTAGTTTTTATCTGACAAGTTTCCTGTAGTGCAAAGTGTCGTTTAAGGGTGAGTTTCCTTATAAAGATCTGTAAATCTAAAAATAAACTGAAATCATTTGTCCTGAATGTAGGACAGAAAGCAAGTCCTTTGGAAAGGACATTGGTTTCATCAGATGTAAGACTGTGTGAGGATAAATTGAAAATATTGGAGTGGAGTTAATGACTGGATATAAGGCTGCCGACGCCCTTCTGGCCTGCGGGTGATGTCTCTGTGGACTTCTTGGAAACCAGTCTGATTCCTGCTCATCTAAAGCTAAGATTTCTGCTTTGCCTTTTTGCATTAGTGTTTTGTTTTCCTTGCTTTTCTGGATTCTGCCATTCCCTGCTGGGGTGAGCTGAATCTCCTTTTGCCTGTTGCTCTGTCTTCAGAATATTCCTGAGTACTGACATAGCCTTTTTTGAAGCCTAGCGTCTTCAGGGACTTTTTTACTGTCAGTTTGTTGGCTCTTATTTTCATAGGGTTTTTTCACGGATTGCAGACAGCAGCCTTCCTGTCCTTTCCTATCTAAGCTAGCTTGGGCCCCATCTTTGCTCAGTCTATCTTTCTGTCTGTGTTTTGTTCTTTCTTCTTGCTTCACCGTCATTATATGTGGGGGGCTGCCTTTTGCTTTGGGGCCTGCTCTGGGGCAGTTTAGATTTCCCTTTCTGTCTTTAGGCTATGTAGTCCTCCGGCTGTGATCGAGGGGCCTAGGGCATCGTAGGAGCCCCCCACGGCTACTGCTAGTTGTGTTGATAGGTTCAGGGGTCTGCAATCCGATAGCTGCCAACTTCTCTGGTTTTCTGGACTTAGCTAGCATTTCTATTTTTGCCTCCTACGGTGACTCAATCATAACAGAATCACCCGCCATACCGCAGATCCTAGGGTACTCAATTGCAGGAAAGAATTGTATAAAGAAAAAAAAAAGGTGTGTATATTTTTTCCTCTATATCTCTGAGGCCGTAGGGGGAATTTTTTTTTCTCTCAATGGAGATAAAGCGATTGTCTGATCGTGTGGAGCAGCTCGCTGCGGAAGTGCGGGGAATTTCCGCCTACCTTGCTCATTCACATGCTGCTGAACCAAAGATTCCTACACCTGATGTATTTTTTGGGGATCAGTCTAAATTTTTGAATTTCAAAAATAATTGTAAATTATTTTTTGCCTTGAAGCCTAACTCGTCAGGGAGCTCCGCACAGCAGGTTAAAATTGTCATCTCTTTGCTGCGTGGCGATCCCCAGGATTGGGCGTTTTCTTTGAAACCAGATGATCCTATTCTGACTAATGTGAACGCATTTTTTCAGGCCTTGGGGTTGTTGTATGACGAACCTAATGCCATTGATCAGGCTGAAAAGACCCTGCTGGCATTGAACCAGGGTCGTGATTCTGCAGAATTGTACTGTCAAAAATTCCGAAAGTGGGCAGTACTTACTACCTGGAATGATAATGCCTTGGCTGCTCTCTTTTGGAAGGGGTTGTCAGAAGCCGTAAAAGATACTATGGTGGGATTTCCTGTTCCCTCTGGTCTTGACGATTCTATGTCTTAGCCATTCAGGTTGATCAGCGTTTGCGCGAACGCAGAGCTGCACGAGAGGTGTTGCCACCTGTTGAACAGATGTCTGAACCTATGCAATGTGATAGAGTTTTTTCCAGAGAGCAGCGTCAGGAGTTCAGAAGTTGTGTTTTTTCTGTGGAGATGCCTCACATATTATTTCTGTCTGTCCTAAACGCGAGAAACGCCTTGCACACACGTTTTCTGTTGGTGGTGTTCAACCTAAGTTTCTTCTGGCTATTACTCTGATCTGCTCCCTGTCCACATTTTCCGCCAAGGCTTTTGTGGATTCGGGAGCAGCTCTAAACCTAATGGACTTGGATTTTGCTAAACGTTGTGGATTTCCGATGACACCTCTGCAGACGCCTATCCTTTTGAGGGGGATTGATGCTACTCCTTTGGCTAAAAATAAACCTCAGTTTTGGACCCAGGTGGTAATGCGGGTCGCCCCAGACCATCAACAAGATTGCAGGTTTTTGGTGTTACATAATCTGCATGATACTATTGTTCTGGGGTTTCCCTGGTTACAAATTCATAATCCAGTTTTGGATTGGAAATCTGTGTCTGTGGTGAGTTGGGGTTGTTGGTGTGCCTTTAGTGAGGCTCCGGTGTTTTCCACCTCTCCTCAGTCGTATGATGTTCCTGATTATTTGGCGGACTTTTATGATGTATTTAGTGAGAATGAGTCTGCGTCTCTGCCTCCTCATAGGAGTTATGACTGTGCAATTGAACTGAGCCCGGGGTGTAAATTTCCCAAGGGTCGGCTCTTCAATTTATCTGTACCCGAGCACGAGGCTATGCAATCCTATATTAAGGAGGCATTGGAGAAGGATCATATTAGACCATCCTCGTCACCCTTAGATAACGGTTTTTTTTTTGTAGCCAAAAAGGATGGATCATTAAGACCTTGTATTGATTATCGTGCTCTCAACAAAATTACTGTTAAATATCAGTATCCGTTACCCCTTATTTCTGATCTATTCTCCAGAGTTAAAGGTGCTTGCTGGTTTACCAAGCTTGACCTCAGGGGGGCGTATAATCTTATTCGCATTAAGCATGGGGATGAATGGAAGACGGCGTTTAATACTCCGGAGGGACATTTTGAGTACCTGGTGATGCCTTTTGGGCTCACTAATGCCCCTTCTGTCTTCCAGTGCTTCATGAACGATATTTTCCGAGATTTTGTCGATAAATTTTTGATTATCTATCTGGATGATATTTTGATCTTCTCCAAGGATTGGGATTCTCATGTGGAACATATTCGGACTGTGTTCCGGATCTTGAGGGAGAATTCCCTGTATGTCAAAGGATCTAAATGCCTTTTTGGAGTACAGAGGATTTCTTTTTTGGGATTTATTTTGTCCCCGTCAACTATTGAAATGGACCCGGCCAAGGTACAGGCCATTTACGATTGGGTTCAGCCCACTTCTTTGAAGGCCCTCCAGAAGTTTTTGGGTTTTGCTAATTTTTATCAGAAATTTATAGCAAAATTTTCTAGTATTGCCAAGCCATTGACTGATTTGACTAAGAAGGGTGCTGATGTGTTAAATTGGTCTCCGGAGGCTGTTTCTTCCTTTCAGGAGCTGAAGCGAAGATTCACCTCCGCCCCGGTTTTGCGGCAACCTGATGTCTCACTTCCGTTCCAGGTAGAGGTGGATGCTTCTGAGATTGGTGCAGGAGCTGTTTTGTCCCAAAAGGATCCTGTAACATCTAAAATGAATCCCTGTGCTTTCTTTTCCCGAAAGTTCTCTCCATCTGAACGTAACTATGATGTGGGGAATCGGGAACTGTTAGCCATGAAATGGGCATTTGAGGAGTGGAGACATTGGTTGGAGGGAGCTAAGCATCAAGTCGTGGTCCTCACTGACCACAAGAATTTGATTTACCTAGAGTCGGCTAAGCGCTTGAACCCTAGACAGGCTAGGTGGGCCTTGTTTTTTACACGTTTTGATTTTGTGGTTTCTTTTCTTCCTGGAACTAAGAATGTCAAGGCTGACGCCCTCTCTAGGAGATTCTTTGCTGATTCTCCTGTGGTTACCAAGCCTGCTGCCATCTTAGGCGAAGGGGTAGTTCTTTCTGCCATCTCTCCCGATTTGAGACGTGCTCTGGAAGAGTTCCAGGAGGACAAACCTGAGCGTTGCCCCAGTGGAAAGTTGTATGTTCCTGACCAGTGGAAGAAGAGAGTGATGTCTGAAGTTCATTGCTCTGCTTTGGCTGGTCATCCAGGTATTTTTGGTACTATAGATCTGGTGAGTCGGTCTTTTTGGTGGCCCTCCTTGTCTCGTGATGTCAGGAATTTTGTGCAGTCCTGTGGGACGTGCTCCCGGTCTAAATCGTGTTCTCGCTCTAGTGGGTTGTTGATGCCTTTGCCTGTCCCCAAGAGGCCATGGACCCATATTTCAATGGATTTCATCTCTGATATGCCTGTCTCTCAAAGGATGACTGTTATTTGGGTGATTTGTGATAGGTTCTCTAAGATGTTTCATCTTGTACCACTCCCTAAGTTGCCGTCTTCCTCTGAATTGGTGCCCCTGTTTTTACAACAGGTGGTTCGCTTGCACGGGATTCCTGAGAACATTGTATCTGACAGAGGAGTCCAGTTTGTGTCTAGATTTTGGAGAACTTTCTGTTCCAAGCTGGGAATTCAGTTGTCCTTCTCCTCTGCTTTTCACCCTCAGACCAATGGGCAGACAGAGAGAACAAACCAGACATTGGAGTCATATTTGAGATGTTTTATTTCTGCTGATCAGGATGATTGGGTTTCATTTTTGCCCTTGGCCGAATTTGCTTTAAATAATAGAGCTAGTTCTGCCACTTTGATGTCACCTTTTTTTTTATAACTTTGGGTTTCATCCTCGATTTTCTTCAGGGCAGGTGGAGCCCTCTGCCCAGGTGTTGACACTGTGGTGGAGAGAATGCACCAGATCTGGGACCAAGTGGTGGATAAGTTATCTCTCTCCCAGGAAAAGGCCCAGCGGTTTTCCAACCGACATAGGACCATTGGTCCCCAGTTTAAAGTTGGTGATATGGTGTGGTTATCATCAAAAAATATTGCTATGAAGGTGGCTTCTCCTAAGTTTAAGCCTAGATTTATTGGACCTTACAAGATTTTGGAGATTATTAATCCGGTCTCTTTTCATTTGGCTCTGCCTGTCACATTTAAAATCCATAATGTGTTCCATAAATCTTTGTTGAAGAGGTTTGTTGAACCTGTTCCGGGGGTTGCACCTCCAGACCCTGTATTGGTTGAAGGTAACATGGAATATGAGGTAGAGAAAGTACTGGATTACCATCTGGCTAGACAGAGACTCCAGTATTTGGTTAAGTGGAAGGGTTATGGTCAGGAGGATAGTTCCTGGGTCTCTGCCTCTGATATTCATGCCAAAAGATTGGTGCGTGCCTTTCATCGGGCTCACCCTGATCGCCCTGGTGGCGTGGTTGAGGGTTCGGTGACCCCTCCTCAAGGGGGAGGTACTGTTGTGAGTTCATTTTCCCCTTCACTACTGAGGCCCGAGGAACTCCCTCTTCTGGTGAAGAAAGGTAGTGAGCCTGATTGTCAAACACCTGGGGCTGATGATGATGACTGGCTGAGTGGAGTTAATGACTGGATATAAGGCTGCCGACGCCCTTCTGGCCTGCGGGTGATTTCTCTGTGGACTTCTTGGAAACCAGTCTGATTCCTGCTCATCTAAAGCTAAGATTTCTGCTTTGCCTTTTTGAATTAGTGTTTTGTTTTCCTTGCTTTTCTGGATTCTGCCATTCCCTGCTGGGGTGAGCTGAATCTCCTTTTGCCTGTTGCTCTGTCTTCAGAATATTCCTGAGTACTGACATAGCCTTTTTTGAAGCCTAGCGTCTTCAGGGCCTTTTTTACTGTCAGTTTGTTGGCTCCTATTTTCATAGGGTTTTTTCACGGATTGCAGACAGCAGCCTTCCTGTCCTTTCCTATCTAAGCTAGCTTGGGCCCCATCTTTGCTCAGTCTATCTTTCTGTCTGTGTTTTGTTCTTTCTTCTTGCTTCACTGTCATTATATGTGGGGGGCTGCCTTTTGCTTTGGGGTCTGCTCTGGGGCAGTTTAGATTTCCCTTTCTGTCTTTAGGCTATGTAGTCCTCCGGCTGTGATCGAGGGGCCTAGGGCATCGTAGAAGCCCCCCACGGCTACTGCTAGTTGTGTTGATAGGTTCAGGGGTCTGCAATCCGATAGCTGCCAACTTCTCTGGTTTTCTGGACTTAGCTAGCATTTCTATTTTTGCCTCCTACGGTGACTCAATCATAACAACTACCCATTCCTGCTACTACATGTGGGGACAAATGACACCGCAAGAAACGACCTGGAAACCATCTGCAGAGACTTTGAAAACTTAGGCAAGAAAGTGAAAGAACTGGGAGCGCAGGTGGTCTTCTTCTCTTCCATCCTCCCAGTGGATGGCCATGGAACAAGGAGGTGGAATAAGATTCTGCAGGTGAACAACTGGCTACGTTGATGGTGCCATCAGCAACGATTTGGATTTCTGGATCACGGAGTGAATTACCTATACAATGGACTACTTGCTAGAGATGGGGTACACCTTACGAAGACTGGAAAACAAGTATTTGGAAGTCGCCTTGCTACACTTGTAAGGAGAGCTTTAAACTAGAACAACGTGGGAAGGGAAGCAAAAGACCAGAAAAAGCCATACACCTGACAAATGCTATTGAGAACTCTGCTATTAGAAGTGGAAAGGAAGAACAAAGACAAAAGAATCTAAATAATACAAATATTGGAGAAAGAGAAAACAATCACAAACTAAAATGTTTCTATACTAATGCACAAAGCATGGGCAACAAACAAGGAGAATTGGAACTACTAACACAGGAAAAGAAATATGATGTCATTGGAATCACTGAAACTTGGTGGGACGATACACATGATTGGAATACAAGACTAGAAGGATACAACTTATTTGCAAGAAACAGACTTGATAAACGAGGAGGAGGTGTCGCATTGTATGTTAGAAATGCGTATATCTGCACAGAGATTGAAGCTTCAGAGACTGGGAGTTCTGTGGAAACTGTTTGGGTAAGAATACAAGGACAGAACATTGGAAAGGACACCATTGTAGGCATTTACCACAGGCCGTCTGTGCAAGCTGAAGATATGGATGAACTCATTATGCATCAAATGGCCAAGTTCTCCAAAAAATATGACATAGTTGTCATGGGAGATTTCAACTATCCAGACATTTGTTGGGAATCTCCCTCAGGCAAAACTAACAGGTCAAGGAAATTCTTATCCTCTCTTGCTGACAACTTTATCTTCCAAAAGGTAGGGGAGAAAACAAGGGGAACTGCTACCTTGGATCTAATCCTTATAAACAGGGAGGAAATGGTTGAGGAGGTAAAAGTGGCTGGGACCCTAGGAGGTAGCAACCATGCTATTTTAGAATTTTGGATAACTAGAGGAGGAAGACCTGTGAAGACTCAGACTTCAAGGTTAGATTTCAGAAAGGCAGATTTTAAGGGATTCAGAAAGAGAATTGGAGGGATCCCAAAGGCTAGATATCCTTAAAGACAAAAATGTCCAGGAAGGATGGGAAAACTTGAAAAATGACATTCCCAAAGCACAATTGTTAACAATTCCGAAAAGAGGGAAGAATAGGAAGCATTTAAAGAAACCAGGATGGATGAATACAGAACTTAAGCACATGCTAAAAAGGAAGAAAGAAATGTTTATAAAATGGAAAGAGGGAGGCATATCTAAAGAAGAATATAATGATGTCTGCAGAACCTGCAGGGCACAAATCAGATTACTAAAGCTGACAATGAATTGAGGCTTGCAAGAGATGTTAAAAGCAATAATAAAGGCTTTTGGGGATATGTCAAAAGTAAAAGAAAAGTCAAAGATGCTATAGGATTTTTACAGGATGAAAATGATGAAATGGTAAAACAGGATGTTGAGAAGGCCGAATGTTGTGAGTTCATTTCCCCCTTCACCGTCGATGTCTGATGAACTCCTTCTTCTGGTGAAGGAAGGTAGTGAGGCTGATTACCAAACACCTGATCTGGTAGATGATGACTGGGTAACAGGAACTGCTAACCGGATATAAGGCAGCCGACGCCATTCTGAGTCGCTGGTGATTTCTCTGCTGGATTCTTGGAGACCAGTCTGATTCCTGCTTCCCAAAGATAAGTTTTTGCTCTGCTATTGAACTTATTAGTTTTGTTTTGTTTACCTTGTTTTTTGGAGTTCAGCCATCCCCGGTCGGGGGTGTGCTGAGTTCCATTTTTGTCTTTGATCAGTTTGTCTCTTTGCTCTGTCTTCAGAATTTACCTGAGTGCTGATATAGTCATTTTGAAGTCCTAGCAATTTCAGGGCCTGTTTTTCCTATCATACGGTTGGGACTTTTTTTGGTAGGGTTTTTTGCGGATTGCAGACAGCAGCTTTTCTATCCTGTCCTTTTTAGTTAGCTTGGGCCCCATCGTTTGCTCAACCTATCTTTCTATCTGTGTTAGTGTTTTCATCTTGCTTCACCGTCATTATATGCTGGGGGCTGCCTTTTGCCTTGGGGTCTGCTCTGGGGCAGTTTAGATTTCCCCTTTCTTTCTTTAGGCCTATTTAGTTCTCCGGCTGTGATCGAGGGGTCTAGGGCATTGTAGGAACCCCCCACGGCTGATGTTAGTTGTTGTGGATAGGATCAGGTTCTGCAATCCGATAGCTACCAACCTCTCCGGTTTTCTGGACTTAGCTTGTATTTTTGTTTTTTCCTCCTTCGGTGACTCATTCATAACAGCCGAACTTTTAAATTCCTATTTTGCATCTGTTTTCTCTCAGAAAGGAAATGTAATATCAACTGTTCTTCACTGTCCTATTAAGGGAATAGAAGAATCCAGGATATCTATAAACAGAAAGATAGTGAGGAAACACTTAGCTAACCTAAATGATTTCAAGTCTCCAGGTCCAGATGAATTACACCCCAGAGTACTGAAGGAGATAGCAGAAGAAATTTTTGAACCCCTCTCCATAATCTTTGAAAATTCTTGGAGAACAGGAGAAGTCCCAGAAGACTGGAGAAGAGCAAATGTTGTTCCTATCTTCAAAAAGGGGAAGAAGGTGGACCCAGGCAACTATAGGCCGGTGAGTCTGACTTCTATACCAGAAAAGATCTTTGAACAAATTATTAAACAACATGTATGTCAGCACCTGGATAAGAATGAAGTGATTAAACAGAGTCAGCATGGGTTTGTAACTAATAAGTCATGTCAGACTAACTTAATTTCCTTCTATGATGGAATCACTGATTGGGTGGATCAAGGAAATGCTGTAGATATAGTATATCTTGACTACAGCAAAGCATTTGACAAAGTATCTCATACAATCCTTTTTGAAAAAATGACTAAGTATGGAATGGACAAGGCAACTGTTAGGTGGATTCATAACTGGCTTAGTGATCGGACCCAAAGAGTGGTCGTAAATGGCTGCACATCCAGTTGGAAGAATTTCTCAAGTGGGGTACCACAGGGCTCTGTCCTGGGCCCTGTATTGTTCAACATCTTTATCAATGATTTAGATTAAGGAATTGAGGGTAAACTGATTAAATTTGCTGATGACACAAAGCTAGGAGGGATAGCTAATACTAGAGAAGAGAGAGAGAGGATTCAAAAAGATATAAATAAACTGGAGCAGCGGGCAGCAACTAACAGAATGGTTTTTAAGAGGGAAAAATGCAAAGTACTACATCTGGGCAATAAAAATGAAAAAGCATATACAGAATGGGAGGAATAGGGCTAAGCAACAGCACATGTGAAAAAGACTTGGGTATACTAATAGATCACAGACTGAATATGAGTCAACAGTGTGATGCAGCAGCAAAAAAGGCAAATGCAATTCTAGGATGTGTTAACAGAAGCATACAGTCTAGATCACGTGAAGTCATTATTGCCCTCTACTCCTCTTTGGTCAGATCTCATCTGGAATATTGTGTCCAGTTTTGGGCACCACATTTTAAAAAAGACATCAACAAACTGGAGCAAGTTCAGAAAAGAGCGACCAGAATGGTGACCGGTCTGCAAACCCTGTCTTATGAGGAAAGGTTGCAGGATTTGGGTATGTTTAGTTTGCAAAAGAGAAGACTGAGAGGAGACTTAATAGCTGTCTACAAATATCTAAAGGGCTGTCACATTGTAGAAGGATCATCTTTATTCTCATTTGCACAAGGAAAGACTAGAAGCAATGGGATGAAACTGAATGGGAGGAGACACAGATTAGATATTAGAAAAAACTTTTTGACAGTTAGAGTGATCAATGAGTGGAACAGGCTGCCACGAGAAGTGGTGAGTTCTCCTTCAATGGAAGTTTTCAAACAGAGGCTGGACAGACATCTGACTGGGATGATTCAGCGAATCCTGCTTTGAGCAGGGGGTTGGACCAGATGGCCCAGGAGGTCCCTTCCAACTCTACGATTCTATGATTCTATGAAACTGAAATAGCTGTTGCAAAAACCAAAATTGTTATAAAGAAAAAAGGTTAACATTAATAGGGGTGCCCAAACTTTAACATATGACTGTACCATCTGATCCTACCACTATGTTCAAGTTGAAACTCAATCGGCTTCTTTTGTCTGCCAAACAGAATGATATCCTGAGTAAAAAAAAGCACACATTTTTAACCACGTATCATCCTGTGGTTCCCACCTTATATCTCCTCACAAAAGTGCACAAATCTATCTCTGAGCCACCGGGCAGACCTATTGTGGCTGGCATTGGCAGTCTTTTCGAACGCCCGTGTATTTATTTGGACCATTTCTTACAGCCACTCGTCACTTCCCTGGATTCCTTTGTGCAGGACACTTCTCATTTGATTCGGCAACTTCAGGATATTACGGTACCACAGGATACCATCCTTGTGACCATGGACGTGGAATCCCTATATACCTGTATTGGACATACACTGGGATTCGAAGCAGTATCATAGTTTCTAAATCAACAATTCTCAGGTGATCGTCGACACCATTCTTTTCTATTGGACTTATTGCATTTTGTGCTTTCCAATAGTTATTTTACATTTGACAGGGTGTTTTACAAACAGGTCTCTGGCACCACCATGGTGGCGCGCTGTGCACCCTCCTATATCAACCTATTTTTGGGTTGGTGGGAGGAGACACAGGTGCGCCCCCTGGCGGCATTTCGTAACAACATTTTTTGTTGGTTCAGATACATTGACGATATTCTGGTGTTTTGGTCGGGTTCTAGAATTGAGTGTCAGTCCTTTGTGGATCATCTAAATCAGTGGTCCCCAACCTTTTTTGCACCAGGGACCGGCTTGAACCAAGACCATTCTTCCATGGCCCGGCAGGGCGGGGATGGAGGTGTAACAGGGGCGGGGCTTTGGTCATAAGGGGGCAGGGCTATGGACGCGGTTGTAGTTTAGCAGTGCATATTTATCATTTAATTATAACATTTTTAATGTGACTCAACTCACCATAGGTTTTGAATGAGTGGGAGCACCTGGCTTGTTTCTCTGTTTCAGTGGGAGCACTGGGCTACTTCTACTGATGACCGTCACTGCTAATGATGATTGGAACCTACAAGGAAATGGAGCATTGAGCACTTAAGAACAATTGTACTGGAGTACTGTACATGCTGATTATTTTCTAATCATCAGAAAATGTATGTGTGGTCCCCCCCGTCCAGCTCTGTGTGGCTCCCCCTGTTGTAAGCATTGCTCCCCTGTCCCATCCTGTATACATGGCTCTGCTCCCACTCTCCCATCCTGTATACATGGCTCTGCTCCCACTCTCCCATCCTGTATACATGGCTCCGCTCCCATCCTGTATGCATGGCTCTGCTCCCACTCTTCTATCCTGTATACATGGCTCCCCTGTCCCATCCTGTATGCATGGCTCCGCTCCCACTCTCCCGGCCTCCCTTGTATATATGGCTCCACTCCCACTCTCCCTCCCTTGTATATATGGCTCCGCTCCCACTCTCCCTCCCTTGTATATATGGCTCGGCTTCCACTCTCCCTCCCTTGTATATATGGCTCCGCTCCCACTCTCCCTCCCTTGTATTTATGGCTCTGCTCCCACTCTCCCTCCCTTGTATATATGGCTCTGCTCCCACTCTCCCTCCCTTGTATATATGGCTCCGCTCCCACTCTCCCTCCCTTGTATATATGGCTCCGCTCCCACTCTCCCTCCCTTGTATATATGGCTCCGCTCCCACTCTCCCTCCCCTGTATATATGGCTCGGCTTCCACTCTCCCTCCCTTGTATATATGGCTCCGCTCCCACTCTCCCTCCCTTGTATATATGGCTCGGCTTCCACTCTCCCTCCCTTGTATATATGGCTCCGCTCCCACTCTCCCTCCCTTGTATTTATGGCTCTGCTCCCACTCTCCCTCCCTTGTATATATGGCTCCGCTCCCACTCTCCCTCCCTTGTATATATGGCTCCGCTCCCACTCTCCCTCCCTTGTATATATGGCTCCGCTCCCACTCTCCCTCCCTTGTATATATGGCTCCGCTCCCACTCTCCCTCCCCTGTATATATGGCTCGGCTCCCACTCTCCCTCCCTTATATATATGGCTCCGCTCCCATTCTCCCTCCCCTGTGTATATGGCTCCGCTCCCACTCTCCCTCCCTTGTATATATGGCTCCGCTCCCACTCTCCCTCCCTTGTATATATGGCTCTGCTCCCACCCTCCCTCCCCTGTATATATGGCTCCGCTCCCACTCTCCCTCCCTTGTATATATGGCTCCGCTCCCACTCTCCCTCCCTTGTATATATGGCTCCGCTCCCACTCTCCCTCCCTTGTATATATGGCTCCGCTCCCACTCTCCCTCCCCTGTATATATGGCTCGGCTTCCACTCTCCCTCCCTTGTATATATGGCTCTGCTCCCACTCTCCCTCCCTTATATATATGGCTCCGCTCCCATTCTCCCTCCCCTGTGTATATGGCTCCGCTCCCACTCTCCCTCCCTTGTATATATGGCTCCGCTCCCACTCTCCCTCCCTTGTATATATGGCTCTGCTCCCACCCTCCCTCCCCTGTATATATGGCTCCGCTCCCACTCTCCCTCCCTTGTATATATGGCTCCGCTCCCACTCTCCCTCCCTTGTATACATGGCTCCGCTCCCACTCTCCCTCCCTTGTATATATGGCTCCGCTCCCACTCTCCCTCCCCTGTATATATGGCTCGGCTTCCACTCTCCCTCCCTTGTATATATTGCTCCGCTCCCACTCTCCCTCCCCTGTATATATGGCTCCGCTCCCACTCTCCCTCCCCTGTATATATGGCTCTGCTCCCACTCTCCCTCCCTAGTATATATGGCTCCGCTCCCACTCTCCCTCCCTTGTATATATTGCTCCTATCCCACTCTCCCTCCCTTGTATATATGGCTCCGCTCCCACTCTCCCTCCCCTGTATATATGGCTCCGCTCCCACTTTCCCTCCCCTGTATATATGGCTCTGCTCCCACTCTCCCTCCCTAGTATATATGGCTCCGCTCCCACTCTCCCTCCCTTGTATATATTGCTCCGCTCCCACTCTCCCTCCCCTGTATATATGGCTCCGCTCCCACTCTCCCTCCCCTGTATATATGGCTCCGCTCCCATTCTCCCTCCCCTGTATATATGGCTCCGCTCCCACTCTCCCTCCCCTGTATATATGGCTCTGCTCCCATTCTCCCTCCCCTGTATATATTGCTCCGCTCCCACTCTCCCTCCCCTGTATATATGGCTCCGCTCCCACTCTCCCTCCCTTGTATATACGGCTCTGCTCACACTCTCCCTCCCCTGTATATATGGCTCCGCTCCCATTCTCCCTCCCCTGTATATATTGCTCCGCTCCCACTCTCCCTCCCTTGTATATATGGCTCTGCTCACACTCTCCCTCCCCTGTATATATGGCTCTGCTCCCATTCTCCCTCCCCTGTATATATGGCTCCGCTCCCACTCTCCCTCCCCTGTATATATGGCTCTGCTCCCACTCTCCCTCCCCTGTATATATGGCTCTGCTCCCACTCTCCCTCCCTAGTATATATGGCTCCGCTCCCATTCTCCCTCCCTTATGGCTCCGCTCGGCTCCCCCATCCTCCCCATCATACTTACCCTCACGTCGCTGAACTTCCTTCCCGTCGCTGCACGTCCCTGCATCTCGCGGCGCTTCAGCTTCTTCCTGTGCGGAGCGGTCACGTGATACCGCTCATTAAGGTCCATGAATATGGACGCCACGCCTATGGGAGATGAGTGGCGTCCATATTCATGACCTTAAATGAGCGGTAGCACGTGACCGCTCAGCGCAGGATGAAGCCGCCGCGGGATGAAGCCACCGCGGGATGCAGGGTGAGTATCAGCTGCTGCACCGCCCCCCGGCTCCCCTTGTGTCCGCGGACCGGCAAGGGCACTGCAACGGCCCGGTGCTGGGCCGCTGACCGGCGGTTGGGGACCCCTGATCTAAATAATAATCCTTGGAACATCTCTCTAACAGCCTACTTTTCAGATGAATCAGTTGACTTTTTGGATTTGAAAATTATGAAGATTGGCACAGGGATACAGACCAAACTCTTTCGAAAAACCACTGCGACAAAGTTTGCTCCATTTTTCAAGCTTTCATCCTCGCCATTTAAGGAACAATATACCAAAGGGACAGTTCCTGCAGGTAAGACGTAACTGCAGTAATGACCGAGACTTCCGAAAGGAGTCTAGGGAGCTGTCTCGCCGTTTTACCGACAGGGGCTATCCGCGAAAAGTTATTTCAAAAGCCTTTCAGAACTCACTAAGTGATGATAGACCATCTCTTTTACAACCTAAGGTTCGGGCGGTATCTAATACCATCAATTTGATCACACCATACAACAACCAATGGAGTGAGATCTATAGTGTGTTGGAAAAACATTTGGGGGATTCTACTCAATGAGCCCAAGTTGAAACCCTTCCTGTCTAAGAGACCAAAAATAGTCGCCAGGAGGGCCAAAAATCTTAAGGACTATCTCACCGTTAGCCATTTTAAAAGACCTACGGTTAAAATTGGCTCTAGTCATCTTTTGAAAGGTTCATACCCTTGTGGCAATTGTACCATATGTCCCTTCATGGTTGCTTCTGACACTGTCACCCTTTCTGTGTTTCCAGACGTGATCAAGTTATACCAATTCTCCAATTGCAAATCTAGAAATGTTGTTTATGTCTTGATCTGCTCGTGTCCGAAGATTTATGTGGGCCAGACAGGCCAGGAGTTGAGATGTAGAGTGCAGCAGCACATTTCTAATATCAACAAAGCCAAGACAGATCGAGAAAAGGGTAAGCCCGTTACATCAGTAGCGAACCACTTTCTGGATCATTATGCCAGTAGATACCACGATCTACGTGTCTTGGTCGTTGACCAAGTATTGGGCAGTATCCGTGGGGGGAACCCTACCAAAGAACTCCTTCATAGAGAGTCACGATGGATTTATAATTTAAAAAGTTCAGCTCCGGAGGGTCTGAATGAGGAATTGCTTTTTTCAGGCTTTTATGGCTAACTCAGTTTTCCTCTTCTTTTTAGGTCTCCTCTTTATCCATTTTGATAGGAACCCTTGAAACTCTTCACACCTCGACCGTCTTTGGAACATCTTTGTCTACATGAGATCTCGCTTTGTCTTACTGATCAGCTTCTTTTATTGTGGACATTATCTAATGGTGGATCTTTTGAACCAATATATGTCAGATTCTGTGCTTTCTAGGGGCGTCCATATTTTTCAATCTTGGGACCTCCTGTATTATTCACAGCACCATGTCATTTTTCAATTTGGTGGGAACAATTCAATTTTCTACTTTTGGGTTGTTTGAATATTTCTGTTCACACAAAATCCTTTTTAGTATGGATTCTCTGAGATAATCTGTATTTGATTCTGTGTACTTTAGGGGTGTTCCCATATTTTGACCTTTGGGACTTTTTTCACTATTCACAGCACCATGTTATTTATCCATTTTTTTCAATTAAAAACTTTTGCAATGATGTGATCTTCTATTTTATTGGATTTGGTTATCCCATATTATGTTTCATCTATTTATGCTTTATCAATTGTTGTCGCCCAGTTGGACATATACACCTTTAGTCTAAAACGCTCACCTTGGTGGACCGAATTATCTGGGTACTTTATGTCGGACATATACATCTTTAGTCCAAAGCGCCTTTCAAGCATTTCCCCTGGGCAGGCCTAATTATTTGGGTACCATCAGATGGAGCTTTGTCCCATTCCTTGCTCTTATATAATCTTCGGACTGATATGGGTACTTGATGTATACTTTTATTTGGTCTGCACTAAAGTGTGGTATAGACCTGAAGGCTTCATGGTCTTATTGTTTGATCTTTTTTACACATCTTTTGTATTTTCATGTTGGCACTCCTGTATAGAGCCACCTGTTTATACCCAAACATCAGTGTTTAAGGTGGCTTTTGTGTAAGTGTTCTAAACACCTACTAACATGAAAAACAATATATATATTGTTTTTCAACGAACTAGCGCTAAAGTTGCCTATTACACAGCAACTTGATACATGTCAATTTGTTCCTATTTGTATATAAGTTAGCAACTTCAGCTGCGTCTATTGGACAATAACTACTTTTGTCTCTTCATGAAGCTCCCACAATATTGAGACTCATATATTTCAGACACATATGTTGAATTGCCTGACAATGACATTTCTAAAAGGCTTATTTATCTCTTAGCTTTTACTGTGTTGGGGCTTCTTTTGACCAATGACGACATCGCTGTATTGCTTGGCAATAATACGCTTGTCACGCCTACATCTTTGCTGTTATTTTGCAGGTGCCACCTAGTATGGTGACATCACTGGTCATCGCGTCTGGTAATGTGATATTATCAAATTTTGTTTGTATCAGTGCTTCAGCTATCTACCGCGCATGTGTTTGATTTGTGATAACACCAATGTCTGCTTTTTAACAAGTTACAAATTTTTCACTTACCATACTGAGATTCGTACATCTCAGACACATGTTTTTTTGATCTGCCAGATTATGTTCAATATACTTATTGACCTTTTTGTGTACGCTGCGCAGGCATTCTCATTACACCAAGATCCATATATTTTCCTTTTTGTTATACTGTTTGTGCAGGTGCAGATTTTTCTAGCAATGATATTTCCAATATGTCTATCTGTTTCTTTGTCTCTACTGCGCAGGCGCCTTTTTGATTAATGATGTCATCGCCGAATTATCTGACATGCTTGGTTTATATACATTTTTGCTCAAGACTCATATATTCCTAACATATGTGGAGCTTTATTTGCTCAGTTGCTCAATTGCTTAGTAATGATATGCTCATTTGCCTTTTGCCTTCTGGCTTCATTGCGCTGGCGCCCTTTTTGACCAGTGATTTCATCGCCTGGCTTTGACATGTTTGTCATGCCCATATGTGTGCTCTTACTGCGCAGGCGCTATTTGGCCGGGCGACGCCGCGGTTTTTACTGCGCAAGCGCCGATCTGACTAATTATGGCATCGTCAAGTCGCTTGGTAACTATAGCTTCATTCGTCCTGTTGATTTTATTGCGCAGGCGCCGTTCTGATCAACGATGTTATCGCATGGTAACGACATGTCTGTTACGCCCACACTTTCTATTGTGCAGGCGCTATTTAGCCTGGGGACGCCGTGGCCTCCGGTTGTTGCCTGGCAACTACAGTCTCAATACGCCTATTCTCATCTGCGCAGGTGCAGGTCTGCTCTGCGACGCTGCACCTCTACAATTTCTTTGTGAACAACTTTATTGGTCTGCCTACAATGCTGACAAGATGGCCGTGACCATGCCTTTCTCTCCACCTCGTGGGTTAGTACTGATTTATTAATTATACAACATGTGATTTCTTTATATATAAGGACATGCGTCATGTTATTTCTCAGCGCTTCACCCTCCCTTGAGGAAGCCACACAGCGTGTTGCGATACGCGTGGGGTTAGCTTTTCCCCTCTCCTTTACCCCACAGGTCATTCATTTTGCAGCTTTCACTTGGCACTTTACCCTCTGGTATGCTGGACATCTTTTTTGCACATATTGCTGGTTTAGAGGTCATGGGAACTCTTTTCTAAATAGTCAGGTATTTTACCACCTTTGCATACTTGATTTAGGGAACTTTCATTTAGGGTCTTTCTAGTTAAGATTTTTTACAAACTTTTTGCCCCCTTTCTATCTATATGGTGCTGTGAATAGCGTTTTTTCTTGTATTTTCAGACCTCAATTATAAATGGTTATCTTATACATTACATTAACTGCTTTTATCATTGTATCTGAGTTAGCCTGTTATATATGAATACTGTGATATGGGGATAATGGTTGTGGGAGTGTCACTATATAATTATTGTATGATTGTGACATGATTGCCTCTTTGTGCTTTCTAAGTGTTTTTATGTTTTTGTGCTGTTACGTGTACATGTCATGAATAAAGAATTTATCTATTTTTCTATTAATTTTCTGAAGTTCCCATTTTTTGGATGTACTTCTTTCCCCTCTGTTCCACTTTACTCTTTTGAGTACATCTTTGGTGAACCCGTGCAATTTTATTATATTGGCCGTGCCCTCCGATTGTTAACATTTCTTCAATGGTCCACAAACAATGACTGTTTCAGATCTAACTTTGAAAACACACTCTCTATTGAGACTCATCCGTAAAGTTCATCACCTCTTTTTACTTTTGTCTGTATGTTTTTGGTGAAAAAGAGGGGATACTTTTACCTTAGTATCTAACTCATTCCTTTACTTGGGTGCTGAGGGTTCATCAGGGTGATGGTGGGGGTGCGGTTAGCTTCATTATCCTATGGCACCAAAATAATGTACCTTGTCCTTGCCCTGGCGTGAGTGACACCTCAGCCGCCCTGTGGATAGTAGGGGTGTGTCAGGCTGTTAGTTTTGAGTTTCAGATTCCTGCAGATGTTTTCCATCCTGGATAATTGCCAGGCCATTTAGCTGGCTGATAATGTCAGATCATTCACAATTGTACTTCAAGCTCAGTGGCGTGTTGATGCTGTGCTCGGTATTTTGTTATTCTGATCTATCATTGCCTATCATTATTGGGGTTTCTGTTGTTTTCTTGTGTAATGGGTTTGTCATCTAGGCCTACAACTTCAAATAATCCTGTGGCCTTCTGGATAGAGACTTCAGATTTCTGTAGGACACTGCAGGCTGCTACAGTGTCCACAAGACACTCTATTGTGTTAAAGGGCATATCAGAGAGGGTAAAATGAACAAAGGCATCATACCCCTAGTTTCAGAGATGACTGGTAGAGCTGGAAGCCCTTCATGTCAATTGCTCCTTCCCTGCAGTATTTTCTTTGGGGCCTTACACTTGCTTCTTGAAGTGGCCCAGTTCATCATAATTGTAGCACCTCAACTTACTGAGGTCCACCCTTCCAGGGAACAACCTTTTTTTGCCTGATCTTTCCCATTGTTTGTTTATATGCATTTTTATCACTATTACCTTCTGGAATTTCTTTTCGTCCACCTCTTGAACATTCCTTTGAATTGAACTAGCCTAACTTAGTGCTGGGACTAACTTCTCATGCCAACCAGCATGAGTAAAAATTAATGAGTCTCATTATTCAATCCAGACACCAAGATGGTAATCAACTTTTTCCCATTCCTTGGTCCTTCAGGCTCGCTATTGTCTCCTCAAATGCCTGCCTAAATCTCTCAATGTATTCCTCAACTTTTTACTTCACCTTTTGATGAATATTCTTCACCCTTACCCAAGACTGGGTTGCAAAAACCTCTCCAATATTGCTTTGGATATTCCAATGCTTTTTAAGGAGAGTTTTATTGCTCTTTCGGGTTAGATGGCAGAATGAGTCTTGTGCATCAGGTGGCAGAAGCATCAATCTGTCCAGCTATTGTTTTAATTTTCTGCAACAAGTCTCTCCATGTCGGGTGTAACTGACTAATGTTATACAGCTCATTTACAAATGGAAGTGGATTGTTCTGTGGTTTTGTGATCGATGACAGAAATCCTTCACTTTCTCAGGTGTCCACGGAACATGTTGGGTGATTCTCCTATCTGTCTGACCATTTATACAAGGCATAGATTGTTCGCTGACAGGATAGGCAGAGGTCTCATGTGACAATTATGTCTCAGTCATCCTGTCTAGTGTGAGTAAATTTCAGTACCATTCGTGCCATGGGTTCTAGAGACACACATGATTGTGGTGAGCACCGTACTCAAGCTCTCCCACAATCATATTTCACAAGGGAAATGTGTTTACTGCAGGCGTGTAAGTGACCCTCTACAGCTGTCAGTAATAGAGGGGGGTCCTGTTTTGGATAATAAACCAACATGATCACAGCTGTTCCAAATTAAAAGAAAATTGCTTTATTAAAACAAGAGTTTGTTCACAAAATTATGTAATATGACCGAGAACTATCCGATGATTTATCAGATAGCACTAGGCCCGATGTTATACCATGGGGCAGAGCAGGACTGTAATTTTTTTCTTATACTAATTCTGCATGAGAAAAAGAAATCGCAGCAATGCCAAGTGGCCACCTCCTGATGGGCACCATCAAGAATGTTCGTGAAGTGACCATATAAAATCCATTATCATCCTTCAGCTTGGTTCAGCTGGACGTGGCTCTTCTTTAGCACATGATGTTCACAAAGGAGTCACAAAAGCATTTTTACTAAGCAGATATTCTATTTCTTGTTTAAATTGTCTTTATTGAAAATGTTCTAATTATTATACAAAATGGAGTTAAACAACATGAAGGAAAAGAAAAGGAAAAATATGGGGAAACAAGGGAAAATAAAGGGAAGGAACTATCGCTAAGCAATAACAGTTATTCTATCTCTGATACATGTACCAAGAGATATTAAGATCAAGGGTAAGACAATGGAATTATCAGTTCTTTCACAGTATCTCATCATTGTATAGTTTCATTGTCACATATTATGTAAGCTAGCCATGTTCCTGATCAGGGCTGCCATAAGGAATTTCTGGGCCCCATACTGGCAAAATTTTGGGGCTCCCTTGAGACTCCGCCTAGGCTCCATCCCAGTTGCGCCTCCACCTTAGCCCCATCTACACCCCTTGAACTTTCCACAGTCCCACCATCCACCCTTGGAAAAGCTCTTCTGCCCCCCCATTCTCACCATGCACACAGTAAAATTTGTATTAACCCCTTAAGCCCCAAGGGTGGTTTGCACGTTCATGACCGGGCCAATTTTTACAATTCAGACCACTGTCCCTTTATGAGGTTATAACTCTAAAACGCTTCCATGGATCCCGGTGATTCTGACATTATTTTCTCGTGACATATTGTACTTCATGTTAGTGGTAAAATTTCATTCATATAACTTGCGTTCATTTGTGAAAAAAACAGAAATTTGATGAAAATTTTGAAAATTTCGCAATATTCCAAATTTGAATTTTTATGCCCTTAAATCACAGAGATACGGCACACAAAAAACTTAATAAATAACATTTCCCACATGTTTACTTTACATCAGCACAATTTTAGAACCAAAATTTTTTTTTGTTAGGAAGTTATAAGGGTTAAAATTTGACCAGCGATTTCTCATTTTTGCAACACCATTTTATTTTTACGGACCACATCACATTTGAAGCCACTTTGAGGGGTCTATATGATAGAAAATACCCAAAAGTGACACCATTCTAAAAACTGCACCCCTTAAAGTGCTCAAAACCACATTCAAGAAGTTTATTAACCCTTTAGGTGCGTCACAGGAATTTTTTGAATATTTAAAAAAAATGAACATTTAACTTTTTTTCACAAAAAAAAAACTTCAGGTTCAATTTTTTTTATTTTACCAAGGGTAACAGGAGAAATTGGACTGCAAAAGTTATTGTGCAATTTGTCCTGAGTACGCTGATACCTGATATGTGGGGGGGAACCACTGTTTCGGCGCATGGCAGACCTCAGAAGGGAAGGAGCGCCGTTTGACTTTTTCAATGCAAAACTGGCTGGAATTCAGATCGGACGCCATGTCGCCTTTGGAGAGCCCCTGATGTACCTAAACAGTGGAAACCCCCCACAAGTGACCCCATTTTGGAAACTAGACCCCCCAAGGAACTTATCTAGATATGTGGTGAGAACTTTGAACCCACAAGGGCTTCACAGAAGTTTATAGCGTACAGCCGTACAATTAAAAAATCATATTTTTTCCACAAAAATGATCTTTTCACCGTCAATTCTTATTTTTCCAAGGGTAAGAGGACCCTAAAAGATATTGTGCAATTTGTCCTGAGTGCGCTGATACCCCACATGTGGGGGTAAACCACTATTTGGGCGCATGGCAGAGCTCGGAAGGGAAGCAGCGCCATTTGACGTTTTTTCCTGGAATTGAGATCGGACACCATGTCGCGTTTGGAAAGCCCCTAATGTACTAAAACAGTGGAAACCCCCCACAAATGACACCATTTTGGAAACTAGACCCCCCAAGGAACTTATCTAGATGTGTGGTGAGCACTTTGAACCCCCCAGTGCTTCACAGAAGTTTATAATGCCCGGGCGTGAAAATAAAAAAAATCGTATTTTTTCCACAAACATGATCTTTTAGTCACCAATTTTTTTATTTTCCCAAGGGTACAAGGAGAAATTGGACCCCAAAAGTTGTTGTCCAATTTGTCCTGAGTACGCTGATACCTCATATGTGGGAGAAAACTACTGTATGGGCACACGTCGGGGCTTGGAAGAGAAGTAGTGACGTTTTGGAATGCAGACTTTGATGGAATGGTCTGCGGGTGTCATGTTGCTTTTGGAGAGCCCCTGATGTACCTAAACAGTGTAAACCTCCCACAAGTGACCCCATTTTGGAAACTAGACCCCCTATGGAACTTATCTAGATGTGTGGTGAGCACTTTGAACCCCCCAGTGCTTCACAGAAGTTTATAACGACCGGGCGTGAAAATAAAAATATCGTATTTTTTCAACAAACATCATCTTTTAGTCATGATTTTTTTTATTTTCCCAAGGGTAGCAGGAGAAATTGGACCCCAAAAGTTGTTGTCCAATTTGTCCTGAGTACGCTGACACCCCATATGTGGGAGAAAACTAGTCTATGGGCACACGTCGGGGCTCGGAAGGGAAGTAGTGACGTTTTGGAATGCAGACTTTGATGGAATGGTCTGCAGGTGTCATGTTGCCTTTGGAGAGCCCCTAATGCACCAAAACAGTGGAAATCCCCCACAAATGACCCCATTTTGGAAACTAGACCCCCCACAGAACTTATATAGATGTGTGGTGAGCACTTTGAACCCCCAAGGGCTTCACAGAAGTTTATAATGCCCAGGCATGAAAATAAAAAAATCATATTTTTTTCACGAACATGATAAATTAGTCTCCTTTTTTTTATTTTCCCAAGGGTAACAGGAGAAATTGGACCCCAAAAGTTGTTGTCCAATTAGTCCTGAGTACCATGATACCTCATATGTGGGAGAAAACTACTGTATGGGCACACGTCGGGGCTCGGAAGGGAAGTAGTGACGTTTTGGAATGCTGACTTTGATGGATTGGTCTGCGGGTGTCATGTGCGTTTGGAGAGCCCCTGATGTACCTAAACTATTGAAACTCCCCACAAGTGACCCCATTTTGGAAAATAGACCCCCCACGGAACTTATCTAGATGTGTGGTGAGCACTTTGAACCCCCAAGTGCTTCACAGAAGTTTATAACGCCTGGGCGTGAAAAAAAAAATCATTTTTTTCCACAAAAATGATATTTTTGCCCCCATTTTTTTATTTTCCTAAGGGTAACAGGAGAAATTGGACCCCAAAAGTTGTTTTGCAATTTGTCCTGAGTATGCTGATACCCTATATGTGGGGGTAAAACACTGTTTGGGGCATGGCGGAGCTTGGAAGGGAAGGGGCACCATTTGATTTTTTCAACGCAGAATTGGCTGGAATTGAGATCAGACGCCATGTTGCATTTGGAGAGCCCCTGATGTGCCCAAACAGTGGAAACCCCCCAATTATAACTCCAACCCTAACCCCAACACACCCTTAACCCTAATCTCAGCCCTAACCCTAGCCCTAACCCGAGCCCTAACCCTAACCCTAGCCCTAACCCTAGCCCTAACCCTAGCCCTAACCATAACCCTAACCCTAACCCAAATGGGAAAATAGAAATAATTACATTTTTTTTATTTTATTATTTTTCCCTAACTAAGGGGGTGATAATGGGGGGTTTGATTTACTATTTATGGCGGTTTTTATGTTTGGCGGCTGTCACACGCTAAGACGCTTTTTATTGTAAAAATAGTTTTTGCATCACCACATATTGAGAGCTATAATTTTTCCGTATTTTGACCCACCGAGTCATGTGAGGTCTTATTTTTTGCGGGACGAGTTGACGTTTTTATTGGTACCATTTTCGGGCACGTGAAATTTTTTGATCGCTTTTCATTCTGATTTTTAGGACGCAGAATGAACAAAAACCAGAGTTTCATGAATTTCTTTTGGAGGGCTACGTTTACAAAGTTCCGCGTGCGGTAAAATTGATAAAGCGGTTTTATTCTTCGGGTCAGTACGGTTACAGCGATACCTCATTTAGGTCTTTTTTTTATGTTTTGGAGGTTTTATGCAATGAAAACTATTTTATGTAAAAAATAATTTTTTTTGCATCTCTTTATTCTGCGAGCTATAACTTTTTTATTTTTTGCGGATGACAGTATATTGCGGCTCGTTTTTTGTGGGACAAGCTGACGTTTTCAGCGGTACCATGGATATTTATATGCGTCTTTTTGATCGCGCGTTACTGCACTTTTTGTTCGGTGGTATGATAATAAATCATTATTTTTTGCTTCGTTTCTTATTTTTTAAGGGGTTCGCTAAAGGGGTTAACTAATGGGACAGTTTTATAGGGCGGGTCGTTACGGACGCGGCGATACCAAATATGTGTACTTTTATTGTTTTTTTTTTATTTTCAAAAAATGAATTTATTGGAGAATATCTTTTTTTTTTACTAATTTATTTAGCGATTTTTAAAAAAATTATTTTTACACTTTTTTTTTTTACTTTATTACATTGTCCCAGGTAGGACATCACTGTCCTGTGACAGATCGCTGATCTGTCACATCACAGATCACTGTGACAGATCAGCGATCTGTCACAGGCACTGCTGCAGACTTCCTCATGCCTGCGCTTTGCAAGCAGTGAGGAAGTCAGCTATCCTACCTACAGGCCCCCGAAGGTCCCCGTCGCCATCTTGGATGTAGGGAAAGAGCCCCCCGCAGCAGCGCTGCACATTGCGCTGCTGTGGGGAGCTCAGGGAAGCACAGAGGGAGCCCCCTCCCTGCCGATGCTTCCCTTTAACCCCCGGTACACCGCGATCGTGTTTGATCGCGGTGTACAAGGGGTTAACGTGTCGGGGGCGGTCCGTGACTGCCCCTGACACATTGTGCCGGGTGTCAGCTGTGATAATCAGCTGACACCCGGCCGCGATCAGCGGCGCTCACCACGTGGGCGCCGCTGATCGCTATGACGTACTATCCCGTCCCTGGGAGTTAAGTCCTAGGGCACATGGACGGGATAGTACGTCATATGGGATTAAGGGGTTAAAAAGGACGGGATTGGTTCAGCGGGTTTAGGGGAGGAACATTGGGGGGAGGCGGGCTCTGGGAGGGGGGCAGAAGTGCAGGAAAACCGCCACTTTGGGACTGGAAGCCGGAGTGAAGAGACCCACCCACCCTCCCCCTTGTTTTTGCTTCCGTTGGGATTACGTTTGCTTATATGGGTTGGGGCATATGTACGGAAGCTAATAGACGGATATATATAGAAGTATGTTGGCAGTTGTTTTGTCACAGTGGCAGAGTTGGTGGGGGGTGGGGTTCTTGGAGTTGACGCTAATTCAGCAGGGAAGGAATTCTAAGTAAAAATCCGGAGAGTTAAAATTGTGTGGGTTGATCTGGAATTTGGTTATGGGCTCTGGATGGGGTTTTTACCCTGGGAGATGGTTGGTCGTTAGTCTTCCCGGAATGGGATGTATGGTGCCCTCGAGCTGGTGGTGTACTGCTGAGGGTAAAGTGGTGGTTGAAGTTCTTTTGGTTTGCCAAATGTTAAGCCAGATCTTTCGGAAGCTCCAAGAACCCTCCCCTCATGTTTTATGCATATAAAATTGCATAGTAATATTTATTGTTTAAAAATGTTTTTATGTTATTGTTTGTTAATAAACTGGCCGCTGTGGCCAAAATTGTCCAAAATAATTTTATGTGTAGTGCTTTTATTTTGAAGGGGGTGGCTTTTTTCCCTTTACAGGTTGGTGCGTAAGGGAGGCGGCAGGTAAGAAGCCATATTGGCCATTCATGGTCAAGGTGATTGCATCTTACATCGGCCAAAACTGCTGACAGGGTCGCTTTAACTTAAAACTGAAAATAAAGTTTACAAAAGTAGCACAAGACGGATTTCATCCCCAGGTATCAGTGTAAGGCCGGGGTCAGACTAGCGTATGGCATTGGATGAGATATGCTAATTATTTTCTCCATCTCTTCCATTGCCGGGGTCAGTGGGTCACCCTCCCAGGGCTGTGGGGTACTCAGTACCGGGTCGGTGTCAGCGGGATGTGTCACAGCAGTGGTGATCCGGTCCGTGGCCCTGGGCACCCAAGTAATGGGGGAATGTAATGGTGGAATGTAGTTAGATGAATAGTTCGCGACTTCACCTGTGGTGCTCGGCAAGGGGGGTGTTAAGCCGACGCTGCATGCAGATCCACTGGGACTGATGGTAGGGCGCAGCAGAGATGTACAAGCTCCCCACAGGTGAAGCTGTAGTCCCAGGGCAGTGTAGATGTGATTGGCATGGGGATGTAGCAGTGCCGGAAAGGTAGGAAGCAGACAAGACACAGCGGGGTGCAATTCTGTACCTTTACTTGATAACGGCACTCCAGGTTCCTGATTACAGATGGTATCGGAGCGGGCTAGCCTGGAAGCAGCTCAGGATTCTCTCTCAGCAGAAGGGCTGTGCAGTCTCCTTCCTAGCGCTTATTTGAATGAAGTACTCCTAGTACTGACTTACACTGAAGTTCCTCTCAATTCTCTTCTACTCTCACTCCTCGTATGGCAGACAGCTGTAGCCGCTATTCCTCTCCTGGCTCACTGCGTGCTGTTGTGCCTCCGAGTCTTAGATGGGAGTAGGGCATTTACAGCCTCCTACTCCTCTGGTATCTGCTGTAGGACCATCAGTGTCCATACAGCCGTGGAGACCAGGCTCCAGATCATGCGCTCTCACTGTGAGGGAGCTCTCTTTCCTCAGCTCAACCTCCAGCTTCTCTCTACACATCTGCACACTTCACCCTCCACAGACTAACTAACCACTCCTTCCTCTTGGCCCACAGAGAGCACTCCTCCCCTTAATCCTGGTTCAGAGTTCCCCCTGCTGGCCTGGAGTGGAACTGTGTTGCATGTATAGGTAAACTGCTGGAGAGACCCATCATTGCCTCCAAGCCTGGCATTACCCTCCCCTGGAGGAAAGCAAAGCCAGTGTGGCGACCATACTCCTGGGGGCGCCACATTCCCCCCTAGTGAAAGTCAGCACTCTGGGGCTGAACAAAGAAAAACATGAATAATACATAACAGTTAAACAATAGGAATTGTACAAGATTTAAAAATAAAAAGTTACTAAAACCAAGTGTTTCAAAAATGGTGCTGTGATGACAAGTCCACAAACATCAATGTCTATGGTCCATTCCTGGCAAATGGTAAATTATTTACAAGCAAAGTTTTTGACCACACACAAGTCCTGTGGTTCAGTGTCCATAAAAATTCAAAGGGAACTCTTACAGGTTACCTGTAGGCACAAACTTGAAAACAGTTACATATTTACACAAACAATTTCAGTATTTACATTTATTCTATTATATACGATATTTAAGGGGCGGTATCCCTTGTGTGATGCGGGTAGACCTTCGTAAGACTGGTGTAGTGAGTAATGTACTGGATACACTACTGGGTGGTAAACTGGGCAGCATTCTCCTATGGACTCTTAGACTCACCAGGGGCAATACAGGTTCACCACTGGCAGGGCGAGGGTTCTCTGGCTCCACTGCTGGTGTGTCATCTGCTGCCTGTTTTTCCTGATCCTCAGGATTCTCTTGAGTCACTTCTTCCTGGGCTACCACTTGAGGAAATATCAACACTGGCACCACTATTGCATCATTCACTTTAGTCCAGTTCGCAGGGAATTCTCTAAGTATTGTGCTGACCGTCTTTTCTTCCACTATGGGTTGGATGTTATCTGGCTCTTCTTTTCTCTCTTTTAACTGGTCAGGGCACAACTTCAAATGATCTCTCGATACCGCTGCTGTGGTCTCTCCTCCATCCTTACTAACAAGGCATACCTTAGTATTATCAAAATTTGAGGGCATAATGGTATAAGGTTCAGCTTCCCACTTATCATCCAACTTGTGCAATCTTCACTTTCTTTTCAGGACTTGCTCTCCCGGCGACAAAGGGACGGCAGGTGCATTTTGATTGTAAAGCTTCTCCTGCTTTTGTCTTGCCTGGGCTAGACTTTTCTCCACACATTCTTGAACTCTTCTATACTGTTGCTGCCTTTCCATGTCCCAGTCAGCATCTGGTGACGTTACTCCAGGGGTCAGGACTCCCATATCCAGATCAATAGGCAGCTTACCAGGTCTTGCTCTCATTAAGTAAGCTGGGGTGGAGGTGGAGGGGTGGAGTTCACGGGTATGTGGTTGTAGAGGTATGCCAGATCTGGCAACTTCTCTGGCCACAGATTTCTCTCCTCCAAGGACAAAGTCTTCAGGAGGTCCATCACCACCTGGTTCATCTTCTCACATATGCCGTTGGTCTGTGGGTGATACGGTGTTGTCTGGATCTTCTTACAACCATACAAGCTACAGAATTCATGGAGCACTTCTGCCTCGAAAGCTGGACCTTGATCAGTGAGCACTCTCCCAGGATACCTATGTGGTCTGCAAAAATGTTGTTGGAATGCTCTGGCTGCTGTCCTGGCAGTTAGATCTTTGACAGGCACAACTACCAGGAATCTTGAGTAGTGGTCCACAATGGTAAGAGCGTAGATGTAGCCTGACCGGCTTGGAACCAGCTTCACATGGTCCAGGGCTACCAACTCAAGTGGCTGTTTGGTGATGATTGGCTGTAGAGGAGTTCTCTGGCTGTCTCGATCCTTTCTGCGCAGGTTACACTGTCCACACTCCCGGCACCACCTCTCAATGGATTTCCTCATACCAGCCCAGTAGAACCTCTCCCGGAGCAATACTTCCAACTTCTTCCATCCAAAGTGTCCAGCTCCATTGTGGTATGCTTCCAGGACCATTGATGCCTCTCGCTTCGGGACTACAACCTGCCAAACCAGCTCATGAGTACGGGCATTGATACTCCTCCGACACAGCTTTCTTTCATAGATAAACAGCTGGCCTCTCTCCTTCCACAACTGCTGAGTTTCTTCAGGAGCATCTGACTCTGGGCGTGAGTCAACTCGCGACAGTAGCTCCTTCACCAGGCAGACTGCAGGGTCACTATCTTGCATTTCTGCCCAATCATGATGGGGCAACGGATTCAGAGTGACCTCCTTCATGCCAGACTGTCTGTTCCTCACTCCTTGAGCACGTTGGGCCGCCAGTGGCCTGTGGAAGGGAGGTAGCTCTATTTCTTCAAGAGCCTCAGGGTCTTCTCCTGCATCTGGTAGGTTAGACATCCTGGACAGCGCATCGGCATTGGCCTTCTTGTGCCCTGCTCGGTACTTGATAGTGAACTCGTAATTAGACAGCCGAGCCATCGCTGCTCCAGTGCACCTAGCTTTCAAGTGTCCAAGTGGGTCAACGGATTGTTGTCCGTGAAGATAGTAAACTTGGCAGAGACTAAGTAATGCTTGAACCTTTCGGTGACAGCCCAGACTATGGCAAGGAACTCCAGCTTGAAAGAACTGTAGTTGTCAGGGTTCCTTTCAGTGGGGCGCAGTTTCCTGCTGGCATAGGAGATCACTCTTTCTTTTCCATTCTGTACCTGCGACAGTACTGCTCCTAATCCCACATTGCTGGCATCGGTGTACAGCACAAAGGGTTTCTCATAGTCTGGGTAGGCCAGAACTTCATCACCTGTGAGAGCCATCTTCAATCTGGTGAAGGACCTTTCCAACTCTTCAGTCCATTCAAAGGTGGAATTTTTCTGTTTGTTCTTTTAGGACTGCCCCACCAGAAGATTTTGCATAGGGGTGGCTATTTCAGTAAAGCCTTTGATGAATCTTCGGTAGTAGCCTACCAGTCCAAGGAATTGGCGTACTTCATGGAGGTTGCTGGGCTTTGTCCAGTCCCGGATGACTGTGACCTTGTCAGGATCTGATGCCACACCTTCTGCACTGACCACATGACCGAGGTACTGTACCTTGGGCTTCAGGAGGTGGCATTCAGAAGGCTTCACCTTCAGGCCAAAATTGGACAGAGCCTCAAACACTTCAGCCAGGTGTTCCAGATGATCTTCATAGGTCTTGGAGAAAACAATGACATCATCCAGGTACAACAGGACCGTCTCAAAGTTCATGTGTCCCAGGCAGCACTCCATCAGCCGTTGAAATGTTCCTGGAGCAGTGCAGAGCCCAAACGGCATATAATTGAACTCACAGAGACCCATTGGAGTGGTAAATGCGGTTTTCTCCTTGTCTGCCTCTGCCACGGGAACCTGCCAATACCCACTAGTGAGATCCAAGGTGGAAAAGTAGTTAGCAGTTTTAAGTGCAGCTAAGGACTCTTCAATTCTAGGTAATGGGTAGGCATCTTTATGTGTAATGCTGTTAATTTTCCTGTAATCAACACACATTCTCATGGTACCATCCTTTTTCTTTACAAACACTATGGGAGCTGCCCATGGGCTACAACTGTCTCTGATAACCCCTGCTTCCTTCATCTCTTTCAACATACTCTTAGCACATTGGTACTTTGTTCGGGGGTATAGGTCTGTACCTCTCCTTTATGGGTGGATGGTCTCCAGTGGGGATATGATGTTGAACCCCTTTTGCCTGCCCAAAATCCAGTGGGTGTTTGCTGAATATCCACTCATACTCTTGTGTCACCCTGTAAACCCTATTTCTCTGGTATGAAGGTGTAGAGTCAGTTCCCACCTGCAGTTGCTGGCACCACTCCTCTGGCTGCTTCACGGAGCCATTGTCCTCCACCTGATCGGATGAGACCAAGGGCTCTGCTGCCTGCAATGAGTTGTTATTAACAGTGAGCAGCTTAGCAACTGTGGCGTACCGAGGTATGGTGGCCTCCTCTTCCCCACAATTCAAAAGGCGTACAGGTACTCTCCCCCTACGTACATCAACCACCCCTCTGGCTGTCAAGACAGTGGGCCTGCTATCAGAATATACTGGTTCTACCAATGCCTGGTAATCTCTCCCTCTGAGGCCTATAGCTGCCTGACACCATATCAACATTTCACACCTGGGGGGTAATGCAATGGGGAAGGGATCACTCACTCTGACACTGCCAATTTCTCCGCCAGAGAGTTCTACCTGCTGTCTTTGCATCAGGGCTCGGATCTCCTTCTGCAGGACTCGTTGTTCTCCGGAGCCAGCAGTCTCAGCCGCCTGTTGCAACAAGACAATAACCTCGGACAGACAGTTTTCAATTACATTGGTACCAAGAGTCATCATGGGATTACATTCACGTCGATCAATATCAACAACTATCAGACCCTGAGATTTCAGCTCTACCCGACCCACTTTAACAGTAACCTCTTTACATCCAATCTGCAGCAAAGTCTGACCGTTACTGACAACTATTGTCAGCTCATCAGTTGGGCCACGAGTGAGTTCAGAGTCAGCCCAATATCTCTTATACAAAATATACGGCATAGTGGTCACCTTGGAGCCAGTGTCCAGCAAAGCGTTCATGGGGATGCCGTCAATCACCACAGGAAGGATCGGCCTCCCTCCCACATACTTGGCTCGCCAGTTCCTTGGGCCTGCTGGTCCTACTCCTGGGGGTTGGCCCTCTGCCCCAGGGGTTGCTCGTTTAAAGGACAGTACCATGCATGATGACCTACTTTGTAACAGTGACGACAGATGGGACGTCCGTCCTGGTTATAGAGATCGTTGTTCCTTCCTCGAAGTGGCGGGGTTCTCCTCCTCCGGAGCCACGGGACATCCTCTGGACTGGAAGCAAGCTGGACCTTTCCTTTGGAAGACACCTGCAGGGACTGCACGGTTTTAGTACGTGCAGCCAATTCTTTGGTCAACTCCTGGACCTGAAGACGCAGCTCCTCAGTTGGATCTTTATCCAGAGTCCGGGCATCAGCCTCCACAGGGATGGAAGGGAAAGATGTGGCTTCCTGGTGGTAGGTGATCGCTGGGCGCCTCAGGGGCGCTGGACGACCCTGATACTGTCCTGCGCCTTCTGTTTACAGCCAAAGAACCTAATCTTGATTTCAGCTGCAGTGTGAGTGTCAAAGGTGTGTATGGTGTCTTGTGTGCGTGTGTGTGTGGGGGGGGGGCCTGCGGGTGTTGCCGGGGCTGTGCGGGGGTTGCCAGGGGGGTCTGTATGCTGGCAAAATCCGATGAGACTACAAGTCCCATCGGGCTATGCCTGCTACACTGACAGTGAGTGACATATTAGCCAATGATGGGACAGTAGTAGTCCCATCATCCGGCTAATGTGTTGAATGTAAAAAAAAAGCAAATAAAAAAACCCATACAGAACATACAACATATAAAATACAGAACATACATATAACATACAACATAACATAGAGTACATACTTACCAATCACCTAATTCCCCGAAGCTCTCATCTCCTTTAATAAAACTAAAAAAATAAACCAACCTATACTTACCTTTCTGCCGTAGTCCAGTTAATAATGACTGTCCCACGACGATCTCTGGTGTAGAACACTGACATCGGGTGATGTCAGTGCTGTACAGGGGCTCCCACGATGAACTGACAGCGGAGGCAATCCTCCGCTGTGTATGCCTCCGCCGCCGGGAAAGAGGTACCATAACCCTAATTCTCATGCAGCATTGCTGTAAAGTGAGAGCCTGAACTCAGGTAACCTCAGTGATGCACTGCAGGAGGCATTGTCTCCTGTCAGTTCATCATTGGGAGGTCCTATAGAGCAGTGACATCACCTGATGTCACTGTTCTATAGGGGAGATCGTCTTGGGACACTCGTTATTAATTTGACTGCATTGGACAGGGAGTATATGGTTGGTTTATTTTTTACTTTTCATTATAGGAGATCGAGGGTGTTGTTTGGATCTGGGCTTGCAATAAAAATATGAAAACGGTGTTGTGTTTTATTTAATTAAAATACTTTATTCTTATGTTTGTGTTTTAACTCTTTATTAAAATAAGATTAATAATAGATAGGCGTCTTATTGACGCCTCTCCATTATTAACCGGGCTTCATGTCACCTTACAATAGCAAGGTGACATTAACCCCTTATTACCCCATATCCCACCACTACACAGGAGTGATAAGAGAAGGGCTAAGTGCCAGAATTGAAGCATCTTATAGATGCGCCATTTCTAGGGTGGCTGCGGGCTGGTATTTGTAGCCAGGGGGGTCCAATATCCCAGCCATCCAACAGCAAGGAAGCAGCTTGCAGGTCGGCAACACAGACAACTGGAGACCAGGAAGCTGGTATGTCAGGTCTCCCCCTGTCCCAGGTCTCTGCCACTGGTTTTGAGGGCACTTCCCACCAGCGGCAGAGGGCCTCGGACAGGAATGTCATGCCCGAGTTCCTTCACTAGAGCTCAGTTTTTCAGAATGGCATCAAGGTGCTATCACACAGAGTGGAAAGCGGTTTTAACAACATGGACCACCGCTTCCAGTCTGTCAACAGTCGCCTTGACCGTCTGGAAGCCGACCTCAACAGACCAGTGCACCATTTTTACAGCAAAATTGAACGGGCCATGGCGGAACACCTTAGTCCTGATCTACAGCTGACTGTCCTGCAGGACTGCAACACTGCTTTCTTGCAAGCTATGCAGCAGAGTCAGTACGTGCAGCAGTCAGTGGTGTCATTTCCAACTGTGCCACCACTGACTCGCTTCACCTCACTACCTGCTTCTGCTGCATACCACCGCACGGCCACCTGCATTCCAAGCCAAACTGGACACCACTACACCACCGCAAGGCCGAGTGCTGCTGGACATTCCCCCGCCACCACCATGGTAAGTGTAGCTCCTGTCTGGACCACCACTGCCACCACCACGTCAAGGCAGTCACCCAGCTCCAGGAGGTCCAGGCACGACACAAGATCACAGGAGACACAAAAAGAGGAAAACTTTGACTGTCCCTCCCCCCTCACCTGACACTGTGACTCACCTGCCTCGACTTCCATCCCTGAGCTCCTTTCCCCCCAACTTTCGTCGCCCCTTCCCCTAGAACCCCTTCCTAACCTTCCAGCCATTCCTCGCCACTCCACACCCCCAACTTTCCACCATGTTCCCCCAAATGTCATTTCCAAAAAAAGTTGTTTTAATTTTTTCTTTTTAAATAAATTTCAAAGCCTGGTTTCCCCTAATACTGTTTGATTAATGTTTTTTTCACCGCCTACACACACTGCGCCGTACTCACACTGCGCCATACATTGTGTTTTTGCCACCACATAGCTCCATTAATGACACATGTTTTTTGTGTCATTCCTGGAGATATGTGTAGTCAAAAACAAATATATGACTTGTATTTTCACCACCAGTCCTTTCAGTCTGCTAATATTGCACAGACTGAATAGAGGATGGTGTTGAGTGCAAGGCATATCTATTGTTACCTTGCCAGGTATCATAAAGAGTGAATTGAGGATGGTGTGTTTTTACCATCATCATTTCACTCTTTGTGACACAAGGCCGGGGGATTCTAGATATACCTTGTAATTAACCACATTCTCTATTCAGTGTGTGGTGAATAAACTGAAGAGATGATGGAGAAAATACACGTCATATCTACAATACCCTGGCCTCGTATCATAACTATTTTTCACACCTGGGCAGGTGAATACACATGAGTTAACCTGCAGCGTCGCTTCAGTTTGCATTATCTATTGCACGCAGACTGGAGCGATGCTGGAGTTTAACTCATATGTGTATTAACCTGGCCAGATGTGATAACTTCACCATGACACCAGGCCTGGGGATTGTAGATGTTTTATAAACTTTATCATTTCTCCAGTCTGCGTTCATACTAAAGCCACAGTGGAGATCCTATATTAATATTTATTCTCAGATGGTCAGGTGTCATAAAGAGTGAAGGATGCTATTGCATCCCAAAATCCCTATTTGTTAAATCAGGCCATGTGATACAAATATGTATTATCTACACCGTTGCTGCACATTGAACACAAACTGTAGAGATGATACAGGTCATACAACTTGTGTGTATGTAGTCACCTGGCCAGGAGTCCTATTAAATTCATGGTGCACAAAACACAGTATCATAAATTCACTGGGACACCTGGGCAGGTGATTATTGTATTTGAGTGTATAAAAACAGAGTGCACTCAGTACAGGTATCAAAACAGATTTTTTGTAACATACACACAAGCAAACAATTTTACACCATTTGATCTTGCCATTCCACACGTCCTACATCAGTGATAAGTAGGCCGCAAATTGGTCCCTCATTTAGCCAACTTCAACTGATGACCTGTGAGAGAGCTGTGTGAATTCAGGCAATGAGTTTGCAGCAGGTTCATCGGGTTCAAAGTTAGGATGATCTTTAGCCATAACAAAATTGTGAAGAACCACACACTCCTTCACCACCTCATCCACTGTTTCCATTTTAAGATTAATGGCTGTGCCGAGAATGCGCCATCTGGAGACAAGAATACCAAAAGCACACGCTACAGTTCTTCGCGCCCTGGTCAGTCTGTAACTAAAGATTTTTTGGGTGTGGCCCAGGTCCCGGCTGGAGTAGGGTTTCATCAGGTTTTGGCACATTTGAAATGCCTCATCCCTAACCATTACAAATGACTGTGGTGGACCTTCGGTGTGGGGAAGAGGCCGTGGCATGGGGACATTGAAATGGTTGCCATACAACCTCCGGCCCATGTCCGAGTTCTTAAAAGCCTGGGAGTCATTCCCACAGCCAAATGCCCCAATGTCCACTGCAACAAATAGACAGTCTGCATCCGCAACGGCCATGAGTACTGTAGAAAAGTACTTTTTATAGTTATAGTACTCCGATCCCCTTCTTTTGGGTTTGATTATCCAGATGTGTTTCCCATCCACCGCTCCCAAACAGTTGGGGAAATTGCAGACTGTCCAGAATTTTTCAGCAATATGTATCCACTTTTCCACGGTTGTCAGGGACATAAATTCTGGACAGAGAACGTCCCACAAAGCCCGGCAGGTGTCCGCAACTATTCCCGACAAGGTGGATATTCCAATTCGGTACTGGAAGTGGAGTGATGACAGGGTCTCTCCAGTAGCCAGGAATCTGCCAAACAGAGAAGCGAAACGAGCGTTGGGGCGACGGGGAAGCCAGCATCATACACTAACAAACATGTAAGTGCCCTTTCTCTGGGAGTTTCTCCTTATTACATTCATCTAATTGGCTGCACACCACTATATCACCGTTAGGTGTGGTATATACAAATAGATAGGTGGCATATTTTTGAGATTAGAGTCTCCATGTATTTAAATATAGGCTGTGCCTGTTTTAATTAAGGAATTTTTCCTTTTATTTAAATATGCTTACCCAGTATACATGAATTTAACAATTATGGGTGTTGTCTGTACCAACTAGTGGCCTACTGTATGATTAATTCTCATTACAATTGTATACAGGCTATGCCTGCTTTGAATTAAATAGTCACAGTGTATGCAGTTTATGGGCAAACGTGCAATATGGCTCCCTGTTTGGATAGCAGTATCCTTTTTTGTCATCTGTGAACAATTTGGAATGTTTGGATATTTTGTGTAGCAAATTGTGCTTAACAAAATTTGTATATTTTGGCAATTTAAACTAATTCTGCTGTGGTTGATTAATATTGCTCTGAGTTTTTGCCGTAATAATCATTCATTGGTTTTTTTTGTGTGTTATAACAATAATTCTGCAGGCTTTTGTTTACTACATGGCAGAACAATAATTCTGCAGGCTTTTGTTTAGTACATGGCAGAACAATAATTCTGCAGGCTTTGGAATAGTACATGTCAGTACAAAGAAAATTAAGCAGGCATTGGTTTGTAAATATCACGTACCGTAATGTGACCAGGAGCCATTCCTCAGGAGGAATTGCATGACGGAGCTGTGTCCTGTCTCCGGATGGCTTCTTGAACACGAGCAAGCAAATCCATGAAGCTTTCTTGGGACATCCAGGTATAGTTACTAAATTTCGCTGGGTTTCCCTGGAGCTCGTTGCAGAGGGTGTGGTACGCTCCACGGCTCTCCCAGAGTTCAATAATCGGATGTATCCACAAAGGCCCTTGCTGCTGTCTTCGCTGTCTCTCTCTCTCCCTTTGTTGCTGGCAAGCAAATACAAAAGCCTGAGCCAGCACGATGTCCAGATCCAAGTTAAAGTGAAAACTCGTCCAACGCAGATACATTTTCACAAAGGAAAAAGTAACCAAATCTGAAGAATTCAGCTGTAAACAGGGTATACATAAAGAATTCCCATGACACATGCCCACTGGTGTCCCATTGGTGGAGTCTGTTTCAAGAATTTTTCAAGGATTTTCCTCCTGTGAAATGTGACACCTAGACAACGCATGCGCATAAAAATACAAATGCATGCAAAAACGCATACAAACGCTGCGTTTTTTTGTCGTCATGCGCACGCTAATGCATAAAAAAATCGCTGCATTTACATGCGTTTGCAAGTGTTTTTTGGTTGCGTTTTATGTGTGCACGAAACACTGCACAAAACGGCGCAAATGTGAAAGTAGTCTAACTACCGCTGTTAAAAGGCGTACCGACGGTCATTAAGGGGTTAAATAACAACTGTTGCTCCTGCTGATGACGTCATGGAATGTTGTGGTTTCTGGTTCCACCCCCTTGCATTATGACATCACACACACACATTGTGTAAGGAGCTGCAGAGCCAACATTCCATTTGACAGTTGCAGACGGTGGAGAGACAGGTAAGTCGGTTCTATGTTTTCTCTGGTTCTGTCCTTCATTCTCTTCTATCATCTATTTCTCATTTATTTTTTATTCATTAAGGAGTCTTTATTCTATATGATACAAGCAGGTCCAAAACAAATAGTGAACCCCTCAGATTAGGTGATGTCCTAGTTTTACAGCATTTCTTCCAATAGTAAAGGGATATATAGGATGTGACAGGATTTATCTCCAAGTACAGAAATGACAATGACTTCCCGATTATCCATCACATTTTATTGGTTTCTGACTTTCTTGCTCATCAGGTCCATAGAACACTTATAACTGAGAGAATTCCCTCAGCCATAACTGGAACATGATGACTTCTTGATTTTAAAGCCATGAATTATTATAGAATCATCCAAATCTGGGAGATTAAAGTTATATCCTGTAAAACGAACACATGTAACCTGGAGACAATTATGGAATTGTCAGATGTTATTGAGACATTATAGTAATATGTAGTCTAAATCAAAAATATAAATCCAACCAATATTGGGAAATTCTTGTACAACACCGATGTATATACATATTAGCTCCATAGGTAGTGAAACTATTCAAATATTCCCCCACATTGGTAGGATTCATATTGTTTGATGCCTAGTATATTGGGCAATGCACTTCAATCGAAGCCAAATCCCAATCTACCAAAGGACCCCTTGACCAGAAAAGACCAAGCAGGATATAATTAATTCAATAATTTTTATTATATTGGTGGTAAAAATTGTATATTTAAAATCAATTTAAAAACAATGTGCAGGTAGGGACAATTGTATAACAATAAATTGGACCCAATTAAATATATACTATAATCGCATATGTATTCCTCAGTATATCTCCAATACCTCGTTCACTGGAAAAGTGCAAAATAAAATAAAAAAATGAAAAGATCAAATATATCAATATTCAATGAAATATAAAGTGCAATACGCATCATAGGTCCCCAGTAAGCAGGTAAATGTCTCCAATAGGTAGGTAAATGTCCCCAATAGGCAGGTAAATGTCCCCAATAGGCAGCATAGGTCCCTAATAGGCAGGTAAATGTCCCCAATAGATAGCATAGGTCCCCAATAGGCAGGTAAATGTCCCCAATAGGCAGGTAAATGTCCCGAATAGGAAGCATAGTCCCCAATAGGCAGCATTGTCCCCAATAGACAGGTAATTGTCCCCAATAGGCAGCATAGTCCCCAATAGGCAGCATTGTCCCCAATAGGCAGGTAAATGTCCCCAAAAGGCAGCATTGTCCCCAATAGGCAGGTAAATGTCTCCAATAGGCAGCATTTTCCCCAATAGGCAGCATTGATCTCAGTAGGCAGGTAAATGTCTCCAATAGGCAGGTAAATGTCCCCAATAGGCAGCATAGTCCCCAACAGGCAGATAAATGCTACTAACAGGCAGGCAAATATTCCCAATAGGCAGCATAGACCTGACCCAACTTAAAAAAAAAAACCTAACAGTACTCACCTATGTCCCCCGCTGCTCTGAAGAGGCACGCTGACTCCGTCTTCCTCTAGCACAGGCGGCGTGACGTCACATCAGGCCGTGCAGGTGGCATAATGACAATCACGTCGTCTGTGCTGCATATGGGTTGCCTTCCTTTGCTGTCTCGTCATTCCACCCGAAATTACAGGGCCCGCCGGCATTGAACTGTAGTGAAGATCAATGTCGGCCGGGCCCAGGGGCCAGATAAATGTCCTCAGCAGGCTGTATGTGCCCCGCGGGACATAGTTTGAGGACCCCTGTGTTAGAGTGTTGGGATTGTTGATTCCGCCCCCATTAGATGCGTCATATGATGTCACAGAATGCTATGGCTGTTGGCCCCACCCACATTGGCTCTTATTTGTCATTTTATCAAATGTTTTGGTTGTTGGTTGTGCCCCCATTAGCTTCTACTTCTGATGTCAACGAAAGGGGATGGTGGCCATTCAGAAGAGAATGGCTCTTGACTACCTGTTAGCAATTGAAGGGGGCACTTGTGCTGTTATCGGTGAGGAATGCTGCTCCTGGATTGAAGATGCATATGATTCAATAGAAAAACATGGATAAAGTAAAGGAGCTGCAACAAAAAGCTAGAGATATATGCAAGGAGTGATGGAATCCCTTTTTCTGGATGGGGTCTATCAGAATTGGGATAAACAATATACCGTATATACTCATGTATAAGCTGAGATTTTCAGCACATTTTTTGTGCTGAAAATGCCCCCTCTTGGCTTATATGCAAGTCATTTTGCAGAAAGCCAGCGGGGGAGGGGGAGCGGCAGCAGGAGCCAGTGGCTGGGACATCAAACTCACCCACCTCATGCCATCGCTGAATGTCCCTGCATCCTCCATTGTACCAGGGCAGGCAGCTTCTTCCCGTGTTGAGCGGTCACATGGTACCGCTCATTAAGGTAATGAATATGGACGCGACTCCACTCCCATAGGCGTGGAGGCAAATTCATTACCTTAATGAGCAGTACCATGTGACCACTCAACACAGGAAGAAGCTGCCGGCCCCAGGACAACGGAGGATGCAGGGACGTTCAGCGATGGCACAAGGAGGGTGAGTATGACGGAGGAGGATGGGGGGAAGCATGGATGAGGAGGACTGGGGGAGCACTGAGGAGGATGAGGGGAGCACACAAGGAGGGTGAGTATGATGGCAGAGGACGGGGGAAGCACGAATGAGGAGGACTGGGGGAGCACTGAGGAGGACGGGGGGAGCACTGAGGAGGACGGGTGAAACACTGAGGAGGATGGGTGAAACACTAAGCAAGATGGGTGAAACACTGAGGAAGATGGGGAAGCACTGAGGAAGACAGGGGAAGCACTGAGGAGCAAGAAGGAGGGTGGGGAAGCACTGAGGAGGACAGAGGAAGCACTGAGGAGGATGGGGGAAGCACTGAGGAGGACGGGGGAACACTGAAGAGGACATGTAAGCACTTAAGAGCACGGAGGAGAACAGGGGAAGTACTGAGGAGGACAGGAGAATCACTGAGGAGCACAGAGGAAGACAGAGGGAAGCATCGAGAAGGACGGAAGAAACACTGAGGAGGACATGGGAAGCACAGAGGAGCACGGAGGACGACGGATGAAGTACTGAGGAGAACGAAAAGCACTGAGGAGGACGAGGGAGCACAGAGGAGTACTGAGGGAGCACTGAGATGGACGGGAAGCAATGAGGAGCATGGAGGAGGATGGGGGAGCACAGAGGAGGAGGGGGAGCATGGAAGAGGACTGGGATAACGGAGGAGGACGGGGGAGCACTGAGGAGCATGGAGGAGGACAGGGGAGCACGGGAAAGGACAAGGAGCTGAGCAATGCATAGAAGGATGGGACAGGGAGCCGAGCTGTGCATAGTAGGAGGGGAAAGAGCCACACAGAGCAGGACAGGGATGAGGGGACATTGCATACCCGGCTTATACTCAAGTCAATAAGCTTACCTAGTTTTCCGTGGCAAAATTAAGTGCATCGGCTTACACTCGTGTCGGCGTAAACTCGAGTATATACGGTAATCTCAACTTTGCTAAACCCCATAGTGGTAGTTATAGGATTGATTGTATTGAGCTTGATTGCCTGGAAATTATTAATGTGATGTGATTCTCATTGCAGGAAATTAACTATACATTGGAGCCACTGACTTACACAGATAGAAGAGGACCCCTATGCAAGAACAGTATATGAGTCCTTTGCAGCCCAATAACTCATCATAATGCACAATTTCATCTACGGTGGAGTTGGAAATGGTTTCCCTTACCTCTTGGCCTGTCTGGAGTTGCAACAATATCATTTCTGCCCCTGTCCACCTCTGAATGGAACCATAGGAAGGATGACACTACAGCTACAGAGGTGACCGTCTGATAGCCTAGCTCGACTACCCATCTCTCCTGAAGACCCTTTCAGCTTTTTGAGACTTGGGTGGAGGACATCATCTCTGAAAATAGGGTCCCACAGCTGCACCCCAACAGTTTGAGCAGCACTCTTAGATGAGTAAATATCCTAAGAGCAAAGGGAGATGCAAAGCCACATGCTTTGTCACTGAGGATGATTTCTGTTATAGCCATGGATGGGATTTCTTTATTCCGTCCTCTCATGGTCAATTTTGTGGCCTCCTTTTGGTTTGGGGAGGGCTATATTTACCCGATCCTGTCTGAGTTCCCTTGTCAATGATACATTCATTCTTGGCTGTGTGTCTGAACCCCTGGTGTGCTTGCATACTCTTTTGTCTGATTGTCTCTCAGTGTATGACTTGGTCTGTTTTCTCGTTCTGTGCCTTGCCTTGTGACTCTATGCTTACTGTCTATTCTGGCTCTGACCTTTGGCTTGCTTCCTCTGACTTCTCACCAGTCTGCCCCATTTGTAGAGTACAGCTATCTCCGGTGTTCTGAGATTTGGCTATGTCCTGACCACTTTCTGTGTTTAACCCTTTAGCACCTCGCCGACGTCCTAGCTTGATTTCTGCATGATCTATCTAATTTCTGGCATCGCCGGTCACTGCCGCTACTCGGCGCCTGATTCCGCCTCCGTTCACTCACCGGTGGTCACTTGCTTCAGGACCTGCTCTGCTGCAAGTAAGCTCAACGCAGCCCTCTTCTCACACTTTCAGAGCTCTCGGTATTCTTGCACAGATTTCTGCTGTAATACTGCAGCAGGGATCTTGATAGATTTCATTCTCCCGGGATTACTCCAGAGATGTTGTTGTGGTGGGATGCAGGTCTAGACAGCTGTCGTCATCATCCTATTAGAAAAAATAAGAATTAATATATGAGTGTTAATGCTTTAAAGGGAATCTGTTGCTCCTGAGACGCATATGACCTATTAATATAGGCATACAGGTATTAGAAATGTTAAGCTAGTCCTAACTGTATGCCTTATGTTAATGGTGCTTTTGTGGAGAAATGTTATATTCTGTCTTTACGCTAATGATCAGCCCAATAACTCATCATAATGCGCAATTTCATCTACTGTGGAGGTGGAAATGGGTCCCCTTATCTCTTGGCCTACGTGCAGTTGCACCAATAACATTTCTGCCCCTGTCCACCCCTGAATGGAACCATAGGAAGGATGACACTACAGCTACAGAGGTGACCGTCTGATAGCCTAGCTCAACTACCCATCTCTCCTTAAGACCCTTTCAGCTTTTTGAGACTTGGGTGGAGGACATCATCTCTGAAAATAGGGTCCCACAGCTGCACCCCAACAGTTTGAGCAGCGCTCTTAGATGAGTAAATATCCTAAGAGCAAAGGGAGATGTGTAGCCACTTGCTTTGTCACTGAGGATGATTTCTGTCATAGCTATGGACGGGATTTCTTTATCCCGTCCTCTCAGGGTTAATTTTGTGGCCTCCAGTTGGTTTGGGGAGGGCTATATTTACCCGCTCCTGTCTGAGTTCCCTGTCAGTGATACTTTCATTCTTGGCTTTGTGTCTGACCCCCTGGTGTGCTTGCATACCCTTTTGTCTGATTGTCTCTCAGTGTATGACCCGGTCTGTTTTCTCGTTCTGTGCCTTGCCTTGTGACTCTGTGCTTACCGTCTATTCTGGCTCTGACCTTCGGCTTTCTTCCTCTGACTTCCCACCACTCTGCCCCATTTGTACTGTACAGCTGTCTCCGGTTTTCTGACATTTAGCTACGTCCTGACCACTCTCTGTGTTTAACCCTTTGGCACCTCACCGACCTCCTGGCTTGACTTCGGTACGTTCAAACTACTTTCCGGCATCGCCGGTCACCGCCTCTATTCGGCGTCTGACTCTGCCTCCGGCCACTCCCCGGTAGTCATTTGCTTCAAGTCCTGCACAGCTGCAGGTAAGCTCACCGCAGCTCTCCTCTCACATTCTCTGAGCTTTCAGTATTCTTGCACAGATTCCTGCTGTAAGTCTGCAGCAGGGATCTTGATAGATTTCATTCTCCGGGGATTACTCCAGAGTGGTTGTTGTGGTGGGATGCAGGTCTGGACAGCTGTTGTCATCCTATTAGATAGATAAGAATTAATATATGTGTGTTTATGCTTTAAAGAGAATCTGTCACCCCCGAGAAGTATATGACCTATAAATATGGGCATAAAGGTAATAGAAATGTTAAGCTAGTTCTAACTGTATGCCTTATGTTAATGGTGCTGTTGTGGAGAAATGTTATATTCTGTCTTTACGCTAATGATCAGCCCAATAACTCATCATAACGCACAATTTCATCTACTCTGGAGGTGGAAATGGGTCCCCTTATTTCTTGGCCTGTGTGCAGTTGCACCAATATCATTTCCGCCCCTGTCCACCCCTGAATGGAACCATAGGAAGGATAACACTACAGCTACAGAGGTGACCGTCTGATAGCCTAGCTCGACTACCCATCTCTCCTGAAGACCCTTTCAGCTTTTTGAGTCTTGGGTGGAGGACATCATCTCTGAAAATAGGGTCCCACAGCTGCACCCCAACAGTTTGAGCAGCACTCTTACATGAGTAAATATCCTAAGAGCAAAGGGAGATGCTTAGCCACTTGCTTTGTCACGGAGGATGATTTCTGTCATAGCTATGGATGGGATTTCTTTATCCCATGCTCTCATGGTTAATTTTTTGGCCTCCTTTTGGTTTGGGGAGGGCTATATTTACCCGCTCCTGTCTGAGTTCCCTGTCAGTGATACATTAATTCATGGCTGTGTGTCTGACCCCTGGTGTGCTTGCATACTCTTTTGTCTGATTGTCGCTCAGTGTATGACCCGGTCTTTATTCTCGTTCTGTGCCTTGCCTTGTGATTCTGTGCTTACTGTCTATTCTGGCTCTGACCTTTGGCTTGCTTCCTCTGACTTCCCACCAGTCTGCCCCATTTGTACTGTACAGCTATCTCTGGTTTTCTGACATTTAGCTACGTCCTGACCACTCTCTGTGTTTAACCCTTTGGCACCTCATCGACCTCCTGGCTTGACTTCGGTACGTTCAAACTACTTTCCGACATCGCCGGTCACCGCCTCTATTCGGCGTCTGACTCTGCCTCCGGCCACTCCCCGGTAGTCATTTGTTTCAAGTCCTGCACAGCTGCAGGTAAGCTCACCGCAGCTCTCCTCTCACATTCTCTGAGCTTTCAGTATTCTTGCACAGATTCCTGCTGTAAGTCTGCAGCAGTGATCTTGATAGATTTCATTCTCCAGGGATTACTCCAGAGTGGTTGTTGTGGTGGGATGCAGGTCTGGACAGCTGTTGTCATCCTATTAGATAGATAAGAATTAATATATGTGTGTTTATGCTTTAAAGAGAATCTGTCACCCCCGAGAAGTATATGACCTATAAATATGGGCATACAGGTAATAGAAATGTTAAGCTAGTTCTAACTGTATGCCTTATGTTAATGGTGCTGTTGTGGAGAAATGTTATATTCTGTCTTTACGCTAATGATCATCCCAATAACTCATCATAACGTACAATTTCATCTACTGTGGAGGTGGAAATGGGTCCCCTTATTTCTTGGCCTGTGTGCAGTTGCACCAATATGATTTCCACCCCTGTCCACCCCTGAATGGAACCATAGGAAGGATGACACTACAGCTACAGAGGTGACCGTCTGATAGCCTAGCTCGACTACCCATCTCTCCTGAAGACCCTTTCAGCTTTTTGAGACTTGGGTGGAGGACATCATCTCTGAAAATAGGGTCCCACAGCTGCACCCCAACAGTTTGAGCAGCACTCTTACATGAGTAAATATCCTAAGAGCAAAGGAAGATGCTTAGCCACTTGCTTTGTCACGGAGGATGATTTCTGTCATAGCTATGGATGGGATTTCTTTATCCCATCCTCTCATGGTTAATTTTTTGGCCTCCTTTTGGTTTGGGGAGGGCAATATTTACCCGCTCCTGTCTGAGTTCCCTGTCAGTGATACATTAATTCATGGCTGTGTGTCTGACCCCTGGTGTGTTTGCATACTCATGTCTGATTGTCTCTCAGTGTATGACCCGGTCTTTTTTCTCGTTCTGTGCCTTGCCTTGTGATTCTGTGCTTACTGTCTATTCTGGCTCTGACCTTTGGCTTCCTTCCTCTGACTTACCACCAGTCTACCCCATTTGGACTGTACAGCTATCTCCGGTTTTCTGACATTTAGCTACGTCCTGACCACTCTCTGTGTTTAACCCTTTGGCACCTCACCGACCTCCTGGCTTGACTTCGGTACGTTCAAACTACTTTCCGGCATCTCCGGTCACCGCCTCTACTTGGCGTCTGACTCTGCCTCCGGCCACTCCCCGGTAGTCATTTGCTTCAAGTCCTGCACAGCTGCAGGTAAGCTCACTGCAGCTCTCCTCTCACACTCTTTGAGCTTCCACTATTCTTGCACAGATTCCGGCTGTAAGTCTGCAGCAGGGATCTTGATAGATTTCATTCTCCGGGGATTACTCCAGAGTGGTTGTTGTGGTGGGATGCAGGTCTGGACAGCTGTTGTCATCCTATTAGATAGATAAGAATTAATATATGTGTGTTTATGCTTTAAGGAGAATCTGTCACCCCCGAGACGTATATGACCTATAAATACAGGCATACAGGTAATAGAAATGTTAAGCTAGTTCTAACTGTATGCGTTATGTTAATGGTGCTGTTGGGGAGAAATGTTATATTCTGTCTTTACGCTAATGATCAGCCCAATAACTCATCATAACGCACAATTTCATCTACTGTGGAGGTGGAAATGGGTCGCCTTATTTCTTGGCCTGTGTGCAGTTGCACCAATATCATTTCCGCCCCTGTCCACCCCTGAATGGAACCATAGGAAGGATGACAGTACAGCTACAGAGGTGACTGTCTGATAGTCTAGCTCGACTACCCATCTCTCCTGAAGACCCTTTCAGCTTTTTGAGACTTGGGTGGAGGACATCATCTCTGAAAATAGGGTCCCACAGCTGCACCCCAACAGTTTGAGCAGCACTCTTACATGAGTAAATATCCTAAGAGCAAAGGGAGATGCTTAGCCACTTGCTTTGTCACGGAGGATGATTTCTGTCATAGCTATGGATGGGATTTCTTTATCCCATCCTCTCATGGTTAATTTTTTGGCCTTTTGGTTTGGGGAGGGCTATATTTACCCGCTCCTGTCTGAGTTCCCTGTCAGTGATACATTAATTCATGGCTGTGTGTCTGACCCCTGGTGTGCTTGCATACTCTTTTGTCTGATTGTCTCTCAGTGTATGACCCGGTCTTTTTTCTCGTTCTGTGCCTTGCCTTGTGATTCTGTGCTTACTGTCTATTCTGGCTCTGACCTTTGGCTTGCTTCCTCTGACTTCCCACTAGTCTGCCCCATTTGTACTGTACAGCTATCTCCGGTTTTCTGACATTTAGCTATGTCCTGACCACTCTCTGTGTTTAACCCTTTGGCACCTCATCGACCTCCTGGCTTGACTTCGGTACGTTCAAACTACTTTCCGGCATCGCCGGTCACCGCCTCTATTCGGCGTCTGACTCTGCCTCCGGCCACTCCCCAGTAGTCATTTGCTTCAAGTCCTGCACAGCTGCAGGTAAGCTCACCGCAGCTCTCCTCTCACATTCTCTGAGCTTTCAGTATTCTTGCACAGATTCCTGCTGTAAGTCTGCAGCAGTGATCTTGATAGATTTCATTCTCCGGGGATTACTCCAGAGTGGTTGTTGTGGTGGGATGCAGGTCTGGACAGCTGTTGTCATCCTATTAGATAGATAAGCATTAATATATGTGTGTTTATGCTTTAAAGAGAATCTGTCACCCCCGAGAAGTATATGACCTATAAATATGGGCATACAGGTAATAGAAATGTTAAGCTAGTTCTAGCTGTATGCCTTATGTTAAAGGTGCTGTTGTGGAGAAATGTTATATTCTGTCTTTACGCTAATGATCAGCCCAATAACTCATCATAACGCACAATTTCATCTACTGTGGAGGTGGAAATGGGTCCCCTTATTTCTTGGCCTGTGTGCAGTTGCACCAATATAATTTCCGCCCCTGTCCACCCCTGAATGGAACCATAGGAAGGATGACACTACAGCTACAGAGGTGACCGTCTGATAGCCTAGCTCGACTACCCATCTCTCCTGAAGACCCTTTCAGCTTTTTGAGACTTGGGGACTTGGGTAGAGGACATCATCTCTGAAAATAGGGACCCACAGCTGCACCCCAACAGTTTGAGCAGCACTCTTACATGAGTAAATATCCTAAGAGCAAAGGGAGATGCTTAGCCACTTGCTTTGTCACGGAGGATGATTTCTGTCATAGCTATGGATGGGATTTCTTTATCCCATCCTCTCATGGTTAATTTTTTGGCCTCCTTTTGGTTTGGGGAGGGCGATATTTACCCGCTCCTGTCTGAGTTCCCTGTCAGTGATACATTAATTCATGGCTGTGTGTCTGACCCCTGGTGTGTTTGCATACTCATTTGCCTGATTGTCTCTCAGTGTATGACCCGGTCTTTTTTCTCGCTCTGTGCCTTGCCTTGTGATCCTGTGCTTACTGTCTATTATGGCTCTGACCTTTGGCTTGCTTCCTCTGACTTCCCACCAGTCTGCCCCATTTGTACTGTACAGCTATCTCCGGTTTTCTGACATTTAGCTACGTCCTGACCACTCTCTGTGTTTAACCCTTTGGGACCTCATCGACCTCCTGGCTTGACTTCGGTACGTTCAAACTACTTTCCGGCATCGCCGGTCACCGAATCTATTCGGCGTCTGACTCTGCCTCTGGCCACTCCCCAGTAGTCATTTGCTTCAAGTCCTGCACAGCTGCAGGTAAGCTCACCGCAGCTCTCCTCTCACATTCTCTGAGCTTTCAGTATTCTTGCACAGATTCCTGCTGTAAGTCTGCAGCAGGGATCTTGATAGATTTCATTCTCCGGGAATTACTCCAGAGTGGTTGTTGTGGTGGGATGCAGGTCTGGACAGCTGTTGTCATCCTATTAGATAGATAAGAATTAATATATGTGTGTTTATGCTTTAAAGAGAATCTGTCACCCCCGAGAAGTATATGACCTATAAATATGGGCATACAGGTAATAGAAATGTTAAGCTAGTTCTAACTGTATGCCTTATGTTAATGGTGCTGTTGTGGAGAAATATTATATTCTGTCTTTACGCTAATGAGCAGCCCAACAATTCATCATAACGCACAATTTCATCTACTGTGGAGGTGGAAATGGGTCCCCTTATTTCATGGCCTGTGTGCAGTTGCACCAATATAATTTCCGCCCCTGTCCACCCCTGAATGGAACCATAGGAAGGATGACACTACAGCTACAGAGGTGACCGTCTGATAGCCTAGCTCGACTACCCATCTCTCCTGAAGACCCTTTCAGCTTTTTGAGACTTGGGTGGAAGACATCATCTCTGAAAATAGGGTCCCACAGCTGCACCCCAACAGTTTGAGCAGCACTCTTACATGAGTAAATATCCTAAGAGCAAAGGGAGATGCTTAGCCACTTGCTTTGTCATGGAGGATGATTTCTGTCATAGCTATGGATGGGATTTCTTTATCCCATCCTCTCATGGTTCATTTTTTGGCCTCCTTTTGGTTTGGGAAGGGCTATATTTACCCGCTCCTGTCTGAGTTCCCTGTCAGTGATACATTAATTCATGGCTGTGTGTCTGACCCCTGGTGTGTTTGCATACTCATTTGTCTGATTGTCTCTCAGTGTATGACCCGGTCTTTTTTCTCGTTCTGTGCCTTGCCTTGTGATTCTGTACTTACTGTCTATACTGGCTCTGACCTTTGGCTTGCTTCCTCTGACTTCCCACCAGTCTGCCCCATTTGTACTGTACAGCTATCTCCGGTTTTCTGACATTTAGCTACGTCCTGACCACTCTCTGTGTTTAACCCTTTGGCACCTCACCGACCTCCTGGCTTGACTTCGGTACGTTCAAACTACTTTCCGGCATCTCCGGTCACCGCCTCTACTTGACGTCTGACTCTGCCTCCGGCCACTCCCCGGTAGTCATTTGCTTCAAGTCCTGCACAGCTGCAGGTAAGCTCACCGCAGCTCTCCTCTCACACTCTTTGAGCTTCCACTATTCTTGCACAGATTCCGGCTGTAAGTCTGCAGCAGGGATCTTGATAGATTTCATTCTCCGGGGATTACTCCAGAGTGGTTGTTGTGGTGGGATGCAGGTCTGGACAGCTGTTGTCATCCTATTAGATAGATAAGAATTAATATATGTGTGTTTATGCTTTAAAGAGAATCTGTCACCCCCGAGAAGTATATGACCTATAAATATGGGCATACAGGTAATAGAAATGTTAAGCTAGTTCTAACTGTATGCCTTATGTTAATGGTGCTGTTGTGGAGAAATGTTATATTCTGTCTTTACGCTAATGATCAGCCCAATAACTCATCATAACGCACAATTTCATCTACTGTGGAGGTGGAAATGGTTCCCCTTATTTCTTGGCCTGTGTGCAGTTGCACCAATATAATTTCCGCCCCTGTCCACCCCTGAATGGAACCATAGGAAGGATGACACTACAGCTACAGAGGTGACCGTCTGATAGCCTAGCTCGACTACCCATCTCTCCTGAAGACCCTTTCAGCTTTTTGAGACTTGGGTGGAGGACATCATCTCTGAAAATAGGGTCCCACAGCTGCACCCCAACAGTTTGAGCAGCACTCTTACATGAGTAAATATCCTAAGAGCAAAGGGAGATGCTTAGCCACTTGCTTTGTCACGGAGGATGATTTCTGTCATAGCTATGGATGGGATTTCTTTATCCCATCCTCTCATGGTTAATTTTTTGGCCTCCTTTTGGTTTGCGGAGGGCTATATATTCCCGCTCCTGTCTGAGTTCCCTGTCAGTGATACATTAATTCATGCTGCGTGTCTGACCCCTGGTGTGTTTGCATACTCATTTGTCTGATTGTCTCTCAGTGTATGACCCGGTCTTTTTTCTCGTTCTGTGCCTTGCCTTGTGATTCTGTGCTGTCTATTCTGGCTCTGACCTTTGGCTTGCTTCCTCTGACTTCCCACCAGTCTGCCCCATTTGTACTGTACAGCTATCTCCGGTTTTCTGACATTTAGCTACGTCCTGACCACTCTCTGTTTAACCCTTTGGCACCTCACCGACCATCTGGCTTGACTTCGGTACGTTCAAACTACTTTCCGGCATCTCCGGTCACCGCCTCTACTTGGCGTCTGACTCTGCCTACGGCCACTCCCCGGTAGTCATTTGCTTCAAGTCCTGAACAGCTGCAGGTAAGCTCACCGCAGCTCTCCTCTCACACTCTTTGAGCTTCCACTATTCTTGCACAGATTCCGGCTGTAAGTCTGCAGCAGGGATCTTGATAGATTTCATTCTCCGGGGATTACTCCAGAGTGGTTGTTGTGGTGGGATGCAGGTCTGAACAACTGTTGTCATCCTATTAGATAGATAAGAATTAATATATGTGTGTTTATGCTTTAAAGAGAATCTGTCACCCCCGAGAAGTATATGACCTATAAATATGGGCATACAGGTAATAGAAATGTTAAGCTAGTTCTAACTGTATGCCTTATGTTAATGGTGCTGTTGTGGAGAAATGTTATATTCTGTCTTTACGCTAATGATCAGCCCAATAACTCATCATAACGCACAATTTTATCTACTGTGGAGGTGGAAATGGGTCCCCTTATTTCTTGGCCTATGTGCAGTTGCACCAATATAATTTCCGCCCCTGTCCACCCCTGAATGGAACCATAGGAAGGATGACACTACAGCTACAGAGGTGACCGTCTGATAGCCTAGCTCGACTACCCATCTCTCCTGAAGACCCTTTCAGCTTTTTGAGACTTGGGTGGAGGACATCATCTCTGAAAATAGGGTCCCACAGCTGCACCCCAACAGTTTGAGCAGCACTCTTACATGAGTAAATATCCTAAGAGCAAAGGGAGATGCTTAGCCACTTGCTTTGTCACGGAGGATGATTTCTGTCATAGCTATGGATGGGATTTCTTTATCCCATCCTCTCATGGTTAATTTTTTGGCCTCCTTTTGGTTTGGGGAGGGCGATATTTACCCGCTCCTGTCTGAGTTCCCTGTCAGTGATACATTAATTCATGGCTGTGTGTCTGACCCCTGGTGTGTTTGAATACTCATTTGTCTGATTGTCTCTCAGTGTATGACCCAGTCTTTTTTCTCGTTCTGTGCCTTGCCTTGTGATTCTGTGCTTACTGTCTATTCTGGCTCTGACCTTTGGCTTGCTTCCTCTGACTTCCCACCAGTCTGCCCCATTTGTACTGTACAGCTATCTCCGGTTTTCTGACATTTAGCTACGTCCTGACCACTCTCTGTTTAACCCTTTGGCACCTCATCGACCTCCTGGCTTGACTTCGGTACGTTCAAACTACTTTCCGGCATCGCCGTTCACCGCCTCTATTCGGCGTCTGACTCTGCCTCCGGCCACTCCCCGGTAGTCATTTGCTTCAAGTCCTGCACAGCTGCAGGTAAGCTCACCGCAGCTCTCCTCTCACATTCTCTGAGCTTTCAGTATTCTTGCACAGATTCCTGCTGTAAGTCTGCAGCAGGGATCTTGATAGATTTCATTCTCCGGGGATTACTCCAGAGTGGTTGTTGTGGTGGGATGCAGGTCTGGACAGCTGTTGTCATCCTATTAGATAGATAAGAATTAATATATGTGTGTTTATGCTTTAAAGAGAATCTGTCACCCCCGAGAAGTATATGACCTATAAATATGGGCATACAGGTAATAGAAATGTTAAGCTAGTTCTAACTGTATGCGTTATGTTAATGGTGCTAGTGTGGAGAAATGTTATATTCTGTCTTTACGCTAATGATCAGCCCAATAACTCATCATAACGCCCAATTTCATCTACTGTGGAGGTGGAAATGGGTCCCCTTATTTCTTGGCCTGTGTGCAGTTGCACCAATATCATTTCTGCCCCTGTCCACCCCTGAATGGAACCATAGGAAGGATGACACTACAGCTACAGAGGTGACCGTCTGATAGCCTAGCTCGACTACCCATCTCTCCTGAAGACCCTTTCAGCTTTTTGAGACTTGGGTGGAGGACATCATCTCTGAAAATAGGGTCCCACAGCTGCACCCCAACAGTTTGAGCAGCACTCTTACATGAGTAAATATCCTAAGAGCAAAGGGAGATGCTTAGCCACTTGCTTTGTCACAGAGGATGATTTCTGTCATAGCTATGGATGTGATTTCTTTATCCCATCCTCTCATGGTTAATTTTTTGGCCTCCTTTTGGTTTGGGGAGGGCGATATTTACCCGCTCCTGTCTGAGTTCCCTGTCAGTGATACATTAATTCATGGCTGTGTGTCTGACCCCTGGTGTGTTTGCATACTCATTTGTCTGATTGTCTCTCAGTGTATGACCCGGTCTTTTTTCTCGTTCTGTGCTTTGCCTTGTGATCCTGTGCTTACTGTCTATTCTGGCTCTGACCTTTGGCTTGCTTCCTCTGACTTCCCACCAGTCTGCCCCATTTGTACTGTACAGCTATCTCCGGTTTTCTGACATTTAGCTACGTCCTGACCACTCTCTGTGTTTAACCCTTTGGCACCTCACCGACCTCCTGGCTTGACTTCGGTACGTTCAAACTACTTTCCGGCATCTCCGGTCACCGCCTCTACTTGGCGTCTGACTCTGCCTCCGGCCACTCCCCGGTAGTCATTTGCTTCAAGTCCTGCACAGCTGCTGGTAAGCTCACCACAGCTCTCCTCTCACATTCTCTGAGCTTTCAGTATTCTTGCACAGATTCCTGCTGTAAGTCTGCAGCAGGGATCTTGATAGATTTCATTCTCCGGGAATTACTCCAGAGTGGTTATTGTGGTGGGATGCAGGTCTGGACAGCTGTTGTCATCCTATTAGATAGATAAGAATTAATATATGTGTGTTTATGCTTTAAAGAGAATCTGTCACCCCCGAGAAGTATATGACCTATAAATATGGGCATACAGGTAATAGAAATGTTAAGCTAGTTCTAACTGTATGCCTTATGTTAATGGTGCTGTTGTGGAGAAATGTTATATTCTGTCTTTACGCTAATGATCAGCCCAATAACTCATCATAACGCACAATTTCATCTACTGTGGAGGTGGAAATGGGTCCCCTTATTTCCTGGCCTGTGTGCAGTTGCACCAATATAATTTCCGCCCCTGTCCACCCCTGAATGGAACCATAGGAAGGATGACACTACAGCTACAGAGGTGACCGTCTGATAGCCTAGCTCGACTACCCATCTCTCCTGAAGACCCTTTCAGCTTTTTGAGACTTGGGTGGAGGACATCATCTCTGAAAATAGGGTCCCACAGCTGCACCCCAACAGTTTGAGCAGCACTCTTACATGAGTAAATATCCTAAGAGCAAAGGGAGATGCTTAGCCACTTGCTTTGTCACGGAGGATGATTTCTGTCATAGCTATGGATGGGATTTCTTTATCCCATCCTCTCATGGTTAATTTTTTGGCCTCCTTTTGGTTTGGGGAGGGCGATATTTACCCGCTCCTGTCTGAGTTCCCTGTCAGTGATACATTAATTCATGGCTGTGTGTCTGACCCCTGGTGTGTTTGCATACTCATTTGTCTGATTGTCTCTCAGTGTATGACCCGGTCTTTTTTCTCGTTCTGTGCCTTGCCTTGTGATCCTGTGCTTACTGTCTATTCTGGCTCTGACCTTTGGCTTGCTTCCTCTGACTTCCCACCAGTCTGCCCCATTTGTACTGTACAGCTATCTCCGGTTTTCTGACATTTATCTACGTCCTGACCACTCTCTGTGTTTAACCCTTTGGCACCTCATCGACCTCCTGGCTTGACTTCGGTACGTTCAAACTACTTTCCGGCATTGCCGGTCACCGCCTCTATTCGGTGTCTGACTCTGCCTCCGGCCACTCCCCGGTAGTCGTTTGCTTCAAGTCCTGCACAGCTGCAGGTAAGCTCACCGCAGCTCTCCTCTCACATTATCTGAGCTTTCAGTATTCTTGCACAGATTCCTGCTGTAAGTCTGCAGCAGGGATCTTGATAGATTTCATTCTCCGGGGATTACTCCAGAGTGGTTGTTGTGGTGGGATGCAGGTCTGGACAGCTGTTGTCATCCTATTAGATAGATAAGAATTAATATATGTGTGTTTATGCTTTAAAGAGAATCTGTCACCCCCGAGAAGTATATGACCTATAAATATGGGCATACAGGTAATAGAAATGTTAAGCTAGTTCTAACTGTATGCCTTATGTTAATGGTGCTGTTGTGGAGAAATGTTATATTCTTTCTTTACGCTAATGATCAGCCCAATAACACATCATAACGCACAATTTCATCTACTGTGGAGGTGGAAATGGGTCCCCTTATTTCTTGGCCTGTGTGCAGTTGCACCAATATCATTTCCGCCCCTGTCCACCCCTGAATGGAACCATAGGAAGGATGACACTACAGCTACAGAGGTGACCGTCTGATAGCCTAGCTCGACTACCCATCTCTCCTGAAGACCCTTTCAGCTTTTTGAGACTTGGGTGGAGGACATCATCTCTGAAAATAGGGTCCCACAGCTGCACCCCAACAGTTTGAGCAGCACTCTTACATGAGTAAATATCCTAAGAGCAAAGGGAGATGCTTAGCCACTTGCTTTGTCACGGAGGATGATTTCTGTCATAGCTATGGATGGGATTTCTTTATCCCATCCTCTCATGGTTAATTTTTTGGCCTCCTTTTGGTTTGGGGAGGGCGATATTTACCCGCTCCTGTCTGAGTTCCCTGTCAGTGATACATTAATTCATGGCTGTGTGTCTGACCCCTGGTGTGTTTGCATACTCATTTGTCTGATTGTCTCTCAGTGTATGACCCGGTCTTTTTTCTCGTTCTGTGCCTTGCCTTGTGATCCTGTGCTTACTGTCTATTCTGGCTCTGACCTTTGGCTTGCTTCCTCTGACTTCCCACCAGTCTGCCCCATTTGTACTGTACAGCTATCTCCGGTTTTCTGACATTTAGCTACGTCCTGACCACTCTCTGTGTTTAACCCTTTGGCACCTCATCGACCTCCTGGCTTGACTTCGGTACGTTCAAACTATTTTCCGGCATCGCCGGTCACCGCCTCTATTCGGCGTCTGACTCTGCCTCCGGCCACTCCCCGGTAGTCGTTTGCTTCAAGTCCTGCACAGCTGCAGGTAAGCTCACCGCAGCTCTCCTCTCACATTATCTGAGCTTTCAGTATTCTTGCACAGATTCCTGCTGTAAGTCTGCAGCAGGGATCTTGATAGATTTCATTCTCCGGGGATTACTCTAGAGTGGTTGTTGTGGTGGGATGCAGGTCTGGACAGCTGTTGTCATCCTATTAGATAGATAAGAATTAATATATGTGTGTTTATGCTTTAAAGAGAATCTGTCACCCCCGAGAAGTATATGACCTATAAATATGGGCATACAGGTAATAGAAATGTTAAGCTAGTTCTAACTGTATGCCTTATGTTAATGGTGCTGTTGTGGAGAAATGTTATATTCTGTCTTTACGCTAATGATCAGCCCAATAACTCATCATAACGCACAATTTCATCTACTGTGGAGGTGGAAATGGGTCCCCTTATTTCTTGGCCTGTGTGCAGTTGCACCAATATCATTTCCGCCCCTGTCCACCCCTGAATGGAACCATAGGAAGGATGACACTACAGCTACAGAGGTGACCGTCTGATAGCCTAGCTCGACTACCCATCTCTCCTGAAGACCCTTTCAGCTTTTTGAGACTTGGGTGGAGGACATCATCTCTGAAAATAGGGTCCCACAGCTGCACCCCAACAGTTTGAGCAGCACTCTTACATGAGTAAATATCCTAAGAGCAAAGGGAGATGCTTAGCCACTTGCTTTGTCATGGAGGATGATTTCTGTCATATCTATGGATGGGATTTCTTTATCCCATCCTCTTATGGTTAATTTTTTGGCCTCCTTTTGGTTTGGGGAGGGCTATATTTACCCGCTCCTGTCTGAGTTCCCTGTCAGTGATACATTAATTCATGGCTGTGTGTCTGACCCCTGGTGTGTTTGCATACTCATTTGTCTGATTGTCTCTCAGTGTATGACCCGGTCTTTTTTCTCGTTCTGTGCCTTGCCTTGTGATTCTGTGCTTACTGTCTATTCTGGCTCTGACCTTTGGCTTGCTTCCTCTGACTTCCCACCAGTCTGCCCCATTTGTACTGTACAGCTATCTCCGGTTTTCTGACATTTAGCTACGTCCTGACCACTCTCTGTGTTTAACCCTTTGGCACCTCACCGACCACCTGGCTTGACTTCGGTACGTTCAAACTACTTTCCGGAATCTCCGGTCACCGCCTCTACTTGGCGTCTGACTCTGCCTCCGGCCACTCCCCGGTAGTCATTTGCTTCAAGTCCTGCACAGCTGCAGGTAAGCTCACCGCAGCTCTCTTCTCACACTCTTTGAGCTTCCACTATTCTTGCACAGATTCCGGCTGTAAGTCTGCAGCAGGGATCTTGATAGATTTCATTCTCCGGGGATTACTCCAGAGTGGTTGTTGTGGTGGGATGCAGGTCTGGACAGCTGTTGTCATCCTATTAGATAGATAAGAATTAATATATGTGTGTTTATGCTTTAAAGAGAATCTGTCACCCCCGAGAAGTATATGACCTATAAATATGGGCATACAGGTAATAGAAATGTTAAGCTAGTTCTAACTGTATGCCTTATGTTAATGGTGCTGTTGTGGAGAAATGTTATATTCTGTCTTTACGCTAATGATCAGGCCAATAACTCATCATAACGCACAATTTCATCTACTGTGGAGGTGGAAATGGGTCCCCTTATTTCTTAGCCTGTGTGCAGTTGCACCAATATCATTTCCGCCCCTGTCCACCCCTGAATGGAACCATAGGAAGGATGACACTACAGCTACAGAGGTGACCGTCTGATAGCCTAGCTCGACTACCCATCTCTCCTGAAGACCCTTTCAGCTTTTTGAGACTTGGGTGGAGGACATCATCTCTGAAAATAGGGTCCCACAGCTGCACCCCAACAGTTTGAGCAGCACTCTTACATGAGTAAATATCCTAAGAGCAAAGGGAGATGCTTAGCCACTTGCTTTGTCACGGAGGATGATTTCTGTCATAGCTATGGATGGGATTTCTTTATCCCATCCTCTCATGGTTAATTTTTTGGCCTCCTTTTGGTTTGGGGAGGGCGATATTTACCCGCTCCTGTCTGAGTTCCTTGTCAGTGATACATTAATTCATGGCTGTGTGTCTGACCCTTGGTGTGTTTGCATACTCATTTGTCTGATTGTCTCTCAGTGTATGACCCGGTCTTTTTTCTCATTCTGTGCCTTGCCTTGTGATTCTGTGCTTACTGTCTATTCTGGCTCTGACCTTTGGCTTGCTTCCTCTGACTTCCCACCAGTCTGCCCCATTTGTACTGTACAGCTATCTCCGGTTTTCTGACATTTAGCTACGTCCTGACCACTCTCTGTGTTTAACCCTTTGGCACATCACCGACCTCCTGGCTTGACTCCGGTACGTTCAAACTACTTTCCGGCATCTCCGGTCACCGCCTCTACTTGGCGTCTGACTCTGCCTCCGGCCACTCCCCGGTAGTCATTTGCTTCAAGTCCTGCACAGCTGCAGGTAAGCTCACCGCAGCTCTCCTCTCACATTCTCTGAGCTTTCAGTATTCTTGCACAGATTCCTGCTGTAAGTCTGCAGCAGGGATCTTGATAGATTTCATTCTCCGGGGATTACTCCAGAGTGGTTGTTGTGGTGGGATGCAGGTCTGGACAGCTGTTGTCATCCTATTAGATAGATAAGAATTAATATATGTGTGTTTATGCTTTAAAGAGAATCTGTCACCCCCGTGAAGTATATGACCTATAAATATGGGCATACAGGTAATAGAAATGTTAAGCTAGTTCTAACTGTATGCCTTATGTTAATGGTGCTGTTGTGGAGAAATGTTATATTCTATCTTTACGCTAATGATCAGCTCAATAACTCATCATAACGCACAATTTCAACTACTGTGGAGGTGGAAATGGGTCCCCTTATTTCTTGGCCTGTGTGCAGTTGCACCAATATCATTTCCGCCCCTGTCCACCCCTGAATGGAACCATAGGAAGGATGACACTACAGCTACAGAGGTGACCGTCTGATAGCCTAGCTCGACTACCCACCTCTCCTGAAGACCCTTTCAGCTTTTTGAGACTTGGGTGGAGGACATCATCTCTGAAAATAGGGTCCCACAGCTGCACCCCAACAGTTTGAGCAGCACTCTTACATGAGTAAATATCCTAAGAGCAAAGGGAGATGCTTAGCCACTTGGTTTGTCATGGAGGATGATTTCTGTCATAGCTATGGATCGGATTTCTTTATCCCATCCTCTCATGGTTAATTTTTTGGCCTCCTTTTGGTTTGGGGAGGGCTATATTTACCCGCTCCTGACTGAGTTCCCTGTCAGTGATACATTAATTCATGGCTGTGTGTCTGACCCCTGGTGTGTTTGCATACTCATTTGTCTGATTGTCTCTCAGTGTATGACCCGGTCTTTTTTCTCGTTCTGAGCCTTGCCTTGTGATTCTGTGCTTACTGTCTATTCTGGCTCTGACCTTTGGCTTGCTTCCTCTGACTTCCCACCAGTCTGCCCCATTTGTACTGTACAGCTATCTCCGGTTTTCTGACATTTAGCTACGTCCTGACCACTCTCTGTGTTTAACCCTTTGGCACCTCACCGACCACCTGGCTTGACTTCGATACGTTCAAACTACTTTCCGGCATCTCCGGTCACCGCCTCTATTCGGCGTCTGACTTTGCCTCCGGCCACTCCCCGGTAGTCGTTTGCTTCAAGTCCTGCACAGCTGCAGGTAAGCTCACCGCAGCTCTCCTCTCACATTATCTGAGCTTTCAGTATTCTTGCACAGATTCCTGCTGTAAGTCTGCAGCAGGGATCTTGATAGATTTCATTCTCCGGGGATTACTCCAGAGTGGTTGTTGTGGTGGGATGCAGGTCTGGACAGCTGTTGTCATCCTATTAGATAGATAAGAATTAATATATGTGTGTTTATGCTTTAAAGAGAATCTGTCACCCCCGAGAAGTATATGACCTATAAATATGGGCATACAGGTAATAGAAATGTTAAGCTAGTTCTAACTGTATGCCTTATGTTAATGGTGCTGTTGTGGAAAAATGTTATATTCTGTCTTTACGCTAATGATCAGCCCAATAACTCATCATAACGCACAATTTCATCTACTGTGGAGGTGGAAATGGGTCCCCTTATTTCTTAGCCTGTGTGCAGTTGCACCAATATCATTTCCGCCCCTGTCCACCCCTGAATGGAACCATAGGAAGGATGACACTACAGCTACAGAGGTGACCGTCTGATAGCCTAGCTCGACTACCCATCTCTCCTGAAGACCCTTTCAGCTTTTTGAGACTTGGGTGGAGGACATCATCTCTGAAAATAGGGTCCCACAGCTGCACCCCAACAGTTTGAGCAGCACTCTTACATGAGTAAATATCCTAAGAGCAAAGGGAGATGCTTAGCCACTTGCTTTGTCATGGAGGATGATTTCTGTCATAGCTATGGATCGGATTTCTTTATCCCATCCTCTCATGGTTAATTTTTTGGCCTCCTTTTGGTTTGGGGAGGGCTATATTTACCCGCTCCTGACTGAGTTCCCTGTCAGTGATACATTAATTCATGGCTGTGTGTCTGACCCCTGGTGTGTTTGCATACTCATTTGTCTGATTGTCTCTCAGTGTATGACCCGGTCTTTTTTCTCGTTCTGTGCCTTGCCTTGTGATTCTGTGCTTACTGTCTATTCTGGCTCTGACCTTTGGCTTGCTTCCTCTGACTTCCCACCAGTCTGCCCCATTTGTACTGTACAGCTATCTCCGGTTTTCTGACATTTAGCTACGTCCTGACCACTCTCTGTTTAACCCTTTGGCACCTCACCGACCACCTGGCTTGACTTCGGTACGTTCAAACTACTTTCCGGCATCTCCGGTCACCGCCTCTATTCGGCGTCTGACTTTGCCTCCGGCCACTCCCCGGTAGTCGTTTGCTTCAAGTCCTGCACAGCTGCAGGTAAGCTCACCGCAGCTCTCCTCTCACATTATCTGAGCTTTCAGTATTCTTGCACAGATTCCTGCTGTAAGTCTGCAGCAGGGATCTTGATAGATTTCATTCTCCGGGGATTACTCCAGAGTGGTTGTTGTGGTGGGATGCAGGTCTGGACAGCTGTTGTCATCCTATTAGATAGATAAGAATTAATATATGTGTGTTTATGCTTTAAAGAGAATCTGTCACCCCCGAGAAGTATATGACCTATAAATATGGGCTTACAGGTAATAGAAATGTTAAGCTAGTTCTAACTGTATGCCTTATGTTAATGGTGCTGTTGTGGAAAAATGTTATATTCTGTCTTTACGCTAATGATCAGCCCAATAACTCATCATAACGCACAATTTCATCTACTGTGGAGGTGGAAATGGGTCCCCTTATTTCTTAGCCTGTGTGCAGTTGCACCAATATCATTTCCGCCCCTGTCCACCCCTGAATGGAACCATAGGAAGGATGACACTACAGCTACAGAGGTGACCGTCTGATAGCCTAGCTCGACTACCCATCTCTCCTGAAGACCCTTTCAGCTTTTTGAGACTTGGGTGGAGGACATCATCTCTGAAAATAGGGTCTCACAGCTGCACCCCAACAGTTTGAGCAGCACTCTTACATGAGTAAATATCCTAAGAGCAAAGGGAGATGCTTAGCCACTTGCTTTGTCACGGAGGATGATTTCTGTCATAGCTATGGATGGGATTTCTTTATCCCATCCTCTCATGGTTAATTTTTTGGCCTCCTTTTGGTTTGGGGAGGGCGATATTTACCCGCTCCTGTCTGAGTTCCCTGTCAGTGATACATTAATTCATGGCTGTGTGTCTGACCCCTGGTGTGTTTGCATACTCATTTGTCTGATTGTCTCTCAGTGTATGACCCGGTCTTTTTTCTCGTTCTGTGCCTTGCCTTGTGATCCTGTGCTTACTGTCTATTCTGGCTCTGACCTTTGGCTTGCTTCCTCTGACTTCCCACCAGTCTGCCCCATTTGTACTGTACAGCTATCTCCGGTTTTCTGACATTTATCTACGTCCTGACCACTCTCTGTGTTTAACCCTTTGGCACCTCACCGACCACCTGGCTTGACTTCGGTACGTTCAAACTACTTTCCGGAATCTCCGGTCACCGCCTCTACTTGGCGTCTGACTCTGCCTCCGGCCACTCCCCGGTAGTCATTTGCTTCAAGTCCTGCACAGCTGCAGGTAAGCTCACCGCAGCTCTCCTCTCACACTCTTTGAGCTTCCACTATTCTTGCACAGATTCCGGCTGTAAGTCTGCAGCAGGGCTCTTGATAGATTTCATTCTCCGGGGATAACTCCAGAGTGGTTGTTGTGGTGGGATGCAGGTCTGGACAGCTGTTGTCATCCTATTAGATAGATAAGAATTAATATATGTGTGTTTATGCTTTAAAGAGAATCTGTCACCCCCGAGAAGTATATGACCTATAAATATGGGCATACAGGTAATAGAAATGTTAAGCTAGTTCTAACTGTATGCCTTATGTTAATGGTGCTGTTGTGGAGAAATGTTATATTCTGTCTTTACGCTAATGATCAGCCAATAACTCATCATAACGCACAATTTCATCTACTGAGGAGGTGGAAATGCGTCCCCTTATTTCTTAGCCTGTGTGCAGTTGCACCAATATAATTTCCGCCCCTGTCCACCCCTGAATGGAACCATAGGAAGGATGACACTACAGCTACAGAGGTGACCGTCTGATATCCTAGCTCGACTACCCATCTCTCCTGAAGACCCTTTCAGCTTTTTGAGACTTGGGTGGAGGACATCATCTCTGAAAATAGGGTCCCACAGCTGCACCCCAACAGTTTGAGCAGCACTCTTACATGAGTAAATATCCTAAGAGCAAAGGGAGATGCTTAGCCACTTGCTTTGTCACGGAGGATGATTTCTGTCATAGCTATGGATGGGATTTCTTTATCCCATCCTCTCATGGTTAATTTTTTGGCCTCCTTTTGGTTTGGGGAGGGCGATATTTACCCGCTCCTGTCTGAGTTCCCTGTCAGTGATACATTAATTCATGGCTGTGTGTCTGACCCCTGGTGTGTTTGCATACTCATTTGTCTGATTGTCTCTCAGTGTATGACCCGGTCTTTTTTCTCATTCTGTGCCTTGCCTTGTGATTCTGTGCTTACTGTCTATTCTGGCTCTGACCTTTGGCTTGCTTCCTCTGACTTCCCACCAGTCTGCCCCATTTGTACTGTACAGCTATCTCCGGTTTTCTGACATTTAGCTACGTCCTGACCACTCTCTGTGTTTAACCCTTTGGCACATCACCGACCTCCTGGCTTGACTCCGGTACGTTCAAACTACTTTCCGGCATCTCCGGTCACCGCCTCTACTTGGCGTCTGACTCTGCCTCCGGCCACTCCCCGGTAGTCATTTGCTTCAAGTCCTGCACAGCTGCAGGTAAGCTCACCGCAGCTCTCCTCTCACATTCTCTGAGCTTTCAGTATTCTTGCACAGATTCCTGCTGTAAGTCTGCAGCAGGGATCTTGATAGATTTCATTCTCCGGGGATTACTCCAGAGTGGTTGTTGTGGTGGGATGCAGGTCTGGACAGCTGTTGTCATCCTATTAGATAGATAAGAATTAATATATGTGTGTTTATGCTTTAAAGAGAATCTGTCACCCCCGTGAAGTATATGACCTATAAATATGGGCATACAGGTAATAGAAATGTTAAGCTAGTTCTAACTGTATGCCTTATGTTAATGGTGCTGTTGTGGAGAAATGTTATATTCTGTCTTTACGCTAATGATCCGCTCAATAACTCATCATAACGCACAATTTCAACTACTGTGGAGGTGGAAATGGGTCCCCTTATTTATTGGCCTGTGTGCAGTTGCACCAATATCATTTCCGCCCCTGTCCACCCCTGAATGGAACCATAGGAAGGATGACACTACAGCTACAGAGGTGACCGTCTGATAGCCTAGCTCGACTACCCACCTCTCCTGAAGACCCTTTCAGCTTTTTGAGACTTGGGTGGAGGACATCATGTCTGAAAATAGGGTCCCACAGCTGCACCCCAACAGTTTGAGCAGCACTCTTACATGAGTAAATATCCTAAGAGCAAAGGGAGATGCTTAGCCACTTGCTTTGTCATGGAGGATGATTTCTGTCATAGCTATGGATGGGATTTCTTTATCCCATCCTCTCATGGTTAATTTTTTGGCCTCCTTTTGGTTTGGGGAGGGCTATATTTACCCGCTCCTGACTGAGTTCCCTGTCAGTGATACATTAATTCATGGCTGTGTGTCTGACCCCTGGTGTGTTTGCATACTCATTTGTCTGATTGTCTCTCAGTGTATGACCCGGTCTTTTTTCTCGTTCTGTGCCTTGCCTTGTGATTCTGTGCTTACTGTCTATTCTGGCTCTGACCTTTGGCTTGCTTCCTCTGACTTCCCACCAGTCTGCCCCATTTGTACTGTACAGCTATCTCCGGTTTTCTGACATTTAGCTACGTCCTGACCACTCTCTGTGTTTAACCCTTTGGCACCTCACCGACCACCTGGCTTGACTTCGGTACGTTCAAACTACTTTCCGGCATCTCCGGTCACCGCCTCTATTCGGCGTCTGACTCTGCCTCCGGCCACTCCCCGGTAGTCGTTTGCTTCAAGTCCTGCACAGCTGCAGGTAAGCTCACCGCAGCTCTCCTCTCACATTATCTGAGCTTTCAGTATTCTTGCACAGATTCCTGCTGTAAGTCTGCAGCAGGGATCTTGATAGATTTCATTCTCCGGGGATTACTCCAGAGTGGTTGTTGTGGTGGGATGCAGGTCTGGACAGCTGTTGTCATCCTATTAGATAGATAAGAATTAATATATGTGTGTTTATGCTTTAAAGAGAATCTGTCACCCCCGAGAAGTATATGACCTATAAATATGGGCATATAGGTAATAGAAATGTTAAGCTAGTTCTAACTGTATGCCTTATGTTAATGGTGCTAGTGTGGAGAAATGTTATATTCTGTCTTTACGCTAATGATCAGCCCAATAACTCATCATAACGCCCAATTTCATCTACTGTGGAGGTGGAAATGGGTCCCCTTATTTCTTGGCCTGTGTGCAGTTGCACCAATATCATTTCTGCCCCTGTCCACCCCTGAATGGAACCATAGGAAGGATGACACTACAGCTACAGAGGTGACCGTCTGATAGCCTAGCTCGACTACCCATCTCTCCTGAAGACCCTTTCAGCTTTTTGAGACTTGGGTGGAGGACATCATCTCTGAAAATAGGGTCCCACAGCTGCACCCCAACAGTTTGAGCAGCACTCTTACATGAGTAAATATCCTAAGAGCAAAGGGAGATGCTTAGCCACTTGCTTTGTCACAGAGGATGATTTCTGTCATAGCTATGGATGGGATTTCTTTATCCCATCCTCTCATGGTTAATTTTTTGGCCTCCTTTTGGTTTGGGGAGGGCGATATTTACCCGCTCCTGTCTGAGTTCCCTGTCAGTGATACATTAATTCATGGCTGTGTGTCTGACCCCTGGTGTGTTTGCATACTCATTTGTTTGATTGTCTCTCAGTGTATGACCCGGTCTTTTTTCTCGTTCTGTGCTTTGCCTTGTGATCCTGTGCTTACTGTCTATTCTGGCTCTGACCTTTGGCTTGCTTCCTCTGACTTCCCACCAGTCTGCCCCATTTGTACTGTACAGCTATCTCCGGTTTTCTGACATTTAGCTACGTCCTGACCACTCTCTGTGTTTAACCCTTTGGCACCTCACCGACCTCCTGGCTTGACTTCGGTACGTTCAAACTACTTTCCGGCATCTCCGGTCACCGCCTCTACTTGGCGTCTGACTCTGCCTCCGGCCACTCCCCGGTAGTCATTTGCTTCAAGTCCTGCACAGCTGCTGGTAAGCTCACCACAGCTCTCCTCTCACATTCTCTGAGCTTTCAGTATTCTTGCACAGATTCCTGCTGTAAGTCTGCAGCAGGGATCTTGATAGATTTCATTCTCCGGGAATTACTCCAGAGTGGTTGTTGTGGTGGGATGCAGGTCTGGACAGCTGTTGTCATCCTATTAGATAGATAAGAATTAATATATGTGTGTTTATGCTTTAAAGAGAATCTGTCACCCCCGAGAAGTATATGACCTATAAATATGGGCATACAGGTAATAGAAATGTTAAGCTAGTTCTAACTGTATGCCTTATGTTAATGGTGCTGTTGTGGAGAAATGTTATATTCTGTCTTTACGCTAATGATCAGCCCAATAACACATCATAACGCACAATTTCATCTACTGTGGAGGTGGAAATGGGTCCCCTTATTTCTTGGCCTGTGTGCAGTTGCACCAATATCATTTCCGCCCCTGTCCACCCCTGAATGGAACCATAGGAAGGATGACACTACAGCTACAGAGGTGACCGTCTGATAGCCTAGCTCGACTACCCATCTCTCCTGAAGACCTTTTCAGCTTTTTGAGACTTGGGTGGAGGACATCATCTCTGAAAATAGGGTCCCACAGCTGCACCCCAACAGTTTGAGCAGCACTCTTACATGAGTAAATATCCTAAGAGCAAAGGGAGATGCTTAGCCACTTGCTTTGTCAAGGAGGATGATTTCTGTCATAGCTATGGATGGGATTTCTTTATCCCATCCTCTCATGGTTAATTTTTTGGCCTCCTTTTGGTTTGGGGAGGGCGATATTTACACGCTCCTGTCTGAGTTCCCTGTCAGTGATACATTAATTCATGGCTGCGTGTCTGACCCCTGGTGTGTTTGCATACTCATTTGTCTGATTGTCTCTCAGTGTATGACCCGGTCTTTTTTCTCGTTCTGTGCCTTGCCTTGTGATCCTGTGCTTACTGTCTATTCTGGCTCTGACCTTTGGCTTGCTTCCTCTGACTTCCCACCAGTCTGCCCCATTTGTACTGTACAGCTATCTCCGGTTTTCTGACATTTATCTACGTCCTGACCACTCTCTGTGTTTAACCCTTTGGCACCTCATCGACCTCCTGGCTTGACTTCGGTACGTTCAAACTACTTTCCGGCATCGCCGGTCACCGCCTCTATTCGGCGTCTGACTCTGCCTCCGGCCACTCCCCGGTAGTCGTTTGCTTCAAGTCCTGCACAGCTGCAGGTAAGCTCACCGCAGCTCTCCTCTTACATTATCTGAGCTTTCAGTATTCTTGCACAGATTCCTGCTGTAAGTCTGCAGCAGGGATCTTGATAGATTTCATTCTCCGGGGATTACTCTAGAGTGGTTGTTGTGGTGGGATGTAGGTCTGGACAGCTGTTGTCATCCTATTAGATAGATAAGAATTAATATATGTGTGTTTATGCTTTAAAGAGAATCTGTCACCCCCGAGAAGTATATGACCTATAAATATGGGCATACAGGTAATAGAAATGTTAAGCTAGTTCTAACTGTATGCCTCATGTTAATGGTGCTGTTGTGGAGAAATGTTATATTCTGTCTTTACGCTAATGATCAGCCCAATAACTCATCATAACGCACAATTTCATCTACTGTGGAGGTGGAAATGGGTCCCCTTATTTCTTGGCCTGTGTGCAGTTGCACCAATATCATTTCCGCCCCTGTCCACCCCTGAATGGAACCATAGGAAGGATGACACTACAGCTACAGAGGTGACCGTCTGATAGCCTAGCTCGACTACCCATCTCTCCTGAAGACCCTTTCAGCTTTTTGAGACTTGGGTGGAGGACATCATCTCTGAAAATAGGGTCCCACAGCTGCACCCCAACAGTTTGAGCAGCACTCTTACATGAGTAAATATCCTAAGAGCAAAGGGAGATGCTTAGCCACTTGCTTTGTCATGGAGGATGATTTCTGTCATATCTATGGATGGGATTTCTTTATCCCATCCTCTTATGGTTAATTTTTTGGCCTCCTTTTGGTTTGGGGAGGGCTATATTTACCCGCTCCTGTCTGAGTTCCCTGTCAGTGATACATTAATTCATGGCTGTGTGTCTGACCCCTGGTGTGTTTGCATACTCATTTGTCTGATTGTCTCTCAGTGTATGACCCGGTCTTTTTTCTCGTTCTGTGCCTTGCCTTGTGATTCTGTGCTTACTGTCTATTCTGGCTCTGACCTTTGGCTTGCTTCCTCTGACTTCCCACCAGTCTGCCCCATTTGTACTGTACAGCTATCTCCGGTTTTCTGACATTTAGCTACGTCCTGACCACTCTCTGTGTTTAACCCTTTGGCACCTCACCGACCACCTGGCTTGATTTCGGTACGTTCAAACTACTTTCCGGAATCTCCGGTCACCGCCTCTACTTGGCGTCTGACTCTGCCTCCGGCCACTCCCCGGTAGTCATTTGCTTCAAGTCCTGCACAGCTGCAGGTAAGCTCACCGCAGCTCTCCTCTCACATTCTCTGAGCTTTCAGTATTCTTGCACAGATTCCTGCTGTAAGTCTGCAGCAGGGATCTTGATAGATTTCATTCTCCGGTGATTACTCCAGAGTGGTTGTTGTGGTGGGATGCAGGTCTGGACAGCTGTTGTCATCCTATTAGATAGATAAGAATTAATATATGTGTGTTTATGCTTTAAAGAGAATCTGTCACCCCCGAGAAGTATATGACCTATAAATATGGGCATACAGGTAATAGAAATGTTAAGCTAGTTCTAACTGTATGCCTTATGTTAATGGTGCTGTTGTGGAGAAATGTTATATTCTGTCTTTACGCTAATGATCAGCCCAATAACTCATCATAACGCACAATTTCATCTACTGTGGAGGTGGAAATGGGTCCCCTTATTTCTTAGCCTGTGTGCAGTTGCACCAATATCATTTCCGCCCCTGTCCACCCCTGAATGGAACCATAGGAAGGATGACACTACAGCTACAGAGGTGACCGTCTGATAGCCTAGCTCGACTACCCATCTCTCCTGAAGACCCTTTCAGCTTTTTGAGACTTGGGTGGAGGACATCATCTCTGAAAATAGGGTCCCACAGCTGCACCCCAACAGTTTGAGCAGCACTCTTACATGAGTAAATATCCTAAGAGCAAAGGGAGATGCTTAGCCACGGAGGATGATTTCTGTCATAGCTATGGATGGGATTTCTTTATCCCATCCTCTCATGGTTAATTTTTTGGCCTCCTTTTGGTTTGGGGAGGGCGATATTTACCCGCTCCTGTCTGAGTTCCCTGTCAGTGATACATTAATTCATGGCTGTGTGTCTGACCCCTGGTGTGTTTGCATACTCATTTGTCTGATTGTCTCTCAGTGTATGACCCGGTCTTTTTTCTCGTTCTGTGCCTTGCCTTGTGATTCTGTGCTTACTGTCTATTCTGGCTCTGACCTTTGGCTTGCTTCCTCTGACTTCCCACCAGTCTGCCCCATTTGTACTGTACAGCTATCTCCGGTTTTCTGACATTTAGCTACGTCCTGACCACTCTGTGTTTAACCCTTTGGCACATCACCGACCTCCTGGCTTGACTCCGGTACGTTCAAACTACTTTCCGGCATCTCCGGTCACCGCCTCTACTTGGCGTCTGACTCTGCCTCCGGCCACTCCCCGGTAGTCATTTGCTTCAAGTCCTGCACAGCTGCAGGTAAGCTCACCGCAGCTCTCCTCTCACATTATCTGAGCTTTCAGTATTCTTGCACAGATTCCTGCTGTAAGTCTGCAGCAGGGATCTTGATAGATTTCATTCTCCGGGGATTACTCCAGAGTGGTTGTTGTGGTGGGATGCAGGTCTGGACAGCTGTTGTCATCCTATTAGATAGATAAGAATTAATATATGTGTGTTTATGCTTTAAAGAGAATCTGTCACCCCCGAGAAGTATATGACCTATAAATATGGGCATACAGGTAATAGAAATGTTAAGCTAGTTCTAACTGTATGCCTTATGTTAATGGTGCTGTTGTGGAGAAATGTTATATTCTGTCTTTACGCTAATGATCAGCCCAATAACTCATCATAACGCACAATTTCATCTACTGTGGAGGTGGAAATGGGTCCCCTTATTTCTTGGCCTGTGTGCAGTTGCACCAATATCATTTCCGCCCCTGTCCACCCCTGAATGGAACCATAGGAAGGATGACAGTACAGCTACAGAGGTGACCGTCTGATAGCCTAGCTCGACTACCCATCTCTCCTGAAGACCCTTTCAGCTTTTTGAGACTTGGGTGGAGGACATCATCTCTGAAAATAGGGTCCCACAGCTGCACCCCAACAGTTTGAGCAGCACTCTTACATGAGTAAATATCCTAAGAGCAAAGGAAGATGCTTAGCCACTTGCTTTGTCATGGAGGATGATTTCTGTCATAGCTATGGATGGGATTTCTTTATCCCATCCTCTCATGGTTAATTTTTTGGCCTCCTTTTGGTTTGGGGAGGGCGATATTTACCCGCTCCTGTCTGAGTTCCCTGTCAGTGATACATTAATTCATGGCTGTGTGTCTGACCCCTGGTGTGTTTGCATACTCATTTGTCTGATTGTCTCTCAGTGTATGACCCGGTCTTTTTTCTCGTTCTGTGCCTTGCCTTGTGATTCTGTGCTTACTGTCTATTCTGGCTCTGACCTTTGGCTTGCTTCCTCTGACTTCCCACCAGTCTGCCCCATTTGTACTGTACAGCTATCTCCGGTTTTCTGACATTTAGCTACGTCCTGACCACTCTCTGTGTTTAACCCTTTGGCACCTCACCGACCACCTGGCTTGACTTCGGTACGTTCAAACTACTTTCCGGCATCTCCGGTCACCGCCTCTACTTGGCGTCTGACTCTGCCTCCGGCCACTCCCCGGTAGTCATTTGCTTCAAGTCCTGCACAGCTGCAGGTAAGCTCACCGCAGCTCTCCTCTCACACTCTTTGAGCTTCCACTATTCTTGCACAGATTCCGGCTGTAAGTCTGCAGCAGGGATCTTGATAGATTTCATTCTCCGGGGATTACTCCAGAGTGGTTGTTGTGGTGGGATGCAGGTCTGGACAGCTGTTGTCATCCTATTAGATAGATAAGAATTAATATATGTGTGTTTATGCTTTAAAGAGAATCTGTCACCCCCGAGAAGTATATGACCTATAAATATGGGCATACAGGTAATAGAAATGTTAAGCTAGTTATAACTGTATGCCTTATGTTAATGGTGCTGTTGTGGAGAAATGTTATATTCTGTCTTTACGCTAATGACCAGCCCAATAACTCATCATAACGCACAATTTCATCTACTGTGGAGGTGGAAATGGGTCCCCTTATTTCTTGGCCTGTGTGCAGTTGCACCAATATCATTTCCGCCCCTGTCCACCCCTGAATGGAACCATAGGAAGGATGACACTACAGCTACAGAGGTGACCGTCTGATAGCCTAGCTCGACTACCCATCTCTCCTGAAGACCCTTTCAGCTTTTTGAGACTTGGGTTGAGGACATCATCTCTGAAAATAGGGTCCCACAGCTGCACCCCAACAGTTTGAGCAGCACTCTTAGATGAGTAAATATCCTAAGAGCAAAGGGAGATGCATAGCCACTTGCTTTGTCACAGAGGATGATTTCTGTCATAGCCATGGATGGGATTTCTTTATCCCGTCCTCTCAGGGTTAATTTTGTGGCCTTCTTTTGGCTTGGGGAGGGCTATATTTACCCGCTCCTGTCAGTGATACATTCATTCTTGGCTGTGTGTCTGACCCCCTGGTGTGCTTGCATACTCTTTTGTCTGATTGTCTCTCAGTGTATGACCCGGTCTGTTTTCTCGTTCTGTTCCTTGCCTTGTGACTCTGTGCTTACTGTGTATTCTGGCTCTGACCTTTGGCTTGCTTCCTCTGACTTCCCACCAGTCTGCCCCATTTGTACCATACAGCTATCTCCGGTTTTCTGACATTTGGCTATGTCCTGACCACTCTCTGTGTTTAACCCTTTGGCACCTCACCGACCTCCTGGCTTGACTTCGGCATGATCTATCTACTTTCCAGCATCGAAGGTCACCGCCGCTCCTCGGCGTCTGACTCCGCCTCCAGCCACTCCCCGGGGTCACTTGCTTCAGGTCCTTCCTGCTCTGCTGCAGGTAAGCTCACCGCAGCTCTCCTCTCACACTACCTGAGCTCTCAGTATTCTTGCACAGATTCCTTGTTAGGAATCTGAGTTCTGCCATACCTATGCAGAAACCCAGGTCCTCACATTTATCTTCAGAGGCTAAGTCCTTTGTGCAGCTTCTGAGCATGCTCACAGGACGAGCTCCTATTGGAGTTCGGGAGTCAGGTGCTTAGGTCCTGCTGTGAATCCTATTGGCTCCTATTGGAGTTCTGGAGATTTCCGGCAGGTCCCGTACGCTATAAAAAGCACGCATGGCTGTTCCGCTGTGCGCTAGTATAGTCATACTTGCTGCTGTTTGTTTGTTGACTCCGCCTCCGGCCACCCCCCAGTGGTCAATTGCTTCCGGTCTTGCTCTGCTGCAGGTAAGCTCACCACAGCTCTCCTCTCACAATCTCTGAGCTTTCAGTATTCTTGCACAGATTCCTGCTGTAAGTGTGCAGCAGGGATATTGATAGATTTCATTCTCCGGGGATTACTCCAGAGTGGTTGCTGTGGTGGGATGCAGGTCTGGACAGCTGTCGTCATCCTATTAGATAAATAAAAATTAATATATGTGTGTTTATGCTTTAAAGGGAATTTGTCACTCCCGAGATGTATATGACCTATTTATATGGGCATACAGGTAATAGAAATGTTAAGCTAGTCCTAACTGTATGACTCATGTTAATGGTCCTGTTGTGGAGAAATGTCATGGAAGTCTGGAAGAAATCATTAACATACAGACAGTATATAACAATTCTCCACAAGATCTTTAATATTAGGCATACAGGTAGGACTATTACTTACTACCTGTGTGCCCATATTAATAGGTCATATACTGTATGTCCCAGGGGGTGACAGTTTCCTTTTAATAATGATTTAGTGAATGCGTAGATGAAATGTTAACTATAGGTAGCAAAGAATGGGTGTCTGACAACCCATTATCTACGCAGACTAGCTACATACTTCATGTAGTATAGGTTTTCAACAAGTGTCATTTCACGATATGCAGAAACTTGGCCGCCATCAGGGCATGACTACCCTTACTAGTGTACGGGACCTGGTGAGTAGAACATAAAGGGGGGTTGGACATGGTTCCGTTCCTTGGATCGTGTGCAATACTCTTTGTTGTTCTTTATTATTTTTCTCTGATCTCACAAAATAACCTTATTTTCATTGTTTTGATTGGCTATATGTGTTGTCTTTTTTGTCTGTTTCGTTTGTTTATCTCTTTTGTTATTGACAGTATAATTTTTCACCTTATGTAATTGACCAATTGATTTAACTAAATGACTCTTATGAAAAATAGATTTAGTTAGCAAAATATTTAGTGGGAATGTGTTACGAAGCTGTTATGTTTTGGGCATTGACCACTCTCTGGTTATTGTTATCCACTATGTTTGTGAGATGATTAAAAGGCACTTAGAAATATAGACTATGCTGAATATCTGCACTATTTCCCATTTTTCATACTTGTGCTGAAATTCAAGAAAGGCCTTATCATCTCAAAGACAATCGTCAACAATAACCAGAAAATGGCCAATCCGTTTAATCATAGTTTAAAGTTTTGCAAGAATTTACTTTAAAGTTTGTCACCCCTTCAGTCATAAAATAAACAAAAACGGCTTTTCTAGCAGACTGACATGTCCAGAAGAGATCCCTTATTAGCAGTCACCACATTATCATAACAGGCAGGATTACAATAATAATACAATTATTTTAATTTCTATAGCGCCAACATATTCCGCAGCACTTTACATTTTAGTGGGGACTTGTGCAGACAATAAAAGACATTACAGAATAACAATAATCACTTAAACAACAAATACCAAGAGGAATGAGGGTCCTGCTTGCAAGCTTATAATCTGAGAGATAACAGAATTCGCCATTCACAGTATGTAGTGTCACAGCTCACCTCTTCCCCCTTCCTACACAATGACATCTGCATGTCACTACAACATGAGAACATAAAGAGAAAATTCTTAGAAGGAAATAGAGTTCCCTAAAATGTCTTATGATATATATATACATGTGTATGTCCAATGTCCTTATCTTCAGTCAGGCAAGAAAGCAGCTTCCATAAATGTACAGGAAACAGAATACAATAATTTGCAATCAGAAATACAGATTATAAAAAAGATGATCACAATCTGATTTCAATTAGCTAAAAAAAATGTATGTGACACATTCCCTTAAAGAAAAATATACCTAAAAAGAGTATTGGATATTTTAAGAAATGTTTAATACGTTAGAGTAGAGTAGGGCCCTGCCCAAAGAGTCTACCTTGTCGTGGTGGCAGGCTTAAAAATCTGTTGGTCAAATCAGAAGCTGATGGTTATGTATGTGATATGGTTCCATGGGAACTGTTACTGTGTGCTTGGTGAGAACGGGGGCAGAAGTTTTCTCAAGGGTGGGTGGTGGGACTGTGGAAAGTTCAAGGGGTGTAGATGGGGCTAGGGTGGAGGCGGAACTGAGGTGGAGTCGGGGCAGAGTCTCAAGGGAGCCCCAAAATTTTGCCAGTATGGGGCACAATAATTCCTTATGGCAGCCCTGATCAGGAACATGGCTAGCTAATATAATATGTGACATTGAAACTATAAAATGATGAGATACTGTGAAAGAAATGATAATTCCATTGTCTTACCCTTGATCTAAGTATCTCTTGGTACATGTATCAGAGATAGAATAACTTATTGCCAGGGCCGGATTAAGGTTGGTGGGGGCCCCTGGGCAGAAAATCTGGTGGGGGCCCCCATATCATTAACATTTTAGCCATAACAGTAGAGCGCGAACTGTAGCACTCAGATGTACAATCTAATCTTATCCTCTTGTTCTGCCACATTCAGATTTACAGTACTACAATAGAGATACAGTCCAGGATAACTCAAAGCAGTCCAATTATAGACAGAAAGAATTACTCACATTTTTTTTATTGAACCCAATGTTAAGACAGCCAAGGAATAATAAAAATGCAGAAAGGGAAAGTTTTCACCGGCAGCAATTGTTGCTAACTACTGTATAACAATATGCTCTCTATTGTATTATCTCCGGAGTACAGCTCCCCCCCCACGCAAGGGTATACAGCTCTTGCCCCCTACAAGGGTATACAGGCAGCTTTCCCCCCCCATGGGAATACAACTCCCCCCCAACGGGTATACAGCTCTTGCCCCCTACAAGGGTATACAGGCAGCTGTCCCCCCCCCCAAGGTTATACAGTTCTCCAATGTTTCGTCTTTATACAGTTCCCTCCTCCAGGTATACAGGCCCAAATGTACAGCTCCCCTCTCGCGCATACAGCTCCCCCGATCAATATATAGCTAGCTGGAGCCTGGAGGCAAGGGGGTTAATCACCGTGGCGCTGCAGAGTTGATTGGCGGGTACACAGCAGGCGGCGGGCGCACGATGCTCGTGAACGCGGCGAGCAGGCAGAGGAGATCCACAGGACAGGAGGCGTGACAGGAGAGGAGGCGTGACAGAAAGAAAGAACAGAGAAAAAAGAAAACAGAGAAAGAAAGAACAGAGAGAGAGAAAGAAAGAATGGAAAGAAAGAACAGAGAAAGAAAGAAAAGAAAGAAGAAAGAACAGAGAGAGAGAGAGAGAGAGAAAAAAAAGAAAGATTAGAGAGATAAAGAAACAGAGATAGAAAGATTCTATAAAGATACTATAGCAGCCCGGCTCCCACTGTAGTGCCCACCTGAGCCTCCCGATGCAGGAAATATAACGATCCGCTCACATGGCCGACATCCCCAAATTCAAGGTGATCCTGCTGTCCGCGCTGTTGGAGGAGGACATGGTGATGGATCTGAAGCATTCCCTAAAGTGCCTCCATGGTTCCGTCACAATCTCCTCCCGAAATGACCTAATTTCCGGTCAGCTTCTAGCACGTCACTTCCGGTGGAACGTCACATGCGAATTTTAAAGTGCTCCTCGGGGCTCCGCCGTGTACTCCTGTGTCCGCACGAAAAGTAAGCTCCCAGCCGGGGCAGTATCTCTCTCAAAATCGGGACTGTCTCGCTGGGAGGTATGAATGCTCCCCACCATACACCTTGTACACGTATGGCACCGCATACATCATACACACACGGTTCCGCTTTTTATGCCTCATACACACAGCTCCGTTCTGTACACCTTGCACACACACACTGCTCAACTCAGTACACACATGGCTCCACTCCGCAAACCTCGTACACATGCGGTTCCGCTCCACACACCTTGCACACACGCAGCTCCGCTTCATACACACACGTGGGGCTAAGCTCCGTACACGTGCGGCTCCGCTCAGTACACCTCACACACTCGCGGCTCTGCTCCGTACACCTCATACACACACACACACACACGGCTCCGCTCCGTACACCTTGTACACACACGTCTCTGCTATATCCACCCTGTAAACCCTCCCTGACCCCACACAAACTTCACCTCATCCAGGACGATGAGAACCAGCACAGACAGCAGAGTCCTGCATAAACCAAGGGCTGATACTGGGTACTGGGGGAACATTATACTGTGTATGGGGGGGATGGCGGTACTGGGGGAACATTATACTGTGTGGGGGATGGCAGTACGGTGGGAATATTATACTGTGTGAATATTATACTGTGTGGGGGTGACAGTAGTGGGGAACATTATACTGTATGTGGGGGGATGGTGATACTGTGGGAACATTAAACTGTATGTGGGGACGTGATACTGTGGGAAAATTATACTGTATGTGGGGACAGGAAAGGGACATTGCAATATGTGTTTTGTTACTTCCTGTTTTCCATACTTGGGTCACATGTACAAGGAACAAAATGCTATGATTCTTAGAAAGTGACAACAAAAAAGCACCAAGATAGTCTCAGCTCTGAAAAGGTTATTGCCCCCTCTGCCCAGTAATGGGGAATCTCCAGCACCTACCTCCACCCGCAGAGCCGCACTCCACATAGAGAATAATGGAGCCTCCGGCACCGACCTCCACCCGCAGAGCCGCACTCCACATAGAGAAAAATGGAGCCTCCAGCACCGACCTCCACCCACAGAGGAACACTCCACATAGAGCATAATGGGCCCTCCAGCACCGACCTCCACCCGCAGAGCCACACTCCACATAGAGAATAATGGGCCCTCCAGCACCGACCTCCACCCGCAGAGCCGCACTCCACATAGAGAATAATGGGCTCTCCAGCACCGACCTCCACCCGCAGAGCCGCACTCCACATAGAGAATAATGGAGCCTCCAGCACCGACCTCCACCCGCAGAGCCGCACTCCACATAGAGAAAAATGGAGCCTCCGGCACCGACCTCCACCCGCAGAGCCGCACTCCACATACATGGCTGCTCTCAGTGCTCAGTGCTGTGCGCACAGGACCTGTGATGAGGTCACAGGAGGGGAGGAGACAGGGGTCACATGATCGGGGGCCCTGACACCTTACCTCCTGTGATCTCATCACAAGCCTTTGCACGCTACCAGCAGCATCAGCTTTCACGCTACTTGTAGATGCTGCTGGTAGCAGAGCACATAATGCCGCCCCCACGGTCACTCACTTTTAGGTGGGGAGAAGATGGAGTGCCATTGCAGCAGCCAGCAGGAATGTGGTGGGGGCCCCCTTAGAAGCTCTTGTGGTGGGGGCCCCGGGGCTGAAGCCCCACCTGCCCTGCCTATAATCCAGCCCTGGTTATTGCTTTACAATAGTTCCTTCTGCCATATTCCTTTATTTTCCCTTGTTTCCCCATATTTTTCCTTTTCTTTTCCTTCATGTTGTTTAACTCCATTTTGTATAATAATTAGAACATTTTCAATAAAGACAATTTAAACAAGAAATTGAGTATCTGCTTAGTAAAATATGTTTTTGTGACTCCTTTGTGAACATCATGTGCTAAAGAAGAGCCACGTCCAGCTGAACCAAGCTGAAGGATGATAACGGATTTTATATGGTCACTTCACAAACATTCTTGATGGTGCCCATCAGGAGGTGACCACTTGGCATTCCTGCGATTTTTTCTTTCTCATGCAGAATTAGTATGAGAAAAAAATTTCAGTCCTGCTCTGCCCCATGGTATAACATCGGGCCTAGTGCTATCTGATAAATCATCGGGTAGTTCTTGGCCATATTATACGGTTGCGTGAACAAACTCTTGTAATAAAGTAATTTTCTTTTAATTTGGAACAGCTGTGATCATGTTGGTTTATTATCCAAAACAGGACCCCCCTCTATTACTGACAGCTGTAGAGGGTCACTTACACGCCTGCCGTAAACACATTTCCCTTGTGTAATATGATTGTGGGAGAGCTTGAGTACGGTGCTCTCCACAATCATGTGTGTCTCTAGAACCCATGGAACGAATGGTACCGAAATTTACACACACTCAGCCCTATCTCTCTTATATAAGCTTTCAGGACAACCGCAAACTAACCATTAGGCCCATAAACATGGCACTTTTATGTGCAGACTCCGAATTCTCAAGCCTCCACACAAGTTCTTCTCTACTAGACCCCATGTGATCTCTAGGCAACAGGCTTCCTCCTCATCCCCCGATATAAGCTGCCAACAGTCCTGAAATAACAGGACAGTCCATAAAAACGGGCACTTTTTTGCCCTGCTTGTAAAAAAAACTGAAGGCTGCAGTCCCTGAATTTTTCTCTTGCCATCCTACCCCAGGTGTATGGGGAGAGATATATATTCCTGGGGAGGAAGAGTTTATTGTGGAGTGGAAAAGGAACTACCAATCACATGAAAAAAAACAAACAAAAATAGCTAGACAGGATGACTGAGACATAATTGTCACATGAGACCTCTGCCTATCCTGTCAGCGAACAATCTATGCCTTGTATAAATGGTTAGCCAGAAAGAAGAATCACCCAACATGTTCCGTGGACACCTGAGAAAGTGAAGGGAATTCTGTCATCGATCACCAAATCACAGAGCAATCCATATTCGTTTGTAAATGAGCTGTATAACATTAGTCAGTTACAACCCAACATGGAGAGACTTGTTGCAGAAAACTAAAACAATAGCTGTACAGATTGATGCTTCTGCCATCTGATGCACAAGACTCTTTCTGCCATATAACCCAAAAGAGCAAGGAACTATCCTCAAAAAGCATTGAAATATCCAAAGCAATATTGGTGAGGTTTTTGCTACCCAGTCTTGGGTAAGGGTGAAAAATATTCATCAAAAGGCGAAGTAAACAGTTGAGGATTACATTGAGAGATTTAGGCAGGCAGTTGAGGAGACAATAGCGAGCCTGAAGGACCAACGAATGGGAAAAAAGTTGATTGCTATCTTGGAGTCTGGATGGAATAAGGAGACTCAGTAATTTTTGCTCATGCTGATTGGCATGAGAAGTAAGTCCCAGTACTAAGTTTGGCTAGTTCAATTCAAAGGAATGTTCAAGAGGTAGAGGAAAAGAAATTCCAGAAGTTAAAGGGGGTTTTACACATAGCGATATCGCTAGCGATATCGCTATAACGTCACCGATTTTGTGACATTATAGCGATATCGCTATGTGTGATACTTACCTCCGACCGGCTCCCCCGCTGTCCATTGCTGATCGTGCAAGAATGTCCGACTCCATTTCTCGTCGTCCGCTTCCTGCTGGGCTTCCTGCTGGGCTTCCTGCTGGCGCCGACGAGCGACGCGTGGAGGCGGGCGGGAGGACGTCAGGATCGCTGTGTGTGAAAGGTGAGTATCGTGCGCTGCGTCGCTGCTGCATCGCTGTGAGATCTTCAGGTGTGAAAGCTCACTAGCGATCATTTAGTGATGCACCAGCGATCCTGACCGGGTCGGATTGCTGGTCGGATCGCTGGTGCATCGCTAAATGTAAAGGGGCCTTAAGAGTGATTAAAATTCGTATAAACAAACAATGGGAAAGATCAGGCAAAAAAAAGGGTGTTCCCTGGAAGGGTGGACCTCAGTAAGTTGAGGTGCTACGGTTGTGATGAACTGGGCCACTTCTAGAAGCAAGTGTAAGGCCCCAAAGAAAATACTGCAGGGAAGGAGCAAATGACATGAAGGGCTTCCACTTCTACCAGTCATCTCTGAAACTAGGGGTCTGATGCCTTTGTTCATTTTACCCTCTTAATATGCCCTTTAACACAAGAGTGTCTTGTAGACACTGTAGCAGCCTGCAGTGTCCTACAGAAATCTGAAGTCCCTACCCTGAAGGCCACAGGATTATTTGAAGTTGTAGGCCTACATGGTAAACCCATTACACAAGAAAACAACAGAAACCCCAATAATGATAGGACCCATCATCACTTCACTCTCTTTCATCCTGTGAAGCTGGTCACTACTCATGGAATAGAAGTGAGGCAGAGTGGTCAAGACGTCCAAGGTCAAAAGCCAGGATGGTACGTCAAAGACCGAGGGAAAAGACAAACAGATAGTCAGTGGCAATGTCCAGGGTCTGGTAACTAAAGTCAGAATACATTAAAGGCAAAAGGATTATACAAACGGGTAGTCGAAGGCAAATTCTAGGTCCGGCAATGATAGATCAGAATAACAAAATACTGAGCACAGCATCAACACACCACTGAGCTTGAAGCTACAATTGTCAATGATCTGACATTATCAGCAGCTACTATCCATAGGGCGGCTGAGCTGTCACTCACGCCATGGCCAGGACAAGGTACATTATTTTCATAGAAAAATGAAGCTAACCGCACCCCCACCATCACCCTGATGAACCCTCAGCACCCAAGTAAAGGAATGAGTTAGAAACTAAAGTAAAAGTACCCCCTCTTTTTCACCTAAACCATGCCGACAAAAGTAAAAAGAGGTGATGAATAGAGTTGAGCGATACCGTCCGATACTTCAAAGTATCGGATCGGAATGGATCGGCCGATCTTAAAAAAAAGTATCGGTATCGCCGATTCCGATACCGGAAGTCCCATTCAAGTCTATGGGACTTCCGGTATCGGAATAAGAAAAACCCTGTTTTTGCCTTGTACAGACTCTCTGGGGTCTGTACGGGCCTTTCGGGGGGCTGTGCCGGCCTGCCAGGGGGTCTGTGCAGGCTCCGGTGGTCTGTGCCGGCCTGCCGGGGGGGGCTGTGCCGGCCTGCCGGTGGTCTGTGCAGGCTCCGGTGGGCTGTGCCGGCCTGCCGGGGGGCTGTGCCGGCCTGCCGGTGGTCTGTGCAGGCTCCGGTGGGCTGTGCCGGCCTGCCGAGGGGCTGTGCCGGCCTGCCGGTGGTCTGTGCAGGCTCCGGTGGGCTGTGCCGGCCTGCCGGGGGGCTGTGCCGGCCTGCCGGTGGTCTGTGCAGGCTTCGGGGGTCTGTGCAGGCATCGTCCAATGGGACTACAAGTCCCATCGGGCGATGCCTGCTACCATGACAGTGATTGACACATTAGCCAATGATGGGACAGTAGTAGTCCCATCATCCGGCTAATGTGTTGAATGTAAAAAAAAAAAAATACATGCTACATACATACAACATGCTACATACATACCACATATATACTACATGCATGCTACATGCTACATACATGCTACATATATACTACATGCAACATACATACTACATATATACTACATGCATGCAACATGCATACTACATATATACTACATGCAACATACATACTACATATATACTACATGCATGCAACATGCATACTACATATATACTACATGCTACATACATACTACATATATGCTACATACATACTACATATATACTACATGCATGCTACATACATACTGCATGCTACATACATACTGCATGCTACATACATACTACATGCTACATACATACTACATATATGCTACATACATACTACATATATACTACATGCATGCTACATACATACTGCATGCTACATACATACTACATGCTACATACATACCACATATATACTACATACATACTACATGCATGCTACATGCTACATACATACCACATACATACTACATACATACTACATGCATGCTACATGCATGCTACATGCTACATACATAACACATATATACTACATGCATGCTACATACATACTACATGCTACATACATACCACATACATACTACATACATACTACATACATACTACATGCATGCTACATACATACTACATGCTACATACATACTACATATATACTACATGCATGCTACATACATACTACATGCTACATACATACTACATATATACTACATGCATGCTACATACATACTACATACATACTACATGCATGCTACATACATACTACATGCTACATACATACCACATACTACATATATACTACATGCATGCTACATACATACTGCATGCTACATGCATGCTACATACATACTACATGCTACATACATACCACATATATACTACATACATACTACATACAATACATTCATACAATACATACATAGACATACAGTACATATAACATAGAGTAACATACTTACCAATACTTGTCACATTGTTCCCCGAAGCCATTGTCTTTTACGGAATAAATATTAACATAACAAACCACAAAAATACTCACCCACGATCCGAAGCAGTCCACGAGTGTGTCACACGACGATCTTGGGTAGAGAACGGCAGCATCAGCTGATGCTGCCGTTCTCTACGGGCTGCAGGAATCCAATGACGGAAGGTAGGTATCCTTCCGCACTGTATTCCTCCGCCACTTAAAAAAAAAAGTCCCTAGTCTCACTTTATGCCATTCCGTAAAAGACAATGGCTTCGGGGAACAATGTGACAAGTATTGGTAAGTATGTTACTCTATGTTATATGTACTGTATGTCTATGTATGTATTGTATGAATGTATTGTATGTAGTATGTATGTAGTATATATGTGGTATGTATGTAGCATGTAGTATGTATGTAGTATGTATGTAGCATGCATGTAGCATGCAGTATGTATGTAGCATGCATGTAGTATATATGTAGTATGTATGTAGCATGTATGTAGTATGTATGTGGTATGTATGTAGCATGTAGTATGTATGTAGCATGCATGTAGTATGTATGTAGTATATATGTAGTATATATGTAGCATGTAGTATGTATGTAGCATGCATGTAGTATATATGTAGTATGTATGTAGCATGTAGTATGTATGTAGCATGCATGTAGTATGTATGTAGTATATATGTAGTATGTATGTAGCATGTAGTATGTATGTAGCATGCATGTAGTATATATGTGTTATGTATGTAGCATGCATGTAGTATGTATGTAGTATGTATGTAGTATGTATGTAGCATGCATGTAGTATGTATGTAGTATATATGTGGTATGTATGTAGTATGTATGTAGTATGTATGTAGTATGTATGTAGCATGCATGTAGTATGTATGTAGTATATATGTGGTATGTATGTAGTATGTATGTAGCATGCAGTATGTATGTAGCATGCATGTAGTATATATGTAGTATGTATGTAGCATGTATGTAGCATGCATGTAGTGTGTATGTAGTATGTATGTAGTATTTTTTTTTTTTTTTTAACATTTAACACATTAGCCGGATGATGGGACTACTACTGTCCCATCATTGGCTAATGTGTCAATCACTGTCATGGTAGCAGGCATCGCCAGATGGGACTTATAGTCCCATCGGACGATGCTTGTACAGACCCCCGGACATCAGCACAGCCCCCCGGCAGGCCGGCACAGCCCCCCGGCAGGCCGGTACAGACCCCCACAGGGTGCACAGACCACCGGCCGGCCGGCACAGCCCCCCGGCAGGCCGGTACAGACCCCCACAGGGTGCACAGACCACCGGCAGGCCGGCACAGCCCCCCGGCAGGCCGGTACAGACCCCGGGCAGTCCACACAGCCCCCCGGCAGGCCGGCAGAGACCCCCGGAAGGCCCGAAATGACGGCGCATCATGATGCGCACACACCGCGCATCATGATGACGTCATTGCGGCTGTCAATCAACTTTGAACTTCCGATTCCGACTTCCGATATTGAAAAAATATCGGAAGTCGGTATCGGAATTCCGATACAGCAAGTATCGGCCGATACCCGATACTTGCGGTATCGGAATGCTCAACACTAGTGATGAACTTTATGGGTGAGTCTCAATAGAGTGTGTTTTCAAAGTTAGATATGAAACAGTAATTGTTTGTGGACTATTTGCACAATACAAGGGATTAATAGCGATATTCATCACTGACAACCTACATTTTGCATGTAAGACCCAAAGACAGTCATGGAAAATAATATGACTAAACTATAATGGGGCTGTTTAATTTCAATTAAAGTTTCCATCATTTGGCAGATGCCCTATTGGAATCTAAACAGATCCCATTATAGATAAAAGGATACGGATATGTGTGATTGTTTTTAAAGAAATACTCCCATCACATTTTTTTTATCCTATTAAAGAAGTTGTCCAGTATTATCACTTTTTTTTTCATAAATCTTGCTATTATGTGCCACTCAATACATCCACTGTGTTTATTTTAGCAATATTAGCTTTTATCATACTTTAGAAGCACATTTTCAGTGCTGGCTCCAGCTCTCATGGGGTTAATCGACAACTTCCATTCTCCTGACTTAAGGTACTGTCACACTTAGCGATGTACCAGCGATCCCGACCAGCGATATGACGCGGTCAGGATTGCTGGTGCATCGCTAAGTGGTCGCTAGTGAGTTGCCACACAGGCAGATCTCACTAGCGACATCGCAGGGGTCGGGGGTCGCTACTTACCTGTCAGACGGGGCGATCCTGACGTCCTCCCGCCCGCGTCCACGCGTCGCTCGTCTCTCCACAGGAAGCGCCGCAGGAAGCTGACGACGAGAAGCGGTCCTGGACGTTCTCGCGCGATCAGCGATAACCAGCGGGGGAGCGGGTTGTAGGTATCACACACAGCGATATCGCTAACAATAGCACTAAAACGTCACTAGTTATAGCGATATTGCTAGCGATACCGCATAGTGTGACAGTACCTTAACTGTGCTCTAATACTACAAGTTCCATGATGCATTGCACTTGCCTGTAAAGCCGGGTTCTCACTGCGCCATTATGTGGCGCATCGCGGCGTATGCCGTAAAGTGGCACACGTTCGCGATGTGCCGTTAAGCACTGACGGAGCCTCGGACGCCGCCTGCAGCGTCTGAGGCTCCGTCACAGCTAGCGCTGAAGAATCATCAGTGCTAGCGGTATAGCATAACGCATATCGCTATGCATTGATAGGGCTGGTTAACGCTATGTGAACCTGGCCTAAGCCAGCACCTACCACAGCCACTCCAAAATACACCCAAACACCTCCCTCCTATCTTCAAGCTTATTGTAACAAGTTGCAAGCATCCTGAGCACACGCACGAGCATGCACAAACAATCTTTTTTAAAAATAGTGAATATGTACCCATGTACATACGTTAAGGGTGTGTGCACACGCTGCGGATTCTGCTGCGGATCCGCAGCAGTTTTGGTCCTGTGGATCCGCAGCTACAGTACCATTAAAATCAATGAAAAATGAAAACCGCTGTGCAGACAGTGCGGATTTTTCCACGCGGATTTGCTGCGGTTTCAAAACTGCAGCATGTCAATTTTTTGTGCGGATTCCGCTGCGGTTTGGCACTTGATCCATGACAGGTGTCAAACCGCAGGGGAAAACCGCAGGCTAAACCACAGAAAAACTGCAGATAAACCGCAGGTCGTTTGACTTGTGGATTTACCTGCCGTTTTTGACAAATCCACGCGGAAAAATCCGCAGGACAATCCGCACCTTGTGCACACAGCCTTATAGTGCTGAAAGCTATGAGGGTATCTGCACATGTTGCAGATTCCAGTACGGATTTTTCCGCACAGAATCCGCATCTCTTGGCAGAAAACGCAGGTGCATTTTGATGCGATTTTTACATATGCATTGTAATAAAGCACAGGCATGAGGAAGGTTTCTGATCTGTCACAGTGATCTGTGATGTGACAGATCAGCGATCTGTCACAGGACAGTGATGTCCCACTTGGGACTATTTAATAAAGTTAACAAAAAGTGTTAAAATAATTAAAAAAAAAAATCGCCAAATAAATCAGAAAAAAAAACTTCCCCCAAATAAATCCATTTTTTGGAAATAATAAAAAAAAAACAATAAAAGTACACATATTAGGTATCGACGCGTCCGTAACGACCCGCCCTATAAAACTGTCCCATTAGTTAAGCCCTTTAGCGAACCCCTTAAAAAATAAAAATAAAAAACGAAGCAAGAAATAATGATTTATTATCATACTGCCACACAAAAAGTGTAATAATGCGCGATCAAAAAGATGCATATAAATAACCATGGTACCGCTGAAAACGTCATCTTGTCTCGCAAAAAACAAGCCACAACACAGCATCATCAGCGAAAAAATAAAAAAGTTATAGCTCGCAGAATAAAGCGATGCAAAAATAATTATTTTTTATATAAAATAGTTTTCATTGCATAAAACCGACAAAACATAAAAAAACGACCTAAATGAGGTATCGCTGTAACCATACTGACTCGAAGAATAAAACCGCTTTATCAATTTTACCGCACTCGGAACGGTGTAAACACACCCCCCCAAAAGAAATTCATGAAACGCTGGTTTTTGTTCATTCTGCGTCCCAAAAATCGGAATAAAAAGTGATCAAAAAATGTCACGTGCCCGAAAATGGTACCAATAAAAACGTCAACTCGTCCCGCAAAAAATAAGACCTCACATGACTCGGTGGGTCAAAATACGGAAAAATTATAGCTCTCAATATGTGGTGATGCAAAAACTATTTTTACAATAAAAAGCGTCTTTTAGCGTGCGACAGCTGCCACATATAAAAACCGCCATAAATAGTAAATCAAACCCCCCGTTATCACCCCCTTAGTTAGGGAAAAATAATAAAATAAAAAAAATGTATTTATTTCCATTTTTACATTAGGGTTAGGGTTAGGGCTAGGGCTGAAATTAGGGTTAGGGGAGTGTTGGGGTTCGGGTTGGAGTTAGAATTGGGGGTTTCCACTGTTTGGGCACATCAGGGTCTCTCCAAATGCAACATGGCGTCTGATCTCAATTCCAGCCAATTCTGAGTTGAAAAAGTCAAATGGTGCTCCTTCCCTTCCAAGCCCCGCCATGCGCCCAAACAGTGTTTTACCCCCACATGTAGGGTATCAGCCTACTCAGGACAAATTGCAAAACAATTTTTGGGGTCCAATTTCTCCTGTTACCCTTAGGAAAATAAAAAAATTGGGGGCAAAAATATCATTTTTGTGGAAAAAAATGATTTTTTTATTTTCACGTCCGAGCGTTATAAACTTCTGTGAAGCACTTGGGGGTTCAAAGTGCTCACCACACATCTAGATAAGTTCTGTGGGGGGTCTAGTGTCCAAAATGGGGTCACATGTGGGGAGTTAGTTTAGGTACATCAGGGGCTCTCCAAACGCACATGACACCTGCAGACTATTCCATCAAAGTCTGCATTCCAAAACGCCACTGCTTCCCTTCCGAGCCCCAACGTGTGTCCATACAGTAGTTTTCTCCCACATATGGGGTGTCAGCGTACTCAGGACAAATTGGACAACAACTTTTGGTGTCCAATTTCTCCTGTTACCCTTGGGAAAATGAAAAAATTGGGGACTAATTGATAATGTTTGTGGAAAAAATACGATTTTTTTATTTTCATGCCCGGGCATTATAAACTTCTGTGAAGCCCTTGGGGGTTCAAAGTGCTCACCACACATCTAGATAAGTTCCTTAGGGGGTCTCGTTTCCAAAATGGGGTCATTTGTGGGGGGTTTCCACTGTTTAGGTACATTAGGGGCTCTCCAAAGGCAACATGACACCCGCAGAACATTCCCTCAAAGTCTGCATTCCAAAACGTCACTACTTCCCTTCTGAGCCCCGACGTGTGTCCATACAGTAGTTTTCTCCCACATATGGGGCGTCAGCGTACTCAGGACAAATTGAACAACTTTTGGGGTTCAATTTCTCCCGTTACCCTTGGGAAAATAAAAAAATTGGGGACTAATTGATCATGTTTGTGGAAAAAATACGATTTTTTTATTTTCATGCCCGGGCATTATAAACTTCTGTGAAGCCCTTGGGGGTTCAAAGTGCTCAACTCACATCTAGATAAGTTCCTTAGGGGGTCTAGTTTTCAAAATGGGGTCATTTGTGGGGGGTTTCCACTGTTTAGGTATATTAGGGGCTCTCCAAAGGCAACATGACACCCGCAGACCATTCCATCAAAGTCTGCATTCCAAAACGTCACTACTTCCCTTCCGAGCCCTGACGTGTGCCCAAACAGTAGTTTTCTCCCACATATGGGGTATCAGCATACTCAGGACAAATTGGACAACAACTTTTGGGGTCCAATTTCTCCTGGTACCCTTGGGAAAATAAAAAAATGGTGACTAAAATATCATGTTTGTGGAAAAAATACGAATTTTTTATTTTCACGCCCGGGCGTTATAAACTTCTGTGAAGCACTGGGGGGTTCAAAGTGCTCACCACACATCTAGATAAGTTCTTTGAGGGGGTCTAGTTTCAAAAATGGTGTTATTTGTGGGGGGTTTCCACTGTTTTGGTACATCAGGGGTTTTCCAATCGCGACATGATGTCCGATCTCAATTCCAGCCAAAAACGTCAAATGCCGCTGCTTACCTTCTGAGCTCTGCCATGCGCACAAATAGTGGTTTACCCCCACATGTGGGGTATCAGCGTACTCAGGACAAAGTGCACAATAACTTTTAGGGTCCTGTTACCCTTGGAAAAATAAGAATTGAGGGTGAAAAGATCATTTTTGTGGAAAAAATATGATTTTTTAATTGTACCGCTGTACGTTATAAACTTCTGTAAAGCCCTTGTGGGTTCAAAGTTCTCACCACATATCTAGATAAGTTCCTTGGGGGGTTTAGTTTCCAAAATGGGGTCACTTGTAGGGGGTTTCCACTGTTTAGGTACATCAGGGACTCTCCAAACGTGACATGGCGTCCGATCTGAATTCCAGCCAATTTTGCATTGAAAAAGTCAAACGGCGCTCCTTCCATTCTGAGCTCTGCCATGTGCCGAAACAGTTGTTCCCCCCCACATATCAGGTATCAGCGTACTCACGACAAATTGCACAATAACTTTTGTAGTCCAATTTCTCCTGTTACCCTTGGTAAAATAAAAAAAATTGAACCTGAAGTATTTTTTTTGTGAAAAAAAGTTAGAAGTTCATTTTTTTTAAAATATTCAAAAAAATTCCTGTGACGCACCTAAAGGGTTAATAAACTTCTTGAATGTGGTTTTGAGCACCTTAAGAGGTGCAGTTTTTAGAATGGTGTCACTTTTGGGTATTTTCTATCATATAGACCCCTCAAAGTGGCTTCAAATGTGATGTGGTCCTAAAAATAAAATGGTGTTGTAAAAATGAGAAATCGCTGGTCAACTTTTAACCCTTATAACTTAATAGCAAAAAAAAGTTTTGGTTCCAAAATTGTGCTGATGTAAAGTAAACATGCGGGAAATGTTAGTTATCAAGTTTTTTGTGTGCCTTATCTCTGTAATTTAAGGGCATAAAAATTCAAAGTTGGAAAATTGCGAAATTTTCAAAATTTTCGCCAAATTTCCGTTTTTCTCACAAATAAACGCAAGTTATTTGAATGAAATTTTACCACTAACATGAAGTACAATATGTCACGAGAAAACAATGTCAGAATCACCGGGATCCATGGAAGCGTTCCAGAGTTATGACCTCATAAAGGTAGTGGTCAGAATTGTAAAAATTGGCCCGGTCATGAACGTGCAAACCACCCTTGGGGGTGAAGGGGTTAAAGATATATTATTTAAAAAAAAAAAATTGTGATGTCATTTCTGTCCAAACTCATCTTTTACATTTGTCCAACCCACACACAGATAGATAGATAAGGGATAGATAGATAGATAGATAGATAGATATGGGATGGATAGATAAATAGATATGGGATGGATAGATAGATAAGGGATAGATAGATAGATAGAAAGATAGATAAGGGATAGATACATAGATAATAGATAGCTAGATAGATAAATAAGGGATAGATAGATATGGGATGGAAAGATAATAGATAGATATGGGATAAATAGATATGGGATAGATCACCGCAGACCCCTTCCTCATAGCCCGCAGACCCCTCCACACAGCTCGCAAATACTGAATGTGTGAACATGGCCTAAAAGGGACATCCGGGACTTTCTGAGAAGCAAAAAATGTGTCTAAGCACTAACAGGCAGGTAGTTGTTACTTACTTGCTTGTTATGCCTGGCGCCGTTCTTTCCCAACACACATTGGTCATAGACGACTCCTGCCATAGATTCAGCTGCCTTTGCTGACGTCACATTAACAGACCGGTGGATTCTTCCCTACTCCGCACTGTTAACGAGGCGACACAATTAAGCAGCAGGAATCATACTGTCAATCAGAATGATGTCGGAAGTCCTGACCTGCTAACAGAGCAGAGCTAAAAAATAATCCACTGCTTTGTCAGCCTGGCGTCAGCAGAGGCACCTGAATTGCCTGCAAGAGCAGTCTGCCATTATCAGCTATAATCACCACACCCTCCGCTCTTAGGAACAATGGCCTATACCATGGAGGGGATCTGCTGCTGACACTGTTATAGGGGAAATGTCCCCCAGTTCTGCACAAATGTCCCCCATTATGGGCCCGTTCTAGAGATATAAGTCCCCCATGCTGGTATATATGACCCCTCATCGTCTTCTATAAGGCCCCCCATATATAGGGGCATCACTTTTTCACACAGTGCCCTGTAGGTTTGGATTTTCTTTTCCCTCAATAATAAAGATGTTAATTTAAAAACTACATTTTGTGTTCACTTGTGTTATCTTTGTCTAATATTTAAATTTGTTTGGCGATCTGAAAAATGTATGTGTGACAAACATGCAAAAGAATAGGAAATCAGGAAGGGGACAAACACTTTTTCCACACAACTGTATATGAACTCATCCAGGTGTACTGTATATGGCCCCACATTCTGGTATATACAGTGGGGCAAAAAAGTATTTAGTCAGTCAGCAATAGTGCAAGTTCCACCACTTAAAAAGATGAGAGGCGTCTGTAATTTACATCATAGGTAGACCTCAACTATGGGAGACAAACTGAGAAAAAAAATCCAGAAAATCACATTGTGTTTTTTTTCATTTTATTTGCATATTATGGTGGAAAATAAGTATTTGGTCAGAAACAAGCAATCAAGATTTCTGGCTCTCACAGACCTGTAACTTCTTCTTTGAGAGTCTCCTCTTTCCTCCACTCATTACCTGTAGTAATGGCACCTGTTTAAACTTGTTATCAGTATAAAAAGACACCTGTGCACACCCTCAAACAGTCTGACTCCAAACTCCACTATGGTGAAGACCAAAGAGCTGTCAAAGGACACCAGAAACAAAATTGTAGCCCTGCACCAGGCTGGGAAGACTGAATCTGCAATAGCCAACCAGCTTGGAGTGAAGAAATCAACTGTGGGAGCAATAATTAGAAAATGGAAGACATACAAGACCACTGATAATCTCCCTCGATCTGGTGCTCCACGCAAAATCCCACCCCGTGGGGTCAGAATGATCACAAGAACGGTGAGCAAAAATCCCAGAACCACGCGGGGGGACCTAGTGAATGAACTGCAGAGAGCTGGGACCAATGTAACAAGGCCTACCATAAGTAACACACTACACCACCATGGACTCAGATCCTGCAGTGCCAGACGTGTCCCACTGCTTAAGCCTGTACATGTCCGGGCCCGTCTGAAGTTTGCTAGAGAGCATTTGGATGATCCAGAGGAGTTTTGGGAGAATGTCCTATGGTCTGATGAAACCAAACTGGAACTGTTTGGTAGAAACACAACTTGTCGTGTTTGGAGGAAAAAGAATACTGAGTTGCATCCATCAAACACCATACCTACTGTAAAGCATGGTGGTGGAAACATCATGCTTTGGGGCTGTTTCTCTGCAAAGGGGCCAGGACAACTGATCCGGGTACATGAAAGAATGAATGGGGCCATGTATCGTGAGATATTGAGTGCAAACCTCCTTCCATCAGCAAGGGCATTGAATATGAAACGTGGCTGGGTCTTTCAACATGACAATGATCCAAAGCACACCGCCAGGGCAACGAAGGAGTGGCTTCGTAAGAAGCATTTCAAGGTCCTGGAGTGACCTAGCCAGTCTCCAGATCTCAACCCTATAGAAAACCTTTGGAGGGAGTTGAAAGTCCGTGTTGCCAAGCGAAAAGCCAAAAACATCACTGCTCTAGAGGAGATCTGCATGGAGGAATGGGCCAACATACCAACAACAGTGTGTGGCAACCTTGTGAAGACTTACAGAAAACGTTTGACCTCTGTCATTGCCAACAAAGGATATATCACAAAGTATTGAGATGAAATTTTGTTTCTGACCAAATACTTATTTTCCACCATAATATGCAAATAAAATGAAAAAAAAAAAAAAACAGACAATGTGATTTTCTGGATTTTTTTTTCTCAGTTTGTCTCCCATAGTTGAGGTCTACCTATGATGTAAATTAGACGCCTCTCATCTTTTTAAGTGGTGGAACTTGCACTATTGCTGACTAAATACTTTTTTGCCCCACTGTATGTCCCCATCCTGGTTGGTGTATATGGACTCCCATGCTGATACATATCTCCAGCGTCGGACTGGAGTAGTTTGGGCCCACCAGAGAAAATCATTCTTGGGGGCCACCACGCTTAAGGGGTTTTAGCTGCAGAGTCTTCCCTTAGCTTTCATCTAGTAAAGCTGATAATGAGGGAATTTTTTCCAACTATATACAATGTCCAAACAATCATCTGACAAACCAGCAATGCACTCATTTGTTGGGTGAAATGATTTTTATACTTGATTTAAAAACATTCTTATCGGCAACAGATAATTTTGTGTATATACAACACAAGTGCTGCCGAGAACAATGACATTCTATAAGCACAGAAAGATTGTATTAGATACGTGCCACATACACACACTAGACACAGGATACATACAGACCAGTCACGCACTAGACACAGGATACATACAGACCAGTCACGCACTAGACACAGGATACACACAGACCAGTCACGCACTAGACACAGGATAAACACAGACCAGTCACGCACTAGACACAGGATAAACACAGACCAGTCACGCACTAGACACATGATACACACAGACCAGTCACGCACTAGACACAGGATACACACAGACCAGTCACGCACTAGACACAGGATACACACAGACCAGTCACGCACTAGACACAGGATACACACAGACCAGTCACGCACTAGACACATGATACACACAGACCAGTCACGCACTAGACACGATACACACAGACCAGTCACGCACTAGACACAGGATACACACAGACCAGTCACGCACTAGACACAGGATACACACAGACCAGTCACGCACTAGACACAGGATACACACAGACCAGTCACGCACTAGACACAGGATACACACAGACCAGTCACGCACTAGACACAGGATACACACAGACCAGTCACGCACTAGACACAGGATACACACAGACCAGTCACGCACTAGACACAGGATACACACAGACCAGTCACGCACTAGACACATGATACACACAGACCAGTCACGCACTAGACACATGATACACAGAGACCAGTCACGCACTAGACACATGATACACACAGACCAGTCACGCACTAGACACAGGATACACAAAGACCAGTCACGCACTAGACACAGGATACACACAGACCAGTCACGCACTAGACACAGGATACACACAGACCAGTCACGCACTAGACACAGGATACACACAGACCAGTCACGCACTAGACACAGGATACACACAGACCAGTCACGCACTAGACACAGGATACACACAGACCAGTCACGCACTAGACACAGGATACACACAGACCAGTCACGCACTAGACACAGGATACACACAGACCAGTCACGCACTAGACACAGGATACACACAGACCAGTCACGCACTAGACACAGGATACACACAGACCAGTCACGCAATAGACACAGGATACACACAGACCAGTCACGCACTAGACACAGGATACATACAGACCAGTCACGCACTAGACACAGGATACACACAGACCAGTCACGCACTAGACACAGGATACACACAGACCAGTCACGCACTAGACACAGGATACACACAGACCAGTCACGCAATAGACACAGGATACACACAGACCAGTCACACACTAGACACAGGATACACACAGACCAGTCACGCAATAGACACAGGATACACACAGACCAGTCACGCACTAGACACAGGATACACACAGACCAGTCACACACTAGACACAGGATACACACAGACCAGTCACGCACTAGACACAGGATACACACAGACCAGTCACACACTAGACACAGGATACACACAGACCAGTCACGCACTAGACACAGGATACACACAGACCAGTCACACACTAGACACAGGATACATACAGACCAGTCACGCACTAGACAGGATACATACAGACCAGTCACGCACTAGACACAGGATACATACAGACCAGTCACGCACTAGACACAGGATACATACAGACCAGTCACGCACTAGACACAGGATACACACAGACCAGTCACGCATTAGACACAGGATACACACAGACCAGTCACACACTAGACACAGGATACACACAGACCAGTCACACACTAGACACAGGATACACACAGACCAGTCACGCACTAGACACAGGATACACACAGACCAGTCACGCACTAGACACAGGATACACACAGACCAGTCACGCACTAGACACAGGATACACACAGACCAGTCACACACTAGACACAGGATACATACAGACCAGTCACACACTAGACACAGGATACATACAGACCAGTCACACACTAGACACAGGATACATACAGACCAGTCACACACTAGACACAGGATACATACAGACCAGTCACACACTAGACAAAGGATACATACAGACCAGTCACTAGAATGGGGGTCCGAACATCCAGTGTTTGCCATGCTGTCATGTGCATGACAGCGCGACAAACCCTGCTTCCTATCGCCAATTCTGATGCTTTGCCCGCCTCTTCAAACTTGCCCTGTAGCAGGGGTAAGCGGGGCTCATATTTGTGCAGTTGATGCCAACTTTGTATTGTCAGATGACATCAAGCCCACGGCTTAGTAATGGAGAGGCGTCTATAAGACACCTATCCATTACTAATCCTATAGTTACTGTAAATGGTAAATTAAGACAAAGCAAGAATAAAGTCCTTTAATTGAAAGAATGACACAGACTCCTTTAATGATTCTAAATTAAACCATACTCACGTCATCACCCATTCCACCGAATCTCTCGTCTCCTGTAATAAAACAAAAATAAAAAATAACTATCCCTCAACTGTCCGTCATTCTGTCCCATGCCATACTCCATGTCTGGTGGTGAAGCCGGTATATATAAACAAAACCTGGCACTCAACTTGTTTGATGAATAATAGGAAGACTTAATAAACAGTCAGTAGTACAAAGCACAGACGTTTCGTTCTAACTCGACCTTCATCAGTGTACTAACAAAAAGGAAAAAAGATACACAATATATTTGACTACTATGGCCCAAATGGGTCCAATATATAGACATATTAGAATATCCCAGTAAAAAAACCTATAACAGCAACCTTATATCAGTCTAGGGACAAAAATAGTTCAGGCAAAAAATGCAAAACATGTAACCAAATCAAAAATAAAGGGAAAAAGAAAAATAGGGCATGTAAAGACGAAAACAAAATAAAGATAGCCTACCCGACTGCTGTAATGAATAGAATGGAGGAATGTAATATTTATATTCCGGTGGTGAAGCCGACACTCTAGTGAGAGCCACTGAATTCTCTTAATGGCTCTCACTGGGCATATAATTCCCAAGTTCGGCAGAAGTAACCCCGCCCACCTGAAACAAAACCCATCTATTCATTAATTTAATTGGTTGGCTGCATATGGGCGTGGGTTTGACCACTGGTGGGCGGAGTTTCAGTCATATTCACGTCACCTTCAATATGGGTTAACCTGTGGTGAGCACATATTTAATAGGCATCCATTTACGATCCAAAAAGAGCTGGCTCTTTTTGGTGAGCAGAGCCATGAGGGCCAGATCACCAAAAAGAGCCGGACTGCCTATCACTTCTCTCCAGCAGCCTGAGCACAGCACTGCTTCTGGCTATCTGGTCTTCACTGGACTGAAGGAGGCCCCTCCCCTTCCGGTGACATCAATCCCTCCAAATATCACCTCCATTATAGACGTTCCCGTGCTGTATGTGCAGTCTCACAGTCTGTGATTGAGCCGGCTTTGCTGTACGTGCGTTATTCCATACATGGTGCCGGCGGGATGTCTGCACTGTTCAGCAATGAGTGATGTAAAGTGAGCGCTTTCTTGTCACCTGCTGCTGGCGGCTTCTAGTAATCTCATCGAGCACCCCACAGCTGAGAGAGCGGTCAGCACAATGAGATCAGTAGAAGCCGACAGCAGCAGGTGATGAGAAAGCGCTCACTTCACATCTCTTGTTGCTGAGTAGTGCACACGGCCACAGGCACCGGGTCTGGAATAACGCGCTCACCACTCAGTGCACGCTATCGGACAACTCCAACCAACACAAACTACAGTAAAGTGAATGAATCCAACAAAGACTATCAACAGCAGGAAACATCAGCAGGGGAAGGAATGCAAAGCTGCACCCGAAAGGTGATAGGGAAAACAAACAGAGTAAATGAAAAACACCTGTTACCCAAAACAGACAGGAAAAAATATAACAGAACAAAAACCACCAACAGAAAGGTGAATCTGCTGTGGCTCAGCAAAAAGACACCAAGCACAGAACACAGGACCAAGGGTTCAAATATAAGCGCTAAGAGAACTGTGTTTGGGTAGTAGGGCAAAGAGAACTGTCCCTGGGTAGTAGGGCTAAGAGCTGTGCCAGACCTCAGCATAGGGAGCAGTCCATCTTGGATTCTTAAGCACTGGTTGTCTTCCCTGATTCAAAGATGGAACCACACAAAAGTGCTGGTTGGATGGCTAACTGTGGTCTCTGCGTTCACTTTTTGTGCAGGCTGACTGCATTCACTGTTTCAAAGATGGCACCTGCTGTGTTGCCATAGAAGGCAGCAAGTACTTAGTAGAAAGGGGTGCGACTGTTCATGGGAAAACCCTTTAAGCTAAGGGTTATGCCTCCCGAAGAAGGTGCAGCGAAATGCGCATCGGGGCAGAGGGATGTCTGGGGGATTCCATGTGTCCATATTAGGTATGAGTGCCCATTTACTTCACTAGCGGTGAACATTTGGTGCTGAGCCTTGGCATTAATAGCGGTTCACAGTAGGGGTTATTAGATGCTAGAAAGCCCTGCACTTTGTTGTTTGACATGCTTTTATAGCGGTCCTTTATATGTGAACAGGTCCGATGTGTCTGTTTTGTACATACCCTATCATTGGCATCTCTGCTATTATCGTATTTACTTAGGTTACATCAAAATACATTGATTATTTATATTTATACTAGATGTGTGCTTTGTGGCGCTGGGGGTGGCGGCCCACCCACTTCCGTGCAGTCACAACCGGCAGGAAAGACGGTGTTTTGCGGCCTGTGCTGGAGATGGTGTGCGGAGGGTGGCCACACCCAATCTCCAGCACAGGCCTCAAGCTGCGGTCTTTCCTGCCCGCTGTGACAGCACAGAGGTGTGTGGGCAGGCAGCGGCGGGATCCGGCGCGTGTAGTCAGGCTGTGGGTCCTGGTGGGGGTCCGGCGGCGGCATCCCTCTCATTACTCCCCCCTCATTACACCCTCTCATTACACCCCATTCATTACACCCCTCTCGTTATACCCCTTTCACAGCCTCGTGATCGCAGCGGCGGCCTGGATCCGAGCAGAGGCTGGGATCCCTGCGGCGGCTGGGATCGCAGCGGCGTCCTGGATCCGAGCGGCAGCTGGGATCCCTGCGGTGGTCGGGATCGCAGTGGTCACCTGGATGGAGCGGCGGCTGGGATCCAAGCAGCGGCCAGGATCCCAGCGGTGGTCGGGATCCTAGCGGCGGTTGGGATCGCAGCGGCAGCCTGAATCAGAGCGGTAAGTGGGATCCCAGCGGCGTTTGGTATCGTATCGGTGGCCTGGATCAGAGGGGCATCACTTGGGTGTACCAAAATGGCGGTCGGTGTACTTCCGGTACGGTGCAGTGGATTGTGGGACTCGGGGACATCCAGATGGAAGTGGATGACAGGCAATTTAAGGCAATTATGTATATAGATGTTTTGCACTGCATAATAAGTTTATATTATTAATAGGGCTGCATATCATATTTATGGACCTTTTTTGGAGGATACCCCAGGGTTTTTTCTAGTCCCTCTTATTATTGGGTAACAAGAGTGGGGGACCCAAATTCAGAGTGCAAAAAATTATAATTCTGTCAACAATGTGAATCAAAGTAAGCCATGGGTAAGAAAACCACGTAAATTGAGCACTACTGAATGAATTAGACTGTACTAATATTGGACATTGGAAAGAGAACCACCATAAAAACAAGAGACAAGAAACCGACTAAAAGTCCAAAAAAATTTTTGATAGTGTAAAATATAAATTTTATTAGTATATCAGGATTTAAAATGGTATAAGATCAAAGAGATACATAATTAACAATTGACAATATCAAGCTGTATGCCATATAAAAAAAGGAAAAGAAAAGGAAAAATGGGGTGTAATAACCAAAAAGAACCACCAAGTGGCAGTATATCCACAAAAAGAGAAGCCCCTGATGAAGGCTGCTGGCTGAAACGAGTGTTGGGGAGGGCGCCTCAGGAGACCAGGAGTTGCTGACATCATATTGTGAGTTACTTATAGTTAACAGCATATTATAATACCTACCTGCTTTCATTTTTAGCCCTGGTCCTAATATAAAGATGTGGATATATTAAAACTGGCACTATGCTTATATATAGTATTACTACCATACTTAGTTGACAAAGATAGTTCCAATGTGCTGAGGCTTTCTTTTTGTGGATATACTGCCACTTGGTGGTTCTTTTTGGTTATTACACCCCACTATCAGTTTGTGTGTTCAAATTTGCAGTCAGCAAAATATTTTTTTTGCACATATTTTGCACTTTACTCTGGGTGTTATTATTATTCTCATTGCGCATTTTTAGCACAATTATAATATATGTATTTCACACACTGTATTTTTATACTTTAACACTTTGTTTTCAATTTTTTCACATTACAATATTTATTATAAATTATAATTATTTTTTTTACAGTATATCCCTGTACATTCATAGATATCCACACCTAATTTTATACTACTGAGTTGTGCTCCATTTTTCTTTTCCTTTTGTTATATGGCATACTGCTTGATATTGTCAATTGTTAATTATGTAACTCTTTGATCTTATACCATTTTAAGTCCTGGTATACTAATAAAATTTATATTTTATACTATCACAAAAATGTTTTGGCCATTTAGTCGTTTTCTTGTCTCTTGTTTTTATGGTGGTCCTCTTATTATTGGATATACACCTCTCTGTATATGTGTTTTAATTGTTATTCAATAAAATATTATTTTAAATTGAGAGCACCATTTTTTGGAGCCATGTTTCATTATTGGTAGCCAAATAGTGATAAATCAATAGGTGGAGTTGTGCCTATATTGTTTGGCTCCTGAATTACTGAGTACTAGTAGTTGGTTGCTGACATTGCAATGTATTCAGTGGTGCTCGGTTCTGATGTTGTACAGTGACAAATGTAAAAGGTGACCTTACCTTACATAAACTTTTGCTTACCCCTTCCCGACCTTTGACGCCATGTAGGCGTCATGAAAGTCGGTGCAAATCCGACCCATGACACCTATGTGGTGTCATGAATTGATTGCCCCCCTGCGGGTCGGGTGACAGGGGTCACTGAAAGGTCACCCAACCCGCACACAGAGGACCCTTTGCAGCTCACCCCAGGGGGGGGTGGCTTAGCCCCCACGTGCCTACGATCGCTCTGATTGGCTATTTCACTTTTAACAGCCAATCAGAGCGATTTGTAATATTTCACCAATGAAATTTGGTGAAATATTACAATCCAGCCATGGCCTATGCTGCAATAGCATCGGCCATGGCTGGGGACAATGATCAGACCCCTCCCACCGACTGAAGGCGCCTATCGGCCGCCGCCATCATCATCTGCTCCCCCTCCCTCTGCTCCCCACTGCCTTCCAATCACCTCCCCTCACCCTCCACAGTGCCTCTGATGTCTGCCTGACCATCCTGGTGTCCCGCCATCACGGATTATGGGCGTCGCCATCTTGGAAAATGGCGGGCGCATGCGCAGTGCGCCCGCCAGAATCTGCAAAGCAACAGATTTATTCATTTATTTTGATCACTGTGATAAACTCTCACAGTGATCAAATTAAAAAAAAATAAAATCACCGCCCACCTTTTCACCCCCATAGGCAGGCACAAACAATAAAATAAAGAAAATATTTTTATTTTTCCATTAGGGTTAGAATTAGGGTTAGGGTTGAAATTAGGGTTAAGGTTAGAAATAGGGTTAAGGTTAGAATTAGGGTTAGGGTTGTAATTAGAGTTAGGGTTGGAATTAGGGTTAAGATTAGGGTTAGGGGTGGGTTGGGGTTGAGATTAGGGTTAGAGTTGGGATTAGGGTTAGGGGTGTGTTGGGGTTAAGATTGTGTTTAGGGTTATGATTAGGGTTGGTATTAGGGTTAAGGGTGTGTTGGGGTTAGGATTGGAGTTAGAATTGAGGGGGTTTCCACTGTTTAGGCACATCACGGGGTCTTCAAATGCGACATGGCGCCTCCATTTATTCCAGCCAATTTTGTATTCAAAAAGTCAATCAGTGCTCCCTCCATTCTGAGCCCTGACTTATGCCCAAACAGTGGTTTACCCCCACATATAGGGTATCAGCCTACTCAGGAAAAATTGCACAACAACTTTTGGCGTCTTATTTCTCTTGTTACCCTTGGGAAAATAAAAAATTGGGGGCTAAAAAATTATTTTTGTGGGAAAAAAAATAATCTTTATTTTCACGGCTCTGCGTTATAAACTTCTTTGAAGCACTCGGGGGTTCAAAGTGCTCACCACACATCTAGATAAGTTCCTTGGGTGGTCTAGCTTCCAAAATGGGGGTCACTTGTGGGGGGTTTCCACTGTTTAGGCACATCAGGGGCTCTGCAAAAGTAACATGACGCCCGCAGACCATTCCATCAAGACGGCATTTCAAAACATCACTACTTCCCTTCCGAGCCCCGACTTGTGCCCAAACAGTGGTTCCCCCCCACATTTACTGTACCAGTGTACTCAGGACAAACTGGACAACTTTTTGGGGTCGATTTTCTCCCATTACCCATGTGAAAATAAAAAATAGTGGGCTAAAAATCATTTTTTGAGGAAAAAAAATTATTTTTTATTTTCATGGCTCTGCGTTTATAAACTTCTGTGAAGCACTTGGGGGTTCCAAGTGCTCACTACACATCTAGATAAGCTCCATGGGGATTCTAGTTTCCAAAATTGGGTCACTTGTGGGGGGGGTTTCTACTGTTTAGGCACATCAGGGGCTTTGCAAACGCAACATTCCATCAAAGTCTGCATTCTAAAATGGCGCTTCTTCCCTTCTGAGCTCTCCCATGCGCCCAAACAGTGGTTCCCCCCACATATGGGGTATCGGTGTACTCAGGACAAATTGCACAACAACTTTTGTGGTCCAATTTCTCCTGTTAGCCTTGTGAAAATAAAATATAGCGGGCTAAAAAATCATTTTTGAGGGGGTCTAGTCTCCAAAATGGGGTCACTTGTGGGGGAGCTCCAATGTTTAGACACACAGGGGCTCTCCAAACGTGACATGGTGTCCGCTAACGATTGGAGCTAACTTTCCATTCAAAAAGTCAAATGGCGCTCCTTCCCTTCCGGGCCCTGGAAGGTGAGAATATTCCGATTTTTTTATTTTTTTTTAATTATTTTTAACAAAATATCTTTTACTGCATAGGCAGCCTCAATAGTAAAAAATTTGGTCACACTTGTCAAACACTATGTTTGACGAATGAGACCAACCTGTCAATCAGCATGCAGATTTTTCGCGGATTTCCTGCGGCAGAAGTTGCGGAATTGCTGTAGAAAATTCCACAAAAAATCAGCACGTGTGCACATAGCCTTAAGGTTGAAAGGAGACTAAGTCCATCTAGTTCAACCCATAGCCTAACAAGTTGATTCAGAGGAAGGAAAAAAAAAAACATACGGCAAACACTAAGCTCCACATTGGGGAAAAAAATTCCTTCCCGACTCCACATATGGCAATCAGGCTAGTTCCCTGGATCAACGCCCTATCAAGGAATCTAGTATATAAACCCTGTAACATTATACTTTTTAAGAAAGGCATCCAGTCCCTTCTTAAATTTTAGCAGTGAATCACTCAATACAACATCAAATCACTCATTACAACATCCCAGTTTAATAGTACTACTTATGACACAAAGGGCACAAGTCATCTAAGTGCTTTCACCAGATTTCTGGCGTTTTCAAGTCAGTCCTGGTGAGGTTTGCAAAAGTGTGTAGAACATGGGTGGAATGGGGCATGGCAATGCCCACCCAGGAAATTCTTCAAAAGTTACACCAGAAATGTAGTCTAGCCCTTGACAGAGTTAATCTGCAGATTCAAGACTTGAAATAGATGCGGATTGTAGAAACCATTGCAGCTATGCGCCAGTTCTGTGGAACAGACCCCGTCTCTATAGAGTCCCTAAATATAAGAAATAATGGCTTGTCTATTATATTACTTCGTTCTCTTAGTACTCGTGGGTGTATGCCATCCGGACCTGGAGATTTATCCATTTTACTCTTATTTAGCCGGTTTTGCACCTCTTCTTGGTTTAGATTGGTGCCCCTTAATATAGGGTTTTCTTTGTCTCTCGGTATTTCACCTAGCATTTCATTTTCCACCGCGAATACCGTGGCGAAGAAGGTGTTTAATATATTACCATAAGAAGAAAAATAGAAGGCACTCACCGGTTAGGATATGAAAATTTATTGAAGAATCTTCAACGGGAGAATGGGAACAGGGGTGCAAAAAATGACGACGGATGTTTCACAGACAAACACGCTTCTACGGGTCACATGAATTAGGGAAAATGACGGGAGATCAAATACCCAAGGTGAGGCAAGCTCCTCCCCACAAAAATCCCTCATAACAACATACAAAGCTAAGATTCTGTGTAATACAAAAAAAACACAAAAAATTATTGTTATACAAAAATTGAATAAAAACAATTGTATTAAAAGCTAAAACAACCTGAGGAAAAAAGCAGTGGTTAGAGAAAAATCGACATTAGGATTTCCTCTCATTGCGTCTTTGATTTCATTTCTTGTAAAACTACTCATGTAGTGTATGTGATCTTTTGTCCCTGTAAATTTTTCTAAATAATGTGAGGTAGCGCTGTCATTCAAGTAGGGGATACTCGCTCAGCAGCCACAAAATCAGATCCGGCACAAGTTTTCCATACAACATCATAGTCCATGCGGTTTATTTAGCAGCATAAACCCACAGAAGCAACATAAACTTCATATACCAGCATAGCGTCCATGACAGAGTTCAGCTCTGTAATCCCTGTGGTCACACGGGTTATATATGCGCAGGCTTTGTAGCCTCAGTGTTATCTCACCCACATCAGGGTCACTCGTGGTTCATTCTTCATCATGCGGCAGACGTCCATTCCCTCCAGGGAATTTCCAGGCACGTGCAGCTATTAACACAGCGTTCACTTGCTGTCAGAAGGCAGCCCCATCTCACTCAGATGGGACCTTCCACACTGGACCAACCAGGTCCCAGATTTCACCCCCATGTGACCTACCCTGGCCACATTATATGGTCCATAGCCACGCCCACCGGGTCACATGACTGACCTCATCACAGGTCCTTCAAGCCTTTACACACTCTTTACAATAGTGCTTTAAACACACCCCCTGGGTGGGTTTGTAGGTAACCAGGTCCACCCATCTCTCTAGTTACCTGGAGACTTCTCCCTTACACATTGAAACAACACCTCAGCAGTATCACTGCTGATCAACACAAGTCTCCATCCCAAAGCCACCCACTTTGAGATACATAACGGCCATTCAGTATTCTGCCATTCATCCTTTCTCCTGGGACATCCACACAGCGCCCCCTAGCGGACTCAGTGGTTACTACACCACAATAGGGAAAATGATATGTCCCATGTATGTAAGGTTCAGGGAGCATTTCAACTCTATTGGTACAGGCAAAGGGGTTCCACGCCTAATAAATCATATTAGGGATATACATGGAGGAAATCCTAATGTTTTGACCTTTGCTGGCATAGAAAGGGTTAGTTTACCATCGCAAGGAAGCAATCTGCATAGGATTCTACTGAGAAGAGAAAAAGGTTAGCTCCTCCTCCGCCGCATACACCCTCGCCCCAGTCGCGGGCGGAAACCAGTTCAGTGCAACAGCAGTAGGAGAACATGAAACAAAACAGCCTTAATGCAGAATACAATATGTCTGGAAAAGGACCACCCTAATCTTAAAAGAAAAACACATTAATTAAATAAACAAGAGCCAACTGGCCATCAGGGTGAGTGCTGTGTCCCCCAATGAGCGTCTCGGAGAAAAGTATTTTACGGTGAGTACTCACAAAAATCCATGTTTCTCCTTCGTCTCATTGGGGGACACAGGTACTGTGGGACGCCCTAAAGCAGTCCCTGGGTGGGAGATTGACTCACCGATCCAAGCCACATGCACCTCCTGTCTAAAAGTGCGCCACTGCTGCTTGGAGATCTTTCCCACCCAGGCTCGCATCTGACGAAGCCTGTGTATGCACCTTGTTATGTTTAGAAAATGTGTGCAGGCTGGACCAGGTTTCTGCTTTGCATACCTGCTCCGCCGAAGCCTGGTGCCGAAGCGCCCACTGCACGAGTAGAGTGCACTCTGATCCCTGCTGGAATCGGCGTGCTTCTAATGCGGTAGGCCTCTTGAATAGTTAGACGGATTCATCTGGCTATGGTCGACTTTGAGGCTGCGAGTCCCTTCCTGCGCCTTTCGGGGAGCACGAACAGCGTGTCTGTCAGGCGAAAGGGCGCCATCCACGACACATACCTTCTGAGTGCTCTCACTAGGTCTACTGTGTGAAGCGCTCTTTCCACCTGATGTACTGGTGCTGGACAAAATGAAGGCAGGACAATGTCCTCATTAATGTGAAATGAGGACACGACCTTCGGCAGAAAGGGGGGAGCTGGTCTGAGAACCACCTTATCCTTGAAGAAAGTGCGATACGGTGCTCGACCAGATAGGGCTGCCAACTCTGAGACTCGCCTAATGGAAGTTATGGCTACCAAGAATACCACCTTCCGGGAAAGGTACGACAAAGAAATTTCCCGTAATGGCTCAAAAGGAGCTTCCTGCAGGACACTCAAGACCAGGTTAAGGTCCCAGGAGTCTAGAGGCGCCCTATAGGGGGGTACCAAATGTGAAACCCACTGGATGTACGTCCTCCCCTGCCTATTGGTAGCGATTTTTCGCTGGAAGAGGACCAACAAGGCCGATATCTGTCTCCTAAGGGAGCTCGGAGCCAACCATGAGTCTAGGCCTGACTGAAGAAAAGCCAAGATGTTGGGGATAGAAAAGATCAGTGGAGCAACCCCACGATCTCGACACCAATCAAAGAAGACCTTCCAAGTGTGATGGTAAATTTTTGCCGAGGTAGGCTTCCGGGCGCTAACCATTGTAGCGACCACCTCACGCCCAAACCCCGCCTGGGTCAGAATCCAAGATTCAACGGCCAAGCCGTCAAACACAGGGCCCCTGAGTTCGGGTGGAAGATCGGGCCCTGGGATAGTAGATCTGGGCGCTCTGGCAGTCGCCAAGGGACGTCAGCGAGCAGCTGCACTAGATCTGCGTACCATGTTCGGCAGGGCCAGTCTGGAGCCAGCAGAATCGCTGGAACCCCTTCTGTTTTGATCTTTTTGATAACCCTCGGGTGCAGCGGCAGCGGGGGAAACTGGTTCCATGGCAGAACCAGCGCATCCACTGCTATCGCTCGCGGGTCCCGAAATCGAGCGACAAACACGGGTACCTTGGCGTTCACCCTGGAGGCCATCAGATCCACATCCGGTGTCCCCCACCGTTTGCAAATCTACAGGAAAGCCTCGGGGTGCAAAGACCATTCCCCGGACGCAACCCCCTGCCGGCTGAGGAAGTCCGCCTCCCAATTTTCCACGCCCGGTATGTGGACTGCTGAAATTACAGAGTGGTTCCTCTCGGCCCAGCGAAGTACATGTTCTACCTCACGCATGGTTGCCTTGCTGCGCGTACCCCCTTGATGATTTACGTAAGCCACCACCGTGGTATTGTCCGATTGAATCCGGACAGGCCATCCCGCTAGAAGGTGCTGGAAATGTTGCAGCGCCAAACGCACTGCTCGTATCTCCAACAAGTTGATCTGGAGGCACGCCTCCTGTTTCGACCATTGCCCCTGGGTCGTGTGGCGACGAAAAACTGCTCCCCAGCCGAGAAAGCTCGCGTCGGTTGTGACCACCAGCCATTGATCCAGGGGAAAAGGTTTCCCCTGAAGCAGGGAGGAACTGTTCGTCCACCACTGTAGTGACTGTTTGACCTGAGGGGACAACCGGCACTGGTGATCGAGCGTGAATGGGTTCTTGTTCCAGGATGACAAGAGGGCGTGCTGTAGGGGACGAAGATGAAATTGGGCAAACGGAATCGCTTCCATTGCCGCCACCATCTTCCCTAGCACCCTCATCCCAAACCGGATGGTGTGAGGGACTGGTTGCAGCAGCTTCCGGACTCCTTGCCGAAGCGCTAGAGCCTTGTCCTGAGGGAGAATTACCAACCCTCGGGAGGTGTCGAAAAACATCCCTAAAAAAGAAATCCTTTGGGCTGGGACAAGGGATGATTTCTTTCTGTTGACCAACCATCCTAGATGGGATAGGGTATCCAGCGTGATGCTGACGTTTTCCTCGCATGCCCGAAATGAGGGGCCTTTCACCAAAAGGTCGTCTAAGTATGGCAAGACGACTATGCCCCGAGAGTGCAAAATGGCCATGACAACTGTCATTACCTTTGTGAACACTGTGGGGGGGGGGTGGCTAGCCCGAAGGGAAGTGCTACAAACTGGAAATTGCGACCTTTGATGGCAATACGTAGGAACCTCTGATGCGGAGGAAAAATAGGGATGTGCAGATAAGCATCCTGGACGTCGATCGAGGCCAAGTATTCTCCCTGCTCCATGGCTGATATAACAGAATGGAGACATTCCATTCGAAAATGTCTGATCCTGATGAACTTGTTCAGGAGCTTTAGGTCCAGCACCGGCCTGACTGTCCCGTCCTTTTTGGGGACCGCGAACAGATTGGAGTAAAAACCCTGAGTCCTCTTGTACTCTGGTACGGGAATAATGTCTCCGTTGCGCTGGAGTGACTCGATGGCCCCTATCAGCGCCTCTGCCCTGGCCTCCCCTTTGGGAAGCTGGGACAGAAAGTTTCTCAGGTATCCTCCAAAGTGTTTCTATCTTGTACCCTGAGGACACCAATTCTGCCACCCATGAGTCGCGTGCTACCGTGACACAGATGTGGCGAAACCGGAGCAGGCGGCCGCCTACCCTGCCACTTTTGGGTAGAGGGCGCCCCGAGTCATTTGGCTGAGGATCTTTGGGATCTTATTCCCCTTGACCTGGGCTGGCGAGCCCACATCCTGCCCAGCGGGTTGGCTCTATATGTGACCTGTCGATCCTTATCTTGGTTGTAGTGGGCTGGCGCGGCGGAACTGGTCGGTGCCATACACCCGGGGTTGCGAAATGCTCGAAACCGTGCCTGAGGCTGGCGAAAAGACGGTTTAATTTTCTGTTGTGGGAGAAAACTGCTTTTTCCCCCTGTAGCATCAGAGATGAGTTGGTCTAATTTTTCCCCAAATAGGCGGCCACTTTGATAAGGTAGGGAAGTCAAGGATTTTTTGGAAATCGAATCGGCTTGCCACATCCTTAACCATAGGGCCCTCCTAATGGCGATTGCATTTGTAGCCACAAGTGCCGCGCAGTTAGCCACATCCAAGGAAGCATTGATTAAGTAATCACCAGCCATCGCAATCTGACTCGCTATCTCTGATATTTCCGTCGGCAGGTCCCTATCCTGCAGGATCTTATTTAATGAATAAAGGAACGTGTGTGACTTTCCTTTTCCGGCCATAATGCCTGCCAGACTCAATCTATACTATGAGGGTTGAGTGGAAAGAGGAGGAAAGCCCCCTTTTATTGCACGTAGCGCGGCCTCTAGGGTCGGGGTCACACTTACCCCGATCCTGTGTCCCCCCGCCTGCTGCTGAGCTCCCTTTCTCCTCTGGGTAGGCCGAGATGTCCTCCTCCAGTCGCGGCCCACCCTGCACTGAAGCCGGGAGTTCAATTTGTTTGGCGTCCGCCCTAGTCGCGGGGGGCGGGCGCCGGAAATACGTCACACCGGGGGCGGGACTTCCACCCGCGGCCTAGCCGCGGACTAAATTTTTTATCTGCCTGCCCGCCGCGTGGTGGATGTGCGCAGGAAATCCCGCACTCTATGGGCGCTGGAATCGGCGCCAGAACTCGGCGACTGCGCCGGGGTAGGGAGGGGGGGAGGGGGGAAGGGGGACGGGGCTGACATCCTCTTTTTCACCTGCATTCCTCTGATGCCTGACGCCCTCCGAACGCTGCCGCAGGACCCTCCCCAGCCCTCCATACCTGACGAAGGAGATCCTCATGACAATTCCAGGTAGAGGGAAGGGGGTAATCTTCTGGACGGTGCAGGCACCCTAGCTCCGTCCAACTTCCAGGGTGAGGAGAGGGACCGTCCGCCGCCCTGCAGCACCGCCGTCTAGCGTTGGTGGAGCAGTGGGGGCCGCGCAGACCAGTCTTGTGCCTCTGTACAAGCCCACGGTTTCTATACCTAGGGGTGGACAGGGCTAAGTCTGGCATAATCTCCCACGTAGCAGGAGAGGATACGTGGAGGGACACTCGCACGTGCTCGCCCGTTGATAGTTTGGGGAAAACGGACCCTTTCAATAGGATCCGTTACCCCGGTCTTTTCTTCACAAAATAAAAAATAAAAAAAAATAGAAGTCTGGGGAAAAACGGCCCAGATATGTCCCACGGTGCGGGAAAGGATATGCGGAGACGATACTCAACGTGTGCTCGCCCGTTGATGGTTTGGGGAGATCGGCCCCTTTCAATAGGGTCCGTCTCCCCTGTCTTTTCTTCATAGTAAAAAGAAAAAGGAAAAAAAAAATAAAGTCTGGAGACATGCAGACGTGTGTGCCTCCACAGGACACTAAGCAAAAAACTGGTTTCCGCCCGCGATTGGGGCGAGGGTGTATGCGGCGGAGGAGGAGCTAACCTTTTTTTGTTCACTTAGTGTCAGCCTCCAGGTGGCAGTAGCATACACCCACAGTACCTGTGTCCCCCAATGAGACGAAGGAGAAAATATTCAGCCTACCATACATCAGTGTCCATATAGTCCATAAGCGGTCTGATGCCAGGAGATGTCCAGTGCAGTTCAACTGGTGCTGTAAATCCAAATCCAAAGGAAAAAAGAGGGGGTCTCCAGCACCAAAATTAGTGAAAAAAGATAAAACTCACATTTATTAGGAAGGTTTTAAAATCATATTCTTCTTAGGCCGGAGTCACACACAACATGTAAAAAAAAATCAGTCCAATTTTGTAATGCAATAATTGCACAACTGTTTTTCGTATGTAGATCCGTATATAATTCATTTTAAATGCGATTTACTCGCATCTAAGGATCCATATGACATCCGTATGGCATCCGTATGACGAGATCTTCTCACCGGCTTGAAAAACGAGCAAATGATTGATTTCTGAGCTGAAAATAATTTTAAATTAATGTTTTAGGCTATTTATTGGTTGACTACCAAGTCCCCTTCTCCTCCTAGTTTGCTGTTGTGTTTCTCGAGCTGACTTGTGTGCAACATGTCATACAGGCTAACCTTTAACACCACTGAGCAGGTTCTTTTATACTGGGTTTTGCACCAACGTTTCGGGGAGCCTTACCCAGTGATTGTTGATCTGAGGAGGCGGACAAGAAGAATGTGGGTCCATCCACTTTTGAGACAACGGGTGACAAAAGGCCATTTTCACCGTCTGTATGCTTCACTACACAGCCATCCAGACATGTTCTATCAATATTGCAGGATGAGCTTGCCCACATTTGATCTTCTCGAGACTGTGCGCTCTGGGATCACGTACAAGAACACTGTGATGTGCAAGCTATTTCGGCAGAGGAGCGTCTTCTACTGACTTTACGGTATGCTACCAACCTTAAAATGTTGTGGGGCTTTTTTAGATTTTTTTTAGATCCTAATTTTTTTTTATTTGTGCCTCTAGCTTTCTGTCCACTGTGCTATCCTATGCGGGCCTACACCTTGAGTTCTTACTCGGTAAATCCACCATTTCAGGCATTATCAGTTGGATCTTCCACCCCCACGTCAGCTACCAGGGTCTAATCTAGAACCAGTGCCTTATGTGATGGTTGGTGATCAGGCTTTTCAGTTAACCAGGATCCTCATTAGGCCCTATCCAAGGTGAACGCTGGACCACCAGCGCAGAATTTTTAATTTCCGCCTATCCCGTGCACGCCGCCTGGTGGAGTGTGCCTTTGACATTCTCACTGCCAAATGGTGGGTTCTGCAGTCTGCAATCCAACTAAGCGAACAAAATGTAAATCAAGTTATAAAAGCACGTGTGGTACTACACAACTTTACCCGAAAACATGACTGTCTTGCCAACAAAGCTTATGATGTTGCAGGTGTAAATACTGTCGGGCCTACTTAATATGGACATCAAACACGTCGGCCACCATCTGGACTTAAAGTGCGTGATGTTTTCGCTACTTATTTTGCTTTGCCGGAGGGATATACTCCTTAGCAAGACAATGCATTGTCTATGTTATGATTTGTTTGGCTGTGTGTGTGTGCTAAACACAAAATTTTGGTAAATTTCCCTTTTTTTTACCCAAAAATATAATATGTCTCAAATAAGACATTCCAAACATCATCTAAACATTAAAAAAACTAGAAAACCATATTGACTTTACGCTTTTTACTTGCATAAATTGTAGTAGTTAACATACCATATTAATGTCATATGGCAAATATGGCCTGTATTTGAGGCCAGAAAGAAAGTTTGACAAAAGCAAACAATACTAAGAAAATTTTTAACACAAAATTATAAAACCAAGGCAAAAAAACACTCACAAATTTATATATGTAGGTGGTGGAGATGGTGGAGCAGCAGCCTGAGTGTTTTCGGTACTTTGTTGGCCTAATTGGCCATGATGCTGATTGGTGGCTGAGGCGGCATGATGGAGCATGGAAGGTACTTGGGGTGGAACATGCTGGTACTGTCCACTTTGGTAATGCGGGACATGCTCAAGGGCATTGACAGGGCCATGTGCGGATACACCCCAGAATGTCCATGTCGACCATACCCATGCAGTGGCCACTCTCCTCCACTGGGTATGGTCAAGTGGCCATACTGGTGATGTACTGCAGGAGGATATACATGCCCATGTTGTGGGCGGTGTTGGCTAACACCTTGAGGTAGTTGTGGGGATGGACTACGCGTGGAAGGGGGATCACTTTCAGGTCTAGTGTTATCCTCTGGTGGCACAGGCATTTGGAGACGGTTTGCCCGTGAAAGTTGCCATCTATCTAGATAAGCCAAGATCTGTGTTGGGTTATTGGGTGGGGTGCAGGCATCTATTACAATTTGTAGAGCACCTCTGGCCCACAGCCTGACTTCTCGGGGGATTGTGCGTAGATAGCGAGCCAGACTCCAGGCATATGCCTCTTCCCCATCATCATTTGCAGTGCCGGACAGGTAGTTCAATACCCCAGTATCCACTTGGCGTTTGGTATCCAGTTTGCATCGTTCAGGCCGTGACACTACTGCAGCCTGTGGTGAGGTATCAAGTGGGAGGGTTGGGCTGCTACTCTGCCCACGGTCCTCCTCTTCTTGATTTGCCTCCTGACCTGCAGATGGCCATGCTGGTGGATGGTGATTGCTAACTTGATGGGATGATGGTCCAGCCTGTTCTTCCCCTTCACCAACTGGGTCCACTTGGACCTCAGAGTCAGAGCCTGTCTCCCACTCTGTTATATTAGATTCAGTTCTATTTTTTAAGAAAAAGCCAGTAATTAGTATCATACCTTAAGGAGTGGGGCAAACGTGAGGGAAAACCGGCTCTTTGGGACTGGAAGCCGGAGTCAAGAGAGTGCTACACTGACAGTGAGTGACACATTAGCCAATGATGGAACAGTAGTAGTCCCATCATCAAGTTTATGTGTTGAATATAAAAAAAACAAACAAAAAAAAAACATACAAAACATACAACATATAACATACAGAACATACATATAACATACAACATAACATAGAGTACATACTTACCAATCACCTAATTCCCCGAAGCCCTCGTCTCCTTTAATAAAAATAAAATAAACAAACCTATACTTACCTTTCCAGTCCAGTTAATAACGAGGGTCCCACGACGATCTCCGGTGTAGAACACTGACATCGGGTAAGTCAGTGCTATACAGGGGCTTTCACGATGAGGGGCAATACCCCGAAACAGCTGTCTGTGGATGGATACCATGTTTTGGCATAGGTGGTTTCCTTCATTGGAGACTGCCCTTCCCGTGGTTGTTCCTTCCCAGTGAAAGACCTGGCTAGTCATTGCTTGCATTGAGAAACATGTGATGGTGTCTCCGCGGCTTATATTTTTGCATGTTTTACATATTTCCCATAAGGGATGGGGGCAGTGCTCTAGAATCACTGCGTTGAGAAACACGTGATGGTGTCTCTGCAGTGTCGGATGTTGATCTCCATGAGGTCAATCATCCTCATTTTTTCATAGTCCTCTACTAGGCATTGCTCCTACTAGGCAGTTTCCTACTCCACACTGATGAGGAGCAATACCCCGAAACAGCTGTCTGTGGATGGATACCATGTTTTGGCATAGGTGGTTTCCTTCATTGGAGACTGCCCTTCCCGTGGTTGTTCCTTCCCGGTGTAAGACCTGGCTAGTCATTGCTTGCGTTGAGAAACATGTGATGGTGTCTCCGCGGCTTATATTTTTGCATGTTTTATATATTTCCCATAAGGGATGGGGGCAGTGCTCTAGAATCACTGCGTTGAGAAACACGTGATGGTGTCTCCGCAGAGTCGGATGTTGATCTCCATGAGGTCAATCATCCTCATTTTTTCACACTGACAGTGAGTGACACATTAGCCAATGATGGAACAGTAGTAGTCCCATCATCAAGTTAGTGTGTTGAATATAAAAAATACAAACAAAAAAAAACATACATAACATACAACATATAACATACAGAACATACATATAACATACAACATAACATAGAGTACATACTTACCAATCACCTAATTCCCCGAAGCCCTCGTCTCCTTTAATAAAAATAAAATAAACAAACCTATACTTACCTTTCCAGTCCAGTTAATAACGAGGGTCCCACGACGATCTCCGGTGTAGAACACTGACATCGGGTAAGTCGGTGCTATACAGGGGCTTTCACGATGAACTGACAGCGGATCTAATCCTCCGCGGAGAATATCCCTCAGCCGCTGGGAAAGAGGTCCCGTAAACCTAACACTAATTCTCATGCAGCATTGCTGTAAAGTGAGAGCCTGAACTCAGGTACCTCAGTGATGCACTGCAGGATGCATTGTCTCCTGTGTTATGAATGGGTCACCACTGAGGATAGCAGGCCCAGGCTAAGCCACAGAAAACCAGAGAGGTTGGTAACTAAGCGGATGCAGACCCCTGATCCTGTCCACACAGCTAGCAGTAGCCGTGGAGCGTACCTACGATGATCCTAGACGCCTCGGCACAGCCGGAGAGCTAACTAAGCCTAAAGCAAGAAAGGGGAAATCTAAACTGCCCCGGAGCAGACCCCAAAGGAATAGATAGCCCCCAAACATATATTGTCGGTGAGACAAGATGAAAACACAAACGCAGGCAGAAAAATTGACTGAGCAAACTATGGGGCCCACACTGACTAGACAGGACAGGAAAGGAAAGACACTGTCTGCAATCACGCAAAAAACCCTGCAAAAAAGTCCAACACATCTGCTGCACAAAAACACTGAAGTTGCACGACTTCGTCCCCACTAATCAGCACTCTGGTATATTCTGAAAGCAAAGTAAAAAGAGACCAATAAAAAAGGGGACAAAACGAACTGGTACATGCAGTAACATATGGGCGGTGATTCAGCACAGCCACAGCCGGAGCTAGCTGACCCGCACAAAGCAGAGATAAACAAAACCAGATCAAATGCAAACAGAATAGCAAATGAACCACTTAGCTGAACCTACAGGGAAAGAGCAGGAGACATCAGACCTCAGGAGGCACAAGAAGAAAATCACCAGCATTGATAGAGGGAGTCAGCTGTCTTAAATCCCAATCAGAAACCCCAGATCTCCAATCGTCTTCCTCATTATCAGGTGGCAGGCCTCTGTCAATCAGACCAGCTTCACTACCTCCAGTAACCACCAGAGGGAGCACAGAAAGAGAACTCTCATTCTGACCAGCTCCACTATCTTCAGTAATCACCAGAGGGAAGCCAGAGAGAGAATTCACAACACTCCTGTCAGTTCATCACTGGGAGGCCCTATAGAGCAGTGACATAACCTGATGTCACTGTTCTGTAGGGGAGATCGTCGTGGGACACTTGTTATTAATTGGACTGCGTCGGACAGGGAGTATACGGTTACTTTATTTTTTTACTTTTCATTATAGGAGACCGAAGGTGTCGTTTGGATGTGGGCGTGCAATAAAAATATGAAAACGGTGTTGTGTTTTAATTAAAATACTTAATTCTTATGTGTGTGGTTTTTTAACTCTTTATTTATATAAGATTAATAATGGATAGGTGTCTTATTGACGCCTCTCCATTATTAACCGGGCTTAATGTCACCTTACAATAGCAAGGTGACATTAACCCCTTATTACCCCATATCCCACCACTACACGGGAGTGGGAAGAGAGGGGCTAAGTTCCAGAATTGACGCACCTTATAGATGCGCCATTTCTGGGGCGGCTGTGGGCTGGTATTTGTAGCCAGGGGGGGGTCCAATATCCATGGCCCCTTCCTAGGCTATGAATATTAGCCCGCAGCTGTCTGCGTAGGCTTTTCTGGCTATAAAATATAGGGGGACCCCACTTCATTTTTTGGGGGGTCCCCCTATTTTAATAGGCAGTAAAGGATAAGCAAACAGCTGCGGGCTGATATTCAAAGCCTGGGAAGGGGCCATGGGTATTACCCCCTTCCCAGGCTACAAATATTGGCCCCCAGCCATCGGCTTTCCCCCTCTGGCACAAAAAATTGCGCGGGAGCCCACACCATTTTTTTTTTTTTAAATGGATATATGTATAGATATATCTATGGATATATCTATACATATATGGATAGATATATCTATGTATCTATCTATCCCATATCTATCTATCCCATATCTATCTATCTATCTATCCCATCAGGGGAGGACACTGACAGCTTGGGGCCCCTGTGCAAGAAATGTGCCTGGGCCCCCTTCCTTTTATGGCGACAAAGCTAAATATATACATAATATATATATATATATATATATATATATATATATATACATACACACACACACACACTCACTGGCCACTTTATTAGGTACACCATGCTAGTAAGGGGTTGGACCCCCTTTTGCCTTCAGAACTGCCTCAATTCTTCGTGGCAGAGATTCAACAAGGTGCTGGAAGCCTTCCTCAGAGATTTTGGACCATATTGACATGATGGCATCACACAGTTGGCGCAGATTTGTCGGCTGCACATCCCTGATGCGAATCTCCCGTTCCACCACATCCCAAAGATGCTCTATTGGATTGAGATCTGGTGACTGAGGAGGCCATTTGAGTACAGTAAACTCATTGTCATGTTCAAGAAACCAATCTGAGATGATTCGAGCTTTATGACATGGCGCATTATCCTGCTGAAAGTAGCCATCAGATGTTGGGTACATTGTGGTCATAAAGGGATGGACATGGTCAGCAACAATACTCAGGTAGGCTGTGGCGTTGCAACGATGCTCAATTGGTACCAAGGGGCCCAAAGAGTGCCCAGAAAAAATTCCCCACACCATGACACCACCACCACCAGCCTGAACCGTTGATACAAGGCAGGATGGATCCATGCTTTCATGTTGTTTACGCCAAATTCTGACCCTACCATCCGAATGTCGCAGCAGAAATCGAGACTCATCAGACCAGGCAACGTTTTTCCAATCTTCTACTGTCCAATTTCGATGAGCTTGTGCAAATTGTAGCCTCAGTTTCCTGTTCTTAGCTGAGAGGAGTGGTACCCAGTGTGGTCTTCTGCTGCTGTAGCCCATCTGCCTCAAAGTTCGACGCACTGTGCGTTCAGAGATGCTCTTCTGCCTACCTTGGTTGTAACGGGTGGCAATTTGAGTCACTGTTGCCTTTCTATCAGCTCGAACCAGTCTGCCCATTCTCCTCTGACCTCTGGCATCAACATGGCATTTCCGGCCACAGAACTGCCGCTCACTGGATTTTTTTTCTTTTTCGGACCATTCTCTGTAAACCCTAGAGATGGTTGTGCGTGAAAATCCCAGTAGATCAGCAGTTTCTGAAATTCTCAGACCAGCCCTTCTGGCACCAACAATCATGCCACGTTCAAAGGCACTCAAATCACCTTTCTTCCCCATACTGATGCTCGGTTTGAACTGCAGGAGATTGTCTTGACCATGTCTACATGCCTAAATGCACTGAGTTGCCGCCATGTGATTGGCTGATTAGAAATTAAGTCTTAACACACAGTTGGACAGGTGTACCTAATAAAGTGGCCAGTGAGTGTATATATATATATATATATATATATTACACACACACACACACACATTATATATATATATATATACTAGCTGAAGAGCCCGGCGTTGCCTGGGTATAGTAACCAACTGAGGTTAGTTATAACAAATTACAATGAATATATTGCACGTAAAAACATTTCACATCATATATTCAACACTACAGATTTGCAACACAAATTAATTAAATGATTACCCAAGTATTGATAGTATTCTATTTTCAGCCTTTTGATAAACAACATGTGTATCTGTGTATCTAATCCTATCCTGTGTGATAATGTCTGCTGAGCTGTGTGTGAGAGGATTAGTCCTCTCCTGTGTGGTACTTTCTGCTGAGCTGTGTATCTAATCCTATTGTGTGTTACTGACTGCTCAGCCGTGTATCTAATCCTATACTGTGTGATACTGACTGCTGAGCAGTGTATCTAATCCGATCCTGTGTGATACTGACTGCTGAGCCGTGTACCTAATCCTATCATGTGTGTTACTGACTGCTCAGCCGTGTATCTAATCCTATCCTGTGTGATACTGACTGCTGAGCCGTGTATCTCATCCTATCCTGTGTGATACTGACTGCAGAGCCGTGTATCTAATCCTATTCTGTGTGATACTGTCTGCTGAGCCGTGTATCTAATCCAATTCTGTGTGATACTGTGTGCTGAGCAGTGTATTTAATCCTATCCTGTGTGATACTGACATCTGAGCTGTGTATCTAATCCTATCCTGTGTGATACTGACTGCTGAGCCTTGTGTCTAATCCTCTCCTGTGTGATACTGACTGCTGAGCTGTGTATCTAATCCTATCCTGTGTGATACTGCCTGCTGAGCTGTGTATCTAATCCTATCCTGTGTGAAACCATCTGCTGAGCCGTGTATCTAACCTTATCCTGTGTGATACTGACTGCTGAGCCGTGTATCTACTCCTATCCTGTGTGATACTGGGCTCCCCCTGCAGTCTGTGTCAGAGGGTGGTCTGTGTTGGCACGGTAATAAATTGTGTTATTTGCAGCTTTACAGGACGATAACACCAAAGAAATGATAAAAATAATAGGCAAAATTGTTTGGTGAATTGGAACGCACGGGGTTAAAATTTCGCCTCACAACATAGCCTATGACGCTCTCGGGGTCCAGACGTGTGACTGTGCAAAATTTTGTGGCTGTAGCTGCGACAGTGCAGATGCCAATCCCGGACATACACACATACATTGAGCTTTATATATTATATATACATATATATATATATATATATATATATATATATATATATATATCCACACACGCATACATGTATACATATTACATAGTCTCATTTATTATGTATATTGCTGTCCCTTTTACAGTGCCCTCTCTTTTTATGTACAGCACCGTCCCTTACATATTGGATTATATAGAGCCCTGTTTTTTATTACATACCGTCCTGTCTTGTTAGCTGTATAATGCAATGATGGCTGATGGAGCATGGGAAAGCTTCCTTTCTAATGGAGGAGCTGATGGACTTGTAGTCTGGTCACCGGCTCCTCGATCAGCAGTCATTTTATATCTAAAAAGAGAGGGGACCATGTTATAAAAGAGGGCACTGTGAATAGCAAAATTAACAAGAATACACTATGCAAGAGACAGCACTATACATAACAGCAGAGGAAGCTGTATAATAAGGGACGGCACCATATATACTGTAACTAGAGAGGATGGTACGTAATAAGGGATGGTGTTATACACAATAAAAGAGGAAAATATGTAACCAAGGATGGTGTTATACAGAATTATTGAGTACAACATATGATACGGGACTGTGATATACATAATAAGTACGTACACTATATGCTAAGGGACTGTGTTAGACATAGTGAGTACATTATATACTAAGGGACTCTGTTAGACATAATAAGTGATAATGTCTTCCTCCACCTCCCCTTGTTCCTAAGGCCATTATAAGTCCCCCTTCCTCCCATCCCAATCACCCCCCATACCCCTCATTGTCCTCCTCCCCCCTGCATCCCATTATTTTACTCTCTCCCACCCTATCATTGCCATCTTCACCACCTCCATCATTGCCTTCTCCACCACCACTATCTTTGCCTTCGCCCCCACCACTCCCATTCTCATCATTGCCCATTCCACCACCTCCATCATTGCATTCTCCCCCACCACCCCCATTATCATTTATTTTTCACCCCACCACCCCATCATTGCCCTTTCCACCACCTCCATCATTGCCTTCTCCCCATCACTCACATCAATGCGTTCTCTCCATCACTCCCATCACTGCCTTCTCCATCACCCCATCATGGCTTTCTCCATCACCCCATCATTGCCTTCTCCCCATCACTCACATCATTGCGTTCTCGCCATCACTCCCATCATTGCCTTCCCCCATCACTCCCATCATTGCCTTCCCCCATCACTCCCATCATTGCCTTCTCCCCATAACTCCCATCATGGCTTTCTCCATCACCCCCATCATGGCCTTCTCCATCACCCCATCATTGCCTTCTCCCCATCACTCCCATCATTGCCTTCTCCATCACCCCATCACTGCCTTCTCTCCATCACTCCCATCATTGCCTTCTCCCGGTCACTCCCATCATTGCCTTCTCCATCACCCCATCACTGCCTTCTCTCCATCACTCCCATGATCCCATTAATGCATTCTCTCCATCACCCCCATCATGCCCTTCTCTCCCCATCACGGCCTTCTCCTCATGCCCCATCATATCATTGCCTTCTCTCCTCCAGGGCCAGGCTCCACCTACACACACAGACACACACACACAATCACACACACAGACAGACACCACCTCTCTCCTCTCACCTGTCCGCAGCATCGCCCACGCTTCCTCACTCTGGCACAGCAGCGGCCGCTGAATGATGACGTCATTCAGCGGCGCGCTCCTCTCTGTGTCAGAGACAGGAAGCGCGGCCTCCGGGCAGGAAACAGGATGGATCCTTGTAGCTCCGTTCCTGCTATGATCTCTTGCAGGCAGCGGAGCTGCTTGGATCGCTCCCTGCCCGCCGCTGCACATGAGGGCAATCTGGCCAGGGGCCTCCAGAGTCTCGGGCCAGATTGTCCTCATCATTAGCCGCCTTGCAGGGCCCCCTGGAGGCTCTGGGCCCCGATGCAGTCGCACGGGTTGAACCGGCGGGATGTCCGCCCATGTATCCCATATCTATCTATCCCATATATCTATCTATCCATCTATCAAAATGCAACACGGTGCGTTTTTGTGCGCTCGGCGCAATGCCAAAAGGGCGCAAGCGCCGGCAAAATCATACCAGCGAACGGCCATGTATTGCCAAGTTTTTAACACTAAGGTTTGGATACGGCTTTAAAGAAGGCTACTACTTGCGATATACAGCAATTTTATTACAAAGCACAAAATTTAAGGAATTATATTACTAAATAGTATGATTGCGTATACTTTTGTATATATTAAGATACAAAGGTTAAGTACATATAAAGATTCAATACATATAAAGGTTAACTATATACAGTATCCCAGCAAAGAGCAAACAGATGAACGGCAAACTATGGCACACAAATCACCACAATACCAGACGGAGCTATTTATCTGAAGTATTGCGGTATATATTTCTGTCAAAAACGGAGGTGCTTGCATGAAAAAACATGAATATTTCAATATGAAATGAAAAAAGAAAGAATATGCAGCACTCACCAATGAAGCTGAAAAACTGTGCGTCTTTATTTCACATGAATTCCATCAACAGATATGTGGACATGCAGGACGTTAGAGGAATGCTAGGGGAGGGAGGTGCCGAACAACGGCTGTTTCGCGATTGCTCGCTTCTACGGGTCCAGGTTAAGTACATATAAAGATTGAATACATATAAAGGTTAACTATATACAATATACTCACATCATCAATCACCAAGAGGCTTTTACACATCATCCGTTTGGAATATCAGAGAAGCAACGCCAAGAAAGAGAACCCCTGGGAGATTCAATACACTGCATGGGCGTCCCCAATTATGCAGGTATCAACACTGTACATGTGTGTATAGGTATCCAAGTTGTGCTTCTGTCTTAGTCATGTTTCTCTGGCCTTATATACTAAATTACACTCATGTGTAACTTTAGCTTCATCCCATCTCTTCAAGTGGCTGGCTTTCAAGATTGGATGAAACATGGCATCATCAGACAATGGGTCATAAACCCTTACAATATAAAAGCCACATGGCTTTAGATAAAACCACCACAGACAGAGGTTAAATAAACCTTAATGTTTTACATTGACAAACAACAAATATAGATAAACATAGAACTGTTTGTGAAGTGAAATGGTTTCAGGTAATAAACAATAGTTCTCAAGATGTGCATTGTCTTGGTCTGTAACTGTTTGACCAGAAATGCAGCTCTGTCATGGTCTGAATGCATTCTGTATATTTCAATATGGACTCAAAAATAGCCATTTTTATATTCGCACTACAGGCCAGCGTACCCAACACTAAATATAGGGTACACTGATCGCATGCAGTGTCATGCGATCATAGGAGCTGACCGGAGGAGGTGCGGCCGGGGGTGGAGCTTAGCGGCGGCCCTGTGCTGCGCCTCAGAACGCTAGTCTGAAAATAGCCTAAGGCTGGAGTCACACTAACCTGCGCAAAATACGGTCCGTAGTTTACATGCATAATACGGATGAATGATCCCTAAATAGTGCTCCGTAGGCCACCCGTAAGCAAGGTGAGGTCGCGTATTTTGCGCATGTCTGCATCCGTATGTAATCCGTGTGGCATCAGTATGGCGAGATTTTCTCGTGGCCTTGCAAAATGGACATTTAACGGTTTTGAGGCCTGCAAACAATTGAAATCATTAGCCTGTACCCTATTTATACACTCAGAAACAGGTGGCTGCCTCCATTCTGTCCATTTGTCACCTTGCTTTCACGAGGTGTGTTGGTGTTCTTTGTGCAGCATGGCAGAGGGTCTGAGATTCAATACAACTGAGCAGGTTCTCTTTACCTGGCTTTTGTTACGGCGCTTTGGGCAACCATACCCAGTGATAGTGGATCCGCGGAGGAGGAGACGCATGTGGGTACATCCACTTTTGAGGCAACGACTCACAAGAGGTCATTTTCACCGCCTCTATTCTTCTCTGCGGGAGCATCCGGAGAAATTTTACCAGTACTGTCGCATGAGCATTTCCACATTTGATCGACTCTTGGAGACAGTGCGCCCTGGGATAACCTTTCAGGACACAAGGATGCGCAAAGCGATATCTGCAGAGGAGCGACTTCTACTCACAATACGGTATGTACTACACAACCACATTCTCTATGTTCATAATGTGTGTGCATAATTATGTTTTTTGGCCTTCTTGGACAAAGTTTAATGTCCTCATCTTACTCCAAAAATGTTTCAACTTACACACCAGAATGTTAGATCTAATATGTCCTGCATATCATTTAGTCATTGTGCCACCAAATATGTGTGTGTTATTCTCTCTCAATTCCTACCAAGTATGGTCGGCATGTAACTGATTTTTTTTTACTTTAGCCATTCTAAACTTAAATATTTCTGTTGTTCTACAGCTTCCTGTCCACTGGCCTGCCTTATGCCGCCCTCCACCATGAGTTTCTCATTGGAAAGTCAACCATTTCAGGTATAGTGAGGTCTACATGTACAGAAATCTGGACAAGACTCCATCAAGTGGTCATGCCCAAGCCCAGGATGGAAGACTGGTTAAGGATTTCAAGGGACTTTGAGGAGGACTGCCAGTTTCCAAATTGTATTGGGGTCCTGGATGGCAAACATATCAGGGTGCGTAAGCCGCCGAACTCTGGCTCCCAATTCTTCAAACATAAACAATACTTTTCTGTTGTATTGTTGGCTCTGGTAGACCCTCAATACAAGTTTATAATTGTTGACATTGGGGCCTATGGAAGGACGGGAGACTCTAGAGTCTTCAATACTTCCATAATGGCTCGGCGGCTGCGCACCAACCAGTTGGATCTACCACCACCACGCCAGCTATCAGGCTCCCCCGAAGAATCAGTCCCTTATGTCCTTGTGGCAGATGAGGCCTTTCAGTTATCGCGCAATGTCATGAGGCCATATCCCGGGCGCAACCTTGACCACAAGCGCAGAATTTTTAACTTGCGCCTATCACGTGCTAGGCGACTGGTGGAGTGTTCCTTTGGGATTCTTTGTGCCAAATGGTGGGTACTCCAGTCTGCCATTCAGTTGAGTGAGCAAAATGTGAATGAAGTTGTGAAAGCCTTTGTTGTTCTGCATAACTTCACCAGGATACATGATTGTTCCTCCACTGATGGTGTTGTGCGTAGGCCGGACAATGTGCGCAGGGTGAGACCACCTATGAACCCTCAACGTAGACCGCTCTCTGGCCTAAAAGTGCGTGATATTTTCACTAATTACTTTATCTCACCTGAGAGTGCAACTTCTTGGCAAGAGCATGCTGTGTCTATGTTATAATTTTTTTCTTTAATTGTGTCTAAATATATATTACTCAAGCCCTTATGATTCTATGAGTGTTTCATTGCATTGGTTTGTGTCTGTTAGTATGTTGTGAGGGATTGTGAAAAATCACACAGAGACGTTAACTAGAGTAGACAAATTTTTAGTTTTGCCTTTTTTTTTTTTTGGTTTGCTTAAAGGCAAACATAATATTGCCATAAGAAAATTTTGGCAATGGCCAAAATGACCCTTTGTGCCTTCTTTAACTTTTTTTAAAATTAACATTACATAACAAAACACCAACAAAGATTAGGCAATAACAACATTGCTGCATGACAAGATTAACCTAGATTTGCCAACAAAAGGTGAGCTCCATCACCAAAATAAAGGCTACAAGATAACACTCACATTTCCTCATAATGTTTTCCAATCATAGAAAGATTCCACCATGACAGGCAAGGCTACCTCACAGCTTTCACACAGATATTACCTGTCTGTAGAACAGAGAATATTTAACCATGCTATACTGGAAAGGATGAAAATACAAAACTCACTTGTTAAGACACAGAGAGAGCGTGATATTCTGAATGCTGGTCGCCTTGAATTTTTTTTAATAGAGATTGCTAGCAAAAAAAGGTGACTACTTCACTAAGGCCAGCACGCCTTTCCTAGGCATTAGCAAGTGAGTAGTGTATTTTCATCCTTTCATTTTACAGTATAGCACATTTAAATATTCTCTTTTGTACACACATGTAATATCTGTCTGAAAGGCGTGAGGTAGCGTTCGCCTGTCATGATGGATTGTTTCATATGTTTGGAAAACATTGTTGAAAAATGTGAATGTTAAATTATGTTCTAAATGGTGGTGATGGAAAACACCTGTTTTTTACTTTCTATTAGGAGCACCAGTTAAAACGCACTGGACATCTCCCCCCATCAGAATCATAAATCCTCATAGGTTGGGGAAGGGGAACGTGGTAGAACAGCCTGTGGGTGCTGCTGGACACTGTGGCCAACATCGCCCTGTGTGGGGCCATACTGTTGCCCATGACGCTGGAATTGTCCAGCCTCCTGGGACTGTTGGGGATACTGGCCAGAATAATGATGATGGTGAGGGGCTTCTTGTTGGCTGTGGTAGGCACGTGGCTCATACCCACCAAGATAGCCAGATCGTCCCCAACCAGGTTGGGACCAGCCTCCAACACTGGGTGGGTACAAGTGGCCATATTGGTGGGGTTGGCTTGAGGATGACATTTGGGGCTGCGGAATAGAAGGTTGGGTAGGGGGAGGAAGGGGTTGAGGTGTTGGCCCACAAATTAGGGGCTGTTCGGACCCTGCTTGAGCAAGCATCTGTGTGAATGGTCTCATGTGCATTAGATTTCGTGATTAGAGCTGCCACCTCTCCAGAAATTCAAAAACCTCATATGGGGTATTGGGGGGGGGGGGGTGCTTGCATCAAGCAGGATCTGAATACATCCCCTAATACGGAGCCGGACCTCACGGGTAAGGGCACGGAGATAAAGGGTGAGGCTACGTGCATAGGCCTCCTCCCCATCATCTGTAGTTACTCTAGACAAATAATTGAGCACCCCTGTGTCCACATTGGTCCTGCTCTCTTGAATAGTGACCTGGCGCCTTCTTTTTGTTCGCCGTGATGTAAGAGCAGCCTGTGGGGAGGACCTGATCTGGGCAGTTGGGCTGCTGCTCAAGTTGCCCGGCTCTTCCAGGATGGGTGATGTGGCAGCAGCAGACCGTCCTGGTGGTGTTGTGTGTAGGCCAGCCATTGTGTTGTGCTGTGATGCCTCATCTTCAGCCATCCTTCTTGTAGGGGGAGAAGATGGGCCAGCCACCTCATCCCCTACAGGATCTATAATGGGCTCTGCCTCTGAGGCCGTTCCTCAATCCGTAAGGTTGGATTGAGTTCTGTTATGAAATAGAACAGAGGCAAAAATACATCAATATTTTTGTCCCTGTAAAGTATTTGTGTAATGTATTTGTGTAATGTGGTGTGAGGTATGTACTTACGGTCTCAGATCCAGAATTGGGGCGAGGAAGGACAGCCGGTCATATTATATGTACTTCCTTTTTACATATCCAGCATCCCCACTCCTGGACCGCTGCTGGCGTTCCCGGCGGAACTGGTCCCGGATGCTTCGCCAGCATTTCATCACATCTTCCACTGCAATGTGACAGGAAAAATTGTCAAATTCACATATTTGAGAGGTCACATTTTCTAAAACAGTAGTCTAGGCATGGGGCCTTCTGGGGTGTGCGTTCTACCCATGGTGGCATATGTAATTGGGCAGATACACAGGGTCTCATTAGCTACACTTAAAATAATTTGTTTGTCTAGGAGGATGAGGAGCTTGTGGCCTAACCCCAAATTATGGCTGTGTGAAGCCACGTGTCACATCCAAATGTAACGGCCTCATGAGGCTAAAAGTAAATGCACAGGAAGGGGGGTGCTGATTCTAGATTCTTTTTTTTTGCGCGCTAAGGTTAATGATGTTTAGGGTTGCACTTACGAATTTTATGCTGCTCATCACGTGGTCGGTCACCAAAGTCATGGTACATCTGGCGACAGATGCGCCTCCATGACGCCTCCTTTCTTGTCCGGTTAGCATAATTTGCATCGCGTGGGTCCCATATTTCGGGACGCTCCTCCACCAGGACAATGAGCATCTCAACATTAATGTATGTGGACGCCATGCTGCTGCTGTACTCCGTGGTGTACTTCCTGGATGTCTGGAGCGCTTTTTGAGCTCATTTGCATGTCTAGGCTTCCTGATGATGGATTGGCCCATTTCCTGTCACCAGCCAAAAGACCTGCGTATTGCTCGCAGGTCACACGTGTGTTCCGTGTGTAATCCGTATTTTTTGCGCACCCATAGACTTGCATTGGCGCACTACGGATGTAGTACGCTGACAATCACAGCATGCTGCGATTGGCACGGAGCGTAGGATACGGATGAGAAATATACGCCTGGTGCGAGTGACCCCATAGAGAATCATTTGTCCGTGTCTAATGCGTGCTTTTAGTGCCTCTCACTCGCCCGTATTCCTCGCCAGTGTGACTCCGGCCTTAGTTGTGTGCCAGGAGCTGCCCCCTCTCACTACTGCGTGCACACTGCTGAAGACGGCCATGGCTGCAGCCACGTGTGCACGCTGCGTTTCCCACTCCCCCATGATGCTGCACAATATGGAGATGCGCCCCTGCCCCCTCCTGACACTGACCCTCCCCCCACTCCAAAAAGACAACAGATTTCCTGGATTGCCTAATGGAGGGGGGGGGGGGGGGAGGTTAAAAAAAACCATTCTCTTCCATGTCTTGGTGCTGCCCCCTGCAGCCCAGCACCCTAGGCACCTGCCCTCCAGTGCCTAGTGTTCAATACAGCCTGACCTTCCCATATGGGGTCAGGGAATTCATCGTCCACCACCTCATGTTCCACTTCCATACTCTGGACCTCCTGACTTGTTGACTTAAAGGGAATCCGTCACCCCATTTTTCCCTATCAGCTGCTGTCACCACCATCAGGGGCTTATCTACAGCATTCTGTAATGCTGTAGATAAGCCCCCGATGTAACCTGAAAGATAAGAAAAACACGTTAGATTATACTTACCGGGGGGGCGGGGGCGGTGGTTTGTCGCGGTCCCGTCCGGCACCTCCCATTTTCATACAATGATGTTCTCCTCCTTGCTTCTCCCTCGGCTCCTCTGCTGTTGAGGGCAGAGTAAAGTACTGCAGTTCGCAGGCGCCGGGAAAGGTCACGTAAACTTCCCTGTCCCTTACTCCACGCCTTGTGCTTTTTTAAATTAGGTATATAGTATATGTTTGCGAATTTTCCGTTATTAATGGTGAAAAGACAATATGTAGCCTTGAAAAGAAGTTTTGATTTTAGGATACAGCAGCAGTATACCTATGGTAGGAGGGTAAGGGAATAAACCCTGCCTTATGCTTCTAATCCAAAACTATCCCTCCTCCACCAGCTCTCCCTACACTTAATGCAGATAACAGCAGTTTTACTAGAGAAATCACAGTATGGAGCCCTGAGAAGGACTTTTGTTTTCAGGGTGTAGCAATAGTAATTAAACACTGCCTATATGCTTGCTCTAATCTAAGCTCTCCCTCCTAGATCAACTCTCCCTTAAATTCTTCCAGAGGAGATTATGCCGAGCATCACATCATCGTGTCTTATATTAAGCCCCCATCACATATAGAGATCTCGCTAGCGAGATCGCTGCTGAGTCACAACTTTTGTGACGTAACAGCGATCTCACCAGCGAGATCGCTGTGTGTGACAGCGATCAGCGAGCGCCCCCCCTGCCGGTATCGCTGATCGCTGGAAGAAACCTCTGGACATTTCTTTGGTCGCTGGTCTCCCGCTGGCCAGCACGCATCGCTGCGTGTGACAGGCGGGAGACCAGCGATCAGGTGTAAAAAAAATAATAAAAAAAAATAAAAAATATAGTTCTCCTCACCTTCCGACGTCCTGTTCAACCATCCTGCCTCTCTCCACGCTCCGGTCCCAGTGATCCTTTGCACGAATGACCGCAAGACTTTGTTATCCCTCGAGACCGTGACATCTCGCGGTCATTCGTGCAAAGGATTACTGGGACCGGAGAGTGGAGAGAGGCAGGATGGCTGAACGGGACGTCGGAAGGTGAGAATAACTATATTTTTTATTTTGATTCTATTTTTTACAGCGATGGCCAGCGATGCCGGGCGCTCGGCATCGCTGTGCTGATCGCTGGTGAAGCTGTCTGTGTGACAGCTCACCAGCGATCACATAGCGACTTACTAGCGATCCTGACACCTTGATATCGGTGTCGGGATCGCTAGTAAGTCGCTTAGTTTGACGGGGCCTTAACCAGCGACCGGCCCCCCTGCCGGTTATCGCTGATCGTCCTGGAATAGCCAGGAAATTTTTTTGATCAATGGTCTCCCGCTGGCCAGCACGCATCGCTGCGTCTGACAAACGGGAGACCAGCGATCAGCGAGCTGGTAACTAAGGTAAACGTCGGGTTTCTAAGCGGCGCGCGCTGGTAACTAAGGTAAACAGTGGGTAACTAAGCGATGTGCGTCGCTTGTTACTCTGTGTCGCTGGTGCTGATCGCTGGTGAAGCTGCCTGTTTGACAGCTCACCAGTGATCGTGTAGCGATGCACCAGGGATCCTGACAAGGTAATATCGTTGTCGGGATCGCTGGTGCGTCGCTATGTGTGATGGGGCCCTAAGACCCAGTGGCGCAATGTGGCCGTCCAATCACAGTAATGCCTGTAGCCAACTGTAATATTAATATTGAGCAGAATGAATTTAAGCCTATTGGTTCTGCCCTCCACAACAGTCACGGTCTCTCATGTAGCCCCTTGGGAAAATTAATAGCCCAGCACTGGAATATATAGTAACATTGTCTATAGTGTCCTCTCCTCTATACTGGCCATTTATCCTACAGTAGTGTATCTACCTCCCATCCAACCATCCATATAATCTAATCTTCTGTAATACTGGGATATATGGGTTATTGTTATCGATTTATCCCTGTTCAAATCAGTAGGAAACTACTCCACAATTACACCTTATGGCAATAATGACATTGTGGCATTTTATAAAAGTTTTAAGAGTTCAAGGTGGATAATTAGAGTTCATTTAATGTATATGGTAATGACTTGGTTGTATGGTCTGGTCCCTTTAACTTAGTGACAGAGCCAATTTGCAACTTAATGATCAGGCCAATTTTTACCATTCTGACCACTGTCACTTCATGAGGTAATAACTCTGGAACGCTTTAACGCAGGGGTCTCAAACTCGGCAGAGTAAATGGGCCGCACATAAAAATAAATAAAGCTGGCGGGCTGCATTCCTTTCAAACTTAATACAGTCACAATTGATAGCGGTATCTAAGGGGTTAAATGGCCGCAATCAGTGCTAATACCGATCGTGGCCGTTCAAATAGGATGTCAGCTGCGATGTACAGCTTACCTCAGCAGATGATAGTGTCGGCTCTGCATGTCAGCCGGTGCTATCATCTCGCTGTACACGCACAGCCACTGTCACCTGCACAATCCAGCAATGGGGGGAAAGTCATGCCTCCACTCTCTGCGCGCTGGCATGATGTCATTACACAGCGCCAGAGGGATGTCGTCAGGCAGGACCACAGCCACTACGGAGCGGCGCACTCCTCTCTTCTAATGTGAGCAGTGGCGTAACTACAAAGTTATGGGCCCCCCCATGCCAAAATACACGCACATCTCCGCTAAGCACACCTCATACACACGCGGCTCTGCTCCACACACCTTGTACATGCGCGGCTCCACTTCATACACACATGGCTCCGCTACCTACACCTCGGTCCTTGTACACAAACGGCTCCGCTCCGCACACCTCGTACAAACGAGGCTCCGCTCCGTACACCTCGTACACACGCGGCTCCGCTCCGTACACCTCGTACACGCGGCTCAGCTCCGTACACCTCGTACACACGGCTCCGCTCCGTACACCTCGTACACACGCGGCTCCGCTCCGTACACCTCGTACACACGCGGCTCCGCTCCGTACACCTCGTACACACGCGGCTCCGCTCCGTACACCTCGTACACACGCGGCTCCGCTCCGTACACCTCGTACACACGCGGCTCCGCTCCGTACACCTCGTACACACGCGGCTCCACTTCATACACACACGACTCCACTCCATACACACGCGGCTCCGCTCCGTACACCTCGCACACACGCGGCTCCGCTCCGTACACCTCGCGCACACGCGGCTCCGCTCCGTACTCCTCGCACACACGCGGCTCCGCTCCGTACTCCTCGCACACACGCGGCTCCGCTCCGTACACCTCGCACACACGCGGCTCCGCTCCGTACACCTCGCACACACGCGGCTCCGCTCCGTACACCTCGCACACACGCGGCTCCGCTCCGTACACCTCGCACACACGCGGCTCCGCTCCGTACACCTCGCACACACGCGGCTCCGCTCCGTACACCTCGCACACACGCGGCTCCGCTCCGTACACCTCGCACACACGCGGCTCCGCTCCGTACACCGCATACACACGCGGCTCCGCTCCGTACTCCTCGTACACACGAGGCTCCGCTCCGTACACCTCGTACACACGAGGCTCCGCTCCGTACACCTCGTACACACGAGGCTCCGCTCCGTACACCTCGTACACACACAGCTCTGCTACATCCACCTTGTAAACCCCTCCTGATCCACACAGAAACTTACCCAGCACCATGACAATCAGCACAAAGACAGCAGAGGTCTAAATACACTGAGGCCCCTGATCATGTGACCCTCTGACTCCTCCTTCTCCTCTGACCTCACCCCCGCTTCCTGTGCACACAGCCATCGCGCACTCCTGGATGGCTGCGTGCCTTCCCCCTTCCTCAGTGGGTGAGACATGTGGTGCACCGCGGGCCGCAGATGACTGCCTCAGGGGCCGCATGAGACCTCTGCTTTAACGGATTCCGCTGATTCTGAGAATGTTTTTCGTGACATATTGTACCTCATGGTAGTGGTGAAATTTCTTGGACATGACTTGCGTTTATTTATGCAACAAATGGAAATATGGCAAAAAAAATTTAAAATTTTGCAATTTTCAAAATTTAATTTTTATGCCCTGTAAGATAGGGCTGACTGTGTGTGTTGGGGGCAGGGCCAGACTGGGACTAAAATTCAGCCCTGGCATGTGAAGGTGCACAGGCCCACTTGTCACATGGTGACTCTATAACATATAGTCACAGCTGTGTCCAGTATTACAGCTCAGTCCTATTTATTGCTCTTGATTTGAACCCAGGACCCAAGAGCTGCATCCTGCTGATACCCCAACACTGGGCCGCTGCCCTGTCTCTATTACTGCACCTGCTGTGTGGTACAATGACCCTCTTACTGCCCCACATAATAATGCCTCTTTTGTGCCCTATAGATGGTAAAATTGCCCCAAAACATATTAATGCACTGTGCAAATGCACTAGAAAACAGTATCTGCATTTTCCCCCCCTAGAAAGTAATAATGCCCTATGTACACATATGATGGCCATTGTATTCTGAGTGCCCCTACAACAAATATGCTTCTTAAGTGCCTGCTTAACATCTACTAATGTCCCCTGAGTCCCCAATGTACAACTCCTCTACATACATTATGATGGGGAAACTGTTCCCCTATATACAGTATAATACACCCACAGTTCTCTATATACAATATGATGTTCCCACAACTGCGCTCTACACAGTATGATGGGCCCACAGCTCCTCTGTACACATTACGGTGAATCCACAGCTCCACTATACACAGCATGGTCGGCCTACAGCTCCCCAATACACAGTATGGTGGGCCTACAGCTCCCCAATACACAGTATGGTGGGCCTACAGCTCCCCAATACACAGTATGGTGGGCCTACAGCTCCCCAATACACAGTATGGTGGGCCTACAGCTCCCCAATACACAGTATGGTGGGCCTACAGCTCCGCTATACAGAGTATGAATGGCCCACAGCTTCCCTATACATAGCATGATATCCCCACTCTTCCCCTAAAATACTGAATTATGAATCCCATAGTAGCCCTCAGACTATATAATGGCCCCCGCATTAGTCCCCAAACTGTATAATGGTCCCCGAATTAGTTCCCAAACTAAATAATGGCCCCCGTGTTAACTCCCAAACTGTACAGTATAATGCTCCCCCACATTAGCTCCCAAACTGTATAATGGCCCCTGCATTAGTCCACAAGTTATATAATGGCTGCTGAAATAGTCCTGAAAATGTATGAGGGCCCCCACACAGTTTTGGGGTCCCTCACACTATGTATACAGTAAGGTTCCCCCATTCTTTATTATGCCCCCACATGACACCACAAGTTTTAATTAAAAAAAATCATATACTTTTCTAACCCAGAATCCAGTGGCAAGGCAATGTGCTGTAACAGCACCGACTCCCGCACCAAATGTCAGAGTCCCGGTGCCAGAACTCTGACATCCTCGTTGTGCTTCGTTCTGGAGACCTGAGGCATAAAGTGATCTGACGTCTACAGAACAGAAAGCGGTGGTGCCGGAAGATCATGTCTCCCTGCTCTACCGCAGGGCTTACCGGTGTATGCGCATCATACATGCTGATTAATTACAGTAAGGGCAGTGTAGCTCTGGATGGGCGCCCTGAGCGCGGGGCCCGGGACAACCGTACAAGCTGCACCCTGGTATCTACGCTACTGTATACTGTGACTACAGACATCTGATATTACACCAGTCACATATTACCCTGTATATAACATCCGATGTCTGCGCACACAGTATATTATATCCCTAATATATCCTATACAATGTGTACAGACATCGGCTGTTATATACAGTGTAATATGGCATGCTAGATATTACACTACTACTGCAGACATCAGATTTTACACTATCACATATTACCCTGTAAATAAAATCAGATGTGTGTGGACATAGTATTGGATATGTCAGTGACATATTCTCCTATACACTGTATGTACTAAGTGCACTGTGTATATATATATGACTGATCACTCGCCCCAATTGGACAGACCATCAGCAGATTTGGCTTTCAGTACCATCTTTATGCTGATGACACACAACTATATACGTCTTCCCCCGACCTTACCCCCACTGTACTACAGAACGCCAGTGACTGTCTGTCCGCAGTCTCCAACATCATGTCCTCCCTCTATCTGAAATGCAACCTCGCTAAAACTGAACTTCTTCTGCTCCCGCCGTCTACTAACCTCCCTAAATCTGCCATTTCCCTCTCCGTGGGTGGTACCACAATAACACCCCGGCAGCAGGCGTGCTGTCTGGGTGTTATGTTTGACACCAGTCTCTCCTTCACATCCCATATACAATCTCTAGCTCGCTCTTGCCGCTTACACCTAAAGAACATCTCTAGAATCCGCCCTTTTCTCAGTATGGAAACAACAAAAACCCTCACTGTTGCATTGATCCACTCCCGCCTGGATTACTGCAACGCTCTATTAATTGGCCTCCCCGTCACTCGACTATCCCCTCTCCAGTCCATACTTAATGCAGCGGCCAGGATCGTCCATCTGGCTAATCGGTACTCGGACGCGTCCGCTCTTCGCCAGCCCTTACATTGAATTGGATCCTATAATGAATGGGCAGCCAAAGTACTTGTTCTCACCCACAAAGCTCTCCACAGTGCGGCACCCCCTTACATCTCTTCCCTCATTTCTGTCTATCGGCCTAGCCGATCGCTGCGCTCTGCAAACGACTTTCAACTAACCTCTGCACTAATCCGTACCTCCCACTCCCGACTCCAAGACTTCTCCCGTGCTGCTCCTATCCTCTGGAATGCTCTACCCCAAGAAATCAGGACTATCCACAATTTGAATAGCTTTAGGCGCTCCCTCAAAACACATTTGTTCAGAGCGGCCTATCACGTTCACTAATCAAAGTCATTCTATGTGTAAGTGTGCGTGTGTAGCTCATTCACTATCTCCATCCTTCACTCCCTCAAGATGGCTGGACCTTCATTGTAAATACACAATTGTAAATACACCCCTGTACTTTGTATCTCCCCCACCTCACTGTAGATTGTAAGCTCTCACGAGCAGGGTCGTCTTATTTCGTCTTATTTTGCTTTAATTATTGTTAATGATGTTACTTATGACTTGTGTTCTGAAACTGTTAAACTGTAAAGCGCTGCGGAATATGTTGGCGCTATATAAATAAAGATTATTATTATTATCGCTCCTGGAGCGGGCTACAGGCCATACATGAGATAATATATGGTGGCTGTATATATTATATGCAGTGTATGATGTCCTGGAGCCGGGCTGAGGAGCAGTCAGCCTATGATCCTGTATACAGCTGGCTGCTGTGAGACTGGGAGTCATTGCTGCAGCTTGATCTTACACACAGATAGGGGGACGCTGGAGCTGATGACCCCACTGACAGCGCGACCCGATCTGTGTCAAGATTCAAGCTGGGCAATAAATCATCTCACCTGCCTCAGCGAGTCAGCTCGACTGCAGACAACCAGACAAGGCAATATCTGACCCTGCCAGAGACCACCTGCCCCGGCCCCCTGCTCTGCTGACCTCATCACAGGAGCTCCTCTCAGGCCGGCCGGCTTGCAGGTGACGTCCACTCTCACATCATGCGGTGTGTCTGCAATACTGGGATGGCGGCACTTGTACAACTCTATGGTACAGTACAGTGCCGACCGGGAGGCAAGTATTTGTTTCGCAGTTTAGTTCTGTAGTGGGCGTGTCAGGGGGGGGTGGCAGTGTTTGTGAGCTGCAGTGCTGATTGGTTCACCACGGCAGTGAGGGCGGTGCATTTATGAGCGCGCTCACATCCAGATCCAGGGGCAGGCTGGGAAGGTGTTAGGCTGTGTGCACACGCTGCGGATTAGGTGCGGATTCATCCGCGCGGATTTTGTAAAATCCGCAGGTGGTTTTACCTGCGGATTGCTCTGCGGTTTTGTCCTGCGGTTTTTCATCTCCTCAATAGAGGAGAAGGCAAACCGCAGGAGAATCCGCAGAAAGAATTGACATGTCAATTCTTTCTGCAGATTGAAAACCGCAGATAATCCGCGCGGAAAATTCCGCACCGTCTGCACTGCGGTTTTTGATTCCCATAGGGAATCATGGTACTGTACACCGCAGCAAAAACTGCTGCGGGTCCGCAGCGGCCAAAACCGCTGCGGAACCGCAGCAAAATCCGCAGCGTGTGCACACAGCCTAAGTCGCGCAATCAAGAGCCCGCAGAAGGTGGAAGGCGGCGGCGCGCATTCATGAGCACGCATTGTTACCGGACGCGGCGAATTACGCTGGTTCTGGGCGCGATTTTCACCGGTGCAGCGTCTGCGCATTTCACAGATGCTGGGCGCATATTTTACAGGTGCAGCGTCTGCGCATTTCACAGGTGCTGGGCGCATATTTTACAGGTGCAGCGTCTGCATTTCACAGGTGCTGGGCGCATATTTCACCGGTGCAGCGTCTGCGCATTTAACAGGTGCTGGGCGCGCTTTTCACAGGTGCTTGGCGCACTTTTCACAGGTGCTGGGCGCATATTTCACCGGTGCAGCGTCTGCATTTCACAGGTGCAGCGTCTGCGCATTTCACAGGTGCTGGGCGCATATTTCACAGGTGCAGCATCTGCGCATTTCACAGGTGCTAGGCTCATATTTTACAGGTGCAGCATCTGCGCATTTCACAGGTGCTGGGCGCATATTTCACAGGTGCAGCGTCTGCGCATTTCACAGGTGATAGGCGCATATTTTACAGGTGCAGCATCTGCGCATTTCACAGGTGCTGGGCGCATATTTCACAGGTGCAGCATCTGCGCATTTCACAGGTGCAGCATCTGCGCATTTCACAGGTGCTGGGCGCATATTTCACAGGTGCAGCATCTGCGCATTTCACAGGTGCTGGGCGCATATTTCACAGGTGCAGCATCTGCGCATTTCACAGGTGCTAGGTGCATATTTTACAGGTGCAGCATCTGCGCATTTCACAGGTGCTGGGCGCACATTTCACAGGTGCAACGTCTGCGCATTTCACAGGTGCTGGGCGCGATTTTCACAGGTGCAGCGTCTGCGCATTTCACAGGTGCAGCGTCTGCGCATTTCACAGGTGCAGCGTCTGCGCATTTCACAGGTGCTGGGCGCATATTGCACAGGTGCAGCGTCTGCGCATTTCACAGGTGCTGGGCACATATTTCACAGGTGCAGCGTCTGCGCATTTCACAGGTGCTGGGCGCATATTTCACAGGTGCAGCGTCTGCGCATTTCACAGGTGCTGGGCGCATATTTCACAGGTGCAGCGTCTGCGCATTTCACTGGTGCTGGGCGCGATTTTCACAGGTGCAGCGTCTGCGCATTTCACAGGTGCTGGGCGCATATTTCACAGGTGCAGCGTCTGCACATTTCACAGGTGCTGGTCGCATATTTCACAGGTGCAGCGTCTGCGCATTTCACGGGTGCTGGGCGCATATTTCACAGGTGCTGGACGCGCTTTTCACCAGTGCAGCGTCTGCGCATTTCACAGGTGCGCATTTCACAGGTGCTTGGTGCATATTTCACAGGTGCAGTGTCTGCGCATTTCACAGGTGCTGGGCGCATATTTCACAGGTGCAGCGTCTGCGCATTTCACAGGTGCTAGGCGCATATTTTACAGGTGTAGCGTCTGCACATTTCACAGGTGCAGGGCGCGATTTTCACAGGTGCTAGGCGCATATTTCACAGGTGCAGCGTCTGCGCATTTCACAAGTGCTGGGCGCATATTTCACAGGTGCAGCGTCTGCGCATTTCACAGGTGCTGGGCGCATATTTCACAGGTGCTGGGCGCGCTTTTCACCAGTGCAGCGTCTGCATTTCACAGGTGCGCATTTCACAGGTGCTGGGCGCATATTTCACAGGTGCAGCGTCTGCGCATTTCACAGGTGCTGGGCGCATATTTCACAGGTGCAGCGTCTGCGCATTTCACAGGTGCTGGGCGCATATTTCACAGGTGCTGGGCGCGCTTTTCACCAGTGCAGCGTCTGCATTTCACAGGTGCGCATTTCACAGGTGCTGGGCGCATATTTCACAGGTGCAGCGTCTGCGCATTTCACAGGTGCTGGGCGCATATTTCACTGATGCAGCGTCTGCGCATTTCACAGGTGCTGGGCGCATATTTCACCGATGCAGCATCTGCGCATTTAACAGGTGCTGGGCGCATATTTCACAGGTGCAGTGTCTGCGCTTTTAACAGGTGCGCATTTTGCAGGTGCTGGGCGCGATTTTCACCGGTGCAGCGTCTGCGCATTTCACAGGTGCTGGGCGCGATTTTCACAGGTGCAGCATCTGCGCATTTCACAGGTGCTGGGCGCATATTTCACAGGTGCTGGGCGCATATTTTACAGGTGCAGCGTCTGCTCATTTCATAGGTGCTGGGCGCGCTTTTCACATTTGCAGCGTCTGCGCATTTCACAGGTGCTGGGCGCGCTTTTCACAGGTGCAGCATCTGCGCATTTCACAGGTGCTGGACGCGCTTTTCACAGGTGCAGAGTCTGCGCATTTGACAGGTGCTGGGCGCATATTTCACCGGTGCAGCGTCTGCGCATTTCACAGGTGCTGGGCGCATATTTTACAGGTGCAGCGTCTGCGCATTTCACAGGTGCTGGGCGCATATTTCACCGGTGCAGCGTCTGCGCATTTCACAGGTGCTGGGCGCGCATTTCACAGGTGCAGCGTCAGCGCATTTCACAGGTGCTGGGCGCATATTTCACAGGAGCTGGGCGCGTTTCACCAGTGCAGCGTCTGCATTTCACAGGTGCGCATTTCACAGGTGCTGGGCGCATATGTCACCGATGCAGCGTCTGCGCATTTCACAGGTGCTGGGCGCATATTTCACCGATGCAGCATCTGCGCATTTAACAGGTGCTGGGCGCATATTTCACAGGTGCAGTGTCTGCGCATTTAACAGGTACGCATTTCGCAGGTGCTGGGCGCGATTTTCACCGGTGCAGCGTCTGCGCATTTCACAGGTGCTGGGCGCGATTTTCACAGGTGCAGCATCTGCGCATTTCACAGGTGCTGGGCGCATATTTCACAGGTGCTGGGCGCATATTTCGCAGGTGCTGGGCGCATATTTCACAGGTGCAGCGTCTGCTCATTTCATAGGTGCTGGGCGCGCTTTTCACATTTGCAGCGTCTGCGCATTTCACAGGTGCTGGGCGCGCTTTTCACATGTGCTGGGCGCGTTTGACAGGTGCTGGGCGCGCTTTTCACAGGTGCAGAGTCTGCGCACTTTTCTGCCTCTCCACTGTTTGCCACTCTGCCATATGATCCATATTCTACCTATAGTAAGCTGTTGCCATTATTCCCAGGTGCTGCGTGTCCACGCATTCCGGAGCACGCATTTCTGCCTCTCACTGCACATTTAGGGTGTGTGCACACGTTGCGGATTGCGCTGCGGATTTAGCCCTGCGGATCCGCAGCAGTTTCTGCTGCATTGTACAGTACCATTTAAGTCTTTGGAAAATGAAAAACGCACTGCATACGTTACGTATTTTTCCGCGTCGATTTGCTGTGGTTTAAAATTTGCAGCATGTCACTTCTTTGTGCGGAATCCACAGCGGTTTCACACCTGATCCATTACAGGTGTCAAACCGCAGGCTAATACGCACTAAATCCGCAGGTAAAACGCAGGTCATTTTACCTGCAGATTTAGCCAAATCTGCGTGCAAAAATCTGCACCACAATCTGCAACGTGAACCTTAAGGAGCAGAAGGCGGACATTCATGAGCGCGCATTTCTGTGTCTCCACCATTTGCCACTCTGCCGTATGATCCGTATTCTGCCTCTAGCAAGCTGTTGCCTTTATTCCCAGGTGCTGCGTCTCCTGGAAGTTGTGGGTTGGAAAGAGCTGCTGATTCAAGGACTCGTACCTTCAAGTATCACCTGGATTTGGGACAGAACCAGTGGCGGATTATAATGAGGTCAATTTGGGCAGTTGCCCCGGGCCCAGTGGGGTTAAGGGGCCCACAGCCCAGGCCAGTAAATTGCCCCATTATAATCCGCCACCGCGCAGGGCTGGATTATAGGCGGGGCTTCAGCCCCGGGGCCACCACAAGAGCTTCTAAGGGGGCCCCCACCACATTCCTGCTGGCTGCTGCAATGGCACTCCATCTTCTCCCCACCTAAAAGTGAGTGACCGTGGGGGCGGCATTATGTGCTCTGCTACCAGCAGCATCTACAAGTAGCGTGAACGCTGATGCTGCTGGTAGCGTGCAAAGGCTTGTGATGAGATCACAGGAGGTAAGGTGTCAGGGCCCCCGATCATGTGACCCCTGTCTCCTCCCCTCCTGTGACCTCATCACAGGTCCTGTGCGCACAGCACAGAGCACTGAGAGCAGCCATGTATGTGGAGTGCGGCTCTGTGGGTGGAGGTCGGTGCTGGAGGCTCCATTATTCTCTATGTGGAGTGCGGCTCTGCGGGTGGAGGTCGGTGCTGGAGGCTCCATTATTCTCTATGTGGAGTGCGGCTCTGCGGGTGGAGGTCGGTGCTGGAGGCTCCATTATTCTCTATGTGGAGTGCGGCTCTGCGGGTGGAGGTCGGTGCTGGAGGCTCCATTATTCTCTATGTGGAGTGCGGCTCTGCAGGTGGAGGTCGGTGCTGGAGGCTCCATTATTCTCTATGTGGAGTGCGGCTCTGCAGGTGGAGGTCGGTGCTGGAGGCTCCATTATTCTCTATGTGGAGTGCGGCTCTGCAGGTGGAGGTCGGTGCTGGAGGCTCCATTATTCTCTATGTGGAGTGTGGCTCTGCGGGTGGAGGTCGGTGCTGGAGGCTCCATTATTCTCTATGTGGAGTGCGGCTCTGTGGGTGGAGGTCGGTGCTGGAGGCTCCATTATTCTCTATGTGGAGTGCGGCTCTGCGGGTGGAGGTCGGTGCTGGAGGTTCCATTATTCTCTATGTGGAGTGCGGCTCTGCAGGTGGAGGTCGGTGCTGGAGGCTCCATTATTCTCTATGTGGAGTGCGGCTCTGCGGGTGGAGGTCGGTGCTGGAGGCTCCATTATTCTCTATGTGGAGTGCGGCTCTGCGGGTGGAGGTCGATGCTGGAGGCTCCATTATTCTCTATGTGGAGTGCGGCTCTGCGGGTGGAGGTCGATGCTGGAGGCTCCATTATTCTCTATGTGGAGTGCGGCTCTGCGGGTGGAGGTCGGTGCTGGAGGCTCCATTATTCTCTATGTGGAGTGCGTCTCTGCAGGTGGAGGTCGGTGCTGGAGGCTCCATTATTCTCTATGTGGAGTGCGGCTCTGCGGGTGGAGGTCGGTGCTGGAGGCTCCATTATTCTCTATGTGGAGTGCGGCTCTGCGGGTGGAGGTCGGTGCTGGAGGCCCCATTATTCTCTATGTGGAGTGTGGCTCTGCGGGTGGAGGTCGGTGCTGGAGGCTCCATTATTCTCTATGTGGAGTGCGGCTCTGCGGGTGGAGGTCGGTGCTGGAGGCTCCATTATTCTCTATGTGGAGTGCGGCGCTGCGGGTGGAGGTCGGTGCTGGAGGCTCCATTATTCTCTATGTGGAGTGGGGCTCTGCGGGTGGAGGTCGGTGCTGGAGGCTCCATTATTCTCTATGTGGAGTGCGGCTCTGCAGGTGGAGGTCGGTGCTGGAGGCTCCATTATTCTCTATGTGGAGTGCGGCTCTGCGGGTGGAGGTCGGTGCTGGAGGCTCCATTATTCTCTATCTGGAGTGCGGCTCTGCGGGTGGAGGTCGGTGCTGGAGGCTCCATTATTCTCTATGTGGAGTGCGGCTCTGCGGGTGGAGGTCGGTGCTGGAGGCTCCATTATTCTCTATGTGGAGTGCGGCTCTGCGGGTGGAGGTCGGTGCTGGAGGCTCCATTATTCTCTATGTGGAGTGCGGCTCTGCGGATGGAGGTCGGTGCTGGAGGCCCCATTATTCTCTATGTGGAGTGCGGCTCTGCGGGTGGAGGTCAGTGCCGGAGGCCCCATTATTCTCTATGTAGAGTGTGGCTCTGCGGGTGGAGGTCAGTGCTGGAGGCCCCATTATTCTCTATGTAGAGTGTGGCTCTGCGGGTGGAGGTCGGTGCCGGAGGCTCCATTATTCTCTATGTGGAGTGTGGCTCTACGGGTGGAGGTCGGTGCTGGAGGCTCCATTATTCTCTATGTGGAGTGGGGCTCTGCGGGTGGAGGTCGGTGCTGGAGGCCCCATTATTCTCTATGTAGAGTGTGGCTCTGCGGGTGGAGGTCAGTGCTGGAGGCCCCATTATTCTCTATGTAGAGTGTGGCTCTACGATTCGTGACCCCCGTCACTTGACGAGGGGGGCCCACAGAGTCTGAACTGCCCCGGGCCCTGGCTACCCTTAATCCACCCCTGGACAGAACAGCCAGTCGTACGACGCTCCCGCACAAATTCCCGAACATAGCAGGTGAGACTGAGGTCCGCTGGCTCGTGGTGTGGGGCGGGGGTCTGATGGCTCATGGTGTGGGGTGCAGGACTGAGCGTGGTGTGGGGTGCAGGGTTGACAGCTCGTGGTGTGGGGCGGAGATGAGTACGTTGTGCCTGAGCCTTAGACCCCAGCGTATGCTCCATACATGGCCAGATGGAGGATGGAAGCATCTCTTTCGCGTCTGTCCCTGATCTTGAGCCGCTCCGTACACCCGCTCCTCTCCTGTAGCGTACATGCACCTCAGTGGTTGGGAATGTATTGGCTCTGCAGCTCCGTGCTTTGATTGGCTGCCAGGCTGCAATTGTCCTGACGCTGTTTGGTTTATCAGGGCAGTAAAGGTCGCATTCAGGAGCACACTCCGTCATTACAGACTCGTGCACCTGTGATATCTACTGGGGTTCATCTGTATCACTGGGTCTGTTGTACCTGCGCTATACACCGTAGTGGCTGTAACTCCATGCTTTGCCACACTCGTATTAAACAAAAGAAAAACAAGAAGCCATGTGACTGAAAGATTTATTTATTTTTACTCTTTGCCACGACAGCACCCACTTGGAGAGAGGGATCCGCCCATAGGAACAGTAAACCTACAGAGATAAAAGAGGGCGGTCCGCCTCTCCTCCTCAGTTGGTTTCCTGTTCCGGTGGAAGACAGCAGGATTCCTCTACAGACATACCTGGGCCAAGGAACCGCCTGTGCAGTCTCTGTGGGAACGGCAGGGGTTCCGGTCCAGAAGCAGCGACGGGGGAGTGCTGTAATCCGGCTCCCTCCTCGACTGAACAGCCGCAGCAGCGATGGCAGAAACAACGGGTCCGGGTGAGGCCGCCCGGGGTTCTCCTGCATATACACGCCACCGGGGTCCGGAGATGGCCGTCCCGGTCCGTGTGGGAGCGCGGAACCGGAGGGAACAGATGCAGCCTCCGTTTTCCCATGGCTTCAGTCCCCAGAGGGAGGACGCACATGCAGCGCCGATACCGGAAGTGGTAAGGGGGAACTTCCGGGTCACCGGAGAATCCCCAGCGGCAAGGTGCACGCGCGGTCTCAGGAGCATCGCGAGACCGCGCATAAGCATGCGAAGCGCTCCCCACTCCCTCCCCACAGAAGCTGCAAAAGGGAAAAAAAAAAAAAAGGGACAATATTCAGCGGCGCGGCTCGGTGGCTGTATACCAGGCCGAGCATGCGCAAATTAGCTGCGCCTACCCTGAGGAGGTGCTCCCGGGGGGGGAGGGAGTACCGGCAAAATAATGGTGGAGCAGAAAAAAAAAAAAAACCTTGCTGCGAAGGGTTTAGCAGGCAAGCATGTTTTGCAGATGACACGGTGGCATCCAAGGACCACTCTGGCAGAGGTTCCTCGGACAGAAGCCACGCCAACAAGCCCCCATCTCAGCCTCCTGAGCCGGTACCTACAGCTTCTCTGGGTGAGTGGACGACTCTCTGCCTATCAAGCTGACAAATACCTCTCCCTTCCTCTCTCCCTCTTCTCCTCTTCGCTACATCTCCTCCCTCAGGAAGAAGAAAAAAAAAAAAAAAAAGGCTATGTAAAAAATGCATTAATGAGACTGCGAAACGGGCTTCAGCGTCAGCCACAGAAGTTACGGGCCTTAACCCAGTCTAGTAGTACACCTACACATACTAAGACTAAGAAACCGACTGTGGCCAGCTCAGACTCTGACGAGGCTGTGATCTCTGATAGCTCTAACATATCCACATCGTCATCCTCCTCAGGTATGGAGGGGTGTTTGCGTTTCCCCTTAGAGAACATGGACAACTTAGTTAAGTCCGTGAGAAACACCATGGGATGCACAGACACAAGGGAGCTGCAAACAAATAATGTTTGCAGGACTAACTGATAGGAAGAGGAGAGCCTTCCCTGTTATACCAGTCATAAAAGCCTGGCTAAGAAAGAATGGGAGAAACAGGACCAGGAGAGGTTACCTCCCCTCGGCTTCAAGGAGAAGGTACCCCTTCAGTGACAAGGAGTTGGTAATGGGGTCTAAGGTCCCGAAAGTGGACGCTGTTGTCGCCTCTACCTCAAAACAATCAGGGCGTGCTAAAAGATCCACTCGACCGTAAGGCCAATGCCGCACTGAAAAGAGCATGGGAGGCAGCTACCGGCACGTTTAAGCCGTCAATAGCCAGCACTTGCATGGGCCGTTCTATGCTGATCTGGATTGATCAACTAGACCAGCAAATAGACCAAAAAGGCCTCCAGAAACAGATTACGAGCCGTTGTTCCCATGATCCGTGGCGCGGCTGCGTTTATAGCGGACGCTTCTGCTGACTCATTACGTTTGGCATCCAGGACAGCAGGCTTACTTAATAACGCCAGGCATAGTCTATGGCTTAAAAGCCGGAGAGGCGATACCCAATCCAAGGCAAAGCTCTGTGCCATTCCTTGTGAGGGAGGGCGTTTAGGAGATGGCCATTTGGCAGAGGAAGGCCAACGGAAAACCAGAATCGTTGGGCCATAAAGGAGGACAAGATCCTCCCGTAGAGACAGAAACTAAAGGGCTAGTCCCTACAGTAGGAGGAAGACTAAAAAAATTTTTTCCTCTGAGAATGGGGAAAAAATCACAGCCAGTTCTTGGGTCCTGGACATTGTTAGAAATGGGCTAAAGATAGAGTTCCATCATACCCCACATAACTCGGTTATTATAGCATCTCTCAACTCACCAATCCAACTGCAGGCCCTGGAAGTTGAGATTCTAAGCTTGTTGGACAAAGAAGTATTGGACCATGTGCCCAAAGGGCAGGAAGAGAGAGGGTTTTACTCCCCTCTTTTTCTGGTACCTAAGCCAGATGGCTCTTTCAGGACAATCATCAACCTGAAAAAGCTAAATACATTTGTCAAAAATCAACGATTTAAGATGGAGTATATTAAGTCTACAATTAAACTTCTCTTCCCCAATTGTATGACTGTGGACCTAGATCTAAAGGATGCTTATAATACTCTTCCCATCCATTACAGGTATCAGAAATACCTGAGTGGCGGTGTCCCTCGATGGCACCATACACCATCTCCAGTTCACAGCCATGCCATTCGGCCTCTCCATTGCACCACGGGTCTTTACAAAGGTGATGCTGGAAGTAAAGGCCTTCCTATGCCAGAAACACAGCTTGATAATACCCTATCTGGACGACTTCTTAATAATAGGGAACTCAACTCGACAATGTAATAGACAAGTTGCTGACGCAATCTTAATCCCTACAGGCTCTAGGTTGGATAATAAACTTCAAGTAGTCCAGAGTCGAGCCACAATCCGTCCAGTCCTTCCTAGGTCTCCAACTAGGCCGCCGGCCATTCTAGACCGAGCGTGATTGCGTTCGTCGGGTGGCGGCCGCTAAGCGGCCTGGGCCCGAATGGGAGACCACCCGCGCTCACAGGTCCGAGGTCATGCGTTACAAAAATGTCTGCTACCACAGGTAAAGATTGCAATGATCAAAACAAAGATAACATTAGCAATGGACAAACCAGGCCTGTCCTTGAGGGAAGCAATGTCCCTCTTGGGGTCTCTTACCTCCTGCATCCCAGCGGTTCAGTGGGCCCAGTTCCACACCAGGGAACTGCAACAACAGATTCTCCTAGAGGAGGCTTGTGTCCGAGGGAATTTGGCAAAGGAAATCACCTTATCCCAAACAGTCCTAACTTCCCTGGTATGGTGGTTAGATGACAATAATCTATCGAGAGGAGTGATGGGTGATAACACCTTCCGGTATAGTTACTACTGATGCCAGCCCTACAGGATGGGGGGCTCATATGGGGGGGGGATCTTCTCCCAAGGCCAATGGGATATAAGCGAGAGACAAGATTCCTCAAACTTAAAAGAGCTGAATGCGGTTAGTCATGCGTTATATCACTTCTTTCCACAGCTACAAGGAGAACACATGAGAATCCTTTCAGACAACACCACAGTGGTAGCATATCTGAACAGGCAAGGCGGAACTCGATCGAACAGCTTAATGTCTTCCGCAAGAAAAAAATTTTTCTTAGCCGAAAAACAATTTTTGTCTCTCTCGGCTGTCCACATAAGAGGAAGAGACAATTCAGAAGCAGACTTCCTAAGTCGCCACACGTTATGGCAAGGAGAATGGTGCCTGAGCCGGCAAATATTCAAACACGTCGTGTCACTGTGGGGACTTTCCCAGATAGATCTCTTTGCCACCAAACAAAACAGACAGGGGCGAAGGTTCGCCTCCCTGAACGTGGCAGACTGTCTGGAAATTCTGGATGCCCTCCAAGCCCCGTGGCAGTTCAGATTGGCATATGCCTTTCACCCAATCATACTACTGCCGCAGGTTATCAGGAAGATCAAGGCAGAAAAGGCGAGAATAATCTTAATAGCGCCATTTTGGCCCAGGAGGCCAGGGGTTTTTGTGCCTACAAGCAATGTCAGTGACAAACCCTTGGGTGCTCCCTCAGCCCACAAGCTCCTCTCTCAGGGGCCATTCTTCCATCCTCAAGTGAACAATCTCCGCTTGACGGCTGGATCTTGGAAGGGAGATGTTGAGAGCAAGAGTGTTCACGGGGGGACTAGTCAATACCCTCCTACAGAGTCGAAAATTGGCTACTACAAAGAGTTATAACAGGGTATGGAGGAAGTTCCTAGAGTTCCACACAGCTTCCGACTCTAGAGAAATCCCGATAACACCCATTCTAGAATTTCTACAAAAAGGAGAAAGATCTAGGGCTATCCGTCAACACACTAAAAGTTCAAGTGTCTGCTCTAGGGGCCCTCTATAATTATAGCATGGCAGGCAATAGATGGATAGCCAGACTCATCTCTGGCTGTGAACAGAGCGAACCAGTACACATACCCAGAGTGCCTCCCTGGGATTTGAATCTGGTACTAGATGCCCTAACGCGCTACCCCTTTGATCCATTAGACTCAATATCCCTTAAACACTTATCTCTTAAGACGGTACTGCTAGTGGCACTAACTTCAGCCGGAAGGGTCATCGACATACAGACACTTTCAATAGAACCTCCGTTCCTGTTAAACATTCCAGGATCAGTTGATATTAAAACCAGACCCCTCGTTTCTGCCAAAAGTAGCGGGGAAATTTTATAGGTCGCAAGAGATCCACCTCCCTTCATTTTACAGTAACCATTCTACTCCAGAAGAAAAATTCCATACACTAGACGTTAGAAGAGCAGTGTTACAATACATCGAGAAGTCTAACAGCTGGAGGAAGAGTAGGGTTCTGTTTATTTCTTTCCAGAGCCAAAGAAGGGATACTCTGTCTCTGTGGATTAGGGACGTGATCTGTCTGGCAAACTCCGCGAGAAATAAAGATCCTCCGGAGGGTATCAGGGCACATTCCGCCAGAGCTATGGCATCCTCGTGGGCGCAGAGGGGAGACATCGCAATCGAGTCTATATGTAAGGCCGCAACTTGGTCGACGCCTTCTACTTTCTATAACCACTATAGGCTTGACTTATCATGCTCATCTGACTTAGCCTTTGGTAGAGCGGTCCTCAGCACGGTGGTCCCTCCCAGGTGAAGGTCTCTGAAAGTCTCTCCAAGTGGGTGCTGTCGTGGCGAAGAGTAAAAAGCCGGATTACTTACCGGTAATGCTCTTTTAATGAGTCCACGACAGCACCCGTTCACTAACCCTCCCTAGAAGTTAACAATGTATATACACCTTCTTAGATGTAAAATTGATAAATTTTAAATATTGATTAATATAATGGCCTAATAATTGGCGGTCCTCCGGGTACTCTGAAATACAACTGAGGAGGAGAGGCGGACCGCCCTCTTTTATCTCTGTAGGTTTCCTGTTCCTATGGGCGGATCCCTCTCTCCAAGTGGGTGCTGTCGTGGACTCATTAAAAGAGCATTACCGGTAAGTAATCCGGCTTTTTATTATTATAGAGATGGATCCCGCAGCCAGTAATGGCGTCCAGCAGCAGCAGTTACAGGTTAATATAGTAGCAGTCTAAGGCAGCAATAGTATTACTATATATAGGTACGGAAGTTACTATATATTGGTAGGTCTGTAGCATTACTGTAGATACGGTATGTACTATATTAGTATATTATATGGGTAGAATATTGAAGTACAGACCTCCCATGAAGTGCGCTTTCAGAGTATCATGATTGTCCCATGTATCCCATTTGCATTTAACCCCTTAGTGAGTAGGCCTGATTTTGCCTTTGAAAGAGAACTCCAGAGAATAGAAGTTAGAGGCAAACATTCGAATAGGGGTTACATAGCATATCTGTGTGGGTGTGCCTGCTCACACCCTCACCAATCACCAGAACGTGGGCTCTGAATCACCCTCACCAATCACCAGCACGTGGGCTCTGCATCACACCTTCACCAATCACCAGCACGTGGGCTCTGCATCACAACCAGCACATGGGCTCTGAGTCACACCCTCACCAATCACCAGCACGTGGGCTCTGAGTCACACCCTCACCAATCACCAGCACGTGGGCTCTGAGTCACACCCTCACCAATCACCAGCACGTGGGCTCTGAGTCACACCCTCGCCAATCACCAGCACGTGGGCTCTGAGTCACACCCTCGCCAATCACCAGCACGTGGGCTCTGAGTCACACCCTCGCCAATCACCAGCACGTGGGCTCTGAGTCACACCCTCGCCAATCACCAGCACGTGGGCTCTGAATCACACCCTCGCCAATCACCAGCACGTGGGCTCTGAATCACACCCTCGCCAATCACCAGCACGTGGGCTCTGAATCACACCCTCGCCAATCACCAGCACGTGGGCTCTGAATCACACCCTCGCCAATCACCAGCACGTGGGCTCTGAATCACACCCTCGCCATTCACCAGCACGTGGGCTCTGAATCACACCCTCGCCAATCACCAGCACGTGGGCTCTGCATCACACCCTCGCCAATCACCAGCACGTGGGCTCTGCATCACACCCTCGCCAATCACCAGCACGTGGGCTCTGCATCACACCCTCGCCAATCACCAGCACGTGGGCTCTGCATCACACCCTCGCCAATCACCAGCACGTGGGCTCTGAATCACACCCTCGCCAATCACCAGCACGTGGGCTCTGAATCATACCCTCACCAGCACGTGGGCTCTGAACGAGCCCAAGTACTAGCAGCCTGAATGGCTTGCACAGTGCGTGTGTGCGGCTAGTGCACCATTGATTCCTATGGGAGACGTGGCCATCTTGCTTTTGTCGCTTTCATAGGAATGAATGGATCGCTTGCCACACATTCACAGTGCTTGACGCTTGCGCTGCCAGTACTTGGTCCAGAGCCACCGTGCTGACGATCGTTGTCGGTGTGAACAGGCAGACACATATCAATCTGTTAGTTAACCCCTATCCTCCAAAGTACTCCTTTAATGACCAGGCCAAAATTGGAAAATCTGGTGTGTGTCACTTTAACAGACAGTAACGTCATAAAGAATTTTCATATTAAAGTAATTCAATGTTTTTGTCACATATTGTACTTTATTTAGGTGTTAGAATTACATTAATACGATTTGCGCATATTTAACCCCTTTCCTACATTAGACGTACTAGTCCGTCCATGTGACTTGGGACCTAACTCCCAAGGACGTAATAGTACGAAATAGCGATCAGAGGCGCCCCCCGTGGGAAGCGCCGCTTATTGCGGCCGGATGTCAGCTTATTATCACAGCTGACACCCGGCACTATATGTCAGGGGCGGTCACGGACCGCCCCCAGCACGTTAACCCCTGGCACACTGCGATCAAACACGATCATAGTGTACCGGGGGTTTAGGGAAGCATCGGCAGGGAGGGGCTCCCTCCGTGCTTCCCTGAGACCCCTGCAGCAGCGTGATGTGTAGCGCTGCTGCGGGGGCCTGCTTCCTGCAGGTCCCCGTATCCAATATGGCGGCGGGGACCTTCGTGGGGCCTGTAGGGAGCTGGCTTCCTCACTGCCTGCAGAGCGCAGCCATGAGGAAGCCTGCAGAGCGCAGCCATGAGGAAGCCTGCAGCAGTGCCTGTGGCAGATCGCGGATCTGTCACAGCGATCTGTGATGTGTCAGATCAGCGATCTGTCACATGACAGTTATGTCCCCCTGGGACAGTGTAATAAAGTTCAAAATAAAAAAAAAAGTGTCAAAATAATTTATACAAAAATCGCTAAATAAATACAGAAAAAAAATATTCCCTAATTAATTTTTTTACAATAAAAAAAAAAAAATACAATAAAAGTACACATATTTGGTATCGCCGAGTCCGTAATGACCCGCCCTATAAAACTGTCCCATTACTTAACCCCTTTACCGAACCCCTTAAAAATCAAAAACGAAGCAAAAAAATAATGCTTTATCATCATACCGCCGAACAAAAAATGCAATAACGCGCGATCAAAAAGACGGATATAAATAACCATGGTAACGCTGAAAACGTCATGTTGTCCCGGAAAAAACGAGCCACCACACAGTGTCATCTGCGAAAAAATAAAAAAGTTATAGCTCGCAGAATAAAGCGATGCAAAACTAATTATTTTTATATAAAACTGTTTTCATTGCATAAAAGCGCCAAAACATAAAAAAGATATAAATGAGGTATCGCTGTAACCGTACTGACCAGAATAATAAAACCGCCTTATCAATTTTAGCACACGCGGAACGGTGTAAACGCACCCCCCAAAAGAAATTCATGAAACGATGGTTTTTGTTCATTCTGCGTCCCAAAAATCAGAATAAAAAGTGATTAAAAAAATGTCACATGCCCGAAAATAGTACCAATAAAATGTCAACTTGTCCCGGCAAAAATGAGACCTCACATGACTCGGTGAGTCAAAATATGGTCAAATTATAGCTCAAAATGTGTTGATGCAAAAAATATTTTTTACAATAAAAAGCGTCTCTTAGCGTATGACAGCTGCCAAACATAAAAACCCGCCATAAATAGTAAATCAAACCCCCCATTATCACCCCCTTACTTAGGGATAAATAATAAAATTAAATTTTTTTTTTATTTATTTCCATTTTCCCATTAGGGTTAGGGCTGAGATTAGGGTTAGGGGTGTGTTGGGGTTAGGGTTGTAGTTAGAATTGGGGGTTTCCTCTGTTTGGGCACATCAGGTGCTCTTCAAACGCGACATGGCGTCCGATCTCAATTCCAGCCAAAAAAGTAAAATGGCGCTGCTTCCCTTCTGAGCTCTGCCATGCGCCCAAACAGTGGTTCCCCCCAACATATCAGGTATCGGCGTACTCAGGATAAATTGCACAATAGCTTTTCAAGTGTAATTTCTCCTGTTACCCTTGGTAAAATAAAAAAATTGAACCTAAAGTGATTTTTTGTGTGAAAAAAAGTTAAATTTTCCTTTTTTTAAACATTAAAAAAATCCTGTGAAGCAACTGAAGGGTTAATAAGCTTCTTGAATGTGGTTTTGAGCACCCTTGAGGGGTGCAGTTTTTAGAATGGTGTCACTTTTGGGTATTTTCTGTCATATAGACCCCTCAAAGTGGCTTCAAATGTGAGGTGATCCATAACAAAAATGGTTTTTGTAAATTTTGTGGCAAAATGGAGAAATCGCTGTTCAACTTGTGCTGATGTAAAGTAGACATGTGGGAAAGGTTAGTTATTAACATATTTTTTTTTAAAGGACTAAAAATTCAAAAATTGGAAATTGCTAAATATTTCAATTTTTCCAAAACTTTCCATTTTTACAAAAAAAAACCACACAAGTTAGATCTAAGAAATATAAACACTAAAGTGAAGTACAATCTCATAATCGACAAGATCCGTTGAATCGTTACAGAGTTATAACCTGATGAAGGGACAGTGTTCCTAATTATAAAAATTGGACTGATTATTACTGTGCAAACCACCCTGGGGGGTAAAGGGGTTAACAAGGGCAAAATTGTATAAAATTTATCTCATTTAATTTTGTTACAAATTTGAATTGCAGTAAGTCACATATGTGCATACATACATACAGTACACATCATTTATCATAGATATGTTTCCATGGGTTGACTTTAATTAGGATGCATATTTGCCAAAATGTTTTTTGTTTTTTTTTTTTAAAGAATTTCCCCAACTTCCCCTATTAACAAACATATTTATATTTTTGAAATTTTTTTTCCCTCCAAGGCCTTAATCAGACTAGTGCTTTACCCACCAATTATGGCCATGCTCAGTGCAGGCAAAATCACCAGCCAAAATCCTGCGCTAAATAGATCACAGGTGCTCAAAGCGGCGGTTGTGCTGGTACCACGATTATCTTGTGCTGCAATTCTGGCCTAATCACCGCAAACACCACGGCTGTAGGCCGGCAATGTTTTGGTATGGAACAGGGAGGGCTGCTGCTCCTGGAGGATGACGCCACCACACTTGCTGCTCACGAGCATCTGCGGGGCCTTTACATGTTGGAAAATCGGTGCAACTAGCGTCAATTATTCAGCATATTGAAATCAAATCTTCGCACATGCTGCTGATTCGTCTGACCATTGACACATTTAATCATCGCTCTGAGCAGCGATCATCGGAGCGATTATTGCATGTCTAAAGTCCCCATTATACATGCTGAACACAAACTACTTTACATTGTATGAAAGTGTTATCTTCTATATTGTCCCATGAAAACATATAACATTTATAAAGATGTGAGGGGTGTACTCAGTTTTGTGAAATACTGTATATAGTTTGTATAGATTAGGAGGGAGATGAACACCGCAGCAAGTAACTGTCAGGCCGCCGTAACTTGGTGATGTGATACCCATTTCATTACTTAACCTTTTCTCTCCCTTCTGCAATACCATCTTGCAGGATATTCTACCAAGCGGCTATGATTATCACGTAGAGTCCTTCAAGGAAGGTGAGAATGAAGGCTGGTTCCATGCAAAGGTTAGAGCAAACATTTTTGCAAAAGAAGAAGCTGAAGAATGGCTTCAGAGATTTCATCAGTCATCACATACTGATTTACGAGTTTCACAGACTTTCAAGGACAACACAGTTAAAGTTGTTTTTAGGGTTAGTTTCATTCCTTAAACTGAACATGTAATAATTCTTAAGAATTACTGAAATAATGCAAATGTCTTTGTCCTTTACAGAAGGTATTCCGTTGCCACAACAATACAAGCGCAGACTTCCAAAGATCCTCAACAAAACAATGTCATAAAAAGCACACAAATTGTGGAGCAACGTTGTCAATCACAGTGAGAAATATGGCTATGAAACGGTAAGTAAAAGACATTTTCTCCTGAAAACCTAAACCTATTCTCTGTACATTTCAGTAACATTTGTCTTGCATTCCAGGAGTAAGGATAAGCTGCTCTCCACACATCCATGTGTCATCTGCATCAATCATGAACATAACCATGCTATCTATGCAGCTGATCCTCTACGCTTCAGGCGACCAAGTCCAGAAGTTGAAGAGGTGTTTCGAAGCCTTTTTGCTAAGGGACATTCACCATCTACAGCTCTACAAAGTTATAAATTTGATTTGCAAGAGCAGTTTGGAGACCAAGCTTTTCTTGTACTTTCAGATAGGTCCAAATGCCCTGATATATCTTGGTGTTACCAACGATATTACAGTACTTTTCAAAGACAGTATGGACCACCAGATGGACTTGAAAGGATCTCCAGGCTGAAGATGTTTATTGACACCTATAATAACTCGTGGGTCTGTCTGTGCCAAGGTGGAATTGGAGGAAGACAAGGACCTGATAATAGCCATATGTTCACCATTAATGCAACGTGTACATAAGTACTTGCCAGCATCAGGTGAAATTGCATTTATGGATTTATCAGGATCAATGGACAGACATAACAGTCGAATATTTATTCTACTTGCTCCTAGTGTCGCAGGGGCATTGCTGCTGGCAATCCTGGTCATGTTTTCTGAAGCACAAGTTATTATTACCCGTGCGCTAAAGCTACTGCAGTCTATTTTACCTGAGGATGCATTTTATGGTCGCGGTATTGAGCACGGTCCGGGGATAATCATCGCAGATGATAGCCACAGTGAAAGAAATAGCTTGAAGGACAGATTTTCAGACTCACGGTTACTGCTATGCAAATTCCATGTACTCCAGGCGTTTTGGAGATACATATGGGATTCTACCAATCATGTTCAGAAAGTAGACAGGCAAGAAATATATACCTTGTTCAAGAAACTGGTTAATGAACAGTCAACAACAGTTTGACATTATTTTCACAGAGGTTATATCTAGTCCTATATTGCAAAAATATCAGAATGTACTGAAATATTTAAAGAAAATGAGAGAGAGCAGAGGAGTGGACAATGTGTTACAGAGCGACACTGCTAACAAGGGGTCACGACTAGTGTTGAGCGATACCACCCGATACTGAAAAATATCGTATCGGAATGGATCGGCCGATCTAAAAAAAGTATCGGGTATCGCCGATTCCGATCCCGGAAGTCCCATTCAAGTCAATGGGACAGAAATATCGGAATTGAAAAAACCCCTCTCTTGCCTTGTACAGCCTGTTCGGGAGGGGGGAAGAGTGTGGGTGGCGCGTGGGCGGACAGTGTGCGTGTCTGTGTGTGCGGGCAGGGTCTGTACGGGCCTCTCGGGGGGGCCTGTGCCGGCTGCCGGTGGTCTGTATGGGCCTCTCGGGGGGCCTGTGCCGACTGCCGGTGGTCTGTATGGGCCTCTCGGGGGGCCTGTGCCGGCTGCCGGTGGTCTGTTTGGGCCTCTCGGGGGGCCTGTGCCGGCCTGCCGGGGGCCCGTGCCGGCTGTCGGTGGTCTGTACGGGCCTGCCGGGGGTCTTGTGTGTGTGCAGGCATCGTCCTACAAGTCCCATCGGGCGATGCCTGCTACACTGACAGTGATTGACACATTAGCCAATGATGGGACAGTAGTAGTCCCATCATCCGGCTAATGTGTTGAATGTAAAAAAAAACATACTACATACATACATACTACATATATACTACATTCATACAACATACATACCGTATATACTCGTGCATAAGCCGAGATTTTCAGCCCATTTTTTTGGGCTGAAAATCCCCCTCTCAGCTTATACACGAGTCATATACCGGGGGGGGGATCGGCGGGGGAGGGGGAGCGGGGGTGTCAGAGATCATACCCTTCTCTGCAGCTCCCCTGCTTGTTCCATGTTGTCAGCACTGCTCTCTTCCTGCTTCAGCTGTCAAATGGTACCCGCTCATTAAATATGCGCATATTTAATGAGCGGGTACCACGTGACCGCTGAACAAGGAAGAGAGCAGCGCCGACAACATGGAACAAGCAGGGGAGCTGCAGAGACAAGCGCCAGGACCGGGTGAGTATGAACGGGGGGTGGGGAGGCATAGTCACCTGTCCCTGCGCTCTGCTGTCTTGCATCCTTTGCGGTGACATTCAGGTCAGAGAGCGCTATCTTGCTCTCTGCCTGCACAGTCACTGCAGAGCCCGCAACGCTGATGAGCAGGGGGCAGCGACTGAGGTGAGTATACAGTTTTTTGTTTTTTTTGTAAGGGAGGCAGCGGCAGCAGCAACATGATGGGGCCACACACTGTGCAGATAACTGGGGCCACTCACTGTGCAGCATAACTGGGGCCACATACTGTGCATCATAACTGGGGCCACACACTGCAGATAACTGAGGCCACATATTGTGCATCATAACTGACGCCACTCACTGTGCACCCTCGGCTTATACACGAGCCAATAAGTTTTCCTGTTTTTTTGTGGCTAAATTAAGGGGGTAGGCTTATACTCGGGTCGGCTTATACTCGAGTATATACGGTATATACTACATATATACATGCTACATACTTACTACATATATACAACATACATATATACTACATACATGCTTCATATATACTACATACATGCTTCATATATACTACATCTATACTACATACATGCTTCATATATACTACATTCATACTACATACATACATAGTACATACATTCTACATATATACTACATTCATACAACATACATATATCCTACATACAACATACATGCTACATTCATACAACATACATATATACTACATACATAATGCTACAGACATACAACATACAAAACATTCATACAATACATACAAATAGACATACAGTACATATAACATAGAGTACATACTCACCATCACTTGTCACTTTGATCCCCGAAGCCAGTGTCATCTAAGGAAAAATATGTAAATAACAAACCACCAAATACTCCCTGATCCGCAGAAATCCACGAGTGAGTGTCCCACGCCGATCTCATGTGGAGAGCAGCAGCATCAGCTGATGCGACCGCTCTCTACGGGGCTCAGGAATCCAGTGTCGGGAGGTAGGTATCCTTCCGCACTGTATTCCTCCGCCACTGTAAAAAAAAATAGTCCCTGGTCTCACTTTATGGCAAATGCTGCGTGGGAACTTTTTCACACAGCAATGCCAAAAGTGAGACTAAGGACTATTTTTTTACAGTGGCGGAGGAATACAGTGCGGAAGGATACGTACCTCCCGACACTGGATTCCTTGAGCCCCTAGAGAGCGGTCGCATCAGCTGATGCTGCTGCTCTCCATGGGAGATCGGCGTGGGACCCTCGTGGATTTCTGCTGATCAGGGTAAGTATATGGCTTGTTTGTTGTTTTCATATTTTTCCTTAGATGACACTGGCTTCGGGGAACAATGTGACAAGTATTGGTGAGTATGTACTCTGTTATATGTATTGTATGAATGTATTGTATGTAGTATGTATGTATGTTGCATGTCTGTAGTATATATGTAGTATGTATGAATGTAGTATATATGTATGTAGCATGTATGTAGTATATGTACGTTGTATGAATGTAGCATGTATGTAGTATATATGTAGCATGTATGTAGTATATATGTATGTTGTATGAATGTAGTATATATGAAGCATGTATGTAGTATGTTTTTTTTTTTTTTTTTTACATTCAACACATTAGCCGGATGATGGGACTACTACTGTCCCATCATTGGCTAATGTGTCAATCACTGTCAGTGTAGCAGGCATCGCCCAATGGGACTTGTAGTCCCATCGGACGATGCCTGCACACACACACACAAGACCCCCGGCAGGCCCGTACAGACCCCCGGCAGCCGGCACAGGCACCCGGCAGGCCCGTACAGACCACCGGCAGCCGGCACAGGCCCCCGAGAGGCCCGTACAGACCACCGGCAGTCGGCACAGACCGCGCATCATCATGACGTCATTTCACCATCCAATCACAGCCATGCCAATAGTTAACATGCCTAACAGGATGTGCCCACACTTCTGAGGATTCCCATTGGCTGAATCAAATCGAGCAGGCTGATAGCTTTATGGGAACTTCCGATTCCGGTATCCGATACGAAAAAAGTATCGGAAGTCAGTATCGGAATTCCGATATAGCTAATATCGGCCAATACCCGATACTTGCGGTATCGGAAAGCTCAACACTAGTCACGACACTAACAACTACAGTGAAGCCAACACAAGGGTGCTAAAAGAGAAAGTGCTAATGCGTGTAAAAGCTTTCAATATTGTACAGTTATCTGATTTTCTGACAACACGATTCATGACATATTTTGAACAGCGGATCATCACTGTTCTCAGTAACAGAACTGTAAATTTCAGTCGCTCACGTTATTTCATTCCAGAACTCAAAATTGACAATTTGTTGGTAACACACATTTCTGAGGACACATATAGTGTGAAAAATTTAACATCTGGCCATGAATATGCTGTAAACATGTTGACAGGCACATGTTTCTGGCCAATAGGCTCCAATGGGGCTCCCTGCAAACATCAATTTGCTGCAGCAACAAAATTCAACATTTCTACTTCCCAGTTTCTCCCACTTACAGATGCACGTGCTAAGCTTACACTGCATAAGATCTTGGCGGACTCCATATATGTTCCAGAAGGCTGGTATGATAACTTGCACGGAAGCAGAGGAGCTCCAGAAGGCTGGCATGATAAACTGCAAGGAGATACTACAGATGCGCTATGACAAGACGAATTCACTGTCATGGTAGATGAATTAGGCCTGAATGAAGAAGCTTCTTGTGCAGAGAAAACTGTGGCAAGAACTGGGACAGATGAGAATAATGATCGCAAAAAGAACTTGAAGGACATGTGCCGGATTTTGGAAGAAAAATTAGCTGAAAGAGAAGATATTTTTGGGCCCGGTGTGGATGCATTATATAAGGATTTTTTGTCAGTAGAGAAGCGAGATGCCGCTCTCCTTTCTGCCCTCCACACTTTTGGAAAATCAAATGGTCCTCCTGCTCTTCGTACTTCAAGGAGAATTCCTGTGCAACCCACAGCAGTGGCGAGGAGGACTACATACTTAGGCCTCTTTCACACTTCCGTTTTTGACAATCAGTCAAGATCCGCCAATTTTGAAAAAAAACGGATCCGCCATTTTTCTTTGTGGATCCGTTTTTTTCCCCATTGACTTTCATTATTGGCGGATTCTGACTGATTACCGTCCGTTTCATCCGTTTTTTTGAGGATCCGCCACAATGTTGGTGTCCGTCAACATCCTCAAAGATTTCCAAACGGAGCTTGCAACGTTTTTTTCTTTCGCCGGCGGATCCTCCAGACACTGAATTAACCCCAAAATCTGTCTGGCTGCCGGACAAAAAAAATTCTCTCTCTCTCTCCCCTCTTCCCGGCCAGCGGTTCCTTTAAATTTCCTCATTTTCAGGATCCGTCTAAAAACGGATCCTGTGCCATCGTTCACATCAGTTGAGAACGGATCCGCTTGTCTACCTTTTTGGCGGATTGTAACTGATGCAAATAACTGAAGTGTGAAAGAGGCCTTAGGTGGTCGTCACGTACAGCAAATCGGTCGTCCTGCAAAAAGGATATTAGTTGCAGAACATGGGTACTGTATCTCAAAAAAATCTGTGCCGGATTGGGTAATGCATGTTTGTAAATTGCAGCATGCAGCCCCACAAGTCTCCCTCACTGCGTGGAGAATGTTAAAATGATAGGGAAAAAGCATTAGAAGACTAAAGCCCCCGTTACACACTGCAATATCGCTAGCAATATCGCTGTAAAGTCACCGATTTTATGACGTTGCAGCGATATTCCTAGCGATATCGCTGCATGTGATACCTCCGACCGGCTCCTCCCGCTGATTATCGCTGATCGCGCGAGAAGCTGCTGGATCATTTCTCGTCGGCCACTTCCTGTGGCGCTTCCTGCTGTGACGACGAGCGACGCGAGGAGCTGGGCGGGAGGACGCAGCATCGCCGCGTCTGACAGGTAAGTAGCGATCCCCGTCCCCAGCGATGTCGCTGGTGAGATCTGCTTGTGTGGCAGCTCACTAGCGACCACCTAGCGATGCACCAGCGATCCTGACCGCGTCATATCGCTGGTCGGGATCGCTGGTCCATCGCTAGGTGTAACGGTACCGTTAGGCTAACAAGTTTTCTTAAAGACTAACTGTCCTTTTTTGTTTAATTCAGATGTAGCAAGTATAATGCTCCTGGACACGGGCTAGGACAGTGTTAAATACCTTATCTGGCTTCCTGTCCCAGTAATCACCCTCCAAAGTAGGGTTCCTCTCAGGACTGCAGCTGACACATCTCCAGCTATACTGTGTTACATTAGTCTTCAGTGTGTAGAGAAATACAGACTCCCACTCCCCCTTCAATGACTTCTCCTACTGTCCTCGGAGGGTGAGGGCCATGTGACCACTCAGAGTCTCCAATCAGAGACACAGAACTTGGCAAAACTAGGAGAGCTCATCATTTGCAGTCTGAGAGGAACCCTACTGCTGTTGGAGGAAGCCAGAGAAGGGATTTACCAGTGTCCTAGCCAGTGTTCAGGAGCATTACGCCGAAGCTTAAATGTGAAGGAAAAATGTTTTAGGCTAGCTTCAGACTAGCGTTTCCGGGTGCAGCACCTCTGTGCAGCTCCGCCCCCTCCTGTCAATTCTTCTAGGGTCGCACATCGCTGCATGCGGTCTGCACACCCTATCTGTAGCATAGGGTGTGCAGACCACGCGCTAGGATGATTGTGAGTGCGCTGCGCCCTTTTGACGTTGCACCGAGCGAGCCAAAATGCAACATGTTGCATTCTGGCGTGCTTAGCGCACCGTCAAAAGGGAGCAGCGCACTCACAATCATCCAAGCGCACCCTATGCTAAAGATAGGGTGTGCAGATCGCATGCAGCGATGTGTGACCCTAGGAGGAGCTGACCAGAGGGGGCGCTGCCGGGGGCGGAGCTGCACGGAGGCCCTGCGCTGCGCCCGGAAACGCTAGTCTGAAGCTAGCCTTACTCTTTAAAATTCCACCCTTATTGCTTATTGGTCACACAGACACAGGATCTTTCTGATGGGTGCTAGTTGCCTAATGTATATAAAGCATGTCACAGTTGGCACATGTAATATGAAAATGTTTACAAATTTAACAATAAAAGACTTAAAATACATTTTTTATTAAAGTCACTTTGGGAAAATAGGTGTGGTGTTGGCTGAGGGACAGGAAAAGTGATTTCTGTATGGCCTGTCAGCATGGAAATGCGATGGCAAATACAGTAGCCAGCAAAATGAATGTGATTGCAGGAAATCTCGTCCCCATGCTGCGATAATTTTTCCTACAAAATCAATGCAGAAGTTGACATGCGCAGCACCACACGGGCAGCAGAGCTCTACAGAATGGCGGCTCCATAGCGTCACAGGCAGGAGCCACCGTGTGCAGACATTTATCTTGGCCAACATCCATGTCGCCAGATCACTGTTTCATGTGTGACACATCAGTCAGCAGTGTCACCGGGAGCCTCCACAAGTAATTAGGGGGCAGATGACTGCCGCAGCCTCCGCACACCTTGGAAACGCCAGTTAGAAAGGTTACGGCAGTGGGCGGTATGGGGGCGCACAGTGTGGGGGTGACACTATAATACTCCGACTCCTCACTTTCCCGTTAAAGCGGTTGTCCATGACTTTAAAGGCCCTAGCAAATAAGTGGGTAGCGCCCCCAGCGTTAGAAACTATCCAGGGAACATGATTCCAGTCATTTTTTACAGATGTATGGGCACAAAAAATCAAATTTGGATAATTGCAAAATTTCTAAATGTATTGGCAAATTTCTGGTTTGTTTCAGAAATTAACGCAAGGTATAGCAAACAAATTTTAACACTATCATTAAGTACAATATGTCACACAAAAACAATCTCAGAATCAGCGGGATCCATTGAAGCTCCAGAGCTCCTCAAAAGGGACAGTGGTTAGAAATGTAAAAATTGGCTGGGTCATTAAGCTCAAAATTGGCGTGGTCAATAAGGGGTTAACATTAATAACCCATGTTTAGCACTGGTTACACCCGCCATCTTGGCTGTTAGGTCTTCCCTGTTGTCGGCTGGAGCTGCTCAGTCACCGACACCCATAGCACAGCGGCGTCACTGGAGCTGTGTCCACGGTCGGGTACTGCACGTGTCGGCGGAGCTGTGCAGCGCAGGGACTGACAAGTTCCAGTCAACACCTGATAGCCGCAGGTGCCGGTGTCGCACCCCCCATTGATCACACACATGGATGACCTATTCTAAGGAGAGACTGTCAATATCACAGTCCTGGACAACCCCTTTAAAAAGTGAACAGCTCAAGGGATGAAAGCTCATGCCCACCATGGCAGCCCCACCAACGCTGCTGCTGCAGCTCAGCTCATCGTCGACCGTACCAATGACATCTGGACACAAGATGCTTGAGGACGAGGACCACGAGCCGCTCGTGTTTATATCGTGGCAGTTGTGTTCATGCAAGAATGATATGTTTAGATTTACTGCTTGCAAACAGCTACAAGAATACATTACTTACTCTACGCCAGCTGGACCCACTGTTATCACACACTTCTAAAAAGTGGGCAGGGCTTAGTGGGAAGGGCTGAGTTTGCTAGCGTTTTAATTACTATAACCCATAAACTTGATGTAACTTACCGTATATACTCCTGTATAAGCTGACCACCCTAATTTTGCCCAAAAAAACTGGGAAAACTTATTGTCTCGTGTATAAGCCTAGGGTGGAAAATGCAGCAGCTACTGGTAAATTACAAAAATAAAAATAGATACCAATAAAAGTAAAATTAATTGAGACATCATCATTAGGTTCAATGTTTTTGAATATCTATATCGAATCAGGAGCCCCATATAATGCTCCATACAAAATACACCCCATATAATGCTGCACAAAGGTTAATAATGGGCCCATAAGATGCTCTATAGAATAATATGCCCCATATAATGCTCCATAAAGGTTATGGTCCCACAAGATGCTCCATAGATTCTGCCCCCATAAGATGCTCCATAGATTCTGCCCCCATATGCTGCCCCATAGAATATGCCCCTATATGCTGCCCCATAGAATATGCCCCCATATGCTGCCCCATAGAATATGCCCCATATGCTGCCCCATAGAATATGCCCCATATATTATGCCTGCATATGCTGCTGCTGACAAAAAAAAAAAATGCCATACTCACCTCTCCTGCTCAGGACCCAGCACATGAGATATTCACCTGTCCCCCGGTCCATCGCCGCTCACCACCATCTGCGCGTCCTCTGTCATTGACTGTTCAGCCAGCAGAGGGCACGGCACGCACTGACCACGTCACCGCGCCCCCTGCTGGCTAAACATCATGGACACAGGAAGCAGCAGACGGCGGTGAGCAGCGTGGGAGCGAGGACAGGTGAATATCGCTATACTCACCCGTCCTGGAACGTCTCTGCAGCCTCGCTTCTCCACTGTCTCCGTTCCTGCCTTCAGCGGTTATGTGATACCGCTCATTACCACTCATGAATATGCGCATATTCATGAGTTTAATGAGCGGTACCACGTGACCGCTGAAGGCAGACAGTGGAAAAGCGAGGGGGCTGCAGAGAGTGCCACAAGGGGTGAGTATGATCTGTGACACCCCCGCTCCCCCTCCCCCGCCGAACCCCAGGTATATGACTCGTGTATAAGCCAAGAGGGGGACTTTAAGCACAAAAAAATGGGCTGAAAATCTCGGCTTATACACAAGTATATACGGTATCTAACACTGAGGACACGGCCCATTACCGAGAAACCAGTGACTCCGGATTGCAAAAACATAGAAAATATTACATTTTATTATACAAAAAATGACTACACATAGGTATAATGGGGAAAACCATGAAGCACAGAGCGGCGCTAGCGTCTCCGGCGCATGAGCAGATGCGAAGTGGAGTCTCCCAAGTTCTGAAAGTAGTAGTTGAGTTTGCCATTGAGCTTCTCCCGCAGCGGTAAAGGAAATGGAGGAAGACATTAATGGCGCACACATGGTCCAAGCCCTGCTGCCATGGCTCTAATACATCACTGTTTATGAGTGTGGCATTATGTCACCATGCATGACATCACCATTAGTCACCACGGTCATGTGATGTGAAAGCGCGCTATTAACAGTCAGGGAGTCCAGGCGCATGCGGAGGACAAGCTTTGGCTTTTCCGGTTCTCGTCCTTAAATGTCAATCATCCCAGTAGCACCAGGCAGCACAGACTTATAATGGGGCCTATCGTGGCATCCGGTAAGTGGTGGCAGAATGTGCAGCGACTAATGGGGGACAAGTCCTATAATTGGAGCATATACCAAGCCCCCCGAATACCACACGCATGTGTGACAGTGACTGCGGCTCTTACCTCTTGGTGTAGCCAACTTTTATTCTCTTCCAGCGCTTGCAGAAGGTGATCGATGGAGGAATACGGCATCCAAACCAAAAGGAGACAAGGCGGACAGAGGCCACTGTGAGAAGTATACAGGATGGAAAAGATTAAAAATCACGGTAGCTTGCCTTTAAAAACAGTGCCTCCTTAGTCTACAGGTTGTGTCAGATATTACAGATGAGCTCCAAAGAGAATGTTTTCCAAATTCTGTACGACCCCTTTTACAATTGTGCCTCATGTAGATAATGTATGTATGTGTTATAAGGGACAATGTAACACAAGCTTTTTTCTGCTGTGTGATACAAGTCAACAATCGTGAGTCTCCAAACTCCGTCTGATGCCGGATTCCAGACCGCTGACCTTCATCCTATAGCCCACGTGCCTTACCAGCTAGGGGTTTCCTGATCCAAATACGCTAGCCTCATATGTACAGTATTAGATGAGACTGTTCAGTTTGTACACAAGTGGATTTTGGGGCAGCAAAGTGGCTCAGTGGCTAGCATGCAGTGGCTCAGTGGTTACCATTGCTGAACTGAGGTCCTGGATTCAAATCGCAACAAGGCCAACACCTGCAAGCAGTTTGTATGTTCTCTGTTTTCTCTCACACTCCACAGACATCCCGATAGGGAATGTAGATAGTGTGCCCCCGATAGGATCAGCAATGACATCAGTAAAGCTTGAGAATTAATGGTGCTATATGGGGGGGGGGGGATGAGGAACCGACCACACCCTAATATTCCTGACCGCAGCGTGTAACTGGGACATACTCTGGCTAAGTGAGGGTTAAAGGGAACCTGTCACATGGTTTTGGCCCTGTAAGCTGTGGCCTACGGCTATCAGGGCTTATCTACAGTATTCTATGATGCTGTAGATAAGCCCCAGATCTAACCTGAAGAAGACAAGCAAGTTTTATTATACTCACCCGGGTGCGGTTCGGTCCAATGGGCGTCGCAGGTCCACCGCCTCCCATCTCCATGCGATAACGTCCTCTTCCTTGCTTCGTGTAGCAGCTCCTGCGCAAGCGTACTTCTTTGCCCTGTTGAGGGCACAGCAAAGTACTGCATTGCGCAGGCGCCAGGAAATGTCAGAGATGTCCCGCTCCTGCGCACTGCAGTACTTTACTCTGCCTTCAACAGGGCAGAGCAGTGCGCCTGTGCCGAGGTAGAAGTAAGGAGGAGGACGTCATCGCATGAAGATGGGAGGCACCGGACCACGACACCCACCGCGCACAACCCTGCCCCCCGGTGAGTATAATAAAACTTGCTTTTCTTCTGTTTCAGGTTAGAGCTTGGGCTTATCTACAGGCTTATAGAATGCTGTAGATAAGCCCTGAAAGGCAGTGGCCCCAGCTTACAGAGCCAAAACAACGTGACAGGTTCCCTTTAACAAGTTGGATCAGTGATGTTTCTGCCCATTGCCATTTCCTGTGGTGCTTTTAATACATTCTCAACCACTGAGGTGCATGTACATTACAGGCGAGGAGCGGGTGTACGGAGCGGCTCAAGATCAGGGAAAGACGCGAAAGAGATGCTTCCATCCTCCATCTGGCCATGTATGGAGCATACGCTGGGGTCTAAGGCTCAGGCACAACATACTCATCTCCGCCCCACACCACGAGCTGTCAGCCCTGCACCCCACACCACGCTCAGTCCTGCACCCCACACCATGAGCCATCAGACCTCCGCCCCACACCACGAGCCAGTGGACCTCAGTCTCACCTGCTATGTTCGGGAATATGTGCGAGAGCGTCGTACGACTGGCTGTTCTGTCCCAAGTCCAGGTGATACTTTAAGGTACGAGTCCTTGAATCAGCAGCTCTTTCCAACCCACACCTTCCAGGAGACGCAGCACCTGGGAATAAAGGCAAAGCTTGCTAGAGGCAGAATACGGATCATACGGCAGAGTGGCAAATGGTGGAGACACAGAAATGCGCGCTCATGAATGTCCGCCTTCTGCTCCTTAAGGTTCACGTTGCAGATTGTGGTGCAGATTTTTGCATGCAGATTTGGCTAAATCTGCAGGTCAAATGACCTGTGTTTTACCTGCGGATTTAGTGCGTATTAGCCTGCGGTTTGACACCTGTAATGGATCAGGTGTGAAACCGCTGTGGATTCCGCACAAAGAAGTGACATGCTACAAATTTTAAACCACAGCAAATCGACGCGGAAAAATACGTAACGTATGCAGTGCGTTTTTCATTTTCCAAAGACTTAAATGGTACTGTACAGTGCAGCAGAAACTGCTGCGGATCCGCAGGGCCAAATCCGCAACGTGTGCACACACCCTAAATGTGCAGCGAGAGGCAGAAATGCGTGCTCCGGAATGCGTGGACACGCAGCACCTGGGAATAATGGCAACTGCTTACTATAGATAGGTAGAATATGGATCATATGGCAGAGTGGCAAACAGTGGAGAGGCAGAAAAGTGCGGAGACGCTGCACCTGTGAAATGCGCGCCCAGCACCTGTCAAACGCGCCCAGCACATGTGAAATATGCGCCCAGCACCAGTCAAATGCGCAGACTCTGCACCTGTGAAAAGCACGCCCAGCACCTGTGAAATGCACAGATGCTGCACCTGTGAAAAGCGCGCCCAGCACCTGTGAAATGCGCAGACGCTGCACCTGTGAAAAGCGCGCCCAGCACCTGTGAAATGCGCAGACGCTGCACCCGTGAAATATGCGCCCAGCACCTGTAAAACGTGCAGACGCTGCATCAGTGAAAAGCGCCCCCAGCACCTGTGAAATGCGCAGACGCTGCACCGGTGAAAAGCACGCCCAGCACCTGTGAAATGCACAGATGCTGCACCAGTGAAAAGCGCGCCCAGCACCTGTGAAATGCGCAGACGCTGCACCTGTGAAAAGCGCGCCCAGCACCTGTGAAATGCGCAGACGCTGCACCCATGAAATATGCGCCCAGCACCTGTGAAATGCTCAGACGCTGCACCTGTGAAATATGCGCCCAGCACCTGTGAAATGCGCAGACGCTGCACTGGTGAAAAGCGCGCCCAGCACCTGTGAAATGTGCAGACACTGCACCGGTGAAAAGCGCGCCCAGCACCTGTAAAATGCGCAGAAGCTGCACCGGTGAAAAGCGCGTCCAGCACCTGTGAAATGCGCAGACGCTGCACCTGTGAAAAGTGCGCCCAGCACCTGTGAAATGCGCAGACGCTGCACCTGTGAAAAGCGCACCCAGCACCTGTGAAATGCGCAGATACTGCACCGGTGAAAAGCGCATCCAGCACCTGTGAAATGAGCAGACGCTGCACCTGTGAAAAGCGCGCCCAGCACCTGTGAAATGCGCAGATGCTGCACCTGTGAAATATGCGCCCAGCACTAGTCAAATGCGCAGACGCTGCACCTGTGAAAAGCACTCCCAGCACCTGTGAAATGAGCAGACGCTGCACCTGTGAAAAGTGCGCCCAGCACCTGTGAAATGCGCAAGCGCTGCACCTGTGAAAAGCGCGCCCAGCACCTGTGAAATGCGCAGACGCTGCACCTATGAAAAGCGCGCCCAGTACCTGTGAAATGTGCAGACGCTTCACCGGTGAAAAGCGCGCCCAGCACCTGTGAAATGCGCAGACGCTGCACCTGTGAAATGCGCAGACGTTGCACCTGTGAAGTGCACCCAGCACCTGTGAAATGCGCAGACGCTGCACCTGTGAAAAGCACGCCCAGCACCTGTGAAATGCGCAGACGCTGCACCTGTGAAAAGTGCGCCCAGCACCTGTGAAATGCGCAGACGCTGCACCTGTGAAAAGCGCGCCCAGCACCTGTAAAATGTGCAGATGCTGCACCGGTGAAAAGCGCGCCCAGCACATGTGAAATGCGTAGACGCTGCACCTGTGAAAAGCACAGACGCTGCACCTGTGAAATATGCGCACAGCACCTGTGAAATGCGCAGACGTTGCACCTGTGAAGTGCACCCAGCACCTGTGAAATGCGCAGACGCTGCACCTGTGAAAAGCACGCCCAGCACCTGTGAAATGCGCAGACGCTGCACCTGTGAAAAGTGCGCCCAGCACCTGTGAAATGAGCAGACGCTGCACCTGTGAAAAGCGCGCCCAGCACCTGTGAAATGCGCAGACGCTGCACCTATGAAAAGCGCGCCCAGTACCTGTGAAATGTGCAGACGCTTCACCGGTGAAAAGCGCACCAAGCACCTGTGAAATGCGCAGACGCTGCACCTGTGAAAAGCGCAGACGCTGCACCTGTGAAAAGTGCGCCCAGCACCTGTGAAATGCGCAGACGCTGCACCTGTAAAAAGCGCGCCCCGCACCTGTGAAATGCGTAGACGCTTCATCGGTGAAAAGCGCGCCCAGCACCTGTGAAATATGCGCCCAGCACCTGTGAAAAGCGCAGACGCTGCACCTGTGAAATGCGCAGACGCTGCACCTGTGAAAAGCGCGCCCAGCACCTGTGAAATGCGCAGACACTGCACCGGTGAAAAGCGCATCCAGCACCTGTGAAATGAGCAGACGCTGCACCTGTGAAAAGCGCGCCCAGCACCTGTGAAATGCGCAGATGCTGCACCTGTGAAATATGCGCCCAGCACTAGTCAAATGCGCAGACGCTGCACCTGTGAAAAGCACTCCCAGCACCTGTGAAATGAGCAGACGCTGCACCTGTGAAAAGTGCGCCCAGCACCTGTGAAATGCGCAAGCGCTGCACCTGTGAAAAGCGCGCCCAGCACCTGTGAAATGCGCAGACGCTGCACCTATGAAAAGCGCGCCCAGTACCTGTGAAATGTGCAGACGCTTCACCGGTGAAAAGCGCGCCCAGCACCTGTGAAATGCGCAGACGCTGCACCTGCGAAATATGCGCACAGCACCTGTGAAATGCGCAGACGTTGCACCTGTGAAATATGCGCACAGCACCTGTGAAATGCGCAGACGTTGCACCTGTGAAGTGCACCCAGCACCTGTGAAATGCGCAGACGCTGCACCTGTGAAAAGCACGCCCAGCACCTGTGAAATGCGCAGACGCTGCACCTGTGAAAAGTGCGCCCAGCACCTGTGAAATGCGCAGACGCTGCACCTGTGAAAAGCGCGCCCAGCACCTGTAAAATGTGCAGATGCTGCACCGGTGAAAAGCGCGCCCAGCACCTGTGAAATGCGCAGACGCTGCACCTGTGAAAAGCGCACCCAGCACCTGTGAAATGCGCAGACGCTGCACCTGTGAAAAGCGCGCCCAGCACCTGTGAAATGTGCAGATGCTGCACCGGTGAAAAGCGCATCCAGCACCTGTGAAATGAGCAGACGCTGCACCTGTGAAAAGCACGCCCAGCACCTGTGAAATGCGCAGATGCTGCACCTGTGAAATATGCGCCCAGCACTAGTGAAATACGCAGACGCTGCACCTGTGAAATATGCGCAGATGCTGCACCGGTGAAAAGCGCATCCAGCACCTGTGAAATGAGCAGACGCTGCACCTGTGAAATATGCGCCCAGCACCTGTGAAATGCGCAGATGCTGCACCTGTGAAATATGCGCCCAGCACTAGTGAAATGCGCAGACGCTGCACCTGTGAAAAGCACTCCCAGCACCTGTGAAATGAGCAGACGCTGCACCTGTGAAAAGCGCGCCCAGCACCTGTGAAATGCGCAAACGCTGCACCTGTGAAAAGCGCGCCCAGCACCTGTGAAATGCGCAGACGCTGCACCTATGAAAAGCGCGCCCAGTACCTGTGAAATGTGCAGACGCTTCACCGGTGAAAAGCGCGCCCAGCACATGTGAAATGCGCAGACGCTGCACCTGTGAAAAGCGCAGACGCTGCACCTGTGAAATATGCGCACAGCACCTGTGAAATGCGCAGACGTTGCACCTGTGAAGTGCACCCAGCACCTGTGAAATGCGCAGACGCTGCACCTGTGAAAAGCACGCCCAGCACCTGTGAAATGCGCAGACGCTGCACCTGTGAAAAGTGCGCCCAGCACCTGTGAAATGAGCAGACGCTGCACCTGTGAAAAGCGCGCCCAGCACCTGTGAAATGCGCAGACGCTGCACCTATGAAAAGCGCGCCCAGTACCTGTGAAATGTGCAGACGCTTCACCGGTGAAAAGCGCACCAAGCACCTGTGAAATGCGCAGACGCTGCACCTGTGAAAAGCGCAGACGCTGCACCTGTGAAATGCGCAGACGCTGCACCTGTAAAAAGCGCGCCCCGCACCTGTGAAATGCGTAGACGCTTCATCGGTGAAAAGCGCGCCCAGCACCTGTGAAATGCGCAGACGCTGCACCTGTAAAAAGCGCGCCCCGCACCTGTGAAATGCGTAGACGCTTCACCGGTGAAAAGCGCGCCCAGCACCTGTGAAATGCGCAGACGCTGCACCTGTAAAAAGCGCGCCCCGCACCTGTGAAATGCGTAGACGCTTCATCGGTGAAAAGCGCGCCCAGCACCTGTGAAATATGCGCCCAGCACCTGTGAAATGCGCAGGCGCTGCACCGGTGAAAAGCGCGCCCAGCACCTGGGTGAAATGCACAGACGTTGCACCTGTGAAATATGCGCCCAGCACCTGTGAAATGCGCAGGCGCTGCACTGGTGAAAAGCGCGCCCAGAACCTGTGAAATGCACAGACGCTGCACCTGTGAAATATGCGCCCAGCACCTGTGAAATGCGCAGGCGCTGCACCTGTGAAAAACGCGCCCAGAACCAGTGAAATTCGCCTCGTCCGGTAAAAATGTGTGCCCATGAATGCGCGCCGCCGCCTTCCACCTTCTGCGGGCTCTTGATTGCGCGATTTACACCTTCCCAGCCTGCCCCTGGATCTGGATGTGAGCGCGCTCATAAATGCACCGCCCTCACTGCCGTGGTGAACCAATCAGCGCTCCAGCCATGATGAACCAATCAGCACTGCAGCTCACAAACACTGCCACCTCCCCCTGACACGCCCACTACAGAACTAAACTGCGAAACAATAACTCGCGAGCGGGAGGCCTAAACCGTCTGCACAGGGAGCTGCACAGCGCCCCCTGCTTGTGTACACAATCGCACTGGAGAATCAGCAGGGCCAAGGGGCTGCACAGAACAGCACAGCGCCGCCCCCTGGTCCTGCTGGTCTCATCAGTGCAGCGTGATAGTGTGTGCAAGGCAGACTATGCTGCCGGGTGTGCGTGCTGAAGAGGGAGAGGAGGTGATCAAGCGGCCCACCAGTGGGACCGGCCGTTGTGGCATTTGCCAGAAATGCCTGATGGCCAGTCCGGCTCTGGTTGGAGGACACTCGTTTAGCAATGGTATGAAGGCACGGGCATGTTTTCTACACAAAATAGTCTATTCGGATTTATTTTACTCCGCATAAACCGCCATGTTACACATCACACACATAGTCCTTAGCACTTCCTAGTATACGGCTTAACTCGCAGTCACTAAACACGCCGGACCACTTTGCCCAGTTCCCGTGGGCGACTGCACGCCGAACAGTTCATTTATTTCCACGGAACACAATAGGCACCAACAGATGACATTAAGTCGCAGTCTCTAAGGCTATGTGCACACGCTGCGGTTCCGCTACGGTTTTGACCGCAGCAGAACTGCAGCAGTTCTGCAGAAAGTGTACAGTAGCATGTTATTCTATGGGATTTACATTCCGCTGTGCACATGCTGCGGATTTTTAACTGCGGAAAAGCTGCGGTTTTGAATCCGCAGAAACAATTGACGTGTCAGTTCTTTCTGCGGATTCTGCTGCGGTTTGCCACCTATTCCATTGTCCAGGTGGCAAACCGCAGGGATAAAAATCCGCAGACCAATCCACAGCGTGTGCACATAGCCTAAGGCTATGTGCACACGTTGCTGATTCCGCTGCGTTTTTTTCCGCTCGGAAACGCAGGTAAAACCGCAGGTAAAGTGACCTGCGGTTTTCCTGCGTTTTGGTCTGCGGTTTTGCCCTGCAGTTTCACACCTCTACTATGGTAGAGGTATGAAACCGCTGCGAAAAACCGCACAAACAATTGACATGCTGCGGTTTGTAAACCGCAGCAAAACCGCACGGAAAAAAACGCACCGTCAGCACAGCGTTTTTGAAACCCCATAGGGTTTCATTGTACTGTACTTGGTCAGCGGAACTGCTGCATTTCCGCAGCGGCAAAACCGCTGCGGAAACGCAGCAGAAACCGCACCGTGTGCACACAGCCTAAACACGCTGGACCATACGCCATCCAGTTACCGTGGGTGACCGCACAGTTAATTAACTGACCCTTAGGCTATGTGCCCACGTAGCGTTTTAAAACGCTCACTAAAAACCGGACTCCTTCCCAGAAATCGCGATTTCACCGCGATTTTGCAGCGATTTTCGCGTGCGATATTCAAGCACTTTCCAAGCGATTTGAAGCATCGCTAGGAAAGTGATTGACAGGTTGGTCACACTCGTCATAGTGTTTGACAAGTGTGACCAGGTTTTTACTATTGAGGCCACCTATGCGGCATCAATAGTGAAAGATAGAATGTTAAAATGCTAAAAAAAATCGGGGTATATTTACCTTCCGGCGTCCCGCGCTGCATTCCCGGGCCACAGCGTTCCCAGTAATGCCTTGCGAGACCTGTGATGACGTAGTCTCACGTTGCTATAGCGATCTCGCGAGACTACGTCATCACAGGACCTTGCCGCAAGGCATTACTGGGAACGCTGAGGCCGGGAATGCAGCGCGGGACACCGGAAGGTAAAATTTTATTTTTTATTTTTTTACAGGGGTATGGTACCCAGGGCCTGGAGGACAGTCTCCTCTCCTCCACACCGTGGGTACCAACCGCACATGAGACGCTTAACTTCCCGCATGGTGGGCATAGCCACATGCGGGAAGTCAGCGATTCTCATGCATTCCTATGGGTGCGGAATCGCGGCAATTCTTTGCAATGATTCCGCACAAAAGAATGAGCATGCTGCGATTTTTTCCGCGATGCGATTCCACCGCGGAAAAAAGCGCAGCATTAGCACAGCATGTGCAGAATGCCATAGGAATGCATGGGGGGCGTTCTGTACACGATTTTTAATCGTTTTCGCAGCGTTTTCGCACCGAAAATCGCGGCAAAAATGCTTAAAAATCGCTACATGGGCGCACAGCCTTAGAAAATGAAGAGGAGCAGCATCCAGTCCGGGTGAAGAAATGTGCAGAAGTTTATTTTGCCATGAAAATATACAACGTTTCGACCATCACATGGTCTTTTTCAAGTATAGTACATAGCAAATATGGCGGTCTTAAATAGCCGAAAGTAGCCAATCACCATCAAGAATCCGCCCATTATTAATAAATAGCAGTAGTATACAGAGAAAATATATAAAAATACATACCATATAAGTGACAATACAGTGTGAACATAATCTTAAAACATATTACAGAAATGGTGCAATCCTATCAACAAATGATGAAAGTAAACAAAAAATAAATCCAATCCCATATGTATAACCACCAATCATATGTCAGCGTCCCCAAGTATCATAGCAACCCCATACCAATCAGATGTAGTCATACAGAAAACGTCACCAATCAAACTAACCAGCCGATATATTCCCAAAAACAGGCGCCAACCCCGGCAGCCTATTAAATTTACCTACACATTTTAAGATGTCATAGATCCGCCATCCAGCGTTCAACATCCGCCCACCAGAGTCACTACGCAGCGCCAACATGTTGCTGCAGAGGAGATGACATCACAGGACACAAATCCTGCGATAACACTCCAGGACGCGGACCGCGGTGTCATAGATACCGCGCATGCGCAGTAGCGCCCAGCGCGGTCAATGTATCTGTAGCTATAGAAGCCCATATCAGTCAGGGCGCGGTCACATGACAAAGTCACATGACCGCAATCCCAGAAACCAATGTCAATCAGGGCGCGGTCACGTGACAAAGTCACATGACCGCAATCCCCCCCCAAAAAAATGCCAGCGCTTATGTATCCACAAATTATAAATATATATAAAAACCAACTCCATGGTAATCAATAAAGCATATAGCACAAGGGCGGAATTAAGCAAACCAGGGTCACTATAACTATTCCTTCAGCAGCCTGTGTCAATCAAAAAGCGATCAAATGGCACAGTCACATGACCGCGGTCAGCAAACCAAACGGAGCGCTTTTACAAAGGGATTGTGAGGTCTGCCTGCGGGTCTGGGCTGCAGCCAGGCAACACCCCGAGAAACACTGATACCCTTTACCCCTATACAGGGATCTGGATTTATAGCAGAGCCCAGGAGGCGCTGTCTGAATAGGAGCAGTGACCAGAGCAGGACGGTCGCCAGAAAGGTGTTCCAATACGGGACACAAACGTGGAGATATGCAAGTCTAAACCAGTCGAACAGCAATGGTACAAAAACGGTAGACAGAAGCAGAGTCAGATTCAGGCCGAGAGTCATAAACCAGGAGAGTAGCAGAGGTACAGAATCGTTAGGCAGAGGCAGAGTCAGATTCAGGCCGAAAGTCATAAACCAGAAGAGTAGCAGAGGTACAGAATCGTTAGGCAGAAGGAGAGTCAGAAGTCCAGGTCAAAGTCAGAGTCAGTCAGAAAGTAATTCACACAGTAACACACGGGGGGAACCAAGAATATATCCGGCGGCTTGCAAGACCAGTCCCAAGGTATTTCAGGGATCAGGTCACCCCTCATAGGTTCCTGAACTGATGATGTCATCAGTACCGCCCCCAGGACCAGGCCAGATGGAGATGCAGTAACCTCTTGATGACTGACAGAGGGGCGGAGCCTGCGTCCACCAGATGCCTGCGCAGGTGCCCTTACTCTGTCAGCACCATAACTCCCGGGCGAGCCATAGCGCCTCCTAGTGACCACGACAGGAGCAGCAGACCCAGAATTTAACGGCGACGTGACAGACCGGTGCCTCCTAGAGGCTAAAGCCGGGACAGTAGGCTCTGAGACTGACGTGACAGAACCACGGCCCCTTCCAGTGGCCGAGGCAGGAACAGCCGTCCCTGAGTCTGACGATAAAGTGGCGGTACGGCGCCTCCTAGTGGCCGCGACCGGAACAGCAGGCCCTAAGTCTGGCGGAAACGTGACAGTACCCCCCCTCCAAGAGGGGCCTCCGGACCCTCAAAACCCGGTTTATCAGGGTGAAGGAGGTGAAACCTTCTAATCAACCCCTTGGCATGAATGTCACTAGCGGGGACCCAGGACCTTTCCTCTGGGCCATAGCCTTTCCAATGAACTAAATATTGCACAGACTTTCTCACTAAACGGGAATCAAGGATGCCCTGGACTTCGTACTCCAAGGCACCCTTGACCAAAACTGGAGGAGGAGGGGATTGGACGGGACGAATTGGGGAGCGGTACACCTTGAGAAGGGATTTGTGGAAAACATTAGGAATTTTAAAAGCCTGAGGGAGCTTTAAACGAAAGGCTACCGGGTTAATTACTTCTAATATCTCGTAGGGACCAATAAACCTGGGCCCCAGTTTGGCAGACGGCACCTTAAGCTTAATGTTTCTGGTAGACAGCCAAACTTTGTCCCCAACTCCTAGGTGCGGCCCCGTGGACCTCCGTTTATTTGCGGCCGAAGCCTGCCTGACCTGGGACCCTTTCAAGTTTGTGTTCACCTCTGACCAGATTGTCCTTAAGTTACGTATGGAATTCTCTACTCCCGGAAGCTCCGACATCTTGGCCGAAAAGGAACCAAAACGTGGGTGCAAACCATGATTGCAGAAGAACGGGGTGGTTTTGATAGATTCCTGGTATTGGTTATTTAGAGCGAACTCAGCTAATGGGAGATGTTCCGCCCAATCAGACTGATGTTCCGAGACATAGCAGCGAAGATATTGCTCTAGAGCCTGGTTGGTACGCTCCGTTTGACCATTGGTCTCAGGGTGGTAAGCGGAGGAGAAGGATAATTCAATACCAATACGTTTGCAGAATGCCCTCCAGAATTTGGAAACAAACTGGGTACCTCGGTCGGACACGATATTCTCTGGAGCGCCATGCAGCCTTATCACATGAACAATAAACAACTTACTCAGAGTTTCTGAATTAGGTAATCCAGAGAGGGGAACGAAATGACATTGCTTACTGAACCTGTCCACCACCACCCAGATACATGTTTTCCCCTCTGAGGGTGGTAGGTCAGTAATGAAGTCCATGGAGATGTGGGTCCATGGACTCTCTGGAGCGGGCAAGGACTGGAGCCAGCCGGCAGGCCGATTGTGAGGGGACTTGGCGTGAGCACAGATTTCACAAGCTAGTACAAAATCCTTGCAGTCCTTAACTACCGTTGGCCACCAAAAACTCCTAGTCACAAGTCTGGCGGTATTATTGACCCCAGGATGGCCTGCCAGGACAGAGTCGTGCGACTCCTTCAGAACTTGTAGGCGAAACGGCGCTGGAACAAACAATTTCTGGGGGGGCGTCGAGTCAGGGGCTGGTTCTGGGGATCTACGGATCTCCTCCAGAAGGTCCAGAGACACAGCCGACACAACAATACCATTGGCCAGTATTGGAACTGGCTCCGAGTCCTCAGCCTGTGAGGGGCAGAAACTTCGAGAGAGAGCATCAGCCCTCACATTTTTGGTACCAGGACGAAAGGTTATTAAGAAGTCAAACCTAGAGAAGAACAAGGCCCACCTCGCTTGTCTAGGATTTAATCTTTTAGCTGACTCCAGGTAAGTCAGATTCTTGTGATCTGTAATCACAGTGATCTTATGTTTGGCGCCTTCGAGGAAGTGGCGCCATTCCTCGAAGGCCCATTTGATCGCCAATAACTCCCGATTACCTATATCGTAATTTTTCTCAGTGGGAGAGAATTTGCGGGAGAAAAAGGCACATGGGCGAAGCTGAGTGAGTGATGCAGTGCCTTGCGACAGCACTGCTCCCACTCCGACCTCAGAGGCGTCCACCTCTACAATAAACGGGCGGTCCAGATCAGGCTAAACCAAAACTGGGTTGGCTACAAAGCACTCTTTTAACAAAGCAAAAGCCTGAATTGCCTCAGGGTTCCAATTGGTCACGTCTGCCCCTTTTCGGGTCAAATCCGTGAGTGGTTTAGCAATTTCGGAGAAACCCCTGATGAATTTTCGGTAATAATTTGCAAACCCTAAAAATCGCTGCAGCGCTTTTAGCGACTTGGGTTGCACCCAAGTTTTAATAGGTTGGATCTTGGCAGGATCCATACGGAAGCCTGTGCTTGAAACCACATATCCTAAAAATTGTACCTCCTCCGCAAAAAAAACACATTTCTCCAGTTTAGCGAACAGGGAGTGTTCTCGCAGTCTCTGCAGTACGGAGCGAACGTGCTGAGCATGTGTCACAGGGTCAGCAGAATAAATCAAAATGTCATCTAAATACACGACGACATACACCCCACAAATGTCCCTGAAAATGTCATTTACAAAGTGCTGGAACACGGCAGGTGCGTTACTGAGTCCGAAGGGCATTACCAGGTACTCAAAGTGGCCAAGAGGGGTATTAAAGGCTGTTTTCCACTCATCCCCGTCTCTTATGCGGACTAGATTGTATGCCCCCCGGAGGTCCAGTTTAGTAAACCAACGGGCTCCCATTAGCTGATTAAAAAGATCAGGGATGAGTGGAAGCGGATACTGGTTCTTAATGGTGATTGCATTCAATTCCCGGTAATCAATGCAGGGTCTGAGACCACCATCTTTCTTTTCTACAAAGAAGAAGCCAGCTCCAACTGGTGAAATGGAAGGTCTAATAAACCCCTTTTTTAAGCTATCAGCTATGTACTCATTCATGGCCTGATGCTCTGGACCTGAGAGATTAAATATTCTCCCTTTTGGGAGACGGGCATCTGGAATCAGATCTATAGGGCAATCATACTTTCTGTGAGGGGGTAGCTTTTCAGATTTTGCAATAGAGAAGACATCCTCAAAATCTCTGAAGGCAAACGGTATGTGGAGGGGTTTAACTTTAACTTGATTTACTGTTAGCGACATGCAGTTTTCCTGACAGTGTGAACTCCAGCGTATAACATCGCCTAGGTGCCAGTCGATGACTGGGTTATGCTGGCGTAGCCATGGCATCCCCAATATGACTGCAGCAGACAAATTATCCATCACAAAAAATGACATAACCTCGGTATGCAATGCTCCCACCGACATAGTGATTTTGTCAGTAACAAATTTAACCCCCTCCTGGACAATAGATGTGCCATTAATAGCCGTAGTTTTTATAGGGGCATTAAGTTTTAATAGGGGTACACCGAGACTTTTAGCAACCAAAGAATCCATAAAATTCCCTTCAGATCCACAATCCACATATGCGTTCACACACTGAGATTTCTGACCAATAGAAAGGGCAATAGGCAATAAAACTTTAGCCGCATCTGCGGGCAATACCTGTGCCCCTGGGCAACCATAGCCAGAGTTGCCCAGAGGCCGATGTCTCAGTAGTATGGATCTCTGACGCTCAGCTCTCTCTCTGAAGGCTCCAGACTGCAGCATACTGGTGCAGGAAGATGAAAGTGCTCCTTCCGGCTGTGCACTGAACCAGGTGTTTAGGCCAGAAATCAGCTCAATCAGAAGAAGGGAGAGAAAAAAAAAAAAGTTCAGGGAGACTGCTTTTGTATATGGTGGATATATACACAAGAAGCAGTTTTTTTGTATGTGGCCGGATATAATGTGACGTCTGCCTGCGGGTCTGGGCTGCAGCCAGGCAACACCCCGAGAAACACTGATACCCTTTACCCCTATACAGGGATCTGGATTTATAGCAGAGCCCAGGAGGCGCTGTCTGAATAGGAGCAGTGACCAGAGCAGGACGGTCGCCAGAAAGGTGTTCCAATACGGGACACAAACGTGGAGATATGCAAGTCTAAACCAGTCGGACAGCAATGGTACAAAAACGGTAGACAGAAGCAGAGTCAGATTCAGGCCGAGAGTCATAAACCAGGAGAGTAGCAGAGGTACAGAATCGTTAGGCAGAGGCAGAGTCAGATTCAGGCCGAAAGTCATAAACCAGAAGAGTAGCAGAGGTACAGAATCGTTAGGCAGAAGGAGAGTCAGAAGTCCAGGTCAAAGTCAGAGTCAGTCAGAAAGTAATTCACACAGTAACACACGGGGGAAACCAAGAATATATCCGGCGGCTTGCAAGACCAGTCCCAAGGTATTTCAGGGATCAGGTCACCCCTCATAGGTTCCTGAACTGATGATGTCATCAGTACCGCCCCCAGGACCAGGCCAGATGGAGATGCAGTAACCTCTTGATGACTGACAGAGGGGCGGAGCCTGCGTCCACCAGATGCCTGCGCAGGTGCCCTTACTCTGTCAGCACCATAACTCCCGGGTGAGCCATAGCGCCTCCTAGTGACCACGACAGGAGCAGCAGACCCAGAATTTAACGGCGACGTGACAGACCGGCGCCTCCTAGAGGCTAAAGCCGGGACAGTAGGCTCTGAGCCTGACGTGACAGAACCACGGCCCCTTCCAGTGGCCGAGGCAGGAACAGCCGTCCCTGAGTCTGACGATAAAGTGGCGGTACGGCGCCTCCTAGTGGCCGCGACCGGAACAGCAGGCCCTAAGTCTGGCGGAAACGTGACAGGGATCCAGTGCATGAACAAATGGAGAATGTAAATAAGCCATCATCATGGCAATCTATACAAACCTCACAATGTACTCATTAAATCATAAATTAGAAACATCTCTATGGGCCCAAATATAAAAAATATAGAAAAATATAAAATTGACTGTATAGGAAATAACTTTATTATAGCATAAATATACAGAGACAAGAGGGCATGGGGATTAAGAAATATGCAAATTCACATAAAAAAATGGTAAATATACAAAAACTTCAGGACAATTCAGTCCCCATGTCCTCCGGTCACTTCAAAACACCATTCCTGAAAAAAAACAATTAAAACCAACTAATGCTAATTAAAAACCAAAAAATGATGCTGTCAAGACCTATGTGGACTATTTAGTACAAATTTGCAGATTATACTCAAGGTTCAAGCCTTTCGGCTGTAGTGTACCTAAAGTAAAAAACCACCTCAATTCTTCTCTTTTTAACAATATAGTCCTGTCACCACCCTGTCTCAACATAGGGACCCCATCTATCACCCTAAACCGTAACTGATTCACAGAATGTCTGTATTCAATGAAATGCTTCGGTGTTGGTAGTTCAAGGAGTTGAGTTCTGATAGTACTCTTGTGTTTACTGATCCGTGCCCTAACTTCCATAGTGGTCTCACCTACATACATCAACCCACAAGGGCAGTTGATCACATAAATAACAAAACTGGAAGTACACGTAAATTGTTCCTTAATCAAAAATTTCTTCCAGTATGTGGATGATTGAAGCTGTCACCCTTGGTCATATTCCCACAGCACGCACACCCGAGACACGTAAAGTTGCCAAGACTCAAAGGGCCCAACGTCAAATGTCACGGAATTCTACTAGGCCCCACATCTGCTCTCACCAATTTATCTTTTAAATTGTATCCACGCCTATACGATGAAATTGGTCTATTAGCAAATTCAGGGACCTCTGGTAACCCCTTTCGCAGAAGGTCCCAATGTTTATTCAAGATTCCATTGATTTTGTCACTAATAGGGCAAAAAGTTGACACAGATGGTACCTGGCTATTAGTCATTTTATCACGTTTACGGCAGAGTTCATCAGAAGTCAAATTCATAGCCTTTTCTTTAAAATGTTTCCCACCGGATAACCCCTATTGATGAATTTATGACACATCTCATCAAGTCTACTGTTCAGCTTATTCTCATCCTTAACTATTCTTCACACTCGTAGCATCTGGCTCCGGGGGAGAGACTCAACCATCTTCCTTGGGTGGTTACTATTGTACAACAAAAGACTATTCCTATCAGTTTCCTTAACATAGAGATCTGTACACAATGCACTCCCTTCTTTGTATACCATTGTGTCGAAAAATAGGACTTGAGTCAGAGATTGCGTTAGAGTAAATTTCAACTCTGGATAAATACTATTCAATTCTGTTTGGAAGTTGTATAAGTCCTCAACACTACCCTCCCATACACAGAAAACTTTGTCGATGTAGCGCCACCAGGCCCGGACATGGCACCAGTAGATGGAATTGTACACATGCCGGTCCTCAAATACCGCCATATAGATGTTTGCATAAGTTGGGGCCACATTGGACCCCATGGCGGTACCACGCACCTGCAGGTAATAATCATCCCCAAAAAGAAAATAATTCTTCCTAAGGATGAAACCTAACAGGTAGAGGACTAGCTGTGCACATTCTGGGGCCACGTCCGAGCCCGATAGCACCACACCGACTTCTTCCAAGCCCTTGTCATGCTGAATAGAAGTATACAATGAGGCCACATCAAATGAGGCTAACACTGTATTAGAATCAACCTTAATATCCTTGATCTTACCCAAGAAATCATTCGTGTCCATGATATATGACCATGCTGATGTTGCAAACCGTCGCAAAACCTTGTCCAAAAAAATAGCCACTTTATTTAAAAGCGAACCCCAACCGGATACAATAGGGCACCTGGGAGGATTGAAAAGATCTTTGTGGATTTTCGGAAGGGTATATAGAATTGGTGTCACTGGAATATCCACAATCAAAAAATCCATCAGCTTCTGGTCAATGAGTCCATTAAGAAAGGCATCATCCACCAGGAGTCATAACTCACTAAGAAAGCGAGAGGTAGGATCACCTGTCAATTTAGTATATACATCAACATCCGACAATTGTTGCAAAATCTCAGCCTTATATTTGTTGGTGTCCATTACTACCACAGCTCCACCCTTGTCAGCATTTTTACTTGTGATAGCTGTATTCTTAGATAGCCTTTGTAAAGCTTGTCTCTCAACAAGGCCAAGGTTACCCTTAGCATTATATCGAGAACTTTTCTTTAATTGTGCAATCTCTCTTTCAACCAGCTGGATGTAGGACTCAACAAAACTATTCTTAACAGGGGGCTGGAAATTACTCTTAGGCTGGAGTCACACACAACGAATAAAAAATCGGTCCCATTTTAACGGTCCGAAATCGCACAAAAGTACCTTAACCAGTGATCCGTTTTTGATGCGATTTTTCTTCATTGATGTGATTTTAATCGCATGTAAGGATCCGTTTGACATCCGTCTGGCAAGATTTTCTCGCAGGAGAGCTAAATGGACATATAATGGAGCCCAATGACAGGTTTCCGCACACAAACGAATTAATAGATCTAGACACATTAAATACATATATATATTTTATACATGTTATAGAGACACATTTATATATATATTTCTAATTCACGCAGTTCTTCATTGCAGAATAGCCGCTGAAACATTTGCCGGCTTTTGTATAATCATTCTTCTGCCCGACATGAAATGACACATGCTTTATATATAGTTAACCATTTCATTTCATGTCTTTTTTATGTCTATCACTATTAATTATATGAGGGTTTGTGGGTAAAATTTTGGAGTTGTAGGGGTTTATTTAAGGGGTTAATTCGTTGTATTAAATTGCGGGGACTCCCTGCAGCCTCAGTGACGTCAGCAGGAGTATAAAATATATATATATATATTTATATATATATAAATAAATATACAGTGTATATATATATATATATATATATGTGTCTAGATCTATTAATTTGTTTCTTTATTTAACCGGTCACTGTGATATTACTGTATTTGAAAAAAAAATTTGGGCTTTTGGTGCGATTTTACCGCAACTCACACATCGGGTCCGTTTGCAATCCATTTTTTTCTCGCCCCCATAGACATTGCATTCGTCCGATTTAATCGCCAGTGTGACCCCGGCCTTAGAGTACAAACCAACTCCATGAAGTGTGAAACCAGAAGACTTACAATCAGTCAAAACATTAGAAGCCTCCTGTTTATCTGAAAAATATGACGTTAATCGTAATCTTCTAAAGAACGAGAATAAATCACATTCAATCTCGAACCAATCAGGAGAGTTCACAGGACAAAACGACAGTCCTTAGGATAAAATATCATAATCAGCATCTGTCAATACACAAGATGAAATATTTACCACTAAATTGTCCTGCATCAGGACAGGCATCGCACCCACACAGATCAGACCTTGATCACCTATCCTAAGGAAAAGCCCACTGCAGCACCTTTATACACCAGCCAGCCCACTGCAGCACCAGTATACACCAGCCAGCCAGACCACTGCAGCACCAGTATACACCAGCCAGCCCCCCCACTGCATCACGTGTATACACCAGCCAGCCCCCCCCCTGCAGCACCTGTATACACCAGCTAGCCCACTGCAGCACCTGTATACACCAGCCAGCCCCCCCACTGCAGCACCTGTATACACCAGCCAGCCCCCCCACTGCAGCACAAGTATACAACAGCCAGCCCCCCCACTGTAGCACATGTATACACCAGCCAGCCCACTGCAGCACCTGTATACACCAGCCAGTCCGCCCACTGCAGCACCTGTATACACCAGCCAGTCCGCCCACTGCAGCACCTGTATACACCAGCCAGCCCACTCACTGCAGCACCTGTATACAACAGCCAGCCCCCTCACTGCATCACATGTATACAACAGCCAGCCCCCCCTCCACTGCAGCACCTGTATACACCAGCCAGTCAGCCCACTGCAGCACCAGTATACACCAGCCAGCCCCCCCACTGCAGCACCTGTATACATCAGCCAGCCCCCCCACTGCAGCACATGTTTACACCAACGAGCCCCCCCACTGCAGCACCTGTATACACCAGCTGCCCCCCCCACTGCAGCACCTGTATACCCCAGCCAGCCCCCCCACTGCAGCACATGTATACACCAGCCAGCCCACTGCAGCACATTTATACACCAGCCAGCCAGCCCACTGCAGCACTTGTATACACCAGCCAGTCCCCCACTGCAGCACCTGTATACACCAGCCCCCACTGCAGCACATGTATATACCAGCCCCCACTGCAGCACATGTATACACCAGTCAGCTCCCCACTGCAGCCCAGCACCTGTATTCACTTACTCACCAGGTCCTAGACACACCATCACTCCAATCCTGGCAGGCATCCAGTGATTACAGGCGGGCGCAGGTAGGCCGGAGGTCCTGAGCCTCTGGTCTCCTCCCCTGATAGGTCAGCGCTGCAGACTGGAGCAGGAGAGAAGAGCGTGCTGTCTCCGTCCACAAAGAACGTCCTGACGTGCAATGTCAGACGTTCTTAACCCCCTCCTGTGCCACAGACTGGTGAGTGATGATGCAGCTTCTGCCAGCACGCATACCTGTGTAAAACCGCCGTGCCCGCAGATTTAAAGGGCCAGCGGAAAGAATTTTAAACGGGCCGGCGGCCAGATATGCAGGCGCCGCCACTCCAGCGGCCCACAGAGTCACTTATATCGCGGCCCAGCGAGAAAATGCCCGGTTGGGCAGATTACCAATCCGGGCCTGCCACAGAGTCACTTATATCGCGGCCCAGCGGGAAAATGCCCGGTTGGGCAGATTACCAATCCGGGCCTGATTATGAGAGTTAGTAGTCTATACCGCAGCTCAGTGTAGGGCAGATATTTTTATTCAGGAGCATTATAATGACTCTGCTATTTTTAAGGGCACTGTGTCAGGATGTGCTGCAGAAGACCGGAGAAGATGGAGGTCTGCAGAGACGAGCTGTGGATGAGAAAAGTCATCATGGGGTCTGGACGAGATGGAGACTAAAAGAAAGAGAACAACTCTAATCAGAGAAGATGTCACAGGTAAGATACCTGGATGTAAATGCTCATTTGTGATCTTGCCTGCGTCTCATCAGTACTGTGGTTCCTGAATGGTTCACACTCCAGTCTGATGACTGGTAACAGCAACTCCCAGTATCTCCATTTTTAAGGACATACTGGGAGTTGTAGCTTCATGGTATACAAAGGTATATGGGGTATACCGAACATTACAATTGATGTACCATGTACTGATGATTGTTCAGGCGATGTATTTATGTACTGATGCGTGTGTGCCTCTCTGTCTGTTTAAACGTGTCTGGAGCTATGTCTGTGTATCTGTAATTTTATGTATTTTTGTAAGATGTGTGTATGTAACAGTGCATTGTGGTGTGTAAAAACATTCATGTGTGGGCACATTTACTAAATCTATAAGGGCTCTTTCACATGTGTAAGGGAATTACTTTTGCCTTTCCATGTTTAGAAACAGACAAGTGAAATTTACTAACCTTAACATAACTGTAACCTTAGGGATATGATTGTATTGAGCGGGTTCAGGAGCTGAGCCTGCTCCATACCGGGCAGATGTCAGATGTGATACATAGCTGGCGTCTGCCTGTAACAGCAATAATCAGAGCTCACCTTGATTGCTGCTGTTTTAAGTATTTAAATGCCCCTGTCAATCACTGACAGCAGCATTTAGATATCACGATGGCTGGTGCATTCACTCACCTGCTCCCATCAGCTCCTTGTGACGCAGTTGCAGGTTGCTGATGAGTTGCCACGTATTGCTGCCATGTTAGTCGTTCAATGAATCCCAGCTTGAGTTTTGGCTCCTTGGACGATGTTACAGTCAAGGTTACGGGACATTATTACAGCACGCTCACTTGGTAGTTAGTGGAGACTGTAATGTTTCCCACCTTACACCGACCCTATGACCGGAAGTAAGTTGTGGCAAGGAGAATAAAACTTAATTTTCTCCTTGTAGCTAACGCTTTTCCATTAAGCCAGTTAACCAGGCTTTAAACCCTATTTACCTGCAGATTAACCACATATCTGCAGATAAATAACGTATTTCAAGGTGACAAGTTACCCTTAATGGGAGGACTCTGTCAGTACAGAATGGCTACTCAAAAGAAGTCCTGTTTGTTTTAACTCAATCTCCACCTCTCCCCTCTAATTTGATTGACAGCTCTGGCTTCATAGAGCCAGAGAACGATGACGATAGATGGAAAATACAGATCTATTTCAGATATTTCAGGGCTGTCGATGGGCAAAATGGAATTTCAGCTCCCTCCAAAGAATTTCTATTGGGTTCAGCTCTAGAGACTGGCTAGGCCAGTCCAGGACCTAGAAATGCTTCTTACGGAGACACTCCTTAGTTGCCCTGGCTGTGTGTTTTGGGTCATTGTCAAGCTGGAAGACCCAGGCACTACCCATCTTCAATGCATTTACTAAGGGAATGAGGTTGTTGACCAAAATCTTGCATTATACGACCCCGTCCATCCTCCCTTCAGTACGATGCAGTCGTCCTGTCCCCTTTGCAGAAAAACACCCCGAAAGTATGATGATTCCCCCATCATGCTTCACAGTTAGGATGGTGTTCTTGGGGTTACACTCATCCTTTTTCTTCATCCAAATGCAGCGAGGGAAGTTTATACCAAAACTTTCTATGTTGGTCTCATCTGTCCACCTTACCTTCTGTAGAAAAAAGTTAATTCAGCTCACCCTTATGATGATGTCCACACCGCACATGAATAGTTCTATCCGAGCAAGGAAGCGTCTCTGCTTGACGTCAAGTGCTTGTGAAAAAAGGGAAGGTATCCAGCTCCGGAAATAAAATCAAAAATCTTTATTGAGACAGATTAAAAGGTAATAAGCTGCTTAATTAGCCAGTATATACTGGAGGAAGGAATGTCCTAGATAACTGGACGTGTTTCGAACACGTGTGGTGCTCTTAATCCTCAGTTTCACAATGAGCAGTCTTGCAAAAGTTAAAATACTCCCCAAACAGGTTGATTTGATTATTGTCTGTGCCATCTATATATATGACATGTACTGTTGCAACTTAAATGTGTTATATGTTGGGTTTTTTTCTCGCTCCCTCTCTGCCATGTTATCTGGGTGTTAACCTTTTTCTAGTGGAGCAATTATCTTCATTTTTTCACCACCTGTTTGGGGAGTATTTTAACTTTTACAAGACTGCTCATTGTGAAGCTGAGGACTAAGAGCACCACACGTGTTCGAAACGCGTCCAGTTATCTAGGACATTCCTTCCTCCAATATATACTGGCTATTAAGCAGCTTATTACCTTTTAATCTGTCTCAATAAAGATTTTTCACCTTACCTTCTCCCATGCCTCCTCTGGATCATCCTGATGGTCACTGGTGAACTTCAAGTGGGCCTGGACATTTGCTGGCGTGAGCAGGTGGAACTTACTGTACGCTCCATGCAGGATTTTAATCCATGACGGTGTAGTGTGTTACAAACGGTGATTTGTAAGACTGTGGTCCCAGCTCTCTTCAGGCCATTAACAAGGGCCTCCCTTGTAGTTCTGGGCCGATTCCTTAAATTTATCAGAATCATCCTTAGCCCATAAGACGAAACCTTACTTAGAGCCACAGACCAAAGAAGATTGACAGTCATTTGCTTTTCTTCCATTTTAACAAAAAATAAACTTTGATATTGGGCAGTGCACATTACAGTTCTTTTCCACACTGTATAGTTTGCTAAAAGGCACACGTGAAAAATGCCGACAAATGAACAATAATACCGTTTATGGTAGCTGTCACGGGGTCCTTCTCCGATAACACACAATCAAGAGAGCGAGGGAAGTGTGAACAATCCCAATACCTTTATTGTAGGCAAAAATAAAAGGTCCATAAACAGTCCACCACACTGGGGTGTTGTGAGTTCATTTTCCCCTTCACCATTGAGGTCTGATGAACTCCCTCTTCTGGGGAAGGAAGGTAGTGAGGCTGATTACCAAGCATCTGGGCAGGATGATGATGATTGGGTGACGGGAATTGCTGACTGGATATAAGGCAGCCGACGCCCTTCTGCCTTACTGGTGATCTCTCTGAGGGATTCTAGGAGACCAGTCTGATTCCTGCTCCTCAAAAGCTAAGTTTTCTGCTCTGTTTTTTGCATTTGCGTTTTGTTTTTGTTTTTCCTTGTTTTTCTGGATTTCTGCCATTCCCTGCTGGGGTGAGCTGAATTCCTTTTTGCTCTGTCTTCAGAAAATACCTGAGTACTGATATAGTCTTTTTGAAGCCTAGCATCTTCAGGGCTTTTTTCCCTATCAGCTGTTGGCTCTTGTTTTGATAGGGTTTTGGCGGATTACAGACAGCAGCTTTTCTATCCTGTCCTATGTAGTTAGCTTGGGTCCCATCATTTGCTCAGTCTATCTTTCTATCTGTGTGAGTGTTTTGTCATCATGCTTCACCGTCATTATATGTTGAGGGCTGCCTATTGCTTTGGGGTCTGCTCTGGGGCAGTTTAGATTTCCCTTTCTGTCTTTAGGCTATGTAGTTCTCCGGCTGTGATCGAGGGGTCTAGGGCACCGTAGGAACCCCCCACGGCTACTCCTAGTTGTTGTTGATAGGTTCAGGTGTCTGTAATCCGATAGCTGCCAACTTCTCTAGTTTTCTGGACTTAGCTAGTATTTCTGTTTTTGCCTCCTATGGTGACTCATTCATAACAGAATCACCAGCCATACCGCAGATCCTAGGGTACTCAATAGCAGGAAAGAATTGTAAAAAAAAAAAAAAGGTGTGTATATTTTTTCCTCTATATCTCTGAGGCCTTAGGGGGAATTTTTTTTTCTCTCAATGGAGATAAAGCAATTGTCTGATCGCGTGGAGCAGCTCGCTGCGGAAGTGGGTGGAATTTCCGCCTACTTGCTCATTCACATGCTGCTGAACCAAAGATCCCTACTCCTGATGAGTTTTTTGGGGATCGGTCTAAATTTTTGAATTTCAAAAATAATTGTAAATTATTTTTTGCCTTGAAGCCTAACTCGTCAGGGAGCTCCACGCAGCAGGTTAAAATTGTCATCTCTTTGCTGCATGGCGATCCCCAGGATTGGGCATTTTCTTTGAAACCAGATGATCCTTTTCTGACTAGTGTGAACGCATTTTTTCAAGCCTTGGGGTTGTTGTATGACGAACCTAATGCTATTGATCAGGCTGAAAAGACCCTGTTGGCATTGAGACAGGGTCGAGATTCTGCAGAATTGTACTGTCAAAAGTTCCAAAAGTGGGCGGTCCTTACTACCTGGAATGATAGTGCCTTGGCACCTCTCTTTCGGAAGGGTTTGTCAGAAGCCGTAAAAGATACTATGGTGGGATTTCCTGTTCCCTCTGGTTTTGACGATTCTATGTCATTAGCCATTCAGGTTGATCGGCGTTTACGTGAACGCAGGACTGCACGAGAGGTGCTGCCACCTGTTGAACAAGTGTCTGAACCTATGCAATGTGATAGAGTTTTGTCCAGGGAGCAACGTCAGGAGTTCAGAAGGCGTAATAAGCTGTGTTTTTTTTGTGGAGATGCCTCGCATATTATTTCTGTCTGTCCTAAACGAGAGAAACGTTTTGCACACACGTTTTCTGTGGGTGGTGTTCAACCTAAGTTTCTTCTGGCAATTACTCTGATCTGCTCCCTGTCCACATTTTCCGCCAAGGCTTTTGTTGATTCGGGAGCAGCCCTGAACTTAATAGACTTGGATTTTGCTAAACGTTGTGGATTTCCGATGACACCTCTGCGGACGCCTATCCCTTTGAGGGGGATTGATGCTACTCCTTTGGCGAAAAATAAACCTCAGTTTTGGACCCAGGTGGTAATGCGGGTCGCCCCAGACCATCAAGAAAATTGCAGAGTTTTGGTGTTGCATAATTTGCATGATACCAGTGTTCTGGGGTTTCCCTGGTTGCAAATTCATAATCCAGTTTTGGATTGGAAATCTGTGTCTGTGGTGAGTTGGGGTTGTCGGTGTGCCCTTAGTGAGGCTCCAGTTTTTTCCACCTCACCTCAATCGCATGATGTTCCTGACTATTTGGCGGATTTTTATGATGTATTTAGTGAGAATGAGTCTGCGTCTTTGCCTCCTCATTGGAGTTATGACTGTGCAATTGAACTGATCCCGGGGTGTAAATTTCCCAAGGGTCGGCTCTTCAATTTATCTGTACCCGAGCACCAGGCTATGCGATCCTATATTAAGGAGGCGTTGGAGAAGGGTCATATTAGACCATCCTCTTCACCCTTAGGTGCTGGGTTTTTTTTCGTGGCCAAAAAGGATGGTTCATTAAGGCCTTGTATTGATTATCGTGCCCTCAACAAAATTACTATTAAATATCAGTATCCGTTACCCCTGATTTCGGATCTATTCTCCAGAGTTAAAGGTGCTTGCTGGTTTACGAAGCTTGACCTCAGGTGGGAGTATAATCTTATCCGCATTAAGCATGGGGATGAATGGAAGACGGCGTTTAATACTCCGGAGGGACATTTTGAGTACCTGGTGATGCCATTTGGGCTCACTAATGCCCCTTCTGTCTTCCAGTGCTTCATGAACGATATTTTCCGAGACTTTGTGGATAAATTTTTGATTATCTATCTGGATGATATTTTGATCTTCTCCAAGGATTGGGATTCTCATGTGGAACATGTTCGGACTGTGTTCTGGATCTTGAGGGAGAATTCCCTGTATGTCAAAGGATCGAAATGCCTTTTTGGGGTACAGAGGATTTCTTTTTTGGGATTTATTTTGTCTCCGTCAACTATTGAAATGGACCCGGCCAAGGTACAGGCCATTTATGATTGGGTTCAGCCCACTTCTTTGAAGGCCCCCAGAAGTTTTTGGGTTTTGCTAATTTTTATCAGAAATTTATAGCAAAATTTTCTAGTATTGCCAAGCCATTGACTGATCAGACTAAGAAGGGTGCTGATGTGTTGAATTGGTCTCTGGAGGCTGTTTCTTCCTTTCAGGAGTTGAAGCAAAGATTCACTTCTGCCCCGGTTTTGCGGCAACCTGATGTCTCACTCCCGTTCCAGGTAGAGGTGGACGCTTCTGAGATTGGTGCAGGAGCTGTTTTGTCCCAAAAGGATCCTGTAACATCTAAAATGAATCCCTGTGCTTTCTTTTCCCGAAAGTTCTCTCCATCTGAACGTAACTATGATGTGGGGAATCGGGAACTGTTAGCCATGAAATGGGCATTTGAGGAGTGGAGACATTGGTTGGAGGGAGCTAAACATCAAGTCGTGGTCCTCACTGACCACAAGAATTTGATTTACCTGGAGTCGGCCAAACGCTTGAACCATTGTCAGGCTAGGTGGGAATTGTTTTTTACACGTTTGGATTTTGTGGTCTCTTTTCTTCCTGGCACTAAGAATGTCAAGGCTGACGCTCTCTCTAGGAACTTCTTTGCTGATTCTCCTGTGGTGACCAAACCTGCTACCATCTTAGGCGAAGGGGTAGTTCTTTCTGCCATCTCGCCCGATTTGAGACGTGCTCTGGAAGAGTTCCAGGAGGACAAACCTGAGCGTTGTCCCAGTGGGAAGTTGTATGTTCCTGACCAGTGGAAGAAGAGAGTGATGTCTGAAGTTCATTGCTCTGCATTGGCTGGTCATCCAGGTATTTTTGGTACTAGAGATCTGGTGAGTCGGTCTTTTTGGTGGCCCGCCTTGTCTCGTGATGTCAGGAATTTTGTGCAGTCCTGTGGGACTTGCTCCCGGTCTAAACCTTGTTCTCGCTCTAGTGGGTTGTTGATGCCTTTGCCGGTCCCCAGGAGGCCATGGACCCATATTTCAATGGATTTCATCTCTGATATGCCTGTCTCTCAGAGAATGACTGTTATTTGGGTGATTTGTGATAGGTTCTCTAAGATGGTTCATCTTGTACCACTCCCTAAGTTGCCATCTTCCTCTGAGTTGGTGCCCCTGTTTTTGCAACAGGTGGTTCGCTTGCACGGGATTCCTGAGAACATTGTGTCTGACAGAGGAGTTCAGTTTGTGTCTAGATTTTGGAGGACTTTCTGTTCCAAGCTGGGAATTCAGTTGTCCTTCTCCTCTGCTTTTCACCCTCAGACCAATGGGAAGATGGAGAGAACAAACCAGACCTTGGAGTCATATTTGAGATGTTTTATTTCCGCTGATCAGGATGATTGGGTTTCATTTTTGCCCTTGGCCGAATTTGCTTTAAATAATAGAGCTAGTTCTGCCACTTTGATGTCACCTTTTTTTTGTAACTTTGGGTTTCATCCTCGATTTTCTTCAGGCAGGTGGAGCCTTCTGCCTGCCCAGGTGTTGACACTGTGGTGGAGAGAATGCACCAGATCTGGGACCAAGTGGTGGATAAGTTATCTCTCTCCCAGGAAAAGGCCCAGCGGTTTTCCAACCGACATAGGACCATTGGTCCCCAGTTTAAGGTTGGTGATATGGTTTGGTTATCATCAAAAAATATCGCTATGAAGGTGGCTTCTCCTAAGTTTAAGCCTAGATTTATTGGACCTTACAAGATTTTGGAGATTATTAATCCGGTCTCTTTTCGTTTGGCTCTTCCTTTCACATTTAAAATCCATAATGTGTTTCATAAGTCCTTGTTGAAGAGGTTTGTTGAACCAGTAGTTCCTGGGGTGGCACCTCCAGACCATGTATTGGTTGAAGGTAACATGGAATATGAGGTAGAGAAGATACTGGATTCCCGTCTGGCTAGACGGAGACTCCAGTATTTGGTTAAGTGGAAGGGTTATGGTCAGGAGGATAATTCCTGGGTCTCTGCCTCTGATATTCATGCCAAAAGATTGGTGCGTGCCTTTCATCGGGCTCACCCTGATCTCCCTGGTGGCGTGGATGAGGGTTCGGTGACCCCTCCTCAAGGGGGAGGTACTGTTGTGAGTTCATTTTCCCCTTCACCATTGAGGTCTGATGAACTCCCTCTTCTGGAGAAGGAAGGTAGTGAGGCTGATTACCAAGCATCTGGGCAGGATGATGATGATTGGGTGACGGGAATTGCTAACTGGATATAAGGCAGTCGATGCCCTTCTGCCTTGCTGGTGATCTCTCTGAGGGATTCTAGGAGACCAGTCTGATTCCTGCTCCTCAAAAGCTAAGTTTTCTGCTCTGTTTTTTGCATTTGTGTTTTGGTTTTGTTTTTCCTTGTTTTTCTGGATTTCTGCCATTCCCTGCTGGGGTGTGCTGAATTCCTTTTTGCTCTGTCTTCAGAATATACCTGAGTACTGATATAGTCTTTTTGAAGCCTAGCGTCTTCAGGGCTTTTTTCCCTATCAGCTGTTGGCTCTTGTTTTGATAGGGTTTTGGCGGATTACAGACAGCAGCTTTTCTATCCTGTCCTATGTAGTTAGCTTGGGCCCCATCGTTTGCTCAGTCTATCTTTCTATCTGTGTGAGTGTTTTTTCATCTTGCTTCACCGTAATTATATGTTGGGGGCTGCCTATTGCTTTGGGGTCTGCTCTGGGGCAGTTTAGATTTCCCTTTCTGTCTTTAGGCTATGTAGTTCTCCGGCTGTGATCGAGGGGTCTAGGGCACCATAGGAACCCCCCACAGCTACTGCTAGTTGTTGTTGATAGGTTCAGGTGTCTGTAATCCGATAGCTGCCAAGTTTTCTGGTTTTCTGGACTTAGCTAGTATTTCTGTTTTTGCCTCCTATGGTGACTCATTCATAACACTGGGGCTACAATAGTCCAGAACACGAATGTAGCTCAGTAACAGGATGAATGTCCAATAATCCGGCGGACAGAGGATAAAATGGATCCATATGCTTCCCCTTCTCTCTGACGTGCCGTCTTCACATGATCATCACCATACAGGGTCTGACTTGTACAGCTCATGTCCCCCCCAGCCCCCTCCTTATGTCCACGGGTAGTCAGACAGATTGGGGTGGTTTTCAAGCCTCCCAGACCTGACAAAGGTGCCTTGGGGATTAAGGCACTACAGGGGGTCATCAAGAGACATAGATGCAGTCAGTGTTAGGCGTCGGGTTCCTGCAGCTGCACAGCAGGAATCCAGAGCCTTGCATTCAGTGGTCTCCCATTATCCACCGACCACTCAGGAGCCTGCAGAGCAATCCCAGTGTCCCAGACGCTCTGCCCAGACCAGCTCTGTGGGTCTGGCTGTTGCTGCCACCTCTGGTCCAGCAATAGCATTGCAGGCTGCTCAGCAACAAGCCATTCCAGAGGCTAAGTCCTCCCGTCGCTCTACTGGGCATACTCACGAGACGATCTCCCATTGGAGATCGGGAGTCACATGTCCAGGTCCTTCTCGCGATCTGATTGGTCCATCACAGGGATCTGGAAGCTTCCGGAAAGTCCCAGCTATAAAAGGTTCGCATGGCCGCTCGGCCATGCTCTAATATAGTCTCTAGTGGCTAACTGTGTGAATGAGGATGGATGCGTGTACCTGCGAATGACTCATTAAGATCCCCTCCCTCTGATATTACGAGTGTGTATAGGGACTTTGGTTTAGAGTCAGTGGCAAGCTACAGCCACAATAGCATCCTCCACAGTGCTAGCGTCCGACAGTGCGCCTCCTACCGGGCATTGTCGATTAGCGGCGGTGTCGGTTGCCGCACTGCAGTCTGCAGATCCTCTTGGCATCCGCAGTAGCGACACCACACGCACGATAGGTCTAGACGGACGCTGACCCTCTGCCTAGGGTCCAGCTCCTGTGACCATATATCGTACGTGCACTTCTCTGAGACCTGTGACGTTAACAGGCTCAGCCTTTTGTGTTTAGCACTTAGGCGTCTTTGTGAATAAACAGAGATCGCTCAGCGCACCAGGTGGCGTTCAGTCCGCGTGCGTTATACCGCCATATTGTGCGCCCGCATTATCTAGCAGCAGTGTTAACACCTTCTGCATGGTAGACCCTGGGCGGTGAACGCACTTTACGTTATTTAATATTTAGTGCGTTCCGCCGTCCCTAACAGTCAGGCTGTAGACAGTAAGTGAGCTAATTCAATTATCAGACTTGGAAAGTAATTGAGACTCTAGACAATATGGGGAATACACGGAATGATACAGGGCAACAAGAGAACACTATGGAAATCTGTATAATATAAATAGACACAAAATGATACCCACATAACATATCACACCATCATAGTAGCCATAGGGTGGGCCCCTAGAGTCGATTCCCCTGGTGGGCCCTAGGTACTCCAGTCCGACCCTGTATCTATCTATCTATCTATCTATCTATCCTATATCTATCTATCTATCTATCCCATATCTCTGGCTCCACGTCATCTCCTCTTCCTCTTGCTGTCGGGGTACCTCAGGGCTCAGTCCTTGGCCCCCTTCTTTTCTCTCTCTACACGGCCCCAATTGGACAGACCATCAGCAGATTTGGCTTTCAGTACCATCTTTATGCTGATGACACACAACTATACACGTCTTCCCCCGACCTTACCCCCGCTGTACTACAGAACGCCAGTGACTGTCTGTCCGCAGTCTCCAATATCATGTCCGCTCTCTATCTGAAACTCAACCTCTCCAAAACTGAACTTCTTCTGCTCCCGCCGTCTACTAACCTCCCTAAATCTGACATTTCCTTCTCCGTGGGTGGTACCACAATAACACCCCGGCAGCAGGTGCGCTGTCTGGGTGTTATGTTTGACACCAATCTCTCCTTTACATCCCATATACAATCCCTTGCCCGCTCTTGCCGCTTACACCTAAAGAACATCTCTAGAATCCACCCTTTTCTCACTATGGAAACAGCAAAAACTTTCACTGTTGCATTGATCCACTCTCGCCTGGATTACTGCAACGCTCTATTAATTGGCCTCCCCGTCACTCGACTATCCCCTCTCCAGTCCATACTCAATGCAGCAGCCAGGATCGTCCATCTGGGTAATCGGTACTCGGACGCGTCCGCTCTTCGCCAGTCCTTACATTGGCTGCCCATTCATTATAGGATCCAATTCAAAGTACTTGTTCTCACCCACAAAGCTCTCCACAGTGCGGCACCCCCTTACATCTCTTCTCTCATTTCTGTCTATCGGCCTAGCCGATCGCTGCGCTCTGCAAACGACTTTCGACTAACCTCTGCACTAATCCGTACCTCCCACTCCCGACTCCAAGACTTCTCCCGTGCTGCTCCTATCCTCTGGAATGCTCTACCCCAAGACATCAGGACTATCCACAATTTGCATAGTTTTAGGCGCTTCCTCAAAACACACCTGTTCAGAGCGGCCTATCACATTCACTAATCAAAGTCATTCTCTGTGTAAGTGTGCGTGCGTAGCCCATTCACTATCTCCATCCATCCTTCACTCCTGCAAGATGGCTGGACCTTCATTGTAAATACACCATTGTAAATACACACCTGTACTCTGTATCTCCTTCACCTCATTGTAGATTGTATGCTCTCACGAGCAGGGTCGTCTTATTTCGTCTTATTTTGCTTTAATTATTGTATTGTTAGTGTTGTTTCTTATGACTTGTGTTTTGAAACTGTTAAACTGTAAAGCGCTGCGGAATATGTTGGCGCTATATAAATAAAGATTATTATTATTATTATTATTATTATTATTATTATCAATCTATCTATTTATCCCATATCTATCTATCTATCTATCTATCTATCCCATATCTATCTAACTATCCCATTTCTATGTATCTATCTATCTATCTAATATATCTATCTAATCTATCTATCTATCCCATATCTATCTATCTATCTATCCCATATCTATCTATCTATCTATCTATCTATCTATCCCATATCTACCTATCTATCTATCTATCTATCCCATATCTATCTAACTATCCCATTTCTATGTATCTATCTATCTATCTAATATATCTATCCCATATCTATCTATCTATCTATCTATCTATCTATCTATCTATCCCATATCTATCTATCTATCTATCTATCTATCTATCTATCTATCTATCTAACTATCTATCCCATATCAATCTATCTATTTATCCCATATCTATCTATCTATCTATCCCATATCTATCTGTCTATCTATCTATCTATCTATCTATCTATCTATCTATCTATCTATCTATCTATCTATCTATCTATCTATCTATCCCATATGTATCTATCATCTATTATAAGGTAACGATTGTTATTCAGGTAGGGGACACTTGTTAGGCAGCCAGATAACTAGGTCCGGCACGGGTTTCTCATATACAGTGGTGGGCAAAAGTATTGGCACCCCTGCAATTCTGTCAGATAATACTCATTTTCTTCCTGAAAATGATTGCAATCACAAATTCTTTGGTATTATTATCTTCATTTAATTTGCTTGCAAGGAAAAAACACAAAAGAGAATGAAGCAAAAATCAAATCATTGAACATTTCACACAAAACTCCAAAAATGGGCCAGACAAAAGTATTGGCACCCTCAGCCTAATACTTGGTTGCACGACCTTTAACCAAAATAACTTCCAACAACCGCTTCCGTAACCATCAATGAGTTTCTTACAATGCTCTGCTGGAATTTTAGACCATTCTTCTTTGGCAAACTGCTCCAGGTCCCTGATATTTGAAGGGTGCCTTCTCCAAACTGCCATTTTGAGATCTCTCCACAGGTGTTCTATGGGATTCAGGTCTGGACTCATTGCTGGCCACCTTAGAAGTCTCCAGTGCTTTCTCTCAAACCATTTTCTAGTGCTTTTTGAAGTGTGTTTTGGGTCATTGTCCTAATGTAAGACCCATGACCTCTGAGGGAGACCCAGCTTTCTCACACTGGGCCCTACATTATGCTGCAAAATTTGTTGGCAGTCTTCAGACTTCATAATGCCATGCACATGGTCAAGCAGTCCAGTGCCAGAGGCAGCAAAGCAACCCCAAAACATCAGGGAACCTCCGCCATGTTTGACTGTAGGGACCGTGTTCTTTTCTTTGAATGCCTCTTTTTTTTCCTGTAAACTCTATGTTGATGCCTTTTCCCAAAAAGCTCTACTTTTGTCTCATCTGACCAGAGAACATTCTTCCAAAACATTTTAGGCTTTCTCAGGTAAGTTTTGGCAAACTCCAGACTGGCTTTTTTATGTCTCGGGGTAAAAAGTGGGGTCTTCCTGGGTATCCTACCATACAGTCCCTTTTCATTCAGACGCCGACGGATAGTACAGGTTGACACTGTTGTACCCTCGGACTGCAGGGCAGCTTGAACTTGTTTGGATGTTAGTCGAGGTTCTTTATCCACCATCCGCACAATCTTGCATTGAAATCTCTCGTCATTTTTTCTTTTCTGTCCACATCTAGGGAGGTTAGCCACAGTGCCATGGGCTTTAAACTTCAAGATGACACTGCGCACGGTAGACACAGGAACATTCAGGTCTTTGAAGATGGACTTGTAGCCTTGAGGTTGCTCATACTTCCTCACAATTTGGTTTCTCAAGTCCTCAGACAGTTCTTTGGTCTTCTTTCTTTTGTCCATGCTCAATGTGGTACACACAAGGACACAGGACAGAGGTTGAGTCAACTTTAATCCATGTCTACTGGCTGCAAGTGTGATTTAGTTATTGTCAACACCTGTTAGGTGCCACAGGTAAGTTACAGGTGCTGTTAATTACACAAATTAGAGAAGCATCACATGATTTTTCAAACAGTACCAATACTTTTGTCCACCCCCTTTTTTATGTTTGGTATGGAATTATATCCAATTTGGCTTTAGGACAATTCTTTTTTTGTTTTTTTCATTGAAGACAACTTAAATGAAGATAATAATACCAAAGAATTTGTGATTGCAATCATTTTCAGGAAGAAAATGAGTGTTATCTGACAGAATTGCAGGGGTGCCAATACTTTTGGCCACCACTGTAACTCCAACAGTCCATGCGGTTTATTAAGCCTCATAAACCAAGGCCATATGCAACAGAAAGTTCACATAAAACAGCATAGCATCCATCCATCCCTGTGGGCACACAGGCTTTGCTCCATCCAGCCAACAGGCTATACAGTCTCTTAGTAACACTCCCGTGTCCCGGATACCTCATAGTTGCTTCACCATGCTGCAGACATCGGTTCCCTCTCCTGGGAACTCTCAGACACGTGCAACCATTATGCACACAGGCACTCCGGAAGGCAGACACATCTTCCAGCGAGACCTTGCACACGGACCAATCGGGTCCAAGCATTTTCCTCATGTGACCTACCCTGGCCACCTTATATGGTCCGTAGCCACGCCCAACGGATCACATGGCTATGACATCATCACAGGTCCTTCAATCATTCACACACATATACTTTACTATGGCGTTCTATACACGCCTAGGTGGGTTTGCAGGTAGCTGGTTCCACCTGTCTCACCAGCTCCCTGGAAAGCTCTCCCTGACACAGTGTAACGACAGCTCAGCAGTACCTCTGCTGATCAACACACATGTTCAAGCTTCCATCCCAAGGCCACCTACCTTGGGATACATGACGGTCATTCAGCATCCTGCCACTCATCCTCTCTCCTGGGACACCCACACAGCACCCCCTAGCGGACACAGTGGTCACTACACCACATGCCTCCCCCCTCTGTTTAAACTTGTGGGGTTTAACACACAACATTACCCCGGGATCTCGAGACCGGGCACTCATTACACCTTGCTCAACAGGTCGAGAGAACCGTCTCCATCTGTTTTGTCTATCATAGTGCCTCATCTCTACATTAGGCCTCCCTCGCCCCCAGCAGTCAGAATATCGGCCTTGGTTTTTGGCCTTCCGTTCACAGTCCGTCAGTGTGACCAAATACTCTTTAGTCTCCACCTGTCTGCAGTGCGCTTCGTCACCTGACCTTTCTCTCACTGACCGGCTCTCCCTGTGGGTACAGTCAGAAGTCCCACTCCCAGTCGCGTCAACTGTCTGGCCTGAGTCTGACCCATTTAGTGAGTCCCCCCATTTCCTTGTAGATTGTAAGCTTGCGAGCAGGGACCTCACTCCTAATGTCACTGTTTGAATTGTCTTAACTTGTATTGAATTTATTGTCTGTACATGTCCCCGCTTAATTGTAAAGTGCTGCGGAATATGTTGGCGCTATATAAATAAAAATTATTATTATTATTATTTAGTGTCTCACAGGAGCTAATGTTATGAATGAGTCACCGGAGGAGGAGAAAACAAAAATACAAGCTAAGTCCAGAAAACTGGAGAGGTTGGTAGCTATCGGATTGCAGGCCCCTGATCCTATACACCACAACTAACAGTAGCCGTGGGGGGTTCCTACGGTGCCCTAGACCCCTCGTCACAGCTGGAGAACTACATAAGCCTAAAGAAGGAAAGGGGAAATCTAAACTGCCCCAGAGCAGACCCCAAAGCAATAGACAGCCCCCAACATGTATTGTCGGTGAAAAACAGATGAAAACACAAACACAGACAGAAAGACAGGCTGAGCAAACGATGGGGCCCAACTAACTAGATAGGACAGGACAGAAAAGATGCTGGCTGCAATCCGCAAAAAACCCTACCAAAAATGTCCCAACCGTCTGATAGGGAAAAAGGCCCTGAAGTCGCTAGACTTCAAAATCACTATATCAGCACTCAGGTATATTCTGAAAACAGAGCAAAGAGATCAACTGATCAGAGACAAAAATGGAATTCAGCCAGTCCCAACCAGGACTGGCTGAATACAAACACTAAGGAAACCAGACAAAATCTCATGGAATAATAGCAGGGCAAAACTTAGCTTTTAGTAGACAGGAACTAAGCTGGATGCAAGAGCTCAGAGCAGAAAGGATCACCAGCAGCCCTGCAGGGCGTCGGCTGCCTTATATCCACTCAGAAATTCCAGATGTCCAATCACACTCCGCCTGTTCAGATGACAGGTTCTTCCCATCCCAATCAATTTCACTACCTCTCTTCACCAGCAGAGGGAGTTCATCAGACATCAAAGGTGAAGGGGAGAATTAACTCACAACAGTACCTCCCCCTTGAGGAGGGGTCACCGAACCCTCATCCACGCCACCAGGGCGATCAGGATGGGCCCGATGAAAAGCACGAACCAATCTTTCGGCACGAATATCGGATGCAGGGACCCAAGAATTATCCTCCTGGCCATAACCCTTCCATTTAACCAAATACTGGAGTCTCCGTCTAGCCAGACGAGAATCCAGTATCTTCTCAACCTCATATTCCACATTACCTTCAACCAATACAGGGTCAGAATTTGCCACCACAGGAACTACTGGCTCAACAAACCTCTTTAACAGAGACTTATGAAACACGTTATGGATCTTGAATGTAACAGGAAGAGCCAATCGAAAAGAGACCGGATTAAGAATCTCCAAAATCTTGTAAGGTCCAATAAATCTAGGTTTAAACTTTGGAGAAGCCACCTTCATAGAAATATTCTTTGATGACAACCAAACCATATCACCCACCTTAAACCGGGGACCAATGGTCCTATGCCGGTTGGAAAACCGCTGGGCCTTTTCCTGGGAGAGGCAACTTATCCACCACTTGGTCCCAAATCTGGTGCATTCTCTCCACCACAGTGTCAACACCTGGGCAGGCAGAAGACTCCACCTGCCCTGAAGAGAATCGAGGATGAAACCCAAAGTTACAAAAAAAAGGTGACATCAAAGTGGCAGAACTAGCTCTATTATTTAAAGCAAATTCGGCCAAGGGCAAAAATGAAACCCAATCATCCTGATCAGCAGAAATAAAACATCTCAAATACGACTCCAAAGTCTGGTTTGTTCTCTCCGTCTGCCCATTGGTCTGAGGGTGAAACGCAGAGGAGGACAACTGAATTCCCAGCTTGGAACAGAAAGTCCTCCAAAATCTAGAAACAAACTGAACTCCTCTGTCAGATACAATGTTCTCAGGAATCCCGTGCAAGCGAACCACCTGTTGCAAAAACAAGGGCACCAACTCTGAGGAAGATGGCAACTTAGGGAGTGGTACAAGATGGACCATCTTAGAGACTCTATCACAAATCACCAAAATAACAGTCATTCTCTGAGAGACAGGCATATCAGAGATAAAATCCATTGAAATATGGGTCCATGGCCTCCTGGGGACCGGCAAAGGCATCAACAACCCACTAGAGCGAGAACAAGGTTTAGACCGGGAGCAAGTCCAACAGGACTGCACAAAATTCCTGACATCACGAGACAAGGCGGGCCACCAAAAAGACCGACTCACCAAATCTCTAGTACCAAAAATACCTGGATGACCAGCCAATGCGGAGCAATGAACCTCAGACATCACTCTCTTCCTCCACTGGTCAGGAACATACAATTTTCCAATGGGACAACGCTCAGGTTGGTCCTCCTGAAACTCTTCCAGAACACGTCTCAAATCGGGCGAGATGGCAGAAAGAACTACCCTCTCACCTAAGATGGTAGCAGGCTTGGTCACAATAGGAGAATGAGCAAAGAAACTCGTAGAGAGGGCATCAGCCTTGACATTCTTAGTGCCCGGAAGAAAAGAGACCACAAAATCAAAACGTGTGAAAAACAAGGCCCACCTAGCCTGTCTAGGCTTCAAGCGTTTGGCCGACTCCAGGTAAATCAAATTCTTGTGGTCAGTAAGGACCATGACTTGATGTTTAGCTCCCTCCAACCAATGTCTCCACTCCTCAAATGCCCATTTCATGGCTAACAGTTTCCGATTCCCCACATCATAGTTACGTTCGGATGGGGAGAACTTTCAGGAAAAGAAAGCACAGGGATTCATTTTAGATGTTACAGGATCTTTTTGGGACAAAAAAGCTCCTGCACCAATCTCAGAAGCGTCCACCTCTACCTGGAACGGGAGTGAGACATCAGGTTGCCGCAAAACCGGAGCAGAAGTGAACCTTCGCTTCAGCTCCTGAAAAGAAGAAACAGCCTCCGGAGACCAATTCAGCACATCAGCCCCCTTCTTAGTCAAATCAGTCAATGGTTTGGCAATACCAGAAAAAATAGCTATAAATTTACGATAAAAATTAGCAAAACCCAAAAACTTCTGGAGGGCCTTGAAAGAAGTGGGCTGAACCCAATCATAAATGGCCTGTACCTTGGCCAGGTCCATTTCAATAGTTGACGGAGACAAAATAAATCCCAAAAATGAAATCCTCTCTACACCAAAAAGGCATTTCGAACTCTTGACATACAGGGAATTCTCCCTCAAAATCCGGAACACAGTCCGAACATGTTCCACATTAGAGTCCCAATCCTTGGAAAAGATCAAAATATCATCCAGATAGATGATCAAAAATTTATCCACAAAGTCTCGGAAAATATCATTCATGAAGCACTGGAAGACAGAAGGGGCATTAGTGAGCCCAAAAGGCATCACCAGGTACTCAAAATGTCCCTCCGGAGTATTAAACGCCGTCTTCCATTCATCCCCCTGCTTAATGCGAATAAGATTATACGCCCCCCTGAGGTCAAGCTTGGTAAACCAGCAAGCACCTTCAACTCTGGAGAATAGATCAGAAATCAGGGGTAACGGATACTGATATTTAACATTAATTTTGTTGAGGGAACGATAGTCAATACAAGGCCTTAATGAACCATCTTTCTTGTCCACAAAAAAATCCCCAGTACCTAAGGGTGAAGAGGATGGTTTAATATGACCCTTCTCCAACGACTCCTTAATATAGGATCGCATAGCCTCGTGCCTCGGGTACAGATAATTTGAAAAGTTGACCCTTGTGAAATTTACACCCAGGGCTCAGCTCAATTGCACAGTCATAACTCCTATGAGGAGGCAAAGACGCAGACTCATTCTCACTAAATACATCATAAAAATCAGCCAAATAGTCAGGAACATGATGCGACTGGGGAGAGGTGGAGAAAATAGGAGCGTCACTAAGGGCACACCGACAACCTCAACTCACCACAGACACAGATTTCCAATCCAAAACTGGATTATGGATTTGCAACCAGGGAAACCCCAGAACGATGGTATCATGCAAATTATGCAACACCAAAAATCTGCAATTTTCTTGATGGTCTGGGGCGACCTGCATTACCACCTGGGTCCAAAACTGAGGTTTATTCTTCGCCAAAGGAGTAGCATCAATACCCCTCAAAGGGATAGGTGTCCGCAGGTGGTGTCATAGGAAACCCACAACGTTTAGCAAAATCCAAGTCCGTCAGGTTCAGAGCTGCTCCCGAATCCACAAAAGCCATAGCAGAAAATGTGGACAGGGAGCAGATCAGAGTAATTGCCAGAAGAAACTTAGGTTGAACACCACCCACAGCAAATGTGTTTGCAAAACGTTTCTCTCATTTAGGGCAGACAGAAATAATATGAGAGGCATCTCCACAGAAAAAACACAGCTTATTACGCCTTCTGATCTCCTGACTTTGCGCCCTAGACAAAACTCTATCACATTGCATAGGTTCAGACATTTGTTCAACAGGTGGCAACACCTCTCGTGCAGTTTTGCGTTCACGCAAACGCCGATCAACCTGAATGGCTAATGACATAGAATCGTCAAAACCAGAGGGAACAGGAAATCCCACCATAGTATCTTTTACGGTTTCTGACAAACCCTTCCGAAACAGAGCTGCCAAGGCACTATCATTCCAGGTAGTAAGGACCGCCCACTTTCGGAATTTTTGACAGTACAACTCTGCAGAATCCCGACCCTGGCTCAATACCAACAGGGCCTTTTCAGCCTGATCAATAGTATTAGGTTCATCATACAGCAACCCCAAGGCCTGAAAAAATGCGTTCACATCAGTCAGAATAGGATCATCAGGTTTCAAAGAAAACGCCCAATCCTGGGGATCGCCGCGCAACAAAGAGATGACAATTTTAACCTGCTGTGAGGAGCTCCCCGATGAGTTAGGCTTCAAGGCAAAAAATAATTTACAATTATTCTTAAAATTCAGAAATTTAGACCGATCCCCAAAAAAACACATCAGGAGTTTGGTTCAGCAGCATGTGAATGAGCAAGATAGGCGGAAATTCCCCGCACTTCAGCAGTAAGCTGCTCCACACGATCAGACAATTGCTTAATCTCCATTGAGAAAAAATTCCCCCTACGGCCTCAGAGAAATAGAGGAAAAAATATACACAAACAAAAAAAAAAAAAATTCTGACACTTTTTTTTTTTTTACAATTCTCTCCTGCTATTGAGCACCCTAGAATCTGCGGTATGGCTGGTGATTCTGTTATGAATGAGTCACCGGAGGAGGAGAAAACAAAAATACAAGCTAAGTCCAGAAAACCGGAGAGGTTGGTAGCTATCGGATTGCAGGCCCCTGATCCTATACACCATAACTAACAGTAGCCGTGGGGGTTCCTACGGTGCCCTAGACCCCTTGTAAAAGCCGGAGAACTACATAAGCCTAAAGAAGGAAAGGGGAAATCTAAACTGCCCCAGAGCAGACCCCAAAGCAATAGACAGCCCCCAACATGTATTGTTGGCGAAAAACATATGAAAACACAAACACAGACAGAAAGACAGGCTGAGCAAACGATGGGGCCCAACTAACTAGATAGGACAGGACAGAAAAGATGCTGGCTGCAATCCGCAAAAAACCCTACCAAAAATGTCCCAACCGTCTGATAGGGAAAAAGGCCCTGAAGTCGCTAGACTTCAAAATCACTATATCAGCACTCAGGTATATTCTGAAAACAGAGCAAAGAGATCAACTGATCAGAGACAAAAATGGAATTCAGCAAGTCCCAACCAGGACTGGCTGAATACAAACACTAAGGAAACCAGACAAAATCTCATGGAATAATAGCAGGGCAAAACTTAGCTTTTAGTAGACAGGAACTAAGCTGGATGCAAGAGATCAGAGCAGAAAGGATCACCAGCAGCCCTGCAGGGCGTCGGCTGCCTTATATCCACTCAGAAATTCCAGATGTCCAATCACACTCCGCCTGTTCAGATGACAGGTTCTTCCCATCCCAATCAATTTCACTACCTCTCTTCACCAGCAGATGGAGTTCATCAGACATCAAAGGTGAAGGGGAGAATGAACTCACAACAAGCTAAGGTCTCTCAGTTTCGTCTTGCCAGTAAAATTGCCACTCGCCGATTTTTGATGTCCCTGCCTTGCTGACATTCTTTGGCCACCTGCCATGTCACCACTTGGAGGATCCCTTCAGGATCTTACATCTTGGGTTGAAGGCGGCCGACACCTGGTGTTCCGTACCTCTTTATTGATCCACCGATGGTCCAGCCTCAACTGCTCAATCTCTTGCAGGTACCTCACTCGATACTCCTAGAGCATCCGAAAGTTTCTCAGGCTTTCCATGGAGCCGACCACCATGATGGGAACCATGGCCTCTTCACTGGATACCTGGACTTCATCATCAGGAGGCATCCTCACCCTCACCTCACCAGAGATATTTACAAGGTCTTGCATTACCTTCCTGAGTCTTCCAATGATTCTCCCAATCAGACCTTTGGGTACCGGAATTACATCTTTCCGCAAACCCAGCCAATCCATAGCCTCCCTTGCTAACTCTAGGCGTCGAGCAGCTTTCATATTACTCCGCCTGACCAACTGTTTGGTGTGCAGACATTGCAAATGCATTTCTTTCAGGATAGCTACTCAGTTTGCTGTATCTTCAATGGCTGATATTATCACCAACTGCCGAGTCTCAGGTGCCCAGTGCACCTTACACGCTTTGATGGCCTTTTTAAAAGCCTCATGCACACCTTCCTCAGTGCAGGCTTCTTGCTTGTCTTCAGGCACCTCAATCACAGACTTGAAGGTCGTGGTCTTGCTCTCTTCCTGGACAGAAGGCTCTGGCTTTACCACGGACACTTCCCTTACTAGTTGACCCGACCGGGTGACTCTTTTCTTCAGTTCTTAGTTCACAAACTTCATGAGATTTTATCTCTTCACGACCCTTTGCCAAGATGGGTACTGGCAGTTCCATCTTGTTATCACTCGTGCTCGGCTGCTGTAAGTCTTTGTCCACCTTCTTCTCCCGCAGAAGACCTTTTACTGTTCCTCTGAGTTCTTCCATCTCTTCCCGAAGGGTCTTGTTCACGTTTTGACACGTTGACAGGTGACCTCTGGGCTCCAAGACTTCTTTCTCCCTCCACCCTATGCTCGGCCATTTGTCTCAGGACCCTTTCTTGTTCGAGATGTTCTTCCACTGTCTCTTTTATCAACTGTATCTCATGATCTTGTTCTCTTTTGGCCAGCACGTGTCGCACTACTACTTCTTTAATTATATTTTCAAAGGGTACCACTGGATCAGCCCCGTCAGTCGAGTGAACCCTCCAGTTACCGTCCACCCATGTGTCTAGTCCAGTCGTCTCATCTCCCAGCCCACCATCCGTCATGTCACGAGATATCAGGTCCGTAAGTTGGGCAAATGTACCCCTTCCTCCGGTCACTTCTACATCTGACTTGTCCACTTTAGGAGGCGTCACCGTCTCAACGTCTGTTAGCTCAACATTAGAAACATCTCCATCCCCGTGCCACATATCATCAAACAAGACTAAGTCCCGGACCCTCTCAAAGGGATGCACTAAGCTTGGTGGCATACTGCCACCTTGGCACTTAACCCCCTTTGTCATCTCGATCATGACTCTGTCCACCGTATAGTTCACAATGACCCCATGGTCGCAGCGAACCCTGACGTTTTTCTCGGTCAGAGATAAAACGAGAGGAGTTCCTGTCAGAGTCACCTGACTCTTTGAGTCCAGCCTACCAGAGACTCCTTCCTGGTGCAGCATCACGGTACACACCTGTGGCCTGTCGTTATCCGGAAAATACATGCCGCACTCCGAAAAAGTCATACACACACACACACTGTGGTTCCCTAGACATGTCCACTGAGGTAACCAGTGCTGCCCCTTTTGAAAACTCGGCCCATTTCTGGACCACCATCCCAATTTGGGCCACCGCCCCCCTTTGGGACTCCACCCCTTTTTGGGTTACCACAACCGATTTGGGTCACCACCTCCCTCTGGGACTCCACGCCTTTTTGGATTACCACCCCGATTTGTGTCACCGCCCCCTTTCGGGATTTCCCCATGTCCTTTCTACAGGTCTCCTTAGACCACAGTTCACACGACACAGTTTGTCTCTTGAGCCCGTACTGGCCCTTTAAGTACAACACCACACAAGTTCTTGCTGGCACCACCACAGCTCCTGCTGTCACTGATCACCGACACCTCCGGCTGCCACTCACACACAGTTGCTGGTGTCACCTTCGTTACACCGACAAGTTACAGGAAGCCGCTTGTCCCCTTCGTAACCCCGCCGAGTTACAGCAAGCTGCTTGTCACCTTCGTAACCCGTCGAGTTACAGCAAGCTGCTTGTCACCTTCTTGACTCCCCTGAGCCACCGCAAGCTGAGTTGAGAAGGAAAAGAAAAAAAACACACACACAACACAAAACTCACGTGTCCTGTCTGTGTGCTATTCAGGACGTCCGTCTCCTCCTGAGACCGTCCAACACACAGGGCGCATCGGGTGCTATTCAGGGAGCCGACCCTCCTCCCAGGGTTTCCCAACACACCGGCCTCACCAGGTCCAGGGGCTCAGTGGGTGCTATTCAGGACATCCGTCTCCGCCTGAGACTGTCCAACACTCACGCCTCACCAGGTCCAACGTCCAGGACGTGTTCCAGGGATCCGATTCTTCTCCCAGAACCTCCCAACACTGACCCTCCAGGACCTTTGCACACTGAACCCTCCAGGTACACAGTCTTTCTCACTGACCCAGGTCAGTACAACACAGACACCTGTCTGTTACCTGTGTCGGCCACACAGGTTCTCGGGTACCTCTTATCCACAGAGGCACCCTATAGCAATCCACAGTCTCTTTCTCTGACCCCAGTCAGCATATCACACGGCTTTCAAGACAATCAGCCATCCTGGCTCAGTGTTGCCAGCACTGCAACATGTGCTTTTGGAAACCGTTGCCCTTAGTAACCAAATTTTGCAGACCTCGTCCGTTACCCCTAGCAACAAGGTGTGATAAAACATTCCGGGATCGGCTTTGCTGGGGTCAAAGTTCACGTGCGTTCAGCATGAAACTCAGGCGCAGAGCTGGGATTCGGGTGTAACTGACCCTGGTTCAGGTTTATTAATGGTGAAAGCAATGCAAAAAGAAATAAAACATAAAACAAATCCTTGCCTGTCCGGCACTAACTAAACAATGGACAACCTAACTACCAACAGGCGGGCTTCTCCCATCCAGCCAAACCACAGTTGCAGTGGGCACTGCTTTCACTCACGTGTGTCTCTCACACAGACAGACTCTCTGTGTTCCCAGGCTGAGACACTCACACAACCACCTGGCATCCTTTTATATCCACCTCCCATTATTCATTAGCAAGCAGGTGCGATACTGACCAGACTAGGCCACATAGGAAAGGAATCTGGGCGAGATATACCTGCCCTCATCCACTATTCCCACATGATTCTCACAAAGGCTACAACATTGCCCTTCGCATTTCCCCACCAATTGTAAGGTAGCGCTTGTTATTCAGGTAGGGGACACTCGCTAGGCAGCCAAATAACCAGATCCGGCACGGGTTTCTCATATAACTCCAACAGTCCATGCGGTTTATTAAGCATCATAAACCAAAGCCATATGCAACAGAAAGTTCATGTAAAACAGCATAGCGTCCATGACAGAGGTCTGCTCTGTTTCCCTGTGGTCACACAGGCTTTGCTCCATCCAGCCAACAGGCTATACAGTCTCTTAGTAACACTCCGGATTACCTCATAGTTGCTTCACCACGCTGCAGACGTCTGTTCCCTCCCCTGGGAACTCTCAGACACATGCAGCCATTATGCACACAGGCACTCCGGAAGGCAGACACACCTTCCAGCGAGACCTTCCACACGGACCAATCGGGTCAAAGCATTTTCCTCATGTGACCTACCCTGGCCACCTTATATGGTCCGTAGCCACGTCCTGCAATCATTCACACACATATACTTTACTATGGCGTTCTATACACCCCTAGATGGGTTTGTAGGTAGCTGGTGCTGCCCATCTCACCAGCTCCCTGGAAAGCTCTCCCTGACACAGTGTAATGACAGCTCAGCAGTACCTCTGCTGATCAACACACATATTCAAGCTTCCATCCTAAGGCCACCTACCTTGGAATACATAACGGCCATACGGAATCCTGCCACTCATACTCTCTCCTGGGACACCCATACAGCGCCCCCTAGCTGACACAGTGGTCACTACACTACACTATCTATATCATATCTAACTATCTATATCATTTCTATCTATCCCATATCTATCTATCTATTTATCTGTGCGCGTAATGGAGTGTGGGTTGGACAAATGTAAAAGATAAATGTGGACAGAAATGACATCACAAATCTTTTTTTTTTGTTAAATAACATATCTTTTTTTACCTTACAAAAACTCATACAATCCGCATGTAAAAAGCGCAATCAAAAACGCACCTACGTTTTCTGCCAAAAGATGAGGATTCAGTGCAAAAAAATCCGCACTGGAATCCGCAATGTGTGCAGTTACCCTTATAGCTTTCAGCACTATAAAGGTATGTACATGGGTACATATTCATTATTTTTAAAAAAGAATGTCTGTTTGTTCATGCTCATGCGAGTGCTCACGATGCTTTCAATGTGTTACAATAAGCTTGAAGATAGAGGAGGGAGGGGTTTGGGTGCGTTTTGGAGTGGGTGTGCTAGGTGCTAGCTTATAGGCAAGTGCAATGCATCATAGAACTTGTAGTATTAGAGCACAGTAACTCAGGAGAAAGGAAGTTGTCGATTAACCCCATGAGAGCTGGAGACAGCACTGAAAATGTGCTTCTAAAGTATGATAAAAGGTAATATTGCTAAAATAAACACAGTGGATGTTTTGAGTGGCACATAATAGCAAGATTTATGAAAAAAAAGTGATAATACTGGACAACTTCTTTAAAAGGATAAAAAAATTTGATGGGAGTATTTCTTTAAAAACAATCATACATATCCGTATACTTTTATCTATAATGGGATCTGTTTAGATTCCATTAGGGCATCTGCCAAATGATGGAAACTTTAGTTAAAATTAAACAGCCCCCATTATAGTTTAGTCATATTATTTTCCATGACTGTCCTTGGGTCTGACAAGCAAAATATAGGTTGTCAGGGATGAATATCGCTATTAATCTCCTGTATTGTGTAAATGGTCCACAAACAAGTGGAACAGAGGGGAAAGAAGTACATCCAAAAAATTGGAACTCCAGAAAATTAATAGAAAAATAGATAAATTCTTTATTCATCACATGTACACGTAACAGCACAAAAACATAAAAACACTTAAAAAGCACAAAAAGGCAATCATGTCACAATCATACAATAATGATATAGTGACACTTCCACAACCATTATCCCGATATCACAGTATTCATATGTAGGGGTATAGCAGATTCTCAGGATGCAGTGACGAGACACGAGACAGGGTATGACTTGTATAATCAACTTTTATAAATTGGAGCCGCTAAGGCTATACTGAACAAGCAAAAAGGGGTAACAACAAATTGTCCCCGCAGGGACTCAACAAAATAAACAATACTTTTTATGTAACTGGGAGTAACCCGGGTGTCGGAGGCCGAACTATGGCCAAACTATGGCACTTATTTCTAAAGTCCACTTATCCTTCCATGCGTCGCTCGGGATCGCAGATGCGGCCGCTTAGAGGTCATTGATGCGATGCCTTGACGCCTCGTTCTTCCGGGAAGGTTTGGCCTCGTCGGGCCCTGAAGAAACTGTGCCGGTGGGGCGCAACAGGCCCTGAAGAAATGGTGCCGGTGGGGCGCAACAGGCCCTGAAGAAACGGTGCTGGTGGGGCGCAACAGGCCCTGAAGAAACGGTGCCAATGGGGCGCAACAGGCCCTGAAGAAACCGTGCCGGTGGGGTGCAACAGGCCCTGAAGAAATGATGCCAGTGGGGCGCAGCAGGCCCTGAAGAAACGGTGCCGGTGGGGCGCAACAGGCCCTGAAGAAATTATGCCGGTGGGGCGCAACAGGCCCTGAAGAAAACGATGCCGGTTGGGCGCAACAGGCCCTGAAGAAACAGTGCTGATGGGGGCGCGGTAATGACGCAGTTCCCCCCCAAATGACGAGTAGTTGTCCTCTGCTAAAGGGTCCCTCCGTAGCAGGGACGAGGGCCTCTACTGTCACCTATGGCGAGGTGGCGTCCCTTGAGGCCTGTGATGACAGGGTCGCCACAGGGGGAGAAGGCCGGGAGGCAGTGTCCAGGCCTCTGTGGCCATTTTACGAGTAGTCGCAGCCGCGGCTTGAGATAACGGATCTCCCTCACGGGGGAGGGGGACGGCGGGCGTGGCCCTCTGAGAATGTGGGCAGGAAGCGGCCTCTGGTACAAGTCTCACACGTCTCACTTGTCGGTGAGTGCGCAGTATCCTCACAGGCTCCGGTAGTTGTCTCTCACACACACTGCCCGGCACCACGGCTCCCTCCAAGTCACCCTGCTTCCTGCCTCCTGTCACACTCACTCCCAACTGCCACTTCAGCGCGCCCCCTGCTCTTTTTATTCTTGCCCCGCCCCCTGTTGCCCTGACAACTTCAGTCATCCCCTGGGTACCGGCCCAGTTGCTGTCTGGGAGTCCTCCTCCCCACATTCCCCCACCCTGTAAGTTCGCCAGTCCTCGGGCGAGAGCTTTAATCTATTGAGATTGGTCTGTAGGGGTTTCAATGTTTGTTGCCATATGAATAGATCTTGTTCATATCGTTCAGGGAGTTTGCCGGCTGTTGACCACTCGGAGCATCTAAGTTCATTTGGGGTAGGGTCGTCTGGGGTGGTGGACATCGGTGGGCTGATTGGTGCAGGCGGGCTAATTGTGTCAGATGATTCGTTACTGAGTGCCTCTGTGTCCTGGAGGACTGTTATGATTGAGTCACCGTAGGAGGCAAAAACAGAAATGCTAGCTAAGTCCAGAAAACCAGAGAAGTTGGCAACTATCAGATTGCAGACCCCTGAACCTATCAACACAACTAGCAGTAGCCGTGGGGGGTTCCTACGATGACCTAGACCCCTCGATCACAGCCGGAGAGATACATAGGCCTAAAGAAGGAAAGGGGAAATCTAACTGCCCCAGAGCAGACCCCAAAGCAATAGGCAGCCTCCCACATATAATGACGGTGAAGCAAGATGAAAACACACAGACAGAAAGACAGACTGAGCAAAGACGGGGCCCAAAAACTACCTAGATAGGAACGGATAGGAAGGCTGCTGTCTGCAATCTGCCAAAACCCTATCAGAGACAAAAGCCAACAAGCTGATATAAAAATGGCCCTGAAGCAACTAAGCTTCAAAAACTAAATCAGCACTCAGGTACTTTCAGAAGACAGAGCTAACGGAACACTGCACACTCCAGCAGGGAGTGGCAGAATCCAAAAAGCAAGAAAAACAAAAGCAAATCTTAAATGCAAAAGGCAAAACAGAAAACTTAGCTTTAGGAGAGCAGGAATCAGACTGGTGTCCAAGAGTCCACAGAGAAATCACCCGCAGGGCAGAAAGGGCGTAGGCTGCCTTAAATCCAGTCAGTGACTCCACTCAGCCAATCATCTTCATTAGTCCCAGGTGCCTGATAATCAGGCTCACTACCTTCCTTCACTAGAATAGGGAGTTCACCAGGCCTCAGTGACGGAGGGGAAAATGAACTCACAACAGTACCCCCCCTTGAGGAGGGGTCACCGAACCCTCAACAACGCTACCAGGGCGATCAGGGTGAGCCCGATGAAAGGCACGCACCAATCTTTTGGCATGAATATCAGAGGCAGAGACCCAGGAATTATCCTCCTGACCATAACCCTTCCACTTAACCAAATACTGGAGTCTCCGTCTAGCCAGACGGGAATCCAGAATTTTCTCTACCTCATATTCCAAGTTACCTTCAACCAATACAGGGTCCGGAGGTGCCACCTCAGGCACAACTGGCTCAACAAACCTCTTCAACAAGGACTTATGGAACACATTATGGATCTTAAATGTGACAGGAAGAGCCAAACGAAAAGAGACCGGATTAATAATCTCCAAAATCTTGTAAGGTCCAATAAATCTAGGCTTAAACTTAGGAGAAGCCACCTTCATAGCAATATTTTTTGATGATAACCACACCATATCACCAATCTTAAACTGGGGACCAATGGTCCTATGTCGATTGGAAAACCGCTGGGCCTATTCCTGGGAGAGAGATAACTTATCCACCACTTGGTCCCAGATCTGGTGCATTCTCTCCACCACAGTGTCAACACCTGGGCAGGCAGAGGGCTCCACCTGAACTGAAGAAAATCGAGGATGAAACCCAAAGTTACAAAAAAATGGTGACATCAAAGTGGCAGAACTAGCTCTATTATTCAAAGCAAATTCGGCCAAGGGCAAAAATGAAACCCAATCATCCTGATCAGCGGAAATAAAACATCTCAAATACGACTCCAAGGTCTGGTTTGTTCTCTCTGTCTGCCCATTGGTCTGAGGGTGAAAAGCAGAGGAGAAGGACAACTGAATTCCCAACTTAGAACAGAACGTCCTCCAAAATTTAGACACAAATTGAACTCCTCTGTCAGATACAATGTTCTCAGGAATCCCGTGCAAGCGAACCACCTGTTGCAAAAACAGGGGCACCAACTCAGAGGAAGATGGCAACTTAGGGAGTGGTACAAGATGAACCATCTTAGAGAACCTATCACAAATCACCCAAATAACAGTCATTCTTTGAGAGACCGGCATATCAGAGATGAAATCCATTGAAATATGGGTCCATGGCCTCCTGGGGACCGGCAAAGGCATCAACAACCCACTAGAGCGAGAACAAGATTTAGACCGGGAGCAAGTCCCACAGGACTGCACAAAATTCCTGACATCATGAGACAAGGTGGGCCACCAAAAAGAGCGACTCACCAGATCTCTAGTACCAAAAATACCTGGATGACCAGCCAATGCAAAGCAATGAACTTCAGACATCACTCTCTTCTTCCACTGGTCAGGAACATACAACTTTCCACTGGGGCAACGCTCAGGTTTGTCCTCCTGGAACTCTTGCAGAGCAAGTCTCAAATCGGGCGAGATGGCAGAAAGAACTACCCCTTCGCCTAAGATGGTAGCAGGCTTGGTCACCACAGGAGAATCAGCAAAGAAACTCCTAGAGAGGGCGTCTGCCTTGACATTCTTAGTTCCAGGAAGGAAAGAGACCACAAAATCAAAACGTGTAAAAAACAATGCCCACCTAGCCTGTCTAGGTTTCAAGCGTTTAGCCGACTCTAGGTAAATCAAATTTTTGTTGTCAGTGAGGACCACAACTTGATGTTTGGCTCCCTCCAACCAATGTCTCCACTCCTCAAATGCCCATTTCATGGCCAACAGTTCCCGATTCCCCACATCATAGTTACGTTCAGATGAAGAGAACTTTCGGGAAAAGAAAGCACAGGGATTCATTTTAGATGTTACCGGATCCTTTTGGGACAACACCGCTCCTGCACCAATCTCAGAAGCATCCACCTCTACCTGAAACGGGAGTGAGACATCAGGTTGCCGCAGAACCGGGGCGGAGGTAAATCTACGCTTCAGCTCCTGAAAGGAAGCAACCGCCTCCGGAGTCCAATTCAACACATCCGCACCCTTCCTGGTCAGGTCAGTCAATGGTTTGGCAATACTAGAAAATTTTGCTATAAATTTCCGATAAAAATTAACAAAACCCAAAAACTTCTGGAGGGCCTTCAAAGAAGTGGGCTGAACCCAATCATAAATGGCCTGTACCTTGGCCGGGTCCATTTCAATAGTTGACGGAGACAAAATAAATCCCAAAAAAGAAATCCTCTGTACTCCAAAAAGGCATTTTGATCCTTTGACATACAGAGAATTCTCTCTCAAGATCCGGACCATAGTCCGAATATGTTCCACATGAGCATCCCAATCCTTGGAGAAGATCAAAATATCGTCCAGATAGATAATCAAAAATTTATCGACAAAGCCTCGGAAAATATCGTTCATGAAGCACTGGAAGACAGAAGGGGCATTAGTGAGCCCAAAAGGCATCACCAGGTACTCAAAATGTCCCTCCGGAGTATTAAACGCCATCTTCCATTCATCCCCCTGCTTAATGCGGATAAGATTATACGCCCCCCTGAGGTCAAGCTTGGTAAACCAGCAAGCACCTCTGACTCTAGAGAATAGATCCGAAGTCAGGGGTAACGGATACTGATATTTAATAGTAATTTTATTGAGGGCACGATAATCAATACAAGGCCTTAAAGAACCATCCTTCTTAGCCACAAAAAAAAAAACGGCACCTAAGGGTGAAGAGGATGGTCTAATATGACACTTCTCCAACGCCTCCTTAATATAGGACCGCATAGCCTCGTGCTTGGGTACAGATAAATTGAAGAGCCGACCCTTAGGAAATTTACACCCCGGGCTTAGTTCAATTGCACAGTCATAACTCCTATGAGGAGGCAAGGACACAGACTCATTCTCACTAAATACATCATAGAAGTCCGCCAAATAGTCAGGAACCTCATGCGACTGAGGAGAGGTGGAAAAAATCGGAGCCTCACTAAAGGTACACCGGCAACCCCAACTCACCACAGACACAGACTTCCAATCCAAAACTGGATTATGAATCTGCAACCAGGGAAACCCCAGAACAACGGCATCATGCAGACCATGCAACACCAAAAATCTGCAATTTTCTTGGTGGTCTGGGGGCGACCCGCATGACCAACTGGGTCCAAAACTGAGGTTTATTTTTAGCCAGAGGGGTAGCATCAATCCCCCTCAAAGGGATAGGCGTCTGCAGAGGTGTCAACGGAAATCCACAACGTTTAGCAAAATCCAAGTCCATAAGGTTTAGCGCTGCTCCCGAATCCACAAAAGCCTTGGCGGAAAATGTGGACAGGGAACAGATCAGAGTAATCGCCAAAAGAAACTTAGGCTGAACCCCACCAACAGAAAACGTGCGTGCAAAGCGTTTCTCACGTTTAGGACAAACAGAAATAATATGTGAGGCATCTCCACAGAAAAAACACAGCTTATTACGCTTTCTGAATTCCTGACGTTGCGCCCTAGACAAAACTCTATCACATTGCATAGGTTCAGACGTCTGTTCAACCGGTGGCAACACCTCTCGTGTAATCCTGCGTTCACGTAAACGCCGATCAACCTGAATGGCTAAAGACATAGAATCGTCCAGACCAGAGGGAACAGGAAATCCCACCATAGTATCTTTTACGGCTTCTGACAAACCCTTCCGAAAGAGAGCAGCCAAGGCACTATCATTCCAGGTAGTAAGGACCGCCCACTTACGGAACTTTTGACAGTACAACTCTGCAGATTCTCGACCCTGGTTCAATGCTAACAGGGTCTTTTCAGCCCGATCAATAGCATTAGGTTCGTCGTACAGCAACCCCAAGGCTTGAAAAAATGCGTTCACATTAGTCAGAATAGGGTCATCCGGTTTCAAAGAAAACACCCAATCCTGGGGATCGCCGCGCAGCAAAGAGATGACAATTTTAACCTGCTGCGCGGGGCTCCCTGACGAGTTAGGCTTCAAAGCAAAAAATAATTTACAATTATTTTTGAAACTCAAAAATTTAGATCGATCCCCAAAAAATACATCAGGTGTAGGAATCTTTGGTTCAACAGCATGTGAATGAGCAAGATAGGCGGAAATTCCCCGCACTTCCGCAGCGAGCTGCTCCACACGATCAGACACTTGCTTAATCTCCATTGAGAAAAAAAAAAAATTCCCCCTACGGCCTCAGAGATATAGAGGAAAGAATATACAAACTCCTTTTTTTTTTTTTTTTAAACACAATTCTTTCCTGCTATTGAGTACCCCAGGATCAGCGGTTTGGCGGGTGATTCTGTTATGATTGAGTCACCATAGGAGGCAAAAACAGAAATGCTAGCTAAGTCCAGAAAACCAGAGAAGTTGGCAACTATCAGATTGCAGACCCCTGAACCTATCAACACAACTAGCAGTAGCCGTGGGGGGTTCCTACGATGACCTAGACCCCTCGATCACAGCCGGAGAAATACATAGGCCTAAAGAAGGAAAGGGGAAATCTAACTGCCCCAGAGCAGACCCCAAAGCAATAGGCAGCCCCCCACATATAATGACGGTGAAGCAAGATGAAAACACACAGACAGAAAGACAGACTGAGCAATGACGGGGCCCAAAAACTACCTAGATAGGAACGGATAGGAAGGCTGCTGTCTGCAATCTGCCAAAACCCTATCAGAGACAAAAGCCAACAAGCTGATATAAAAATGGCCCTGAAGCAACTAAGCTTCAAAAACTAAATCAGCACTCAGGTACTTTCAGAAGACAGAGCTAACGGAACACTGCACACTCCAGCAGGGAGTGGCAGAATCCAAAAAGCAAGAAAAACAAAAGCAAATCTTAAATGCAAAAGGCAAAACAGAAAACTTAGCTTTAGGAGAGCAGGAATCAGACTGGTGTCCAAGAGTCCACAGAGAAATCACCCGCAGGGCAGAAAGGGCGTAGGCTGCCTTAAATCCAGTCAGTGACTCCACTCAGCCAATCGTCTTCATTAGTCCCAGGTGCCTGATAATCAGGCTCACTACCTTCCTTCACTAGAATAGGGAGTTCACCAGGCCTCAGTGACGGAGGGGAAAATGAACTCACAACAGAGGACAATCTTCGTCGTCGTCCGTGTCCCAACATACGGAAGACGGTTCGGGTATTGACGGGGTAGGCTCCAGTTGCTTCGGATCGGAGGAAGTACACGGGCGTAGCATATTACGATGCACAATATGAGTGGGCAGTGTTTCATCCTCCTCAGGTTGTATTTCGTACACCGGTCCATCTGGATGGATACGGCATAAGACCCGATAAGGACTTTCTTCCCAACGCGGCTCTAGTTTGTTCTTGGGGCGTTGATCTAGTACAAGCACCCGGTCCCCGTTTTGGAGGTGGAATTGCATTCTTCCCTGGGTGCTCCCAGTCTCGGAGATTGGTGTGTACAATTCGGTGAAGATTTTTTAGCCGGTGGCGATGATTTCGGACCCAAGACGACACTCCAGTCCAGGGCTGAGGCTCTTCGGGGTCCAACTCCACCTCCGTGATCCCTTTACCTTCTCGTCCGAACAGAGAGTAGGGGGTATAGCCAGTCACTTGATGTATCCTATTGTTATAGACCAAAACTAATTCAGAAACATATTCGGGCCAACGGGCCTTCTTGTCACTTTCCAGAGTGCGTAACCTCTGAATCAATGTACGATTAAATCGTTCACAAGCCCCATGCTCCCTGATCAGAATGTATTTGTTGAGGACAGCCGTATACTTGTATAAAGTTTCTACAAATTGCGGAGGCAGCTGACTCTGCGGTCTGATCCCGAGTGGGGGTGACCACAGCGAACTTGGTGAAATGATCTACCATAACAAGACAGTGTTCGTATCCCTGAAATGTGGGCCCAATGGTCAGATAATCCACCGTCAGGAGCTCAAGGGGCGCTGAGGTCACAATAGTCTGTGTTGCGGCTCGCTGAGCGGGTGGTTTGGCTAATTCGCATAAGCGGCAGGTCCGGCAAATTTCATCCACAACAGCCGGCAAGCGCGGGTGGTAAGCTTTCTGTTGCAGCCATTGCAGAGATTTTTTCGTTCCGAAGTGGGCCCCTTTTTCGTGAGCCTCCCGAGCTAATACGTGAATTTGGGATCCTGGCGTAACCACCTGCCAAACCGTCATTGAGGTTGTTTGTGATGTTATTTTACGATACAATAGTCCCTTTCGGATAACCAACCACTCCCATTGTCTCAGCATAAGCAACAGGTCTTGAGTCAAATTTTGTCGTTGAGAGTCAGTGGGTAATTGCCCAGCGGTGACCCACGTCCTGAGGAGGCCACCGTCTTCGTCTTCTTGTTGCTGTTGTATCCACTTATCCCGGGATTGCTCCAGTATGCCCTTTGAGGTCTCAGAGGAAGATATTTTTCTATTGTCAGTTGTGAGCGCGGCAGCAGTGAGAGCAAACGGCATTTCTTCTCCTTCTAATTCTTCGTCTCGATTATGTCCTGGAGTTGTATGTCGAATCCTGGAGAGGGCGTCTGAATGGACATTCTAGGCCCATCGTTTGTAGATAATCTTATAATTGTACTTCGCCATCCGGGCCACCCATCGCTGTTCCAGAGCCCCCAATTTGGCGTTTTCCAAATGAGCCAGTGGGTTGTTGTCAGTTCGCACCACCTTGGAGCCCGCTAGGTACTCTGCGAATCTCTCCATCATGGCCCACACCACTGCGAGGAGCTCGAGTTTGAAGGAGCTGTAATTGTCAAGGTTACACTCGGAGTCATGGAGTGAGCAGTTTCCATATGCGATAACCCTCTCTCGGCCATCCTGAACCTGTGACAACACATCCCCCAGCCCGTGAAGACTCCCATCAGTGTGCAAGATGAACGGTTGAGAGAAGTCCGCATAAGGCAACACTGGGGCATCCGAGAGCACAGCCTTGAGGTCTCGGAAGGCTTCTTCCTGAGGGTGTTGCCACTGGATTTTCCGCCCATTGGCCCCAGCGGGAGCCCCCTTCAGCAGGTCATGCAGGGCTCGAGCTCGACATGCAAAATTCTTCACGAAACGACGGTAATATCCGGCTAACCCCAGAAATGCCCGCACATCTTTCACCGTCTCGGGGGTAGGCCATTCCTGGATAGCAGCAACCTTCTCCCGGGATGGCCTCACACCCTCTGCCGAAACGACATGACCTAGATACTCAATCTGAGAGTGAAATAGGTAGCATTTCTGAGGCTTCACCTTCAACCCGTACTTTTGCAACCGGCTGAGTACCTGTCCCAGCCGCTTCAGGTGGTCCTCGAAGGTGGCGGCATAGACAATGATGTCATCCAGGTAGATCAACGTGGCCTCAAAATTAAGATCTCCCAGACACCACTCCATCAATCGCTGAAAGGTCCCGGGGGCGTTGGCCAGTCCAAACGGCATCCGATTAAACTCAAACAGTCCCATGGGCAATATGAATGCCGTCTTGGCCCTATCTTCTTCTGACATGGGCACCTGCCAGTACCCACTGGCCAAGTCCAGGGTCGAAAAATATGTTGCCTTCCCCAAGGTGGACAGGGATTCTTCTATACGGGGCAGTGGGTATGAGTCTTTAATAGTGCAAGCATTCAGTTTACGATAATCCACACAGAATCGTTATGTACCGTCTTTCTTCCAGACCAACACGATTGGGGCTGCCCAGGGGCTTTGACTTTCCCGTATCACCCCTTTTCGCAGCATTTGGGCCAGCAAAGTTTTGACCTCTTGATAGAGTTGTGGCGGAATTTGTCGATATCGTTCCCGGATAGGGGTCGCTCCGGCTGTGGGGATTTCGTGAGTGATGGCGGTGGTACACCCAAAATCATCCTCATGACTAGCAAATACTTCATGGTACTGTCCAAGCAATGTTTTTACCTGTGAGAGTTGGGCTGCAGTTAACCCAGAAAGCTCGGCCCGCATCTGCTCCAAAATATTTCGGCCCTTCTCTTGTGCCGAGACTTCGTGGGCGTGTAAGGTTCGAATTGTTACTTCCCAAGGATCGTCGGGGTGTACTCGTAATTGAACCACAGGAGCCGGCAACACTTCTTCCAAGGGCCTTACTAGTTTGGCCAGTACAGTCCGTGCTTTCAGAACGGTGTCTCGGTCTTCAAGGTTAACGCAGCGTTCCAGGATGGTTCCTTTTTGCACCGTAGCCAGGAAACGGGCCACCAGTATGCCAGAAGGTTAACGCTCTGAGTGACATGGCTTCACCTGCATCTCCACGCCCTCCAAAGGTATCGGGGCTTGAATCAGCAGGGCCACCACTGTCTGTCCAGGAGGTAGCACAAGCAGGGGAGCCGCTGACGTGATGACCTTGCCTAGAGCCTCGCCCTCCTGGCAGTCCTGATGCACCCGCGCACCTCGCACCAGCTGCTGGAATACCTGTTCCTGAGCTGTGCGAGAAACCCACTGCTTCAGAATCTTGTGTGTGGGATCATTTAGTAATAAGTTGCCGAACTCTCGTAAAATATTCATGCCTAGGGTGACGGGGTGCCGTTGATCAGCTTCTCGAGTTAGCACCACCCCTCTGCGGCCAAGGGATTTACCGCACAACGTCACCTGCACCCACACTACCCCGGCAACCGGGACTGGCAATTGGTTGGCGGCTATTAGCCTGATCATGGGCCCCCACTGGGGTCTTGCTGCCTCCGGGAAGTTTTGTTGAAAGTACGTTGCAGGCATGGTGGTTACTTGTGACCCCGTGTCCACCAGACACCGGACGGCCCCGCCCTCCACTTCTGCCCAAACCACCGGACACTTTGCTACCAGATCTTCGGGACTTCCACCACCCCTAGTTGTGGTTTTCGGCTCCGAGCGGCGTCCCCCCAGCCCGGAGCCCTTTAGTTTAATGGCCGCCAGGGGTAGGTATCTCCCACGCCGCGGACACTCTCGGGTGAAGTGACCTGGTTCTCCACACTCAAAACACCGGGCCTGTGTAGGCTGACCACCCCGCGGGAAGCGTGATCCCCAGGAGCCGGGGTTAAAGCTAGGTTGTCCAGTCCCGGTCTCGGTTCTTCTCTTTACTTCTGCCAACTCGCCCTTAATATTTTTCAGCTCTTGCTTCATCTCATCCACCCACTGAGGCTCCTCGACTGCCTTTTTCAAAAGAGTTGCGTTGCCCCGGAGGTTTCAACATCACTGACCTCCGTACCTCCCCATCCAGTGCCATGAGTGCTACCTCTGTTTCCAGATCAGGGGTCATTGGGTGCATCCGAAAGAGCCCCCACATCCGCTCTGTCCAGCTCCATAACATAGTATTGGAGCCGGAAAATCTAGGCAGGTTGTTCAGCATGGCCCCCAATGAAATGCTGGAGCGGGGACCCTCATTATTTGTAGAGTTGACAGCTCCTCCCTGATCGGGGGCACCACTGTTCGCGCTCGGAGACTGCATCCTGCCGACTACGCCAAGTGTAGGGGTATAGCAGATTCTCAGGATACAGTGATGAGACACGAAACAGGGTATGACTTGTATAATCAACTTTTATAAATTGGAGCCGCTAAGGCTATGCTGAACAAGCAAAAAGGGGTAACAACAATTTGTCCTCGCAGGGACTCAACAAAATAAACAATACTTTTTATGTAACTGGGAGTAACCCGGCTAGTCCGGGTGTCGGAGGCCGGACTATGGCCAAACTAAGGCACTTATTTCTAAAGTCCACTTATCCTTCCATGCGTCGCTTGGGATCGCAGATGCGGCCGCCTAGAGGTCGTTGATGTGGCCGCCTTGACGCTTCGTTCCTCCGGGAAGGTTTGGGCTCATCAGGCCCTGAAAAAACTATGCCGGTGGGATGCAACAGGCCCTAAAGAAACAATGCTGGTGGGGCACAACAGGCCCTGAAGAAACGGTGCCGATGGGGCGCAACAGGCCCTGAAGAAATGGTGCCGGTGGGGCGCAACAGGCCCTGAAGAAATGATGCCGGTGGGGCGCAACAGGCCCTGAAGAAACGGTGCCGGTGGGGTGCAACATGCCCTGAAGAAGCAATGCCGGTGGGGCGCAACAGGCCCTGATGAAAACGATGCTGGTGGGGCGCAACAGGCCCTGAAGAAACAGTGCTGATGGGGGCGCGGTAATGACGCAGTTCCCCAAATGACGAGTAGTCGTCCTCTGCTAAAGGGTCCCTCCGTAGCCAGGACGAGGGCCTCTACTGTCGCCTATGGCGAGGTGGCATCCCTTGAGGCCATTGATGACAGGGTAGTCGCAGGGGGAGAAGGCCGGGAGGCAGTGTCCAGGCCTCTGTGGCCGTTTTACGTGTAGTCGCAGCCGCGGCTTGAGGTAACGGATCTCCCTCAGAAGGGATGGGGATGGCGGGCGTGGCCCTCTGAGAATGTGGGCGGGAAGTGGCCTCCGGTAAAAGTCTCTCACGTCTCACTTGTCGGTGAGTGCGCAGCATCCTCCCCACAGTCTCCGGTCGTTGTCTCTCACACACACACCGCCTGTTACCACGGCTCCCTCCAAGTCACCCTGCTTCCTGCCTCCTGTCACACTCTCTCTCAACTGCCACTTCAGCGCGCCCCCTGCTCCTTTTATCCTTGCCCCACGCCCTGTTGCCCTGACAACTTCAGTCATCACTCTCCCTTCACTGTCCTCCCAGTACTGTTCCCTCAGGAACCCTGATGGCGGTCCCCTGGGTGTCACGTCACGGCTTCCTTCTGCCGTGCTACCGCTCCCTGTGCCCCGTCGGACTCACCAGATTGCAGATTCCCGGCGCGTCCCCGTCTGTGCCCCTGCTCTGACGGCAGCGCTTGCTTCCTCCTGGGCGCGCGCTCCCCGCAGCTCTCTCCATGCACGGGCACTTCCTCCTCTCTGAGCCGGTCACTCCACCAGGTCCTCTCTACGGTCAGGAGGACCCTGACCCGGGAGCTCCTCCCCACGCTCCCATATCAGGCCGGCGGCCCCTAGAGACGCTGCCTGATTGTCACTTGCCTTCCCTTGTGATTCTGGCCCCTCTTGCTGGCGTTCGCCGCCGCTTCCTCCACGTCTCGTCTCCTGTCTCGCTCTCTCATATATGTTACCTGTTCTCTCCTATGTTCCAGTGTTCCTGCCTTGCCAGCCAACAGCTCCAGTCTCCTGGGTTCCTGCCGTTCTACCCCGGTCCAGTCTCTTGTGTTCCTGCCGTTCTAACCTGGTCCAGTCTCCTTTTGTTCCTGCCGTTCTACCCCGGTCCAGTCTCCTGCGTTCCTGTCGTTCTACCCCGGTCCTGTCTCTTGTGTTCCTGCAGTTCTACCCCGGTCCAGTCTTCTGTGCTTCTGCCCTAGGTACCAGCTGCCACGGTAATAGTTTCCTCTGGGACTGTCCCTAACACTCCCTGTATAGGGGGTGGTCCACCTGGTCCGCTCGCCCAGGGGAGGTTCGTTGTCGTGGTCCAGTGGGTTCACCTTCAGGGTTCCTAACAGTACGATCAGGCCATGAATCCCACTGGTGCCTCAGCAGCCACCCAGAAGGAACTGGCGACACTATGAGACAACCAGGCCCGCATTATGACTTTCTTAAAGTCTATGGAATCCCGGTTATCGGCACTACAGCCCTCTGATCCCAGTAGTGCCTCTCAGCTGGCCAGTCTCCAGCAGGAACTGGTCCAGCAACGCGATACTCAGGGCCATATTTTAAATTATATGGCCTCGGTGGACAATCGACTCCTCTCTCTCCAGTCTGCCGCGGCTGCTCCCGCTCAGACGCCGCTTCCACATCCACCGCCCCGTTTAGCTAAGCCTCCACGGTATGGTGGAGACCCCCGATTGTGCAGGGGGTTCCTTAACCAGTGCCAATTGCACTTTGAGTTGCTACCTCGTCAATATCCCACGGATCGTGCCAAGGTGGCTTTTATGGTATCCCACTTGGAGGGCGAGGCATTGGCCTGGGTAAACCCCCTCTGGGAGCGAGACGATCCAGTGGTTTCCCAGCTTTCCACGTTCCTTGAGACCTTTCGCAAGGTCTTTGACGAACCGGGATGCCTGGCCTCAACTATGGAGTCCCTCTTTAACCTCCGCCAGGGTACTCTCTCAGTGGGCCACTATGCCATTCAGTTTCGCACTCTGGCCTCTGAGCTCGGGTGGAATAACGAGGCTTTGGTGGGAGCATTTTGGCGGGGCTTGTCTGCTCGTATCAAGGACGAGCTGGCGGGTCGGGATACTCCCACGTCCCTGGAGGATCTCATTTCCCTGGCGACTCGCATTGACCTGCGATTCCAGGAGCGCTCCTGCGAGTCTGCCAGGGAGAGAAGACTTCCTCATGTTTCCCTAGCAACCCTCAGCCCCTCCAGTCCGCAATTTGGCTCTACATCTGCTGTCCCGGCTTCGGAACCCATGCAGGTAGATCGCCTCAAACCGGCAGAGCAGCGCCGCCAGGAGAGGTTCGACAAGGGACTCTGTCTGTACTGCGACAGTTCCTCCCATCTTCTGCGCTCCTGTCCAGTGAGGCCGGAAAACGCCTCCGCCTAGGACAGGTAAGAGAGGCCTTCCTAGGTGTTAGTGATACCTCTCTCCCCTTGACCCTTTCTGTCCTATTGAATCTTGGTTCCTCCCGCGTCTCTGAGCTGGCCTATATTGATTCAGGGGCTGCCGGAAATTTCGTCCAGCTCGAGGCGGTCAAAAAGTTGCGGATACCTGTCAGATCCTTGGAGTCTCCTCAGCAGTTAGCTTCTGTCGACGGCGCTCCCCTGCGGGAGGTCATTACCCTGGTCACCGAAGAGGTGGAATTACAAGTCGGAGCCCTACATTGGGAGAAGATAGCCTTCTTGGTATTGCCCTCGCTATCCCAACTGCTCCTCTTAGGTCTTCCGTGGTTAAGGACCCATGAGCCTGTCCTCGATTGGCGATCTGGAGACATTCTTCGTTGGGGTCAGTCGTGCCACTCTTCGTGTCTTCTTCCCGTTCAGCCAATCAAGTCGCCTAGGATTCCAGCGGCGCCCGGGGGTTTGCCTTCAGCCTATTGGTCCTTCGCGGACGTTTTCAACAAAAAGGAGGCAGAGTGCCTGCCCCCACATCGTCCTTATGACTGCCCCATCGATCTCGTTCCAGGTTCTACACCACCCCGGGGTCGAATTTATCCCTTGAATCCTCTCGAATCTCGAGCCATGTCCGAGTACGTCCAGGAAAATCTAACTAGAGGCTTTATCCGGAAGTCTTCCTCACCCGCGCCTTCTTTTTCGTGAAGAAGAAGGATGGGGCTCTTCGTCCATGCATCGACTACCGGGGCCTCAATGATATCACTATCAATAACAAGTACCCGCTGCCCCTTATTCCTGAGCTGTTTGATCGATTGCGGGGGGCACGAATTTTCAACAAACTGGATCTCCGTGGGGCCTACAATCTCATCCGCATTCACCCTGGTGATGAATGGAAGACCGCCTTCAACACCAGGGATGGCCACTACGAGTATTTGGTCATGCCCTTCGGCTTGTGCAATGCTCCCACAGTGTTCCAGGAATTCATGAATGACATTTTCCGAGATCTCCTGTACTCTTGTGTGGTAGTGTATCTGGATGACATTCTTGTCTTTTCCTCGGATTTGGCTACCCATAGGAAGAGTGTTCGTCTAGTTCTCTCACGCCTGAGGGAGAATCGCTTGTATGCGAAACTGGAGAAATGCTCCTTTGAACAAACCTCTCTTCCGTTCCTGGGGTACATTGTTTCTGATTCAGGCTTAAGCATGGATCCAGAGAAAGTGTCAGCCGTGCTCCACTGGCCGCAACCTCATGGAGTCAAGGCAATTCAACGATTCCTGGGTTTTGCCAATTACTACCGGCAATTCATCCCTCATTTTTCGTCCTTGACCGCACCAATCTCCTCTCTGATTCGTAAGGGGGCCAACCCGCATGTTTGGACCTCAGAGGCCGAAGAATCCTTCCTTGCCCTGAAACAAGCCTTTGCTTCTGCTCCAGTCCTTCACCGCCCGGAGACTAACAAACCTTTTATTTTGGAGGTGGATGCTTCTGCCATCGGGGCCGGAGCCGTACTCTCCCAGCGATCCCCGTCCAGGCGACTGGTCACCTGCGGCTTCTTCTCGAAGACGTTCTCCTCTCCGGAACGCAGTTTGTTATGACTGAGTCACCGTAGGAGGCAGACACAAAAATAGAAGCTACGTCCAGAAAACCAGAGAAGTTGGCAACTATCAGATTGCAGACCCCTGAACCTATCAACACAACTAGCAGTAGCCGTGGGGGGTTCCTACGGTGCCCTAGACCCCTCGATCACAGCCGGAGAGCTAAATAGCCTAAAGACAGAAAAGGAAATCTAAACTGCCCCAGAGCAGACCCCAAAGTAAAAGGCAGCCCCCAACATATAATGACGGTGAAGCAAGATGAAAAAACACTCACACAGATAGAAAGATAGGCTGAGCAAACGATGGGGCCCAAGCTAACTAAACAGAACAGGAAAGGAAGGTTGCTGTCTGCAATCTGCCAAAACCCTATCAAAGACAAAAGCCAACAAGCTGATATGGAAAAAGACCCTGAAGCAGCTAGGCTTCAAAAACTAAATTAGCACTCAGGTATTTTCAGAAGACAGAGCTAAAGGAATTCAGCTCACCCCAGCAGGGACTGGCAGAAATCCAGAAAAACAAAGCAAAACAAAGTCAAAGCACAAATGCAAAAAGCCGAGCAGAAAACTTAGCTTTAGAAGAGCAGGAATTCAGACTGGTCTCCAAGGATCCCACAGAGAAATCACCCGCAGGGCAGAAGGGCGTTGGCAGCCTTATATCCAGTCAGTAACTCCACTCAGCCAGTCATCATCATTAGGCTCAGGTGTTTGATAATCAGGCTCACTACCTTTCTTTACCAGAAGAGGGAGTTCCTCGGGCCTCAGTAGTGAAGGGGAAAATGAACTCACAACAGCAGTTACTCCATTGGTGACAGGGAGCTTTTGACCATCAAGATGGCGTTGCAGGAGTGGCGGTACCTTTTGGAAGGAGCTGTGCATTCTTTTAAGATCTACACAGACCATAAGAACTTGGCTTACATCCGATCGGCACAGAGACTAAATCCACGACAAGCAAGATGGTCTTTGTTTTTCGCTCGGTTCGATTTTTAATTGCACTTTTGCCCGGGTAGTAAGAACCTCAAGGCTGATGCGTTGTCCAGATCCTTTCTTGCGGTCGATGCCGAAGAAGACCTTACGCACATCCTGGATCCCTCCAAGATCATCACAGTGGCACCCCTCAGGTTGTCTACCCTACCACCGGGTAAGACCTTCGTCCCAGTGACCAACCGGAAGCAAGTCCTGCATTGGGGTCATGCTTCCAAGATTGCAGGCCATGTTGGGTTGAAAAAGACCCTTCGTCTGGTCTCACGCTACTATTGGTGGCCTACTCTTCCCCAAGATGTTCGTAGCTTTTTAGCCTCGTGTCCAACCTGTGCCAAAAACAAGGTTCCCAGGCAATTACCTTCTGGACTCTTGCACCCGCTTCCAGTTCCTTCGGCTCCCTGGCAGTACATTGCTATGGACTTTATCACTGACCTACCTCGCTCTTCTGGATGTACTGTCATCTTGGTCATTGTGGATAGATTCTCCAAGATGGCCCATTTCATTCCCCTGTCTGGGCTCCCTTCGGCTCCTGAATTGGCAAAGATTTTTATCCACCATATTTTTTGTCTCCATGGTTCCCTCAACGTATTGTCTCTGATAGAGGAGTCCAGTTCACCTCCCGATTTTGGAAAGCGCTCTGCATGTTTATGAACATCACGCTGGATTTCTCCTCCACTTATCACCCTCAGACCAACGGTCAAGCAGAGCGTACTAACCAAATTTTGGTTAATTACCTCCGTCAGTTCTCCAACGTTCACCAGAACGACTGGTCTGACTTTCTCCCATGGGCCGAATTTGCGTATAACAAACACGCCATCGAATCTTCTGCCAAGTCTCCCTTCTTTATCGTCTACGGGCTACATCCAGGCGTACCTCTACCAGTTCCTCCTATCTCGGTTGTGCCGGCTGCTGATCTTCTGTCTGGGGAGTTCTCCAGGATCTGGCAGGAGACCAAAACCGCTCTCGAACAAGCGCAGGTTCAGATGAAGAGACACGCAGACAAAAGGCGCTTGGATCCACCTGTTTCTGGTCAATTGGAAAGGTTTTGGCCCCGAGGAGAGATCTTGGGAACTTCGGGTGAACATTCAAGCTCCCCGGATTCTGGCAAGATTTCTCTCCAGCTTTGGGAGGGGGGCGCGTAAGGAGGGGGGTACTGTCACGTCACCGCTTCCTTCTGCCGTGCCACCGCTCCCTGTGCCCCGTCGGACTCACCAGATTGCAGCTTCCCTGCGCGTCCCCGTCTGTGCCCCTGCTCTGACGACAGCGCTTGCTTCCTCCCGGGCGCGCGCTCCCCGCAGCTCTCTCCATGCACGAGCACTTCCTCCTCTCTGAGCCGGTCACTCCACCAGGTCCTCTCTATGGCCAGGAGGACCCTGACCTGGGAGCTCCTCCCCATGCTCCCATATCAGGCCGTCGCCCCCTAGTGACTCTGCCTGATCGTCACTTGCCTTCCCTTGTGATTCTGGCCCCTCTTGCTGGCGTTCGCCGCCGCTTCCTCCACGTCTCGTCTCCTGTCTCACTCTCTCATATATGTTACCTGTTCTCTCCTATGTTCCAGTGTTCCTGCCTTGCCAGCCCACAGCTCCAGTCTCCTGTGTTCCTGCCGGTCTACCCCGCTCCAGTCTCCTGCGTTCCTGCCGTTCTACCCTGGTCCAGTCTCCTGGGTTCCTGCCGCTCTACCCCGGTCCAGTCTCCTGTGTTCCTGCAGTTCTACCCCGGTCCAGTCTCCTATGTTCCTGCCATTCTACCCCGGTTCTGTCTCTTGTGTTCCTGCCGTTCTACCACGGTCCAGTCTTCTTTGCTTCTGTCCTAGGTACCAGCTGCCGCGGTAATAGTTTCCTCTGGGCCTGTCCCTAACACTCCCTGTATAGGGGGTGGTCCACCTGGTCCGCTCGCCCAGGGGAGGTTCGTTGCCGTGGTCCAGTGGGTTCACCTTCAGTGATCCTAACACTGGGTACCGGCCCAGTCACTGTCTGGGAGTCCTCCTCCCCACACATATATAACAGGCTAACTCAGATACAATGATCAAAGCAGTTAATGTAATGTATAAGATAACCATTTATAATTGAGGTCTGAAAATACAAGAAAAAACACTATTCACAGCACCATATAGATAGAAAGGGGGCAAAAAGTTTGTAAAAAATATTAACTAGAAAGCCCCTAAATGAAAGTTCCCCAAATCAGGTAAGCAAAGGTGGTAAAATACCTGACTATTTAGAAAAGAGGTCCCATGACCTCTAAACCAGCAATTTGTGCAAAAAAGATGTCCAGCATACCAGAGGGTAAAGTGCCAAGTGAAAGCTGCAAAATGAATGACCTGTGGGGTAAAGGAGAGGGGAAAAGCTAACCCCACGCGTATCGCCAAACGCTGTGTGGCTTCCTCAAGGGAGGGTGAAGCGCTGAGAAATAACATGAAGCATGTCCTTATATATAAAGAAATCACATGTTGTATAATTAATAAATCAGTACTAACCCACGAGGTGGAGAGAAAGGCATGGTCGCAGCCATCTTGTCAGCATTGTAGGCAGACCAATAAAGTTGTTCAGAAACAAGTTGGAGAGGTGCAGCGTCGCAGAGCAGATCTGCACCTGCGCAGATGAGAGTAGGCGTATTGAGATTGTAGTTGCCAGGCAACAACCGGAGGCCACGGCGTCAGCAGGCTAAATAGCGCCTGCGCAATAGAAAGTGTGGGCGTAACAGACATGTCATTACCAAGCGATAACATCGCTGATCAGAACGGCGACTGCGCAATAAAATCAACAGGACGAATGAAGCTATAGTTACCAAGCGACTTGACGATGCCATAATTAGTCAGATCGGCGCTTGCACAGTAAAAACCGCGGCGTCGCCCGGCCGAATAGCGCCTGTGCAGTAAGAGCACACATATGGGCATGACAAACATGTCGTTGCCAGGTGATGAAATCACTGGTCAAAAAGGGCGCCAGCGCAATGAAGCCAGAAGGCAAAAGGCAAATGAGCATATCATTACTAAGCAATTGAGCAACTGCTCAAATAAAGCACCACATATGTTAGGAATATATTATGTTTCATCTATTTGTTCTTTATCAATTGTTGTCGCCCAGTTGGAGATATACACCTTTAGTCTAAAGCGCTCACCTTGGTGGACCGAATTATCTGGGTACTTTATGTCGGACATATACATCTTTAGTCCAAAGCGCCTGTCATGATTTGTAGTTTTGCCCTGTCCTGTATTTTGTATAATATGTCATTTAACTTTTCTCTGGTTGTATTTGCTGTAAATTAACCATGTCTCCTTCCCCCAATACTTTGCAATGTCTTGTGATGTACCTGGACCATAATCTAATTTAGGCTTGTGTCAACAGCTAGTGGAACTTTGGCTATTGTTTCCTAAGCAGAAGATAACCTACAATACACATCCTGTAGACTCAGTGGAGACCTTACATTTCTAGAATCTTCTGATGGACCAAACCATTGAATAGTAGGTGTGACCCCTACCCCCCTTCAGATGGGTTGATCCCAGGAGCCCTGACAATACATTCTTATTTTAAGATCAGTTGTGATTTGAGTGCGGATGTGAAGGAGTCACGAACTGAGTTGAGGAAAGCTCGTGACGTCCGTGGGATTGTGTGGAATCCTGTGGACTATTGCAAGGATTATTGTTATCGCATCTGGCACAAGGACTATCGTGAGGTGCCCGGATTTGTTTCCATTGTGTGGACTTATTGTGGACTTCTCATGGACTCCAAGGACATTATGGATATTTGATGTTGTATGCTCTCTGCCTTAATAAATCTCGTTGGATCGTCCCTCGATCTGTTGTCCCTTCTTGCTCTGTCGTATACCCCGTCACAAACTGGTGGCAGCAGTCGGATTAGAGCAGAAGGAATGGAGGACAACGGCCCATCAACATCTGGAACCAGCACCGCAGAGTACAAGAACTGGATTGCGGTGAACCTACAAACAAAGGCCCGTGAACTGGGAGTCAGCTACAAGGGACTCTCCAAGGAGCAGCTGATTGAGGCTTTGGAAGGAGTTCGCCTGCAAGATGACGCTGAGGAAGGATCCCCACAGCAAACGGAGGAAAGACTGCAGCCGGAGGTAAATACCCATAAAAGTCAGTGGGTTGTGTGGTACGAGGAGGAGTTGGCATTGCTGGGAGAAGATGCTACCATAGAAGATAAGAGGGAGGCCATTCATAGAGCTCAAGAGAGGGCATTGCTGGAGAGGCAGCTCGCTGTGGAAGCAGCTAGAAGCTCCAGACAGACTGTAACCCCAGCACCCACCATGAAGGAACTCCCCAGAGTGTCCCGCAAAGACTTCAAGCCGTTTAATGAGGCTTCAGGTGACATTGAGGGCTTCTTCCAGGACTTTGAGCATCAGTGTCGATTAATGGAAGTCCCGGAAAGGGAGCGAGTCCGACATCTGGTGGGACTCTTAGAGGGTGGAGCTGCCACAGCCTATAGAGCTATGGACCCTCGGTGGAACTGTGAGTATGCGGAGATTAAACAGACTATTCTAGAACATTATGCTGTGACCCCAGACACTTACAGGACCCAGTTCCGTACTTTAGCCTGTGATGAGGAAGTGTCCTTCAAGATGTATGCCCACAGACTCAAACAAATATGTCATCGCTGGCTGGAGGGAGAGGAGGCCTTAACTTGGGAGACCTTCCTCCAAGTCATCCTAAAAGAGCAGTTTTACTTCAAGTGCCCCGCTGAGATCCGGGAATGGGTGGGTGAAAGGATACCAGCCACTGTGGAGGAAGCTGCAGCTCTAGCTGATGAGGCTCTCACCATCAAGTCTCAGTGGAAAAAACTACTACTCAGTGAGAAAAAAACTACCAGCCCCCCAACGCTGGCGGCCCCTGGTCCTTCGGCCTCCAATATTCACCATTCCACTAGACCATCAACTCATGGTGACCTTCGTGTGACTGTGCCTCGCATTACTCCTGCTCCACCTTCGGGACTACGACGTGGAGGAAGAATCCCAGAGCGCAGATGTTATAGATGTGGGCAGCCTGGGCATCTGCAATTCCAATGTCCAGGTGTTCAGAGGCAGGACAGCTACAGACCGCCTTTGCCTGTTCATTAGCTACAGACACCCTCACCAGGTGAAGAGCTGGATTCAGTCCCTGATGACTTGCTAAGTGACTCTAATATCCTGGCTCCCCTACCCGGAGTCTATGGGGTGCGAGCCCCAGCCACTTGTTCTTCTGATCTTCAGCGCAAACATCTACAGGAGGTCGTGCTGGATGGCCAAAAAGTTGTCGGCTTCCGTTACACTGGGGCTTTTCTCACCATAGCCGATCCCCGAGTAATTCAACCAGAAGCAATTGAAAAGGGACCAGGAATTGCCATTGAATTGGCTGGAGGTACCCAGAGATATATTCCAAGAGCGAGTGTGACCCTGGATTATGGCTTTGGGGCAAAACAATGCGTGGTCGGTGTGATGAGCGGCCTCCCTGCAGACGCACTTCTAGGAAATGATGTGGGAAATCTTCATTGCCACTTTGTCGGTGCGGTAACCAGAAGTCAAGCCAAGAGAGCAGCTAATGTGGACGTGTACAACCCATCCATGGAAATGAGGCCACCAGAACTGCCGTCACAGCCGGTGAGTGGTTCTTCTTGTGGGGACAATGTGAGTGTTACTTGGGATAAAGTTCAGTTTAGACAAGAGGTAGCTAGTTTTAGAGCTCGAGCTGAGATAGGGCAGTTGGGGGAGAACGGGGAAAGAATTATCAGAGAAAATGGACTTTTGTATCGGGTTACCAATGCTGACTCCCTAGATAAGCCCTGGACTTATAGCAAACAGCTGATTGTTCCTCAGAAATACAGAATTCCCCTATTACACCTTGCTCATGACATTCCTACTGCTGGCCATCAAGGCAAAACCCGCACTGAGAGATGATTGACTCAATCTTTCTATTGGCCTGGGATTTCCCAAGCCGTAGCGCATTTCTGCCGAACTTGCGACATATGTCAGCGTAGAGGGCGACCCGGAGATCACCCAAAGGCACCCCTGCAACCGCTCCCTATAATAGAAGAACCCTTTCAAAGAGTAGCTGTCGATATCATTGGACCTCTGGCTAAACCAAGTAAATCTGGAAAGCAGTACATCCTCACTGTTGTGGACTATGCCACTCAATATCCAGAAGCTGTGGCCTTGTCAAGTATTTCTGCAGCCAAGGTGGCCGAGGCCCTGGTTACCATTTTCACCAGAGTAGGATTCCCCAGTGAGATCTTGTCAGACCAAGGCTCCCAGTTCATGTCAGAGCTGGTCCAGTGTCTGTGGCGCACATGTGGAGTACGAGCGATCCGAACGACCCCGTATCATCCCCAAACAAATGGACTTGGTGAACGATTCAATGGCACTCTGAAGAATATGCTGAGGGCCTTCACTGACAGAGATTCAAACTGGGAGAAGTACCTACCCCATCTCTTGTTTGCCTATCAGGAAGTTCCCCAGGAGTCCACCGGGTTTTCCCCCCTTTGAACTACTCTATGGAAGAAAGGTCCGAGGACCCTTAACCCTGCTAAAAGAATATTGGGAGGGACAAGTTGAAGATTTAAGGAAACCAGGATGGATGAACACAGAACTTAAGCACATGCTAAAACGGAAGAAAAAAATGTTTATAAAATGGAAAGAGGGAGGCATATCTAAAGAAGAATATAATGCTGTCTGCAGAACCTGCAGGGCACAAATCATATTATCTAAAGCTGAAAATGAACTGAGGCTTGCAAGAGATGTCAAAAGCAATAATAAAGGATTTTGGGGATATGTCAAAAGTAAAAGAAAAGTCAAAGATGCTATAGTATTTTTACAGGATGAAAATGATGAAATGGTAAGACAGGATGTTGAGAAGGCTGAACTTTTAAATTCCTATTTTGCATCTGTTTTCTCTCAGAAAGGAAATGCAACATCAACTGTTATTCACTGTCCTATTAAGGGAATAGAAGAATCCAGGATATCTATAAACAGAAAGATAGTGAGGAAACACTTAGCTAACCTAAATGAATTCAAGTCTCCAGGTCCAGATGAATTACACCCCAGAGTACTGAAGGAGATAGCAGAAGAAATTTTTGAACCCCTCTCCATAATCTTTGAAAATTCTTGGAGAACAGGAGAAGTGCCAGAAGACTGGAGAAGAGCAAATGTTGTTCCTATCTTCAAAAAGGGGAAGAAGGTGGACCCAGGCAACTATAGGCCGGTGAGTCTGACTTCTATACCAGGAAAGATCTTTGAACAAATTATTAAACAACATGTATGTCAATACCTGGATAAGAATGAAGTGATTAAACTGAGTCAGCATGGGTTTGTAACTGATAAGTCATGTCAGACTAACTTAATTTCCTTCTATGACGGTATCACTGATTGGGTGGATCAAGGAAATGCTGTAGATATAGTATATCTTGACTTCAGCAAAGCATTTGACAAAGTCTCTCATACAATCCTTATTGAAAAAATGACTAAGTATGGAATGGACAAGGCAACTGTTAGGTGGATTCATAACTGGCTTAGTGATCGAACCCAAAGAGTGGTCGTAAATGGCTGCACATCCAGTTGGAAGAATGTCTCAAGTGGGGTACCACAGGGCTCTGTCCTGGGCCCTGTATTGTTCAACATCTTTATCAACGATTTAGATGAAGGAATTGAGGGTAAACTGATTAAATTTGCTGATGACACAAAGCTAGGAGGGATAGCTAATACTAGAGAGGAGAGAGAGATGATTCAAAAAGATTTAAATAAACTGGAGAAGTGGGCAGCAACTAACAGAATGGTTTTTAACAGGGAGAAATGCAAAGTACTACATCTGGGCAATAAAAATGAAAAAAGCATATAAAGAATGGGAGGAATAGGGCTAAGTGACAGCACATGTGAAAAAGACTTGGGTATACTAATAGATCACAGACTGAATATGAGTCAACAGTGTGATGCAGCAGCAAAAAAGGCAAATGCAATTCTAGGATGTATTAACAGAAGCATACAGTCTAGATCACGTGAAGTCATTATTTCCCTCTACTCCTCTTTGGTCAGACCTCATCTGGAATATTGTGTCCAGTTTTGGGCACCACATTTTAAAAAAGACATCAACAAACTGGAGCAAGTTCAGAAAAGAGCGACCAGAATGGTGACCGGTCTGCAAACCCTGTCTTATGAGGAAAGGTTGCAGGATTTGGGAATGTTTAGTTTGCAAAAGAGAAGACTGAGAGGAGACTTAATAGCTGTCTACAAATATCTAAAGGGCTGTCACATTGTAGAAGGATCAACTTTATTCTCATTTGCACAAGGAAAGACTAGAAGCAATGGGATGAAACTGAATGGGAAGAGACACAGATTAGATATTAGAAAAAACTTTTTGACAGTTGGAGTGATCAATGAGTGGAACAGGCTGCCACGAGAAGTGGTGAGTTCTCCTTCAATGGAAGTCTTCAAACAGAGGCTGGACAGACATCTGACTGGGATGATTTAGCGAATCCTGCTTTGAGCAGGGGGTTGGACCAGATGGCCCAGGAGGTCCCTTCCAACTCTACGATTCTATGATTCTATGATTCTATGATTCTAAGATACAGGAGCCCCTGTTGTCCCTTATGTCCTAAAACTGCGAGAAACCCTGGCTCAACTCGCTAGTTTAGCCCAGAGTCATGTGCGTATGGCTCAAACCAGACAGAAGACATGGTATGACCGTAAAGCACGCTATCGGGAGTTTGTAGAAGGACAACAGGTCTTAATGATTGTTCCCCATTGGCAGAAAAAACTGCAGACAACATGGGAGGGTCCCTTCCGGGTTCTCAGAAAGCTAAATGATACCAATTATGTTCTTGCTTTAGATGATCAGGGGCTAAGACAAAAGACTGTCCATGTGAATATGATTAAGGAGTACCATGACCGGAACCTTCCAATGATAGCAAGCTGTCGGCTAGCTTCAGAAGACTGTCAAGAGGATGAGGACTCCCTACCTGATCTCGTGGAAGCAGCGAGAGCCCAATCCACTGTGGGACAGGTTCCTCTGGGAGATCACCTGGATTCCTTGCAGAAAAATCAGATGCTGGGAGTGCTTCAACACAGACGGGCTGCTTTCTCATCCCAACCAGGTCGAACCACCATCACCCAACATCATGTGGACACGCAGGGTATCTGTAACATACAACAGGCTCCTTACCGGGTACCTGAATCTGTTTGAAACACCATGCAGCACGAACTGGAGGAGATGTTACAGCTTGGGGTAATCCAAGCCTCTCATAGCCCTTGGGCCTCTCCTGTGGTGTTAGTACCCAAGAAGGATGGGAGTACTCGATTTTGTGTGGACTATCGACGACTAAACGACCATACCGTCAGCGATCCTTACCCAATGCCCCGTATTGACGAACTTCTAGACCGACTGGCTGGGTCCCGATATGTCACTACCTTGGATCTCAGTAAGGGATACTGGCAAATCCCACTCACGGCGGAAGGGAGAGAAGGGTCCGCTTTTATAACCCCCTTTGGTCTGTATGAATTTCTAAGCATGCCTTTTGGAATGAAGAATGCCCCGGCAACCTTCCAGAGAATGGTGGACCATATCCTCTGGGGATGTGGTGACTTTGCTTGTGCCTACTTGGATGATATCGCCATCTTCAGCCAGACGTGGGAGGAATATCTGAATCAAGTAGCCATTATTCTTGACCTGATTCTTGCAGCCGGCCTAACCATTCGACCCAATAAATGCCAATTGGGGATGGGTGAAGTCCAGTACCTAGGGCATAGAGTAGGAGGAGGGAAACTCCGTCCTGAACCTGCCAAAATCCAGGCTATTAGAGACTGGCCTGTACCCCAAACTAAGAAACAAGTTATGGCTTTTTTGGGCACTGCCAGTTATTACCGAAAATTTGTTTCGCATTTCAGCACTGTGGCCAAGCTTCTTACCGACCTGACCAAGAATACGATGCCCCGGCTGGTGATCTGGACTCCAGCCTGTGATGAGGCTTTTAACCGGCTGAAGGACGCCCTGGTCTGCGACCCTGTTCTGGCTGCTCCAGATTACAAGAGGAGATTCATTGTGCAGACGGACGCCTCTGCTTATGGACTGGGAGCTGTCCTCAGCCAGGTGAATGCAGCTGGGGACGAACACCCCATCGCCTACCTTAGCAGGAAACTGCTGGACCGAGAAGTGGCCTATGCCACTGTTGAAAAAGAATGTCTGGTTGTAGTGTGGGCCCTTAGGAAACGAGAATTCACTGTCATTACTGATCACAATCCCCTCACCTGGCTGAACCGTGTCTCTGGGGACAATGGACGCTTACTACGATGGAGCCTGGCTCTGCAGCCCTATAACTTTACCATACAGTATAGAAGAGGCAGCCAACACCAAAATGCAGATGGACTGTCCAGGCAGGAGGAGCCCTGAGTCTGGTCAGCCATGCCTGTGTGTACTTAACAAGCGACGTGTAGAGGTCCCTACTACGTACACAAATTTGGAGGGGAAGGGATTGTCATGATTTGTAGTTTTGCCCTGTCCTGTATTTTGTATAATATGTCATTTAACTTTTCTCTGGTTGTAGTTGCTGTAAATTAACCATGTCTCCTTCCCCCAATACTTTGCAATGTCTTGTGATGTACCTGGACCATAATCTAATTTAGGCTTGTGTCAACAGCTAGTGGAACTTTGGCTATTGTTTCCTAAGCAGAAGATAACCTACAATACACATCCTGTAGACTCAGTGGAGCCCTTACATTTCTAAAATCTTCTGATGGACCAAACCATTGAATAGTAGGTGTGACCCCTACCCCCCTTCAGAAGGGCTGATCCCAGGAGCCCTGACAATACATTATTGTTTTAAGATCAGTTGTGATTTGAGTGCGGATGTGAAGGAGTCACGAACTGAGTTGAGGCCAGCTCGTGACGTCCGTGGGATTGTGTGGAATCCTGTGGACTATTGCAAGGATTATTGTTATCGATCTTCGGACTGATATGGGCACTTGATGTATACTTTTATTTGGTCTGCACTAAAGTCTGGTATAGACCTGAAGGCTTCATGGTCTTATTGTTTGATCTTTTTTACACATCTTTTGTATTTTCATGTTGGCACTCCTGTATAGAGCCACCTGTTTATACCCAAACATCAGTGTTTTAGGTGGCTTTTGTGTAAGTGTTCTAAACACCTACTAACATGAAAAACAATATATACTTTTTGTTTTTTCAACGAACTAGCGCTAAAGTTGGCTATTATACAGCAACTTGATACATGTCAATTTGTTCCTATTTGTATATAAGTTAGCAACTTCAGCTGCATCTATTGGACAATAACTACTTTTGTCTCTTCATGAAGCTCCTACAATATTGAGACTCATATATTTCATGCAGTACACACACCACACATGCTCCCTTCTCACCCATTGGAATCAGCGCGTCTCACATTAACGCCGTCAGATGTACATGTTAGGTTTGTAACATTATATCCCCACTCTCATTGTGCCACATATAATTCGTGGCCGTCACATTGAAGTCTCTCATTTAAGTGACCAGAGCGTCCACTCCGGTATTGCTCACACTCAGGGCCCCCACAGGAGTATCCAATATTGTACCCATAAGCGCATTTCACACCAGATGCGTGATTGAAAATCACAGTATATAATCGCATCAAAAACTGGCAGTGTGAACATGCGGCCAAGGTTGATAAACCCCAAAATAATATTCAATCTAATAAACACTCTCAAGGACTGTAATTAGTGAGGATACTATGGGGTATAATGAAAATTATTAAATACAGGCAAACGGTAAAGAGGAGGATAATACATATAATATTCCATGACAATACATGGGACTCCCAAATTTTTCCGGGAGTCCAATACAAAACCTAGAAGGCCAATATACTTTAAAAGGGTCACTATAATCAGTTGTGGCTCATAAGAAACAGGCAAATGAAAGTTGTTCATTTAACCCCCTCGGCTCCATAGACTCCATCCTGAATATCCACTCACATTCTCTTCTAAGGATCAATTTGTCCATATTCCCCCTTCTCGTGTTCATCTTGACAACTTCTATGATATTGAATTTAATATCACCGGGATCACCCTTATGACACAACCAAATGTGTCTTGCAAGTGGGGTATCCCTTTTATTTCTAACATCACCCAAATGCTCCCCTACTCTCCTCCTAAATTCTCTACTGGTCTTCCCTATGTAGTCCCTGGGGCATGAGCAGGTAGCCACGTAGACAACCCCTGTGGTTTTGCAATTCGAAAAGTCTCGTTGATAGAAAACTTTGCCTGTGTTTGAACTACGAAATGACTTTCCAGGTCTCATAAATTTACAAAAACTGCAATCCCCGCACTTAAAAAAACCACAGGGTTTTCTATCCAGCCATGTACCACTGACCAATGGTCTCCTATACTGGCTGTGGACTAAAATGTCCCTGATAGATTTACCCTTCCTAAACGTGATATTAGGGCGCTCACCAACCACATCCTTGCGATCTGGATCCAGTCTGAGCACATCCCAATGTCTGGCCAGGACTCTTCTAACCTCCTGATGTCCCACATCATATGTCCCGATGATCCTTATCTGTTCCGTAGAGTCCTCAGCCTCACGTTTCTGCAACAGTGACTGTCTGTTTGCTTTACTTGCAAAATCATATGCTGTGTCTAGAATGTGTTTGGGGTACCCCTTATCCTTGAAGCGACAGAACATGTCCCCAGCTTGTTTGTGAAATAAATCATTCCTAGAACAGTTCCTCCTAAGACGGAGGAATTGTCCTTTCGGGATTCCTCTCTTAAGGGGAATTGGGTGGTGGCTTTGCCAGTGCAGCAGACTATTTGTACTTGTTGGTTTACGATATATGCTTGTAGATACACCTCCCATTAAGTCTTTTTTAATTCTGATATCCAAAAATGGTATTTCAGTTTCATGAATTTCCGAGGTAAACCTGAGATTGACATCATTCTGGTTCAATTCCCTCACAAATTCCTCGAATTGATCCTTTTCCCCTGTCCATATTACGAAGACATCATCTATGAACCTATACCACATGGATATCAGACTGTGCCACCACTTTTCCTCCCCTCCAAACACAATGGTCTCCTCCCACCAGCCCAGGAACAGATTTGCATACGACGGGGCACAGGGGCTCCCCATCGCGGTGCCCCTGAGCTGGTGGTAGAATTTCCCATCAAAGCTAAATGCATTATGTGTAAGAGTGAACCGCAAGAGGGACATCAAGAAGACATTATGCCCTCTACATGCTATTGATCTCTGACCCAGAAAGTGTCCCACACCCCTGATGCCTGTTTCATGTGGTATATTGCTATAAAGCGCTTCTATATCAATAGAAGCCAACCATGTGCTCTCTCCAAGATGTATACCCTCTAGTTTTAACAATAGATCTGATGTGTCCCTCAGATATGATGGAGTTGAAACCACAAAGGGACGCAGTATCTGGTCAATGTAAATCCCACAATTCTGGGTCAGAGAATCAACACCCGATACAATTGGCCTCCCTTTTAAGGGGGACAACCCCTTATGTATCTTTGGTAATGCATAAAAAGTAGCTACCAATGGAAATTTAGGGAGGATAAAGTCAAATTCTGTTTTTGAAATCAAACCATCAGCCAAAGCTCCATCCAGGAGAAGTCGAAGTTCCTCCTTGTAGGTAGTCATGGGATTACCCATCAGTACCTCATAGGTGGAATTGTCTTTTAATATAGCGTTACACATAATACGATATTTAATATGATCCATAATAATCAAATTCCCCCCCTTATCGGAGGGTTTCACCACTATTTGATCATTTTTCTTGAGGGCCTCTAGAGCTGGTCGCTCACTTGCCATCAAATTATCGCCATTTTCCCACTCTGATGTTGTTATTCTCTTAAGGTCCCTCTCCACCAACAGGGCAAAAACATCAATATTCCCCATATCTCCCTGAGGTGGCATCTTTTCACTTTTATTTCTCACTGTGGTAAAGGGACCCTTCCCAGCAATTGGGGCCCTATTATTTTCTCTCAGAAGGCCAAGGAGCGCCTCATATCCCTCAATGTCTTCCTCACTTAGGCCCTGTTGTTTACATGCCTCCCGGCTATTGTGTCTGAAGAACTTTTTCCATTTGAGTTTCCTACAGAACAGATTTAAAACCTTTACCCATTCGAAACAGTTGAACCTATTGGTTGGTACAAAGTTCAAACCTTTCGAGAGGACATTCTGCTCATCCCTCGTGAGGATGTGCGAGGACAAGTTTATAATCTGGCCCCTTATTGATTGAACCGGGTTCTTAATTGATAACCCGTCCTCGCACCTTGTTCCAAAAAAGAGGAAGAAAAGGAAGAAGTAGAGGCAGAGGGCCGAACAGGCCCAGACGAAAAATTGGGTCCTGAAAATGGGGTTTGAGTTCTCATCCCTCCCCTGTATGGCCCTCTTCCTCTCCTCCCAGATCTGCCGCTTCCACCTTGCCATCTCTGTTTTGATATCGTCTCTCTATACTGATGTGTGCCACCCGGTGTTTTATCTGTCCTTTCTGTATCGGAAGTGTCAATATCAGAGGATGAGGCTTCAGATTGTCTTTCTTTCTGATAATTGAACACCTGATTTTCACTAAAGTCCTTTAAGTCCCTATGGAACTGGAGATGTTTTCGCTCTTTCAACAGGGCCTGATATCTTTCAACAGAAGTTTGTAACAACCCCTCCCTTCTGTTAAAATCAGGATCCCCTTTGAATTTCAAAACTCGTTCAATCAATTTATTTAATTCACTAGTAGACCTCTCAAGCACCTTCCTTTCCTCTACCAACAGAATTTGCATGAATCTGATAGACGACTCAATAGACTCTTTAATCCACAGACTCATCAAATCCGGTGAGGCAATCCTGGGGGAAGGATTGATATTTATCCTCAGGCCTCTTGGAATAATCCGATTCTTCAAATAATTCTCCAAAGTCCTAATCTCCCACCAGGATTTCAAAAAATCTTTATATCCCCCATACACTTCATTAAACAGATTCTTAAGAGCCAAGGGGCCAGTGCTGTTCTCGGGTATCCCCCCTACATTAAATGCCTGATTTGCATCCTCCAGCCACAAATCTGAGTTTATAGGGCCCACAAGAAAACCAGCCATTCCAGATTCGAATATCAACAATCTCAATTACTAATACAAGAAGGGTTTAGAGTATTATCATGAATATACAGTGGGGCAAAAAAGTATTTAGTCAGTCAGCAATAGTGCAAGTTCCACCACTTAAAAAGATGAGAGGCGTCTGTAATTTACATCATAGGTAGACCTCAACTATGGGAGACAAACTGAGAAAAAAAAATCCAGAAAATCACATTGTCTGTTTTTTTTCATTTTATTTGCATATTATGGTGGAAAATAAGTATTTGGTCAGAAACAAAATTTCATCTCAATACTTTGTGATATATCCTTTGTTGGCAATGACAGAGGTCAAACGTTTTCTGTAAGTCTTCACTAGGTTGCCACACACTGTTGTTGGTATGTTGGCCCATTCCTCCATGCAGATCTCCTCTAGAGCAGTGATGTTTTTGGCTTTTCGCTTGGCAACACGGACTTTCAACTCCCTCCAAAGGTTTTCTATAGGGTTGAGATCTGGAGACTGGCTAGGCCACTCCAGGACCTTGAAATGCTTCTTACGAAGCCACTCCTTCGTTGCCCTGGCGGTGTGCTTTGGATCATTGTCATGTTGAAAGACCCAGCCACATTTCATCTTCAATGCCCTTGCTGATGGAAGGAGGTTTTCACTCAAAATCTCACGATACATGGCCCCATTAATTCTTTCATGTACCCGGATCAGTCGTCCTGGCCCCTTTGCAGAGAAACAGCCCCAAAGCATGATGTTTCCACCACCATGCTTTACAGTAGGTATGGTGTTTGATGGATGCAACTCAGTATTCTTTTTCCTCCAAACACGACAAGTTGTGTTTCTACCAAACAGTTCCAGTTTGGTTTCATCAGACCATAGGACATTCTCCCAAAACTCCTCTGGATCATCCAAATGCTCTCTAGCAAACTTCAGACGGGCCCGGACATGTACAGGCTTAAGCAGTGGGACACGTCTGGCACTGCAGGATCTGAGTCCATGGTGGCGTAGTGTGTTACTTATGGTAGGCCTTGTTACATTGGTCCCAGCTCTCTGCAGTTCATTCACTAGGTCCCCCCGCGTGGTTCTGGGATTTTTGCTCACCGTTCTTGTGATCATTCTGACCCCACGGGGTGGGATTTTGCGTGGAGCACCAGATCGAGGGAGATTATCAGTGGTCTTGTATGTCTTCCATTTTCTAATTATTGCTCCCACAGTTGATTTCTTCACTCCAAGCTGGTTGGCTATTGCAGATTCAGTCTTCCCAGCCTGGTGCAGGGCTACAATTTTGTTTCTGGTGTCCTTTGACAGCTCTTTGGTCTTCACCATAGTGGAGTTTGGAGTCAGACTGTTTGAGGGTGTGCACAGGTGTCTTTTTATACTGATAACAAGTTTAAACAGGTGCCATTACTACAGGTAATGAGTGGAGGAAAGAGGAGACTCTTAAAGAAGAAGTTACAGGTCTGTGAGAGCCAGAAATCTTGATTGCTTGTTTCTGACCAAATACTTATTTTCCACCATAATATGCAAATAAAATGAAAAAAAAACAGACAATGTGATTTTCTGGATTTTTTTTTCTCAGTTTGTCTCCCATAGTTGAGGTCTACCTATGATGTAAATTACAGATGCCTCTCATCTTTTTAAGTGGTGGAACTTGCACTATTGCTGACTGACTAAATACTTTTTTGCCCCACTGTATATCCCCTAAAATTGGTACTTTATTAATAAAAAACCACTAGTGTGGTTATACACCAAAAGAAAACGTGACAAATACACAACAAAAGAAAAAAGTGTTCAAACAGAAAACCCACATTTGGGACAACTAGGAATCCCTGATAATTCTGAGCTTGTACCTGCCTGGCCGCAGAGGTTGGCACCCTAGGGGGGAAGGTTGTGGCGCCCCCGCTCAACGATGGCTATCCCTAGGGGCCCTGGTATGCCCTGCAGCCACTAATGACACCCTCTACCCGATAGCTGAGGGGACCCCTAATGCTAGACAGAGATATAACTGCTCTAAAGAGGATCCTGTGTCCCACAAAGATTAAAAACAATGGTAGAACACACTTGGCATCTGGTGGTACATATGGGAATTATCCTGCATAAAACTACTCCACATGAGATTTCAATCAGATAATATAATGCATCGATGGAATGTATATATAATAATGATAACGAGATTAATCACCAAATCCATGAAGTTCATTCAGTGATACCCCAGCCTCACAAAAAGATACTAATATACTGATGCAGACGGAGATACACCTTCAACATCATCAGCGGCTTAGTTCACTGACATCTCATTAATTAACATATCTTTGATGCCCTGTTACAATCTGGCATAACTAATGGAGCATATACTATTCCCATCCATGAGTAATGTACACAAAATTGCAACAGCGACACTCATCTTGTGTCACCTGCCACCTGCCATCAAATGGTTAACGCCTCAACGCGTTTCGCCTGCTTAGGCTCATCAGGAGGCCAGATAGTGCGATATTATGTGTCCCATACAAGGTGCAATATCAAATGATGCTCAGCTCAACTCCTCTTTTTATAACCGCCGCCATAAAGCGTATATGTTACACCCACTCACGTGACATGGCGTCCCCGCGGTCTCAGGATGCCTCTATTAGACATTACCCCTGAACCACCAATCAGATATCTCAAGACAAGCGGTCCCACCGCGCTCTCCAATGGCTGAGGACGACTCCAACTTCCGGGTTTGTCGTGCAGCGCACACACCGCGCATGCTCCCCTCTCCCCATTGGGATCAGCGCGTCTCATATCAACCTTACGGCATCCCCGCTGTGTCAGGATGCACTACCAATCAGATACCTCCAGACAAACAGTCCCACCGCGCTCTCCAATGGCTGAGGCCGACTCTAACTTCCGGGTTTGTCATGCAGTACACACACCACACATGCTCCCTTCTCACCCATTGGAATCAGCGCGTCTCACATTAACGCCGTCAGATGTATATGTTAGGTTTGTAACATTATATCCCCACTCTCATTGTGCCACATATAATTCGTGGCCGTCACATTGAAGTCTCTCATTTAAGTGACCAGAGCGTCCACTCCGGTATTGCTCACACTCAGGACCCCCACAGGAGTATCCAATATTGTACCCATAAGCGCATTTCACACCAGATGCGTGATTGAAAATCACAGTATATAATCGCATCAAAAACTGGCAGTGTGAACATGCGGCCAAGGTTGATAAACCCCAAAATAATACTCAATCTAATAAACACTCTCAAGGACTGTAATTAGTGAGGATACTATGGGGTATAATGAAAATTATTAAATACAGGCAAACGGTAAAGAGGAGGATAATACATATAATATTCCATGACAATACATGGGACTCCCAAATTTTTCCGGGAGTCCAATACAAAACCTAGAAGGCCAATATACTTTAAAAGGGTCACTATAATCAGTTGTGGCTCATAAGAAACAGGCAAATGAAAGTTGTTCATTAAACCCCCTCGGCTCCATAGACTCCATCCTGAATATCCACTCACATTCTCTTCTAAGGATCAATTTGTCCATATTCCCCCCTCTCGTGTTCATCTTGACAACTTCTATGATATTGAATTTAATATCACCGGGATCACCCTTATGACACAACCAAATGTGTCTTGCAAGTGGGGTATCCCTTTTATTTCTAACATCGCCCAAATGCTCCCCTACTCTCCTCCTAAATTCTCTACTGGTCTTCCCTATGTAGTCCCTGGGGCATGAGCAGGTAGCCACGTAGACAACCCCTGTGGTTTTGCAATTCGAAAAGTCTCGTTGATAGAAAACTTTGCCTGTGTTTGAACTACGAAATGACTTTCCAGGTCTCATAAATTTACAAAAACTGCAATCCCCGCACTTAAAAAAACCACAGGGTTTTCTATCCAGCCATGTACCACTGACCAATGGTCTCCTATACTGGCTGTGGACTAAAATGTCCCTGATAGATTTACCCTTCCTAAACGTGATATTAGGGCGCTCACCAACCACATCCTTGAGATCTGGATCCAGTCTGAGCACATCCCAATGTCTGGCCAGGACTCTTCTAACCTCCTGATGTCCCACATCATATGTCCCGATGATCCTTATCTGTTCCGTAGAGTCCTCAGCCTCACGTTTCTGCAACAGTGACTGTCTGTTTGCTTTACTTGCAAAATCATATGCTGTGTCTAGAATGTGTTTGGGGTACCCCTTATCCTTGAAGTGACAGAACATGTCCCCAGCTTGTTTGTGAAATAAATCATTCCTAGAACAGTTCCTCCTAAGACGGAGGAATTGTCCTTTCGGGATTCCTCTCTTAAGGGGAATTGGGTGGTGGCTTTGCCAGTGCAGCAGACTATTTGTACTTGTTGGTTTATGATATATGCTTGTAGATACACCTCCCATTAAGTCTTTTTTAATTTTTTTTTTTTTTTTTTATCTGATTGGTGGTTCAGGGGTAATGTCTAGTAGAGGCATCCTGAGACCGCGGGGACGCCATGTCACGTGAGTGGGTGTAACATATACGCTTTATGGCGGCGGTTATAAAAAGAGGAGTTGACCTAACATCATTTGATATTGCACCTTGTATGGGACACATAATATCGCACTATCTGGCCTCCTGATGAGCCTAAGCAGGCGAAACGCGTTGAGGCGTTAACCATTTGATGGCAGGTGGCAGGTGACACAAGATGAGTATCGCTGTTGCAATTTTGTGTACATTACTCATGGATGGGAATAGTATATGCTCCATTAGTTATACCAGATTGTAACAGGGCATCAAAGATATGTTAATTAATGAGATGTCAGTGAACTAAGCCGCTGATGATGTTGAAGGTGTATCTCCGTCTGCATCAGTATATTAGCATCTTTTTCTGAGGCTGGGGTATCACTGAATGAACTTCATGGATTTGGTGATTAATCTCGTTATCAATATTATATATACATTCCATCGATGCATTATATTATCTGATTGAAATCTCATGTGTAGTAGTTTTATGCAGGATAATTCCCATATGTACCACCAGATGCCAAGTGTGTTCTACCATTGTTTTTAATCTTTGTGGGACACAGGATCCTCTTTAGAGCAGTTATATCTCTGTCTAGCATTAGGGGTCCCCTCAGCTATCGGGTAGAGGGTGTCATTAGTGGCTGCAGGGCATACCAGGGCCCCTAGGGATAGCCATCGTTGAGCGGGGGCGCCACAACGTTCCCCCCTAGGGTGCCAACCTCCGCGGCCAGGCAGGTACAAGCTCAGAATTATCAGGGATTCCTAGTTGTCCCAAATGTGGGTTTTCTGTTTGAACACTTTTTTCTTTTGTTGTGTATTTGTCACGTTTTCTTTTGGTGTATAACCACACTAGTGGTTTTTTATTAATAAAGTACCAATTTTAGGGGATATATATTCATGATAATACTCTAAACCCTTCTTGTATTAGTAATTGAGATTGTTGATATTCGAATCTGGAATGGCTGGTTTTCTTGTGGGCCCTATAAACTCAGATTTGTGGCTGGAGGATGCAAATCAGGCATTTAATGTAGGGGGGATACCCGAGAACAGCACTGGCCCCTTGGCTCTTAAGAATCTGTTTAATGAAGTGTATGGGGGATATAAAGATTTTTTGAAATCCTGGTGGGAGATTAGGACTTTGGAGAATTATTTGAAGAATCGGATTATTCCAAGAGGCCTGAGGATAAATATCAATCCTTCCCCCAGGATTGCCTCACCGGATTTGATGAGTCTGTGGATTAAAGAGTCTATTGAGTCATCTATCAGATTCATGCAAATTCTGTTGGTAGAGGAAAGGAAGGTGCTTGAGAGGTCTACTAGTGAATTAAATAAATTGATTGAACGAGTTTTGAAATTCAAAGGGGATCCTGATTTTAACAGAAGGGAGGGGTTGTTACAAACTTCTGTTGAAAGATATCAGGCCCTGTTGAAAGAGCGAAAACATCTCCAGTTCCATAGGGACTTAAAGGACTTTAGTGAAAATCAGGTGTTCAATTATCAGAAAGAAAGACAATCTGAAGCCTCATCCTCTGATATTGACACTTCCGATACAGAAAGGACAGATAAAACACCGGGTGGCACACATCAGTATAGAGAGACGATATCAAAACAGAGATGGCAAGGTGGAAGCGGCAGATCTGGGAGGAGAGGAAGAGGGCCATACAGGGGAGGGATGAGAACTCAAACCCCATTTTCAGGACCCAATTTTTCGTCTGGGCCTGTTCGGCCCTCTGCCTCTACTTCTTCCTCTTCTTCCTCTTTTTTGGAACAAGGTGCGAGGACGGGTTATCAATTAAGAACCCGGTTCAATCAATAAGGGGCCAGATTATAAACTTGTCCTCGCACATCCTCACGAGGGATGAGCAGAATGTCCTCTCGAAAGGTTTGAACTTTGTACCAACCAATAGGTTCAACTGTTTCGAATCGGTAAAGGATTTAAATCTGTTCTGTAGGAAACTCAAATGGAAAAAGTTCTTCAGACACAATAGCCGGGAGGCATGTAAACAACAGGGCCTAAGTGAGGAAGACATTGAGGGATATGAGGCGCTCCTTGGCCTTCTGAGAGAAAATAATAGGGCCCCAATTGCTGGGAAGGGTCCCTTTACCACATTGAGAAATAAAAGTGAAAAGATGCCACCTCAGGGAGATATGGGGAATATTGATGTTTTTGCCCTGTTGGTGGAGAGGGACCTTAAGAGAATAACAACATCAGAGTGGGAAAATGGCGATAATTTGATGGCAAGTGAGCGACCAGCTCTAGAGGCCCTCAAGAAAAATGATCAAATAGTGGTGAAACCCTCCGATAAGGGGGGGAATTTGATTATTATGGATCATATTAAATATCGTATTATCTGTAACGCTATATTAAAAGACAATTCCACCTATGAGGTACTGATGGGTAATCCCATGACTACCTACAGGGAGGAACTTCGACTTCTCCTGGATGAAGCTTTGGCTGATGGTTTGATTTCAAAAACAGAATTTGACTTTATCCTCCCTAAATTTCCATTGGTAGCTACTTTTTATGCATTACCAAAGATACATAAGGGGTTGTCCCCCTTAAAAGGGAGGCCAATTGTATCGGGTGTTGATTCTCTGACCCAGAATTGTGGGATTTACATTGACCAGATACTGCGTCCCTTTGTGGTTTCAACTCCATCATATCTGAGGGACACATCAGATCTATTGTTAAAACTAGAGGGTATACATCTTGGACAGAGCACATGGTTGGCTTCTATTGATATAGAAGCGCTTTATAGCAATATACCACATGAAACAGGCATCAGGGGTGTGGGACACTTTCTGGGTCAGAGATCAATAGCATGTAGAGGGCATAATGTCTTCTTGATGTCCCTCTTGCGGTTCACTCTTACACATAATGCATTTAGCTTTGATGGGAAATTCTACCACCAGCTCAGGGGCACCGCGATGGGGAGCCCCTGTGCCCCGTCGTATGCAAATCTGTTCCTGGGCTGGTGGGAGGAGACCATTGTGTTTGGAGGGGAGGAAAAGTGGTGGCACAGTCTGATATCCATGTGGTATAGGTTCATAGATGATGTCTTCGTAATATGGACAGGGGAAAAGGATCAATTCGAGGAATTTGTGAGGGAATTGAACCAGAATGATGTCAATCTCAGGTTTACCTCGGAAATTCATGAAACTGAAATACCATTTTTGGATATCAGAATTAAAAAAGACTTAATGGGAGGTGTATCTACAAGCATATATCGTAAACCAACAAGTACAAATAGTCTGCTGCACTGGCAAAGCCACCACCCAATTCCCCTTAAGAGAGGAATCCCGAAAGGACAATTCCTCCGTCTTAGGAGGAACTGTTCTAGGAATGATTTATTTCACAAACAAGCTTGGGACATGTTCTGTCGCTTCAAGGATAAGGGGTACCCCAAACACATTCTAGACACAGCATATGATTTTGCAAGTAAAGCAAACAGACAGTCACTGTTGCAGAAACGTGAGGCTGAGGACTCTACGGAACACATAAGGATCATCGGGACATATGATGTGGGACATCAGGAGGTTAGAAGAGTCCTGGCCAGACATTGGGATGTGCTCAGACTGGATCCAGATCTCAAGGATGTGGTTGGTGAGCGCCCTAATATCACGTTTAGGAAGGGTAAATCTATCAGGGACATTTTAGTCCACTGCCAGTATAGGAGACCATTGGTCAGTGGTACATGGCTGGATAGAAAACCCTGTGGTTTTTTTAAGTGCGGGGATTGCAGTTTTTGTAAATTTATGAGACCTGGAAAGTCATTTCGTAGTTCAAACACAGGCAAAGTTTTCTATCAACGAGACTTTTCGAATTGCAAAACCACAGGGGTTGTCTATGTGGCTACCTGCTCATGCCCCAGGGACTACATAGGGAAGACCAGTAGAGAATTTAGGAGGAGAGTAGGGGAGCATTTGGGCGATGTTAGAAATAAAAGGGATACCCCACTTGCAAGACACATTTGGTTGTGTCATAAGGGTGATCCCGGTGATATTAAATTCAATATCATAGAAGTTGTCAAGATGAACACGAGAGGGGGGAATATGGACAAATTGATCCTTAGAAGAGAATGTGAGTGGATATTCAGGATGGAGTCTTTGGAGCCGAGGGGGTTAAATGAACAACTTTCATTTGCCTGTTTCTTATGAGCCACAACTGATTATAGTGACCCTTTTAAAGTATATTGGCCTTCTAGGTTTTGTATTGGACTCCCGGAAAAATTTGGGAGTCCCATGTATTGTCATGGAATATTATATGTATTATCCTCCTCTTTACCGTTTGCCTGTATTTAATAATTTTCATTATACCCCATAGTATCCTCACTAATTACAGTCCTTGAGAGTGTTTATTAGATTGAGTATTATTTTGGGGTTTATCAACCTTGGCCGCATGTTCACACTGCCAGTTTTTGATGCGATTATATACTGTGATTTTCAATCACGCATCTGGTGTGAAATGCGCTTATGGGTACAATATTGGATACTCCTGTGGGGGTCCTGAGTGTGAGCAATACCGGAGTGGACGCTCTGGTCACTTAAATGAGAGACTTCAATGTGACGGCTACGAATTATATGTGGCACAATGAGAGTGGGGATATAATGTTACAAACCTAACATATACATCTGACGGCGTTAATGTGAGACACGCTGATTCCAATGGGTGAGAAGGGAGCATGTGTGGTGTGTGTACTGCATGACAAACCCGGAAGTTAGAGTCGGCCTCAGCCATTGGAGAGCGCGGTGGGACTGTTTGTCTGGAGGTATCTGATTGGTAGTGCATCCTGAGACCGCGGGGATGCCGTAAGGTTGATATGAGACGCGCTGATCCCAATGGGGGAGAGGGGAGCATGCGCGGTGTGTGCGCTGCACGACAAACCCGGAAGTTGGAGTCGTCCTCAGCCATTGGAGAGCGCGGTGGGACCGCTTGTCTTGAGATATCTGATTGGTGGTTCAGGGGTAATGTCTAATAGAGGCATCCTGAGACCGCGGGGACGCCATGTCACGTGAGTGGGTGTAACATATACGCTTTATGGCGGCGGTTATAAAAAGAGGAGTTGAGCTGAGCATCATTTGATATTGCACCTTGTATGGGACACATAATATCGCACTATCTGGCCTCCTGATGAGCCTAAGCAGGCGAAACGCGTTGAGGCGTTAACCATTTGATGGCAGGTGGCAAGTGACACAAGATGAGTATCGCTGTTGCAATTTTGTGTACATTACTCATGGATGGGAATAGTATATGCTCCATTAGTTATGCCAGATTGTAACGGGGCATCAAAGATATGTTAATTAATGAGATGTCAGTGAACTAAGCCGCTGATGATGTTGAAGGTGTATCTCCGTCTGCATCAGTATATTAGTATCTTTTTGTGAGGCTGGGGTATCACTGAATGAACTTCATGGATTTGGTGATTAATCTCGTTATCATTATTATATATACATTCCATCGATGCATTATATTATCTGATTGAAATCTCATGTGGAGTAGTTTTATGCATGATATTTCCCATATGTACCACCAGATGCCAAGTGTGTTCTACCATTGTTTTTAATCTTTGTGGGACACAGGATCCTCTTTAGAGCAGTTATATCTCTGTCTAGCATTAGGGGTCCCCTCAGCTATCGGGTAGAGGGTGTCATTAGTGGCTGCAGGGCATACCAGGGCCCCTAGGGATAGCCATCGTTGAGCGGGGGCGCCACAACGTTCCCCCCTAAGGTGCCAACCTCCGCGGCCAGGCAGGTACAAGCTCAGAATTATCAGGGATTCCTAGTTGTCCCAAATGTGGGTTTTCTGTTTGAACACTTTTTTCTTTTGTTGTGTATTTGTCACGTTTTCTTTTGGTGTATAACCACACTAGTGGTTTTTTATTAATAAAGTACCAATTTTAGGGGATATATATTCATGATAATACTCTAAACCCTTCTTGTATTAGTAATTGAGATTACTCATATATTTCAGACACATATGTTGAATTGCCTGACAATGACATTTCTAAAAGGCTTATTTATCTCTTAGCTTTTACTGTGTTGGGGCTTCTTTTGACCAATGACGACATCGCTGTATTGCTTGGCAATAATACGCTTGTCACGCCTACATGTTTGCTGTTATTTTGCAGGCACCACCTAGTATGGTGACATCACTGGTCATCGCGTCTGGTAATGTGATATTATCAAATTTTGTTTGTATCAGTGCTTCAGCTATCTACCGCGCATGTGTTTGATTTGTGATAACACCAATGTCTGCTTTTTAACAAGTTACAAATTTTTCTCTTACCATACTGAGATTCGTACATCTCAGACACGTTTTTTCGATCTGCCAGATTATATTCAATATACTTATTGACCTTTTTGTGTACGCTGCGCAGGCATTCAAATTACACCAATATACATATATTTTCCTTTTTGTTATACTGTTTGTGCAGGTGCAGATTTTTCTAGCAATGATATTTCCAATATGTCTATCTGTTTCTTTGTCTCTACTGCGCAGGCGCCTTTTTGATTAATGATGTCATCGCCGAATTATCTGACATGCTTGGTTTATCTACATTTTTGCTCAAGACTCATATTCCTAACATATGTGGAGCTTTATTTGCGCAGTTGCTCAATTGCTTAGTAATGATATGCTCATTTGCCTTTTGCCTTCTGGATTCACTGTGCAGGCGCTCTTTTTGACCAGTGATTTCATCGCCTGGCAACGACATGTTTGTCATGCCCATATGTGTGCTCTTACTGCGCAGGCGCTATTCGGCCGAGTGACGCCGCGGTTTTTACTGCGCAAGCGCCGATCTGACTAATTATGGCATCGTCAAGTCGCTTGGTAACTATAGCTTCATTCGTCCTGTTGATTTTATTGCGCAGTCGCCGTTCTGATCAGCGATGTTATCGCTTGGTAACGACATGTCTGTTACGCCCACACTTTCTATTGTGCAGGCGCTATTTAGCCTGGGGACGCCATGGCCTCCGGTTGTTGCCTGGCAACTACAGTCTCAATACGCCTACTCTCATCTGCGCAGGTGCAGATCTGCTCTGCGACGCTGCACCTCTCCAACTTCTTTGTGAACAACTTTATTGGTCTGCATACAACACTGACAAGATGGCCGCGACCATGCCTTTCTCTCCACCTCGTGGGTTAGTACTGATTTATTAATTATACAGCATGTGATTTCTTTATATATAAGGACATGCTTCATGTTATTTCTCAGCGCTTCACCCTCCCTTGAGGAAGCCACACAGCATGTGGCGATACGCGTGGGGTTAGCTTTTCCCCTCTCCTTTACCCCACAGGTCATTCATTTTGCAGCTTTCACTTGGCACTTTACCCTCTGGTATGCTGGACATCTTTTTTGCACAAATTGCTGGTTTAGAGGTCATGGGACCTCTTTTCTAAATAGTCAGGTATTTTAGCACCTTTGCATACTTGATTTGGGGAACTTTCATTTAGGGGCTTTCTAGTTAATATTTTTTACAAACTTTTTGCCCCCTTTCTATCTATATGATGCTGTGAATAGCGTTTTTTCTTGTATTTTCAGACCTCAATTATAAATGGTTATCTTATACATTACATTAACTGCTTTGATCATTGTATCTGAGTTATCCCGTTATATATGAATACTGTGATATGGGGATAATGGTTGTGGGAGTGTCACTATATTATTATTGTATGATTGTGACATGATTGCCTCTTTGTGCTTTTTAAGTGTTTTTATGTTTTTGGACTGTTACGTGTACATGTCATGAATAAAGAATTAATCTATTTTTCTATTAATTTTCTGGAGTTCCCATTTTTTGGATGTACTTCTTTCCCCTCTGTTCCACTTATGTCTTTTGAGTACATCTTTGATGATCCCGTGCAATTTTATTATATTGGCTGTGCTCTCCGTTTGTTAACATTTCTTCAGTGTATCACATTGGTGGTCTTCCACTAATACTCTCTCTTTTGGAGTGTTGGCACGCCTACTGATTGTAGCTAGCATTTTTTGTATAGACTGGTTTTGTTTGGTCTTTTTGTATTTACTTGTACTGCATTTCAGTTATGGATCTTGAGGCTAGAGAATTAGCATGGAAAGGCCAAATTGAAGGCATTTTTGGCAGTTGTGAGGCAGTGGTTACTCAGGATAGTTCTTTTCAACTTTTGTCTTCTGAACTTATTAATCTACATAAAAGTTTGACCAGGACTTGGTGGAATATTAATAGCTTGGAAGAATACAACAAACTTGGTATTGTCCCTAGGGGACTTCGGGTTAAGCTTTTTCCTGCTTGGGAACCAGATTCTGAATATAAGTCCATTTGGGAATCTGGTCTTTTGAAATGTTCATCTATTTTAATTGGTTTATTAATTGACCATGATCGTAAGCTCTTGGTTAAATTGAGGGGTGACATTAAGGAGAAAGAGTCCCAACTGACTTCTTTTGATGATGCCAGTCTTGTTAAACCTTTTCAACTACGTTTAAAAGAAATTATTGATAATTTTGAAAGAAAAATAATTCAAAAAAAGAAGAAAGTTCTTGCGGGACAAGGGTGACTTTGACAGTAAACAAGTTTTCAAGTGGACTCATCATGGAAATCAGAGATCCAACAAATTTCATAAATATCAGAGACAAAAATCAAAAGTGTCAGGAACACCGCACTGCACTTGCTCACTGAGCCAGTGCGTGTGTCCTGAGTAAGACAAACTGTGCTGAGAGATACCTGTGGAGCGGGCAGCAGCAGAGAAGATGCGTGCTTCAGACCCGCAGGACCTGAAGCAGGTGACTGCTAGGGGCGTGGCCTCAACTCCAGAGAGCTAGGAGCTGCAGGAAAACTCCTAGAATGGTAACTAAGGAACAAAGTTACTAATAGGCATAAACAGAGAACTAAACCAGATCAGGCCGGGGTCAAAGCACGAGATAGCAAGACAATTACCAAAGGGCTGGACAGAACGGAGAGTCAAGACGTAGCCAAGAAGTCAGAAACCAGAGAAGCAGATATACAGATCGAGAGCTGAGAAGGACTCCTTAGCGGGTTCTGACCAATTTTTTACATCAGCCCCCTTCAGGGTAAGATCTGTGAGTGGTTTAACCACTTGAGAAAAACCTTTAATGAATCTCCGGTAATAATTCGCAAATCCAAAGAAGCGCTGGAGCCCCTTGAGATCACGAGGCTGAACCCAGTCTGCGATCGCCAGCCCCTTCTTAGGGTCCATACGAAACCCCTCACAAGGTACAATCAGCCCCAAGAAAGACAAAAAAATGAATATTTTTCCAATTTAGCAAACAAGTGGTTCTCCCTGAGTCACTGGAGAACTGTCTGTAGATGTTGTAAGTGAGACTAACTGTCTGGGGAATACACCAAAATGTCATCCAAATAAATGACAACAAAATGGCCTATCAGGTCAGAAAACACAACATTGATAAAGCTCTGGAAAATAGCGGGTGCATTAGTTAACCCAAATGGCATAACCAGGTTTTCAAAGAGTCCCTCTGTTGTGAGGAACGCAGTTTTCCACTCGCCCCTTCCCGAACCCTTATCAGGTTGTAGGCCCCCCGGAGATCTAATTTGGAGAACCATTGAGCCCCAGATAACTGATTACATAGGTCTGGGATGAGGGGAAGTGGATAAGTGTTCCTAACCGTTATCTTGTTAAGTTCCCGAAAGTCGAGGCACGGCCGCAAACCACCATATTTCTTCTTCACAAAGAAGAATCCTGCTGCCACAGGTGACACAGAAGGCCTGTTATGCCCTTTGCGGAGACTTTCAGCTATGTACTCCTTCATGGCTTGGCGCTCAGCCCCGGACAAATTGAACAATCGAGCCTTAGGTATCATGGCTCCGGGTACTAAATCAATGGCACAATCGTAGGGTCTATGTGGTGGCAGCGCCTCAGCCTCACTTTCGGAAAATGCATCTTCGAAATCCTTCAGGTACTCTGGAATACCTTCCAGACCGACAGATGATACAGATACGGTTTTAACAGAGTTAAAAAGAGGCCCCAGGTTACAACATTTATCTTTACATCCCCATTGAGTGATCTCTCCCGTCACCCAATCAATGGTAGGATTATGGCGTTGTAGCCAAGGCATCCCCAGTACCAGTCTTGCAGGCAAGTTATCTAACACAAGACAACTTAATTTTTCCACATGATTGGAACCCACTTTCAGAGAAAAAAGTTCAGACCTGAAACAGATACGTCCTGGGTAAGAGAGGACGAGTTAATTGCCACAAGTTTAACAGGATCCTGAAGCCTGACTGTCCCTATCTTATTGAGAGTCATCATCCGGGCATCGATCAGGTTAACAGCAGAGCCACAGTCAACAAAGGCGGTAGTCTGAACAGGACCATCACCAAGTTCCAGTTCCACCCAAAGCACAATTTTTGCAAGTGAGGAAAAAGGTACCTGAAGGTCTGGGTAGCCTCCTACCCAGACCTAGTCGTTTCCCGCCACTTTGGAGGATGACGGACAGGAGGGGCAGTCCTTCTTCCAATATCCAGATTCCCCACAATAGAAGCACAACTGCTTCTCCCGGCGGCGTCTTCTTTCCTTCTCATCACAGGTGACAGCGCTCACCTCCATAGCCACTGGAGGAGTCCGGGTCTCAACTCCACTGGAGAATAATGATGTTTCAAGTTGCATGACACCTCTTGCCCGCAGTCTGCGATCCATGCGAACTGCTTGGGTCATGGCATCCTCCAGGGAGTTAGGTGGAGGATGGAGTGCCAGGGCATCCTTCAGACGTTCACACAGGCCTCTACAAAACAGCCCCCGTAGGGCTGCATCACTCCAAGAAATCTCAGCTGCCCAACGTCTAAATTCAGAACAGAACCACTCGACCGAGTGCTTCCCCTGACAGACACTCATCACCTTGTCCTCAGCCAAACGCACTCTATCTGGCTCATCGTAAATAAGCCCTAAGGCCTCAAAAAATGCATCCACAGTCATTCTCTCTGGGGCAGAAGAGGAAAGAGAAAATGCCCATGCTTGTGGGGACCCCCTAAGCAGGGACATAACCACCCCCACCCTCTGTTTCTCATCCCCAGAGGAATGGGGTCTAAAGGAGAAAAAGAGTTTACAGACCTCTTTAAATGCTCTAAATTCATTTTTGTCACCAGCAAATGTATCTGGTAACTTAACCGGGGATTCGGGTGAGACTAAAATGACATCTCTAATCCCCACCTGCTGAAAGCCTGCGGAAAGCGCTCCCTGAACCGAGTCCGCAACCTGCCGTTGGGACTGGGCCAGGGTTTGGTGTTCCAAACTTAGCTTCTGCAGCGACTGAGTCAAGCATTTCACCTGCTCAGATAAGGCATGCATTGGGTCCATGCTGCAGAAGTGAGAGAAAAAAAAAAGTTTACGGTCAGTTATAATATGTCAGGAACACCGCACTGCACTTGCTCACTGAGCCAGTGCACGTGTCCTGAGTAAGAAAAACTGTGCTCAGAGATACCTGTGGAGTGGGCAGCAGCAGAGATGCGTGCTTCAGACCCGCAGGACCTGAAGCAGGTGACTGCTGGGGGTGTGGCCTCAACTCCAGAGAGCTAGGAGCTGCAAGAAAACTCCTAGAATGGTAACTACGGAACAAAGTTACTAATAGGCATAAACAGAGAACTAAACCAGATCAGGCCGGGGTCAATGCACGAGATAGCAGGACAATTACCAAAGGGCTAGACAGAACGGAGAGTCAAGACGTAGCCAAGAAGTCAGAAACCAGAGAAGCAGATATACAGTACAGAATCAAACGGCAAACTCACAACGGGGGGACAGAACCGGATCAGAACCATATAAGCAAGCTATAAGACAACGAACAGACACAGGGGTCAAAACACTCGGCCAAAGGCAAAAGTATAACTGACAGGGATTGGAGCTTCCCAGGGGTTTAAGAAGCTCTCCCTGAACCAAAGCGAGGCCACAATCATTAACCCCAGGTGTGCAGGTCAAAACCTGCACTGAGCTCCAGACATTAACCCCTGACGTGCAGCTCAAAAACCTGCACTGGGATCATGACAAAAAGACTCAGATACCAAATATAGATTCGGGGACCGGAGAATCATCTATGAGCGATTTTTTATCATCAGGCACAAGCGATCAAGAAACCATACCAGGAGGGGTCGGCGAAAACATTTCCAACTCCAGGAAGAAAGGACGTCAACATCAGGCTTGGTCACCAACATACAAAAGACAGCTGAGACAGCCCAGACAGAGATAATAGTCCCCATGGATATGATGAATACAGATCACACTTCGGATGAGGTGGGTGCTGTGGCCAATACGGCAGAGAAAGGTAACTTACAAATTATCTATCTATCTAGCTATGTTTTATCAGATGTCGAAATTTCCGTTTTATCAAGGGGCCTTTCCTTTGCACCCATGGGTGCTTTGGATAAATTTATTTTGACTAAGGACCTGTACTTATTCTGTAGGCAGCTTACATTTAAGATGCTTTACCATCAACCTTCATTATTAGATACACTGCCACTGGATGAGAGACAGGCCTTTATCGATCTTCTTGATTTATTACAGGAAAACGAGAATCCTAAAAAAGCCTCTGATAAATTCTGGCACTTACCTTCGCAAGCTACACCATCTTTTGCACTATTCCCTACAATTCAGATTTTCTATAATGTGGTCAGCAAAGAGATCTCCAAGCTTCATACGAACAGCAAACAAGGTGAGAACTTGGGGCACAAGGAAAGACTAGCTGTCAAAAAACTCAAAAACAATTCCTCCTTTATTATAAAGGAAGCTGATAAGGGGGGAATATAGTTCTATAGCCCATTGATATGTAGTTAAGGGAAGCCAAACATCAGCTTAACAACATGTCTTGTTACCAGGTTTTATAGTCATATGTTAAAGTTTGGGCACCACTATTAATGTTAACCTTTTTTCTTTATAACAATTTTGGTTTTTGCAACAGCTATTTCAGTTTCATATATCTAATAACTGATGGACTCAGTTATATTTCTGGATTCAAATGAGGTTTATTCTACTAATAGAAAATGTGCAATCTGCATTTAAACAAAATTTGACCGGTGCAAAAGTATGGGCACCTCAACATGAAAGTGACATTAATATTTCGTAGATCCTCCTTTTGCAAAAATAACAGCCTCTAGTCGCTTCCTGTATCTATTAATGAGTTCCTGGATCCTGGATGAAGGTATTTGTGACCATTCCTGTTTACAAAACAATTCCAGTTCAGTTAAGTTTGATGGTCGCCGAGCATGGACAGCCCGCTTCAAATCATCCCACAGATGTTCAATGATATTCAGGTCTGGGGACTGGGATGGCCATTCCAGAACATTGCAATTGTTCCTCAGCATGAATGCCTGAGTAGATTTGGAGCGGTGTTTGGATCATTGTCTTGCTGAAATATCCATCCCCTGCGTAACTTCAACTTTGTCACTGATTCTTGCACATTATTGTCCAGAATCTGCTGAAACTGAGTTGAATCCATACGACCCTCAACTTTAGCAAGATTCCCAGTGCCGGCATTGGCCACACAGTCCCAAAACATGACGGAACCTCCACCAAATTTTACTTTGGGTAGCAAGTGTTTTTCTTGGAATGCTGTGTTTTTTAGCCTCCATGCATAACGCCTTTTTGTATGACCAAACAACTCAATCTTTGTTTCATCAGTCCACAGGACCTTCTTCCAAAATGTAACTGGCTTGTCCAAATGTGCTTTTGCATACCTCAGGCGAATCTATTTGTGGCGTGCTTGCAGAAACGGCTTCTATCGCATCACTCTCCCATACAGCTTCTCCTTGTGCAAAGTGCGCTGTATTGTTGACCGATGCACAGTGACACCATCTGCAGCAAGATGATGCTGCAGGTCTTTGGAGGTGGTCTGTGGATTGTCCTTGACTGTTCTCACCATTCTTCTCTGCCTTTCTGATATTTTTCTTGGCCTGCCACTTCTGGGCTTAACAAGAACTGTACCTGTGTTCTTCCATTTCCTTACTATGTTCCTCACAGTGGAAACTGACAAGTTAAATCTCTGAGACAACTTTTTGTATCCTTCCCCTGAAAAGCTATGTTGAATAATCTTTGTTTTCAGATCATTTGAGAGTTGTTTTGAGGAGCCCATGATGCCACTCTTCATAGGAGAATCAAATAGGAGAACTACTTGCAAGTGGCCACCTTAAATACCTTTCCTCATGATTTGATACACCTGGCTATGAAGTTCAAAGCTCAATGAGGTTAAAAAAAAACAATTTAGTGCTTCAGGAAGTCAGTAAAAAGTAGTTAGGAGTGTTCAAATCAAGAAAATGATAAGGGTGCCCATACTTTTGCACCGGTCAAATTTTGTTTAAATGCAGATTGCACATTTTCTGTTAGTACAATAAACCTCATTTGAATCCAGAAATATAACTGAGTCCATCAGTTATTAGATATATGTTGTGAAAAATGTTGTGAAGAAGAATTCCTGTTGAGAGGAACAGAGGCCGCTATCTGCAGACCGGATATAACTTCAAGAGAAATGTGCTGTCTTCCAGGTGCAAAAATTAAAGATGTGTCTGACAGGATATCAGGACTCTTCAGACCTACAGATGACTACCTGTTGTGAGTTCATTTTCCCCTTCACTACTGAGGCCCGAGGAACTCCCTCTTCTGGTGAAGAAAGGTAGTGAGCCTGATTGTCAAAAACCTGGGGCTGATGATGATGACTGGCTGTTGGAGTTGGAGTGGAGTTAATGACTGGATATAAGGCTGCCGACGCCCTTCTGGCCTGCGGGTGATTTCTCTGTGGACTTCTTGGAAACCAGTCTGATTCCTGCTCATCTAAAGCTAAGATTTCTGCTTTGCCTTTTTGCATTAGTGTTTTGTTTTCCTTGCTTTTCTGGATTCTGCCATTCCCTGCTGGGGTGAGCTGAATCTCCTTTTGCCTGTTGCTCTGTCTTCAGAATATTCCTGAGTACTGACATAGCCTTTTTTGAAGCCTAGCGTCTTCAGGGCCTTTTTTACTGTCAGTTTGTTGGCTCTTATTTTCATAGGGTTTTTTCACGGATTGCAGACAGCAGCCTTCCTGTCCTTTCCTATCTAAGCTAGCTTTGGCCCCATCTTTGCTCAGTCTATCTTTCTGTCTGTGTTTTGTTCTTTCTTCTTGCTTCACCGTCATTATATGTGGGGGGCTGCCTTTTGCTTGGGGTCTGCTCTGGGGAAGTTTAGATTTCCCTTTCTGTCTTTAGGCTATGTAGTCCTCCGGCTGTGATCGAGGGGCCTAGGGCATCGTAGGAGCCCCCCACGGCTACTGCTAGTTGTGTTGATAGGTTCAGGGGTCTGCAATCCGATAGCTGCCAACTTCTCTGGTTTTCTGGACTTAGCTAGCATTTCTATTTTTGCCTCCTACGGTGACTCAATCATAACAACTACCCATTCCTGCTACTACATGTGGGGACAAATGACACCGCAAGAAACGACCTGGAAACCATCTGCAGAGACTTTGAAAACTTAGGCAAGAAAGTGAAAGAACTGGGAGCGCAGGTGGTCTTCTCTTCCATCCTCCCAGTGGATGGCCATGGAACAAGGAGGTGGAATAAGATTCTGCAGGTGAACAACTGGCTACGTTGATGGTGCCGTCAGCAACCATTTGGATTTCTGGATCACGGAGTGAATTACCTATACGATGGACTACTTGCTAGAGATGGGGTGCACCTTACGAAGACTGGAAAACAAGTATTTGGAAGTCGCCTTGCTACACTTGTAAGGAGAGCTTTAAACTAGAACAACGTGGGAAGGGAAGCAACACCTGATCTGGTAGATGATGACTGGGTAACAGGAACTGCTAACCGGATATAAGGCAGCCGACGCCCTTCTGAGTCGCTGGTGATATCTCTGCTGGATTCTTGGAGACCAGTCTGATTCCTGCTTCCCAAAGATAAGTTTTTGCTCTGCTATTGAACTTGTTAGTTTTGTTTTGTTTACCTTGTTTTTTGGAGTTCAGCCATCCCCGGTCGGGGGTGTGCTGAGTTCCATTTTTGTCTTTGATCAGTTTGTCTCTTTGCTCTGTCTTCAGAATTTACCTGAGTGCTGATATAGTCATTTTGAAGTCCTAGCGACTTCAGGGCCTGTTTTTCCTATCAGACGGTTGGGACTTTTTTTGGTAGGGTTTTTTGCGGATTGCAGACAGCAGCTTTTCTATCCTGTCCTTTTTAGTTAGCTTGAGCCCCATCGTTTGCTCAACCTATCTTTCTATCTGTGTTAGTGTTTTCATCTTGCATCACCGTCATTATATGCTGGGGGCTGCCTTTTGCCTTGGGGTCTGCTCTGGGGCAGTTTAGATTTCCCCTTTCTTTCTTTAGGCCTATTTAGTTCTCCGGCTGTGATCGAGGGGTCTTGGGAATCGTAGGAAGCCCCCACGGCTACTGTTAGTTGTTGTGGATAGGATCAGGGGTCTGCAATCCGATAGCTACCAACCTCTCCGGTTTTCTGGACTTAGCTTGTATTTTTGTTTTTTCCTCCTTCGGCGACTCATTCATAACAGAATCACCAGCCATACCGCAGATCCTAGGGTACTCAATAGCAGGAAAGAATTGTAAAAAAAAAAAAAAGGGTTTGTCAGAATATTTTTTTTTTGTGTATATTTTTTCCTCTATGTCTCTGAGGCCACAGGGGGAATTTTTTTTTCTTTCTCAATGGAGATGAAGCAATTGTCTGATCGTGTGGAGCAGCAAACTGCTGAAGTGCAGGGAATTTCTGCCTATCTTGCTCATTCACATGCTGCTGAACCAAGGATCCCTACTCCTGGGGTTGTTGTATGATGAACCTAATGCTATTTATCAGGCTGAAAAGGCCCTGTTGGCATTGAGCCAGGGTCAGGATTCTGCAGAGTTGTACTGTCAAAAATTCCGAAAGTGGGCAGTCCTTACTACCTGGAATGATGGTGCCTTGGCAGCTCTCTTTCGGAAGGGTTTGTCAGAAACCGTAAAAGATACTATGGTGGGATTTCCTGTTCCCTCTGGTCTTGACGATTCTATGTCATTAGCCATTCAGGTTGATCGGCGTTTGCGTGAACGCAAAACCGCACGAGAGGTGTTGCCACCTGTTGAACAAATGTCTGAACCTATGCAATGTGATAGAGTTTTGTCTGGGACACAGCGTCAGGAGTTCAGAAGGCGTAATAAGCTGTGTTTCTTCTGTGGTGATGCCTCGCATATCATTTCTGTCTGCCCTAAACGAGAGAAACGTTTTGCACACACATTTGCTGTGGGTGGTGTTCAACCTAAGTTTCTTCTGGCAATTACTCTGATCTGCTCCCTGTCCACATTTTCCGCTAAGGCTTTTGTGGATTCGGGAGCAGCTCTGAACCTGATGGACTTGGATTTTGCTAAACATTGTGGATTTCCTATGACACCTCTGCAGACACCTATCCCTTTGAGGGGTATTGATGCTACTCCTTTGGCAAAGAATAAACGTTAGTTTTGGACCCAGGTGGTAATGTGGGTCGCCCCAGACCATCAAGAGAATTGCAGATTTTTGGTGTTGCATAATTTGCATGATACCATTGTTCTGGGGTTTCCCTAGTTGCAAATCCATAATCCAATTTTGGATTGGAAATCTGTGTCTGTGGTGAGTTGGGGTTGTCGGTGTGCCCTTAGTGACGCTCCTATTTTCTCCACCTCTCCCCAGTCGCATCATGTTCCTGACTATTTGGCTGATTTTATGATGTATTTAGTGAGAATGAGTCTGCGTCTTTGCCTCCTCATAGGAGTTATGACTGTGCAATTGAGCTGAGCCCTGGGTGTAAATTTCCCAAGGGTCGACTTTTCAATTTATATGTACCCAAGCACGTGGCTATGCGATCCTATATTAAGGAGTCGTTGGAGAAGGGTCATATTAGACCATCCTCTTCACCCTTAGGTGCTGGGGTTTTTCTCGTGGCTAAGAAAGATGGGTCATTAAGGCCTTGTATTGACTATCATTCCCTCAACAAAATTACTGTTAAATATCAGTATCCGTTACCCCTGATTTCTGATCTATTCTCCAGAGTTAAAGGTGCTTGCTGGTTTACAAAGCTTGACCTCAGGGGGGCGTATAATCTTATTCGCATTAAGCATGGGGATGAATGGAAGACGGCGTTTAATACTCCGGAGGGACATTTTGAGTACCTGGTGATGCCTTTTGGGCTCACTAATGCCCCTTCTGTCTTCCAGTGCTTCATGAATGATATTTTCCGAGACTTGGTGGATACATTTTTGATCATCTATCTGGATGATATTTTGATCTTTTCCAAGGATTGGGACTCTCATGTGGAACATGTTCCGACTGTGTTCCGGATTTTGAGGGAGAATTCCCTGTATGTTAAGGGATCGCAATGCCTTTTTGGTGTACAGAGGATTTCATTTTTGGGATTTATTTTGTCTCCGTCAACTATTGAAATGGACCCGGTCAAGGTACAGGCCATGTATGATTGGGTTCAGCCCACTTCTTTGAAGGCCCTCCAGAAGTTTTTGGGTTTTGCTAATTTTTATCGTAAATTTATAGCTAATTTTTCTGGTATTGCCAAACCATTGACTGATTTGACTAAGAAGGGTGCTGATGTGCTGAATTGGTCTCCGGAGGCTGTTTCTTCCTTTCAGGAGCTGAAGCGAAGGTTCACTTCTGCTCCGGTTTTGCGGCAACCTGATGTCTCACTCCCGTTTCAGGTAGAGGTGGACGCTTCTGAGATTGGTGCAGGAGCTGTTTTGTCCCAAAAGGATCCTGTAACATCTAAAATGAATCCCTGTGGTTTCTTTTCCCGAAAGTTCTCCCCATCCGAACGTAACTAAGATGTGGGGAATCGGGAACTGTTAGCCATGAAATGGGCATTTGAGGAGTGGAGACATTGGTTGGAGGGAGCTAAACATCAAGTCGTGGTCCTTACTGACCACAAGAATTTGATTTACCTGGAGTCGGCCAAGCGCTTGAATCCTAGACAGGCTAGGTGGGCCTTGTTTTTCACACGTTTTGATTTTGTGGTCTCTTTTCTTCCGGGCACTAAGAATGTCAAGGCAGACGCCCTCTCTACGAGTTTCTTTGCTGATTCTCCTGTTGTGGCCAAGCCTGCTACCATCTTAGGTGAGGGGGTAGTTCTTTCTGCCATCTCGCCCGATTTGAGACGTGCTCTGGAAGAGTTTCAGGAGGACAAACCTGAGCGTTGTCCCATTGGAAAATTGTATGTTCCTGACCAGTGGAGGAAGAGAGTGATGTCTGAAGTTCATTGCTCTGCATTGGCTGGTCATCCAGGTATTTTTGGTACTAGAGATTTGGTGAGTCGGTCTTTTTGGTGGCCCGCCTTGTCTCGTGATGTCAGGAATTTTGTGCAGTCCTGTGGGACTTGCTCTCGGTCTAAACCTTGTTCTCGCTCTAGTGGGTTGTTGATGCCTTTGCCGGTCCCCAGGAGGCCATGGACCCATATTTCAATGGATTTTATCTCTGATATGCCTGTCTCTCAGAGAATGACTGTTATTTGGATGATTTGTGATAGATTCTCTAAGATGGTCCAACTTGTACCACTCCCTAAGTTGCCATCTTCCTCAGAGTTGGTGCCCTTGTTTTTGCAACAGGTGGTCCGCTTGCACGGGATTCCTGAGAACATTGTATCTGACAGAGGAGTTCAGTTTGTGTCTAGATTTTGGAGGACTTTCTGTTCCAAGCTGGGAATTCAGTTGTCCTTCTCTGCGTTTCACCCTCAGACCAATGGGCAGACGGAGAGAACAAACCAGACTTTGGAGTCGTATTTGAGATGTTTTATTTCTGCTGATCAGGATGATTGGGTTTCATTTTTGCCCTTGGCCAAATTTGCTTTAAATAATAGAGCTAGTTCTGCCACTTTGATGTCACCTTTTTTTTGTAACTTTGGGCTTCATCCTCGATTCTCTTCAGGGCAGGTGGAGCCTTCTGCCTGCCCAGGTGTTGACACTGTGGTGGAGAGAATGCACCAGATCTGGGACCAAGTGGTGAATAAGTTGTCTCTCTCCCAGGAAAAGGCCCAGCGGTTTTCCAACCGGCATAGGACCATTGGTCCCCAGTTTAAGGTGGGTGATATGGTTTGGTTGTCATCAAAGAATATCGCTATGAAGGTGGCTTCTTCAAAGTTTAAACCTAGATTTATTGGACCTTACAAGATTTTGGAGATTCTTAATCCAGTCTTTTTTCGATTGGCTCTTCCTGTTACATTTAAGATCCATAACATGTTTCATAAGTCTCTGTTAAAGAGGTTTGTTGAGCCAGTAGTTCCTGTGGTGGCACCTCCTGACCCGGTATTGGTTGAAGGTAATGTGGAATATGAGGTTGAGAAGATACTGGATTCTCGCCTGGCTAGACGGAGACTCCAGTATTTGGTTAAATGGAAGGGTTATGGCCAGGAGGATAATTCTTGGGTCCCTGCATCCGATATTCATGCTGAAAGATTGGTTCGTGCCTTTCATCGGGCCCATCCTGATCGCCCTGGTGGCGTGGATGAGGGTTCGGTGACCCCTCCTCAATGGGGAGGTACTGTTGTGAGTTCATTTTCCCCTTCACCGTCGATGTCTGATGAACTCCCTCTTCTGGTGAAGGAAGGTAGTGAGGCTGATTACCAAACACCTGATCTGGTAGATGATGACTGGGTAACAGGAACTGCTGACTGGATATAAGGCAGCCGACGCCCTTCTGAGTCGCTGGTGATTTCCCTGCTGGATTCTTGGAGACCAGTCTGATTCCTGCTTCCCAAAGATAAGTTTTTGCTCTGCTATTGAACTTATTAGTTTTGTTTTGTTTACCTTTTTTTTTGGAGTTCAGCCATCCCCGGTCGGGGGTGTGCTGAGTTCCATTTTTGTCTTTGATCAGTTTGTCTCTTTGATCAGTTTGTCTCTTTGCTCTGTCTTCAAAATTTACCTGAGTGCTGATATAGTCATTTTGAAGTCCTAGCGACTTCAGGGCCTGTTTTTCCTATCAGACGGTTGGAACTTTTTTTGGTAGGGTTTTTTGCGGATTGCAGACAGCAGCTTTTCTATCCTGTCCTTTTTAGTTAGCTTGGGCCCCATCGTTTGCTCAACCTATCTTTCTATCTGTGTTAGTGTTTTCATCTTGCTTCACCGTCATTATATGTTGGGGGCTGCCTTTTGCCTTGGGGTCTGCTCTGGGGCAGTTTAGATTTCCCCTTTCTTTCTTTAGGCCTATTTAGTTCTCCGGCTGTGATCGAGGGGTCTAGGGCATCGTAGGAACCCCCCACGGCTGCTGTTAGTTGTTGTGGATAGGATCAGGGGTCTGCAATCCGATAGCTACCAACCTCTCCGGTTTTCTGGACTTAGCTTGTATTTTTGTTTTTTCCTCCTTCGGTGACTCATTCATAACAGCCGAACTTTTAAATTCCTATTTTGCATCTGTTTTCTCTCAGAAAGGAAATGTAATATCAACTGTTCTTCACTGTCCTATTAAGGGAATAGAAGAATCCAGGATATCTATAAACAGAAAGATAGTGAGGAAACACTTAGCTAACCTAAATGATTTCAAGTCTCCAGGTCCAGATGAATTACACCCCAGAGTACTGAAGGAGATAGCAGAAGAAATTTTTGAACCCCTCTCCATAATCTTTGAAAATTCTTGGAGAACAGGAGAAGTCCCAGAAGACTGGAGAAGAGCAAATGTTGTTCCTATCTTCAAAAAGGGGAAGAAGGTGGACCCAGGCAACTATAGGCCGGTGAGTCTGACTTCTATACCAGGAAAGATCTTTGAACAAATTATTAAACAACATGTATGTCAGCACCTGGATAAGAATGAAGTGATTAAACAGAGTCAGCATGGGTTTGTAACTAATAAGTCATGTCAGACTAACTTAATTTCCTTCTATGACGGAATCACTGATTGGGTGGATCAAGGAAATGCTGTAGATATAGTATATCTTGACTTCAGCAAAGCATTTGACAAAGTATCTCATACAATCCTTTTTGAAAAAATGACTAAGTATGGAATGGACAAGGCAACTGTTTGGTGGATTCATAACTGGCTTAGTGATCGGACCCAAAGAGTGGTCGTAAATGGCTGCACATCCAGTTGGAAGAATTTCTCAAGTGGGGTACCACAGGGCTCTGTCCTGGGCCCTGTATTGTTCAACATCTTTATCAATGATTTAGATTAAGGAATTGAGGGTAAACTGATTAAATTTGCTGATGACACAAAGCTAGGAGGGATAGCTAATACTAGAGAAGAGAGAGAGAGGATTCAAAAAGATATAAATAAACTGGAGCAGTGGGCAGCAACTAACAGAATGGTTTTTAACAGGGAAAAATGCAAAGTACTACATCTGGGCAATAAAAATGAAAAAGCATATACAGAATGGGAGGAATAGGGCTAAGCAACAGCACATGTGAAAAAGACTTGGGTATACTAATAGATCACAGACTGAATATGAGTCAACAGTGTGATGCAGCAGCAAAAAAGGCAAATGCAATTCTAGGATGTATTAACAGAAGCATACAGTCTAGAACACGTGAAGTCATTATTGCCCTCTACTCCTCTTTGGTCAGACCTCATCTGGAATATTGTGTCCAGTTTTGGGCACCACATTTTAAAAAAGACATCAACAAACTGGAGCAAGTTCAGAAAAGAGCGACCAGAATGGTGACCGGTCTGCAAACCCTGTCTTATGAGGAAAGGTTGCAGGATTTGGGAATGTTTAGTTTGCAAAAGAGAAGACTGAGAGGAGACATAGTAGCTGTCTACAAATATCTAAAGGGCTGTCACATTGTAGAAGGATCATCTTTATTCTCATTTGCACAAGGAAAGACTAGAAGCAATGGGATGAAACTGAATGGGAGGAGACACAGATTAGATATTAGAAAAAACTTTTTGACAGTTAGAGTGATCAATGAGTGGAACAGGCTGCCACGAGAAGTGGTGAGTTCTCCTTCAATGGAAGTCTTCAAACAGAGGCTGGACAGACATCTGACTGGGATGATTCAGCGAATCCTGCTTTGAGCAGGGGATTGGACCAGATGGCCCAGGAGGTCCCTTCCAACTCTACGATTCTATGATTCTATGAAACTGAAATAGCTGTTGCAAAAACCAAAATTGTTATAAAGAAAAAAGTTTAACATTAATAGGGGTGCCCAAACTTTAACATATGACTGTACCATCTGATCCTACCACTGTGTTCAAGTTGAAACTCAATCGGCTTCTTTTGTCTGCCAAACAGAATGATATCCTGAGTAAAAAAAAGCACACATTTTTAACCATGTATCATCCTGTGGTTCCCACCTTATGTGGACATTATCTAATGGTGGATCTTTTGAACCAATTTATGTCAGATTCTGTGCTTTCTAGGGGCGTCCATATTTTTCAATCTTGGGACCTCCTGTATTATTCACAGCACCATGTCATTTTTCAATTTGGTGGGAACAATTCAATTTTCTACTTTTGGGTTGTTTGAATATTTCTGTTCACACAAAATCCTTTTTAGTATGGATTCTCTGAGATAATCTGTATTTGATTGTACTTTAGGGGTGTTCCCATATTTTGACCTTTGGGACTTTTTTCACTATTCACAGCACCATGTTATTTATCCATTTTTTTCAATTAAAAACTTTTGCAATGATGTGATCTTCTATTTTATTGGATTTGGTTATCCCATATTATGTTTCATCTATTTATTCTTTATCAATTGTTGTCGCCCAGTTGGACATATACACCTTTAGTCTAAAACGCTCACCTTGGTGGACCGAATTATCTGGGTACTTTATGTCGGACATATACATCTTTAGTCCAAAGCGCCTTTCAAGCATTTCCCCTGGGCAGGCCTAATTATTTGGGTACCATCAGATGGAGCTTTGTCCCATTCCTTGCTCTTATATAATCTTCGGACTGATATGGGTACTTGATGTATACTTTTATTTGGTCTGCACTAAAGTGTGGTATAGACGTGAAGGCTTCATGGTCTTATTGTTTGATCTTTTTTACACATCTTTTGTATTTTCATGTTGGCACTCCTGTATAGAGCCACCTGTTTATACCCAAACATCAGTATTTAAGGTGGCTTTTGTGTAAGTGTTCTAAACACCTACTAACATGAAAAACAATATTATATATTGTTTTTCAACGAACTAGCGCTAAAGTTGGCTATTACACAGCAACTTGATACATGTCAATTTGTTCCTATTTGTATATAAGTTAGAAACTTCAGCTGCGTCTATTGGACAATAACTACTTTTGTCTCTTCATGAAGCTCCCACAATATTGAGACTCATATATTTCAGACACATATGTTGAATTGCCTGACTATGACATTCTAAAAGGCTTATTTATCTCTTAGCTTTTACTGTGTTGGGGCTTCTTTTGACCAATGACGACATCACTGTATTGCTTGGCAATAATACGCTTGTCACACCTACATCTTTGCTGTTATTTTGCAGGCGCCACCTAGTATGGTGACATCACTGGTCATCGCGTCTGGTAATGTGATATTATCAAATTTTGCTTGTATCAGTGCTTCAGCTATCTACCGCGCATGTGTTTGATTTGTGATAACACCAATGTCTGCTTTTTAACAAGTTACAAATTTTTCACTTACCATACTGAGATTCGTACATCTCAGACACATGTTTTTTCGATCTGCCAGATTATATTCAATATACTTATTGACCTTTTTGTGTACGCTGCGCAGGCATTCTCATTACACCAATATCCATATATTTTCCTTTTTGTTATACTGTTTGTGCAGGTGCAGATTTTTCTAGCAATGATATTTCCAATATGTCTATCTGTTTCTTTGTATCTACTGCGCAGGCGCCTTTTTGATTAATGATGTCATCGCCGAATTATCTGACATGCTTGGTTTATCTACATTTTTGCTCAAGACTCATATATTCCTAACATATGTGGAGCTTTATTTGCTCAGTTGCTCAATTGCTTAGTAATGATATGCTCATTTGCCTTTTGCCTTCTGGCTTCATTGCGCTGGCGCCCTTTTTGACCAGTGATTTCATCGCCTGGCTTTGACATGTTTGTCATGCCCATATGTGTGCTCTTACTGCGCAGGCGCTATTTGGCCGGGCGACGCCGCGGTTTTTACTGCGCAAGCGCCGATCTGACTAATTATGGCATCGTCAAGTCGCTTGGTAACTATAGCTTCATTCGTCCTGTTGATTTTATTGCGCAGGCGCCGTTCTGATCAACGATGTTATCGCATGGTAATGACATGTCTGTTACGCCCACACTTTCTATTGTGCAGGCGCTATTTAGCCTGGGGACGCCGTGGCCTCCGGTTGTTGCCTGGCAACTACAGTCTCAATACGCCTATTCTCATCTGCGCAGGTGCAGATCTGCTCTGCGACGCTGCACCTCTCCAATTTCTTTGTGAACAACTTTATTGGTCTGCCTACAATGCTGACAAGATGGCCGTGACCATGCCTTTCTCTCCACCTCGTGGGTTAGTACTGATTTATTAATTATACAACATGTGATTTCTTTATATATAAGGACATGCTTCATGTTATTTCTCAGCGCTTCACCCTCCCTTGAGGAAGCCACACAGCGTGTGGCGATACGCGTGGGGTTAGCTTTTCCCCTCTCCTTTACCCCACAGGTCATTCATTTTGCAGCTTTCACTTGGCACTTTACCCTCTGGTATGCTGGACATCTTTTTTGCACATATTGTTGGTTTAGAGGTCATGGGACCTCTTTTCTAAATAGTCAGGTATTTTACCACCTTTGCATACTTGATTTAGGGAACTTTCATTTAGGGTCTTTCTAGTTAAGATTTTTTACAAACTTTTTGCCCCCTTTCTATCTATATGGTGCTGTGAATAGTGTTTTTTCTTGTATTTTCAGACCTCAATTATAAATGGTTATCTTATACATTACATTAACTGCTTTTATCATTGTATCTGAGTTAGCCTGTTATATATGAATACTGTGATATGGGGATAATGGTTGTGGGAGTGTCACTATATAATTATTGTATGATTGTGACATGATTGCCTCTTTGTGCTTTCTAAGTGTTTTTATGTTTTTGTGCTGTTACGTGTACATGTCATGAATAAAGAATTTATCTATTTTTCTATTAATTTTCTGAAGTTCCCATTTTTTGGATGTACTTCTTTCCCCTCTGTTCCAGTTTACTCTTTTGAGTACATCTTTGGTGAACCCGTGCAATTTTATTATATTGGCCGTGCCCTCCGTTTGTTAACATTTCTTCAATGGTCCACAAACAATGACTGTTTCAGATCTAACTTTGAAAACACACTCTCTATTGAGACTCATCCGTAAAGTTCATCACCTCTTTTTACTTTTGTCTGTATGTTTTTGGTGAAAAAGAGGGGATACTTTTACCTTAGTATCTAACTCATTCCTTTACTTGGGTGCTGAGGGTTCATCAGGGTGATGGTGGGGGTGCGGTTAGCTTCATTATCCTATGGCACCAAAATAATGTACCTTGTCCTTGCCCTGGCGTGAGTGACACCTCAGCCGCCCTGTGGATAGTAGGGGTGTGTCGGGCTGTTAGTTTTGAGTTTCAGATTCCTGCAGATGTTTTCCATCCTGGATAATTGCCAGGCCATTTAGCTGGCTGATAATGTCAGATCATTCACAATTGTACTTCAAGCTCAGTGGCGTGTTGATGCTGTGCTCGGTATTTTGTTATTCTGATCTATTATTGCCTATCATTATTGGGGTTTCTGTTGTTTTCTTGTGTAATGGGTTTGTCATCTAGGCCTACAACTTCAAATAATCCTGTGGCCTTCTGGATAGAGACTTCAGATTTCTGTAGGACACTGCAGGCTGCTACAGTGTCCACAAGACACTCTATTGTGTTAAAGGGCATATCAGAGAGGGTAAAATGAACAAAGGCATCATACCCCTAGTTTCAGAGATGACTGGTAGAGCTGGAAGCCCTTCATGTCAATTGCTCCTTCCCTGCAGTATTTTCTTTGGGGCCTTACACTTGCTTCTAGAAGTGGCCCAGTTCATCATAATTGTAGCACCTCAACTTACTGAGGTCCACCCTTCCAGGGAACAACCTTTTTTTGCCTGATCTTTCCCATTGTTTGTTTATATGCATTTTTATCACTATTACCTTCTGGAATTTCTTTTCGTCCACCTCTTGAACATTCCTTTGAATTGAACTAGCCTAACTTAGTGCTGGGACTAACTTCTCATGCCAACCAGCATGAGTAAAAATTAATGAGTCTCATTATTCAATCCAGACACCAAGATGGTAATCAACTTTTTCCCATTCCTTGGTCCTTCAGGCTCGCTATTGTCTCCTCAAATGCCTGCCTAAATCTCTCAATGTATTCCTCAACTTTTTACTTCACCTTTTGATGAATATTCTTCACCCTTACCCAAGACTGGGTTGCAAAAACCTCTCCAATATTGCTTTGGATATTCCAATGCTTTTTAAGGAGAGTTTTATTGCTCTTTTGGGTTAGATGGCAGAATGAGTCTTGTGCATCAGGTGGCAGAAGCATCAATCTGTCCAGCTATTGTTTTAATTTTCTGCAACAAGTCTCTCCATGTCGGGTGTAACTGACTAATGTTATACAGCTCATTTACAAATGGAAGTGGATTGTTCTGTGGTTTTGTGATCGATGACAGAAATCCTTCACTTTCTCAGGTGTCCACGGAACATGTTGGGTGATTCTCCTATCTGTCTGACCATTTATACAAGGCATAGATTGTTCGCTGACAGGATAGGCAGAGGTCTCATGTGACAATTATGTCTCAGTCATCCTGTCTAGTGTGAGTAAATTTCAGTACCATTCGTGCCATGGGTTCTAGAGACACACATGATTGTGGTGAGCACCGTACTCGAGCTCTCCCACAATCATATTTCACAAGGGAAATGTGTTTACTGCAGGAGTGTAAGTGACCCTCTACAGCTGTCAGTAATAGAGGGGGTCCTGTTTTGGATAATAAACCAACATGATCACAGCTGTTCCAAATTAAAAGAAAATTGCTTTATTAAAACAAGAGTTTGTTCACACAATTATGTAATATGACCGAGAACTATCCGATGATTTATCAGATAGCACTAGGCCCGATGTTATACCATGGGGCAGAGCAGGACTGTAATTTTTTTCTTATACTAATTCTGCATGAGAAAAAGAAATCGCAGCAATGCCAAGTGGCCACCTCCTGATGGGCACCATCAAGAATGTTCGTGAAGTGACCATATAAAATCCATTATCATCCTTCAGCTTGGTTCAGCTGGACGTGGCTCTTCTTTAGCACATGATGTTCACAAAGGAGTCACAAAAGCATTTTTACTAAGCAGATATTCTATTTCTTGTTTAAATTGTCTTTATTGAAAATGTTCTAATTATTATACAAAATGGAGTTAAACAACATGAAGGAAAAGAAAAGGAAAAATATGGGGAAACAAGGGAAAATAAAGGGAAGGAACTATCGCTAAGCAATAACAGTTATTCTATCTCTGATACATGTACCAAGAGATATTAAGATCAAGGGTAAGACAATGGAATTATCAGTTCTTTCACAGTATCTCATCATTGTATAGTTTCATTGTCACATATTATGTAAGCTAGCCATGTTCCTGATCAGGGCTGCCATAAGGAATTTCTGGGCCCCATACTGGCAAAATTTTGGGGCTCCCTTGAGACTCCGTCTAGGCTCCATCCCAGTTGCGCCTCCACCTTAGCCCCATCTACACCCCTTGAACTTTCCACAGTCCCACCATCCACCCTTGGAAAAGCTCTTCTGCCCCCCCATTCTCACCATGCACACAGTAAAATTTGTATTAACCCCTTAAGCCCCAAGGGTGGTTTGCACGTTCATGACCGGGCCAATTTTTACAATTCTGACCACTGTCCCTTTATGAGGTTATAACTCTAAAACGCTTCCATGGATCCCGGTGATTCTGACACTATTTTCTCGTGACATATTGTACTTCATGTTAGTGGTAAAATTTCATTCATATAACTTGCGTTCATTTGTGAAAAAAACAGAAATTTGGTGAAAATTTTGAAAATTTCGCAATATTCCAAATTTGAATTTTTATGCCCTTAAATCACAGAGATACGGCACACAAAAAACTTAATAAATAACATTTCCCACATGTTTACTTTACATCAGCACAATTTTGGAACCAAAATTTTTTTTTGTTAGGAAGTTATAAAGGTTAAAATTTGACCAGCGATTTCTCATTTTTGCAACACCATTTTATTTTTACGGACCACATCACATTTGAAGCCACTTTGAGGGGTCTATATGATAGAAAATACCCAAAAGTGACACCATTCTAAAAACTGCACCCCTTAAAGTGCTCAAAACCACATTCAAGAAGTTTATTAACCCTTTAGGTGCGTCACAGGAATTTTTTGAATATTTAAAAAAAATGAACATTTAACTTTTTTTCACAAAAAAAAAACTTCAGGTTCAATTTTTTTTATTTTACCAAGGGTAACAGGAGAAATTGGACTGCAAAAGTTATTGTGCAATTTGTCCTGAGTACGCTGATACCTGATATGTGGGGGGGAACCACTGTTTCGGCGCATGGCAGACCTCAGAAGGGAAGGAGCGCCGTTTGACTTTTTCAATGCAAAACTGGCTGGAATTCAGATCGGACGCCATGTCGCCTTTGGAGAGCCCCTGATGTACCTAAACAGTGGAAACCCCCCACAAGTGACCCCATTTTGGAAACTAGACCCCCCAAGGAACTTATCTAGATATGTGGTGAGAACTTTGAACCCACAAGGGCTTCACAGAAGTTTATAGCGTACAGCCGTACAATTAAAAAATCATATTTTTTCCACAAAAATGATCATTTCACCGTCAATTCTTATTTTTCCAAGGGTAAGAGGACCCTAAAAGATATTGTGCAATTTGTCCTGAGTGCGCTGATACCCCACATGTGGGGGTAAACCACTATTTGGGCGCATGGCAGAGCTCGGAAGGGAAGCAGTGCCATTTGACGTTTTTTCCTGGAATTGAGATCGGACACCATGTCGCGTTTGGAAAGCCCCTAATGTACTAAAACAGTGGAAACCCCCCACAAATGACACCATTTTGGAAACTAGACCCCCCAAGGAACTTATCTAGATGTGTGGTGAGCACTTTGAACCCCCCAGTGCTTCACAGAAGTTTATAATGCCCGGGCGTGAAAATAAAAAAAATCGTATTTTTTCCACAAACATGATCTTTTAGTCACCAATTTTTTTATTTTCCCAAGGGTACAAGGAGAAATTGGACCCCAAAAGTTGTTGTCCAATTTGTCCTGAGTACGCTGATACCTCATATGTGGGAGAAAACTACTGTATGGGCACACGTCGGGGCTTGGAAGAGAAGTAGTGACGTTTTGGAATGCAGACTTTGATGGAATGGTCTGCGGGTGTCATGTTGCTTTTGGAGAGCCCCTGATGTACCTAAACAGTGTAAACCTCCCACAAGTGACCCCATTTTGGAAACTAGACCCCCTATGGAACTTATCTAGATGTGTGGTGAGCACTTTGAACCCCCCAGTGCTTCACAGAAGTTTATAACGACCGGGCGTGAAAATAAAAATATCTTATTTTTTCAACAAACATCATCTTTTAGTCATGATTTTTTTTATTTTCCCAAGGGTAGCAGGAGAAATTGGACCCCAAAAGTTGTTGTCCAATTTGTCCTGAGTACGCTGACACCCCATATGTGGGAGAAAACTACTCTATGGGCACACGTCGGGGCTCGGAAGGGAAGTAGTGACGTTTAGGAATGCAGACTTTGATGGAATGGTCTGCAGGTGTCATGTTACCTTTGGAGAGCCCCTAATGCACCAAAACAGTGGAAATCCCCCACAAATGACCCCATTTTGGAAACTAGACCCCCCACAGAACTTATATAGATGTGTGGTGAGCACTTTGAACCCCCAAGGGCTTCACAGAAGTTTATAATGCCCAGGCATGAAAATAAAAAAATCATATTTTTTTCACGAACATGATAAATTAGTCTCCTTTTTTTTATTTTCCCAAGGGTAACAGGAGAAATTGGACCCCAAAAGTTGTTGTCCAATTAGTCCTGAGTACCATGATACCTGATATGTGGGAGAAAACTACTGTATGGGCACACGTCGGGGCTCGGAAGGGAAGTAGTGACGTTTTGGAATGCTGACTTTGATGGATTGGTCTGCGGGTGTCATGTGCGTTTGGAGAGCCCCTGATGTACCTAAACTATTGAAACTCCCCACAAGTGACCCCATTTTGGAAAATAGACCCCACACGGAACTTATCTAGATGTGTGGTGAGCACTTTGAACCCCCAAGTGCTTCACAGAAGTTTATAACGCCTGGGCGTGAAAAAAAAAATCATTTTTTTCCACAAAAATGATATTTTTGCCCCCATTTTTTTATTTTCCTAAGGGTAACAGGAGAAATTGGACCCCAAAAGTTGTTTTGCAATTTGTCCTGAGTATGCTGATACCCTATATGTGGGGGTAAAACACTGTTTGGGGCATGGCGGAGCTTGGAAGGGAAGGGGCACCATTTGATTTTTTCAACGCAGAATTGGCTGGAATTGAGATCAGACGCCATGTTGCATTTGGAGAGCCCCTGATGTGCCCAAACAGTGGAAACCCCCCAATTATAACTCCAACCCTAACCCCAACACACCCTTAACCCTAATCTCAGCCCTAACCCTAGCCCTAACCCGAGCCCTAACCCTAACCCTAGCCCTAACCCTAGCCCTAACCATAACCCTAACCCTAACCCAAATGGGAAAATAGAAATAATTACATTTTTTTTATTTTATTATTTTTCCCTAACTAAGGGGGTGATAACGGGGGGTTTGATTTACTATTTATGGCGGTTTTTATGTTTGGCGGCTGTCACACGCTAAGACGCTTTTTATTGTAAAAATAGTTTTTGTATCACCACATATTGAGAGCTATAATTTTTCCGTATTTTGACCCACCGAGTCATGTGAGGTCTTATTTTTTGCGGGACGAGTTGACGTTTTTATTGGTACCATTTTCGGGCACGTGAAATTTTTTGATCGCTTTTCATTCTGATTTTTAGGACGCAGAATGAACAAAAACCAGAGTTTCATGAATTTCTTTTGGGGGGCTACGTTTACAAAGTTCCGCGTGCGGTAAAATTGATAAAGCGGTTTTATTCTTCGGGTCAGTACGGTTACAGCGATACCTCATTTAGGTCTTTTTTTTATGTTTTGGAGGTTTTATGCAATGAAAACTATTTTATGTAAAAAATAATTATTTTTGCATCTCTTTATTCTGCGAGCTATAACTTTTTTATTTTTTGCGGATGACAGTATATTGCGGCTCGTTTTTTGTGGGACAAGCTGACGTTTTCAGCGGTACCATGGATATTTATATGCGTCTTTTTGATCGCGCGTTACTGCACTTTTTGTTCGGTGGTATGATAATAAATCATTATTTTTTGCTTCGTTTTTTATTTTTTAAGGGGTTCGCTAAAGGGGTTAACTAATGGGACAGTTTTATAGGGCGGGTCGTTACGGACGCGGTGATACCAAATATGTGTACTTTTATTGTTTTTTTTTTATTTTCAAAAAATGAATTTATTGGAGAATATCTTTTTTTTTTACTAATTTATTTAGCGATTTTTAAAAAAATTATTTTTACACTTTTTTTTTTTACTTTATTACATTGTCCCAGGTAGGACATCACTGTCCTGTGACAGATCGCTGATCTGTCACATCACAGATCACTGTGACAGATCAGCGATCTGTCACAGGCACTGCTGCAGACTTCCTCATGCCTGCGCTTTGCAAGCAGTGAGGAAGTCAGCTATCCTACCTACAGGCCCCCGAAGGTCCCCGTCGCCATCTTGGATGTAGGGAAAGAGCCCCCCGCAGCAGCGCTGCACATTGCGCTGCTGTGGGGAGCTCAGGGAAGCACAGAGGGAGCCCCCTCCCTGCCGATGCTTCCCTTTAACCCCCGGTACACCGCGATCGTGTTTGATCGCGGTGTACAAGGGGTTAACGTGTCGGGGGCGGTCCGTGACTGCCCCTGACACATTGTGCCGGGTGTCAGCTGTGATAATCAGCTGACACCCGGCCGCGATCAGCGGCGCTCACCACGTGGGCGCCGCTGATCGCTATGACGTACTATCCCGTCCCTGGGAGTTAAGTCCTAGGGCACATGGACGGGATAGTACGTCATATGGGATTAAGGGGTTAAAAAGGACGGGATTGGTTCAGCGGGTTTAGGGGAGGAACATTGGGGGGAGGCGGGCTCTGGGAGTGGGGCAGAAGTGCAGGAAAACCGCCACTTTGGGACTGGAAGCCGGAGTGAAGAGACCCACCCACCCTCCCCCTTGTTTTTGCTTCCGTTGGGATTACGTTTGCTTATATGGGTTGGGGCATATGTACGGAAGCTAATAGACGGATATATATAGAAGTATGTTGGCAGTTGTTTTGTCACAGTGGCAGAGTTGGTGGGGGGTGGGGTTCTTGGAGTTGACGCTAATTCAGCAGGGAAGGAATTCTAAGTAAAAATCCGGAGAGTTAAAATTGTGTGGGTTGATCTGGAATTTGGTTATGGGCTCTGGATGGGGTTTTTACCCTGGGAGATGGTTGGTCGTTAGTCTTCCCGGAATGGGATGTATGGTGCCCTCGAGCTGGTGGTGTACTGCTGAGGGTAAAGTGGTGGTTGAAGTTCTTTTGGTTTGCCAAATGTTAAGCCAGATCTTTCGGAAGCTCCAAGAACCCTCCCCTCATGTTTTATGCATATAAAATTGCATAGTAATATTTATTGTTTAAAAATGTTTTTATGTTATTGTTTGTTAATAAACTGGCCGCTGTGGCCAAAATTGTCCAAAATAATTTTATGTGTAGTGCTTTTATTTTGAAGGGGGTGGCTTTTTCCCTTTACAGGTTGGTGCGTAAGGGAGGCGGCAGGTAAGACGCCATATTGGCCATTCATGGTCAAGGTGATTGCATCTTACATCGGCCAAAACTGCTGACAGGGTCGCTTTAACTTAAAACTGAAAATAAAGTTTACAAAAGTAGCACAAGACGGATTTCATCCCCAGGTATCAGTGTAAGGCCGGGGTCAGACTAGCGTATGGCATTGGATGAGATATGCTAATTATTTTCTCCATCTCTTCCATTGCCGGGGTCAGTGGGTCACCCTCCCAGGGCTGTGGGGTACTCGGTACCGGGTCGGTGTCAGCGGGATGTGTCACAGCAGTGGTGATCCGGTCCGTGGCCCTGGGCACCCAAGTAATGGGGGAATGTAATGGTGGAATGTAGTTAGATGAATAGTTCGCGACTTCACCTGTGGTGCTCGGCAAGGGGGGTGTTAAGCCGACGCTGCATGCAGATCCACTGGGACTGATGGTAGGGCGCAGCAGAGATGTACAAGCTCCCCACAGGTGAAGCTGTAGTCCCAGGGCAGTGTAGATGTGATTGGCATGGGGATGTAGCAGTGCCGGAAAGGTAGGAAGCAGACAAGACACAGCGGGGTGCAATTCTGTACCTTTACTTGATAACGGCACTCCAGGTTCCTGATTACAGATGGTATCGGAGCGGGCTAGCCTGGAAGCAGCTCAGGATTCTCTCTCAGCAGAAGGGCTGTGCAGTCTCCTTCCTAGCGCTTATTTGAATGAAGTACTCCTAGTACTGACTCACACTGAATTTCCTCTCAATTCTCTTCTACTCTCACTCCTCGTATGGCAGACAGCTGTAGCCGCTATTCCTCTCCTGGCTCACTGCGTGCTGTTGTGCCTCCGAGTCTTAGATGGGAGTAGGGCATTTACAGCCTCCTACTCCTCTGGTATCTGCTGTAGGACCATCAGTGTCCATACAGCCGTGGAGACCAGGCTCCAGATCATGCGCTCTCACTGTGAGGGAGCTCTCTTTCCTCAGCTCAACCTCCAGCTTCTCTCTACACATCTGCACACTTCACCCTCCACAGACTAACTAACCACTCCTTCCTCTTGGCCCACAGAGAGCACTCCTCCCCTTAATCCTGGTTCAGAGTTCCCCCTGCTGGCCTGGAGTGGAACTGTGTTGCATGTATAGGTAAACTGCTGGAGAGACCCATCATTGCCTCCAAGCCTGGCATTACCCTCCCCTGGAGGAAAGCAAAGCCAGTGTGGCGACCATACTCCTGGGGGCGCCACATTCCCCCCTAGTGAAAGTCAGCACTCTGGGGCTGAACAAAGAAAAACATGAATAATACATAACAGTTAAACAATAGGAATTGTACAAGATTTAAAAATAAAAAGTTACTAAAACCAAGTGTTTCAAAAATGGTGCTGTGATGACAAGTCCACAAACATCAATGTCTATGGTCCATTCCTGGCAAATGGTAAATTATTTACAAGCAAAGTTTTTGACCACACACAAGTCCTGTGGTTCAGTGTCCATAAAAATTCAAAGGGAACTCTTACAGGTTACCTGTAGGCACAAACTTGAAAACAGTTACATATTTACACAAACAATTTCAGTATTTACATTTATTCTATTATATACGATATTTAAGGGGCGGTATCCCTTGTGTGATGCGGGTAGACCTTCGTAAGACTGGTGTAGTGAGTAATGTACTGGATACACTACTGGGTGGTAAACTGGGCAGCATTCTCCTATGGACTCTTAGACTCACCAGGGGCAATACAGGTTCACCACTGGCAGGGCGAGGGTTCTCTGGCTCCACTGCTGGTGTGTCATCTGCTGCCTGTTTTTCCTGATCCTCAGGATTCTCTTGAGTCACTTCTTCCTGGGCTACCACTTGAGGAAATATCAACACTGGCACCACTATTGCATCATTCACTTTAGTCCAGTTCGCAGGGAATTCTCTAAGTATTGTGCTGACCGTCTTTTCTTCCACTATGGGTTGGATGTTATCTGGCTCTTCTTTTCTCTCTTTTAACTGGTCAGGGCACAACTTCAAATGATCTCTCGATACCGCTGCTGTGGTCTCTCCTCCATCCTTACTAGCAAGGCATACCTTAGTATTATCAAAATTTGAGGGCATAATGGTATAAGGTTCAGCTTCCCACTTATCATCCAACTTGTGCAATCTTCACTTTCTTTTCAGGACTTGCTCTCCCGGCGACAAAGGGACGGCAGGTGCATTTTGATTGTAAAGCTTCTCCTGCTTTTGTCTTGCCTGGGCTAGACTTTTCTCCACACATTCTTGAACTCTTCTATACTGTTGCTGCCTTTCCATGTCCCAGTCAGCATCTGGTGACGTTACTCCAGGGGTCAGGACTCCCATATCCAGATCAATAGGCAGCTTACCAGGTCTTGCTCTCATTAAGTAAGCTGGGGTGGAGGTGGAGGGGTGGAGTTCACGGGTATGTGGTTGTAGAGGTCTGCCAGATCTGGCAACTTCTCTGGCCACAGATTTCTCTCCTCCAAGGACAAAGTCTTCAGGAGGTCCATCACCACCTGGTTCATCTTCTCACATATGCCGTTGGTCTGTGGGTGATACGGTGTTGTCTGGATCTTCTTACAACCATACAAGCTACAGAATTCATGGAGCACTTCTGCCTCGAAAGCTGGACCTTGATCAGTGAGCACTCTCCCAGGATACCTATGTGGTCTGCAAAAATGTTGTTGGAATGCTCTGGCTGCTGTCCTGGCAGTTAGATCTTTGACAGGCACAACTACCAGGAATCTTGAGTAGTGGTCCACAATGGTAAGAGCGTAGATGTAGCCTGACCGGCTTGGAACCAGCTTCACATGGTCCAGGGCTACCAACTCAAGTGGCTGTTTGGTGATGATTGGCTGTAGAGGAGCTCTCTGGCTGTCTCGATCCTTTCTGCGCAGGTTACACTGTCCACACTCCCGGCACCACCTCTCAATGGATTTCCTCATACCAGCCCAGTAGAACCTCTCCCGGAGCAATACTTCCAACTTCTTCCATCCAAAGTGTCCAGCTCCATTGTGGTATGCTTCCAGGACCATTGATGCCTCTCGCTTCGGGACTACAACCTGCCAAACCAGCTCATGAGTACGGGCATTGATACTCCTCTGACACAGCTTTCTTTCATAGATAAACAGCTGGCCTCTCTCCTTCCACAACTGCTGAGTTTCTTCAGGAGCATCTGACTATGGGCGTGAGTCAACTCGCGACAGTAGCTCCTTCACCAGGCAGACTGCAGGGTCACTATCTTGCATTTCTGCCCAATCATGATGGGGCAACGGATTCAGAGTGACCTCCTTCATGCCAGACTGTCTGTTCCTCACTCCTTGAGCACGTTGGGCCGCCAGTGGCCTGTGGAAGGGAGGTAGCTCTATTTCTTCAAGAGCCTCAGGGTCTTCTCCTGCATCTGGTAGGTTAGACATCCTGGACAGCGCATCGGCATTGGCCTTCTTGTGCCCTGCTCGGTACTTGATAGTGAACTCGTAATTAGACAGCCGAGCCATCGCTGCTCCAGTGCACCTAGCTTTCAAGTGTCCAAGTGGGTCAACGGATTGTTGTCCGTGAAGATAGTAAACTTGGCAGAGACTAAGTAATGCTTGAACCTTTCGGTGACAGCCCAGACTATGGCAAGGAACTCCAGCTTGAAAGAACTGTAGTTGTCAGGGTTCCTTTCAGTGGGGCGCAGTTTCCTGCTGGCGTAGGAGATCACTCTTTCTTTTCCATTCTGTACCTGCGACAGTACTGCTCCTAATCCCACATTGCTGGCATCGGTGTACAGCACAAAGGGTTTCTCATAGTCTGGGTAGGCCAGAACTTCATCACCTGTGAGAGCCATCTTCAATCTGGTGAAGGACCTTTCCAACTCTTCAGTCCATTCAAAGGTGGAATTTTTCTGTTTGTTCTTTTAGGACTGCCCCACCAGAAGATTTTGCATAGGGGTGGCTATTTCAGTAAAGCCTTTGATGAATCTTCGGTAGTAGCCTACCAGTCCAAGGAATTGGCGTACTTCATGGAGGTTGCTGGGCTTTGTCCAGTCCCGGATGACTGTGACCTTGTCAGGATCTGATGCCACACCTTCTGCACTGACCACATGACCGAGGTACTGTACCTTGGGCTTCAGGAGGTGGCATTCAGAAGGCTTCACCTTCAGGCCAAAATTGGACAGAGCCTCAAACACTTCAGCCAGGTGTTCCAGATGATCTTCATAGGTCTTGGAGAAAACAATGACATCATCCAGGTACAACAGGACCGTCTCAAAGTTCATGTGTCCCAGGCAGCACTCCATCAGCCGTTGAAATGTTCCTGGAGCAGTGCAGAGCCCAAACGGCATATAATTGAACTCACAGAGACCCATTGGAGTGGTAAATGCGGTTTTCTCCTTGTCTGCCTCTGCCACGGGAACCTGCCAATACCCACTAGTGAGATCCAAGGTGGAAAAGTAGTTAGCAGTTTTAAGTGCAGCTAAGGACTCTTCAATTCTAGGTAATGGGTAGGCATCTTTATGTGTAATGCTGTTAATTTTCCTGTAATCAACACACATTCTCATGGTACCATCCTTTTTCTTTACAAACACTATGGGAGCTGCCCATGGGCTACAACTGTCTCTGATAACCCCTGCTTCCTTCATCTCTTTCAACATACTCTTAGCACATTGGTACTTTGTTCGGGGGTATAGGTCTGTACCTCTCCTTTATGGGTGGATGGTCTCCAGTGGGGATATGATGTTGAACCCCTTTTGCCTGCCCAAAATCCAGTGGGTGTTTGCTGAATATCCACTCATACTCTTGTGTCACCCTGTAAACCCTATTTCTCTGGTATGAAGGTGTAGAGTCAGTTCCCACCTGCAGTTGCTGGCACCACTCCTCTGGCTGCTTCACGGAGCCATTGTCCTCCACCTGATCGGATGAGACCAAGGGCTCTGCTGCCTGCAATGAGTTGTTATTAACAGTGAGCAGCTTAGCAACTGTGGCGTACCGAGGTATGGTGGCCTCCTCTTCCCCACAATTCAAAAGGCGTACAGGTACTCTCCCCTTACGTACATCAACCACCCCTCTGGCTGTCAAGACAGTGGGCCTGCTATCAGAATATACTGGTTCTACCAATGCCTGGTAATCTCTCCCTCTGAGGCCTATAACTGCCTGACACCATATCAACATTTCACACCTGGGGGGGGTAATGCAATGGGGAAGGGATCACTCACTCTGACACTGCCAATTTCTCCGCCAGAGAGTTCTACCTGCTGTCTTTGCATCAGGGCTCGGATCTCCTTCTGCAGGACTCGTTGTTCTCCGGAGCCAGCAGTCTCAGCCGCCTGTTGCAACAAGACAATAACCTCGGACAGACAGTTTTCAATTACATTGGTACCAAGAGTCATCATGGGATTACATTCACGTCGATCAATATCAACAACTATCAGACCCTGAGATTTCAGCTCTACCCGACCCACTTTAACAGTAACCTCTTTACATCCAATCTGCAGCAAAGTCTGACCGTTACTGACAACTATTGTCAGCTCATCAGTTGGGCCACGAGTGAGTTCAGAGTCAGCCCAATATCTCTTATACAAAATATACGGCATAGTGGTCACCTTGGAGCCAGTGTCCAGCAAAGCGTTCATGGGGATGCCGTCAATCACCACAGGAAGGATCGGCCTCCCTCCCACATACTTGGCTCGCCAGTTCCTTGGGCCTGCTGGTCCTACTCCTGGGGGTTGGCCCTCTGCCCCAGGGGTTGCTCGTTTAAAGGACAGTACCATGCAAGATGACCTACTTTGTAACAGTGACGACAGATGGGACGTCCGTCCTGGTTATAGAGATCGTTGTTCCTTCCTCGAAGTGGCGGGGTTCTCCTCCTCCGGAGCCACGGGACATCCTCTGGACTGGAAGCAAGCTGGACCTTTCCTTTGGAAGACACCTGCAGGGACTGCACGGTTTTAGTACGTGCAGCCAATTCTTTGGTCAACTCCTGGACCTGAAGACGCAGCTCCTCAGTTGGATCTTTATCCAGAGTCCGGGCATCAGCCTCCACAGGGATGGAAGGGAAAGATGTGGCTTCCTGGTGGTAGGTGATCGCTGGGCACCTCAGGGGCGCTGGACGACCCTGATACTGTCCTGCGCCTTCTGTTTACAGCCAAAGAACCTAATCTTGATTTCAGCTGCAGTGTGAGTGTCAAAGGTGTGTATGGTGTCTTGTGTGCGTGTGTGTGTGGGGGGGGGCCTGCGGGTGTTGCCGGGGCTGTGCGGGGGTTGCCAGGGGGGTCTGTATGCAGGCAAAATCCGATGAGACTACAAGTCCCATCGGGCTATGCCTGCTACACTGACAGTGAGTGACATATTAGCCAATGATGGGACAGTAGTAGTCCCATCATCCGGCTAATGTGTTGAATGTAAAAAAAAGCAAATAAAAAAACCCATACAGAACATACAACATATAAAATACAAAACATACATATAACATACAACATAACATAGAGTACATACTTACCAATCACCTAATTCCCCGAAGCTCTCATCTCCTTTAATAGAACTAAAAAAATAAACCAACCTATACTTACCTTTCTGCCGTAGTCCAGTTAATAATGACTGTCCCACGACGATCTCTGGTGTAGAACACTGACATCGGGTGATGTCAGTGCTGTACAGGGGCTCCCACGATGAACTGACAGCGGAGGCAATCCTCCGCTGTGTATGCCTCCGCCGCCGGGAAAGAGGTACCATAACCCTAATTCTCATGCAGCATTGCTGTAAAGTGAGAGCCTGAACTCAGGTAACCTCAGTGATGCACTGCAGGAGGCATTGTCTCCTGTCAGTTCATCACTGGGAGGTCCTATAGAGCAGTGACATCACCTGATGTCACTGTTCTATAGGGGAGATCGTCTTGGGACACTCGTTATTAATTTGACTGCATTGGACAGGGAGTATATGGTTGGTTTATTTTTTACTTTTCATTATAGGAGATCGAGGGTGTTGTTTGGATCTGGGCTTGCAATAAAAATATGAAAACGGTGTTGTGTTTTATTTAATTAAAATACTTTATTCTTATGTTTGTGTTTTAACTCTTTATTAAAATAAGATTAATAATAGATAGGCGTCTTATTGACGCCTCTCCATTATTAACCGGGCTTCATGTCACCTTACAATAGCAAGGTGACATTAACCCCTTATTACCCCATATCCCACCACTACACAGGAGTGATAAGAGAAGGGCTAAGTGCCAGAATTGAAGCATCTTATAGATGCGCCATTTCTAGGGCGGCTGCGGGCTGGTATTTGTAGCCAGGGGGGTCCAATATCCCAGCCATCCAACAGCAAGGAAGCAGCTTGCAGGTCGGCAACACAGACAACTGGAGACCAGGAAGCTGGTATGTCAGGTCTCCCCCTGTCCCAGGTCTCTGCCACTGGTTTTGAGGGCACTTCCCACCAGCGGCAGAGGGCCTCGGACAGGAATGTCATGCCCGAGTTCCTTCACTAGAGCTCAGTTTTTCAGAATGGCATCAAGGTGCTATCACACAGAGTGGAAAGCGGTTTTAACAACATGGACCACCGCTTCCAGTCTGTCAACAGTCGCCTTGACCGTCTGGAAGCCGACCTCAACAGACCAGTGCACCATTTTTACAGCAAAATTGAACGGGCCATGGCGGAACACCTTAGTCCTGATCTACAGCTGACTGTCCTGCAGGACTGCAACACTGCTTTCTTGCAAGCTATGCAGCAGAGTCAGTACGTGCAGCAGTCAGTGGTGTCATTTCCAACTGTGCCACCACTGACTCGCTTCACCTCACTACCTGCTTCTGCTGCATACCACCGCACGGCCACCTGCATTCCAAGCCAAACTGGACACCACTACACCACCGCAAGGCCGAGTGCTGCTGGACATTCCCCCGCCACCACCATGGTAAGTGTAGCTCCTGTCTGGACCACCACTGCCACCACCACGTCAAGGCAGTCACCCAGCTCCAGGAGGTCCAAGGCATATCTATTGTTACCTTGCCAGGTATCATAAAGAGTGAATTGAGGATGGTGTGTTTTTACCATCATCATTTCACTCTTTGTGACACAAGGCCGGGGGATTCTAGATATACCTTGTAATTAACCACATTCTCTATTCAGTGTGTGGTGAATAAACTGAAGAGATGATGGAGAAAATACACGTCATATCTACAATACCCTGGCCTCGTATCATAACTATTTTTCACACCTGGGCAGGTGAATACACATGAGTTAACCTGCAGCGTCGCTTCAGTTTGCATTATCGCACGCAGACTGGAGCGATGCTGGAGTTTAACTCATATGTGTATTAACCTGGCCAGATGTGATAACTTCACCATGACACCAGGCCTGGGGATTGTAGATGTTTTATAAACTTTATCATTTCTCCAGTCTGCGTTCATACTAAAGCCACAGTGGAGATCCTATATTAATATTTATTCTCAGATGGTCAGGTGTCATAAAGAGTGAAGGATGCTATTGCATCCCAAAATCCCTATTTGTTAAATCAGGCCATGTGATACAAATATGTATTATCTACACCATTGCTGCACATTGAACACAAACTGTAGAGATGATACAGGTCATACAACTTGTGTGTATGTAGTCACCTGGCCAGGAGTCCTAGTAAATTCATGGTGCACAAAACACAGTATCATAAATTCACTGGGACACCTGGGCAGGTGATTATTGTATTTGAGTGTATAAAAACAGAGTGCACTCAGTACAGGTATCAAAACAGATTTTTTGTAACATACACACAAGCAAACAATTTTACACCATTTGATCTTGCCATTCCACACGTCCTACATCAGTGATAAGTAGGCCGCAAATTGGTCCCTCATTTAGCCAACTTCAACTGATGACCTGTGAGGGAGCTGTGTGAATTCAGGCAATGAGTTTGCAGCAGGTTCATCGGGTTCAAAGTTAGGATGATCTTTAGCCATAACAAAATTGTGAAGAACCACACACTCCTTCACCACCTCATCCACTGTTTCCATTTTAAGATTAATGGCTGTGCCGAGAATGCGCCATCTGGAGTCAAGAATACCAAAAGCACACGCTACAGTTCTTCGCGCCCTGGTCAGTCTGTAACTAAAGATTTTTTGGGTGTGGCCCAGGTCCCGGCTGGAGTAGGGTTTCATCAGGTTTTGGCACATTTGAAATGCCTCATCCCTAACCATTACAAATGACTGTGGTGGACCTTCGGTGTGGGGAAGAGGCCGTGGCATGGGGACATTGAAATGGTTGCCATACAACCTCCGGCCCATGTCCGAGTTCTTAAAAGCCTGGGAGTCATTCCCACAGCCAAATGCCCCAATGTCCACTGCAACAAATAGACAGTCTGCATCCGCAACGGCCATGAGTACTGTAGAAAAGTACTTTTTATAGTTATAGTACTCCGATCCCCTTCTTTTGGGTTTGATTATCTGGATGTGTTTCCCATCCACCGCTCCCAAACAGTTGGGGAAATTGCAGACTGTCCAGAATTTTTCAGCAATATGTATCCACTTTTCCACGGTTGTCAGGGACATAAATTCTGGACAGAGAACGTCCCACAAAGCCCGGCAGGTGTCCGCAACTATTCCCGACAAGGTGGATATTCCAATTCGGTACTGGAAGTGGAGTGATGACAGGGTCTCTCCAGTAGCCAGGAATCTGCCAAACAGAGAAGCGAAACGAGCGTTGGGGCGACGGGGAAGCCAGCATCATACACTAACAAACATGTAAGTGCCCTTTCTCTGGGAGTTTCTCCTTATTACATTCATCTAATTGGCTGCACACCACTATATCACCGTTAGGTGTGGTATATACAAATAGATAGGTGGCATATTTTTGAGATTAGAGTCTCCATGTATTTAAATATAGGCTGTGCCTGTTTTAATTAAGGAATTTTTCCTTTTATTTAAATATGCTTACCCAGTATACATGAATTTAACAATTATGGGTGTTGTCTGTACCAACTAGTGGCCTACTGTATGATTAATTCTCATTACAATTGTATACAGGCTATGCCTGCTTTGAATTAAATAGTCACAGTGTATGCAGTTTATGGGCAAACGTGCAATATGGCTCCCTGTTTGGATAGCAGTATCCTTTTTTGTCATCTGTGAACAATTTGGAATGTTTGGATATTTTGTGTAGCAAATTGTGCTTAACAAAATTTGTATATTTTGGCAATTTAAACTAATTCTGCTGTGGTTGATTAATATTGCTCTGAGTTTTTGCCGTAATAATCATTCATTGGTTTTTTTTGTGTGTTATAACAATAATTCGGCAGGCTTTTGTTTACTACATGGCAGAACAATAATTCTGCAGGCTTTTGTTTAGTACATGGCAGAACAATAATTCTGCAGGCTTTGGAATAGTACATGTCAGTACAAAGAAAATTAAGCAGGCATTGGTTTGTAAATATCACGTACCGTAATGTGACCAGGAGCCATTCCTCAGGAGGAATTGCATGACGGAGCTGTGTCCTGTCTCCGGATGGCTTCTTGAACACGAGCAAGCAAATCCATGAAGCTTTCTTGGGACATCCAGGTATAGTTACTAAATTTCGCTGGGTTTCCCTGGAGCTCGTTGCAGAGGGTGTGGTACGCTCCACGGCTCTCCCAGAGTTCAATAATCGGATGTATCCACAAAGGCCCTTGCTGCTGTCTTCGCTGTCTCTCTCTCTCCCTTTGTTGCTGGCAAGCAAATGCAAAAGCCTGAGCCAGCACGATGTCCAGATCCAAGTTAAAGTGAAAACTCGTCCAACGCAGATCCATTTTCACAAAGGAAAAAGTAACCAAATCTGAAGAATTCAGCTGTAAACAGGGTATACATAAAGAATTCCCATGACACATGCCCACTGGTGTCCCATTGGTGGAGTCTGTTTCAAGAATTTTTCAAGGATTTTCCTCCTGTGAAATGTGACACCTAGACAACGCATGCGCATAAAAATACAAATGCATGCAAAAACGCATACAAACGCTGCGTTTTTTTGTCGTCATGCGCACGCTAATGCATAAAAAAATCGCTGCATTTACATGCGTTTGCAAGTGTTTTTTGGTTGCGTTTTATGTGTGCACGAAACACTGCACAAAACGGCGCAAATGTGAAAGTAGTCTAACTACCGCTGTTAAAAGGCGTATCGACGGTCATTAAGGGGTTAAATAACAACTGTTGCTCCTGCTGATGACGTCACGGAATGTTGTGGTTTCTGGTTCCACCCCCTTGCATTATGACATCACACACACACATTGTGTAAGGAGCTGCAGAGCCAACATTCCATTTGACAGTTGCAGACGGTGGAGAGACAGGTAAGTCGGTTCTATGTTTTCTCTGGTTCTGTCCTTCATTCTCTTCTATCATCTATTTCTCATTTATTTTTTATTCATTAAGGAGTCTTTATTCTATATGATACAAGCAGGTCCAAAACAAATAGTGAACCCCTCAGATTAGGTGATGTCCTAGTTTTACAGCATTTCTTCCAATAGTAAAGGGATATATAGGATGTGACAGGATTTATCTCCAAGTACAGAAATGACAATGACTTCCCGATTATCCATCACATTTTATTGGTTTCTGACTTTCTTGCTCATCAGGTCCATAGAACACTTATAACTGAGAGAATTCCCTCAGCCATAACTGGAACATGACGACTTCTTGATTTTAAGGCCATGAATTATTATAGAATCATCCAAATCTGGGAGATTAAAGTTATATCCTGTAAAACGAACACATGTAACCTGGAGACAATTATGGAATTGTCAGATGTTATTGAGACATTATAGTAATATGTAGTCTAAATCAAAAATATAAATCCAACCAATATTGGGAAATTCTTGTACAACACCGATGTATATACATATTAGCTCCATAGGTAGTGAAACTATTCAAATATTCCCCCACATTGGTAGGATTCATATTGTTTGATGCCTAGTATATTGGGCAATGCACTTCAATCGAAGCCAAATCCCAATCTACCAAAGGACCCCTTGACCAGAAAAGACCAAGCAGGATATAATTAATTCAATAATTTTTATTATATTAGTGGTAAAAATTGTATATTTAAAATCAATTTAAAAACAATGTGCAGGTAGGGACAATTGTATAACAATAAATTGGACCCAATTAAATATATACTATAATCGCATATGTATTCCTCAGTATATCTCCAATACCTCGTTCACTGGAAAAGTGCAAAATAAAATAAAAAAATGAAAAGATCAAATATATCAATATTCAATGAAATATAAAGTGCAATACGCATCATAGGTCCCCAGTAAGCAGGTAAATGTCTCCAATAGGCAGGTAAATGTCCCCAATAGGCAGGTAAATGTCCCCAATAGGCAGCATAGGTCCCTAATAGGCAGGTAAATGTCCCCAATAGATAGCATAGGTCCCCAATAGGCAGGTAAATGTCCCCAATAGGCAGGTAAATGTCCCGAATAGGAAGCATAGTCCCCAATAGGCAGCATTGTCCCCAATAGACAGGTAATTGTCCCCAATAGGCAGCATAGTCCCCAATAGGCAGCATTGTCCCCAATAGGCAGGTAAATGTCCCCAAAAGGCAGCATTGTCCCCAATAGGCAGGTAAATGTCTCCAATAGGCAGCATTTTCCCCAATAGGCAGCATTGATCTCAGTAGGCAGGTAAATGTCTCCAATAGGCAGGTAAATGTCCCCAATAGGCAGCATAGTCCCCAACAGGCAGATAAATGCTACTAACAGGCAGGCAAATATTCCCAATAGGCAGCATAGACCTGACCCAACTTAAAAAAAAAACCTAACAGTACTCACCTATGTCCCCCGCTGCTCTGAAGAGGCACGCTGACTCCGTCTTCCTCTAGCACAGGCGGCGTGACGTCACATCAGGCCGTGCAGGTGGCATAATGACAATCACGTCGTCTGTGCTGCATATGGGTTGCCTTCCTTTGCTGTCTCGTCATTCCACCCGAAATTACAGGGCCCGCCGGCATTGAACTGTAGTGAAGATCAATGTCGGCCGGGCCCAGGGGCCAGATAAATGTCCTCAGCAGGCTGTATGTGCCCCGCGGGACATAGTTTGAGGACCCCTGTGTTAGAGTGTTGGGATTGTTGATTCCGCCCCCATTAGATGCGTCATATGATGTCACAGAATGCTATGGCTGTTGGCCCCACCCACATTGGCTCTTATTTGTCATTTTATCAAATGTTTTGGTTGTTGGTTGTGCCCCCATTAGCTTCTACTTCTGATGTCAACGAAAGGGGATGGTGGCCATTCAGAAGAGAATGGCTCTTGACTACCTGTTAGCGATTGAAGGGGGCACTTGTGCTGTTATCGGTGAGGAATGCTGCTCCTGGATTGAAGATGCATATGATTCAATAGAAAAACATGGATAAAGTAAAGGAGCTGCAACAAAAAGCTAGAGATATATGCAAGGAGTGATGGAATCCCTTTTTCTGGATGGGGTCTATCAGAGTTGGGATAAACAATATACCGTATATACTCATGTATAAGCTGAGATTTTCAGCACATTTTTTGTGCTGAAAATGCCCCCTCTTGGCTTATATGCAAGTCATTTTGCAGAAAGGCAGCGGGGGAGGGGGAGCGGCAGCAGGAGCCAGTGGCTGGGACATCAAACTCACCCACCTCATGCCATCGCTGAATGTCCCTGCATCCTCCATTGTACCAGGGCAGGCAGCTTCTTCCCGTGTTGAGCGGTCACATGGTACCGCTCATTAAGGTAATGAATATGGACGCGACTCCACTCCCATAGGCGTGGAGGCAAATTCATTACCTTAATGAGCAGTACCATGTGACCACTCAACACAGGAAGAAGCTGCCGGCCCCAGGACAACGGAGGATGCAGGGACGTTCAGCGATGGCACAAGGAGGGTGAGTATGACGGAGGAGGATGGGGGGAAGCATGGATGAGGAGGACTGGGGGAGCACTGAGGAGGATGAGGGGAGCACACAAGGAGGGTGAGTATGATGGCAGAGGACGGGGGAAGCACGAATGAGGAGGACTGGGGGAGCACTGAGGAGGACGGGGGGAGCACTGAGGAGGACGGGTGAAACACTGAGGAGGATGGGTGAAACACTAAGCAAGATGGGTGAAACACTGAGGAAGATGGGGAAGCACTGAGGAAGACAGGGGAAGCACTGAGGAGCAAGAAGGAGGGTGGGGAAGCACTGAGGAGGACAGAGGAAGCACTGAGGAGGATGGGGGAAGCACTGAGGAGGAAGGGGGAACACTGAAGAGAACATGGAAGCACTTAAGAGCACGGAGGAGAACAGGGGAAGTACTGAGGAGGACAGGAGAATCACTGAGGAGCACAGAGAAAGACAGAGGGAAGCATCGAGAAGGACGGAAGAAACACTGAGGAGGACATGGGAAGCACAGAGGAGCACGGAGGACGACGGATGAAGTACTGAGGAGAACGAAAAGCACTGAGGACGAGGGAGCACAGAGGAGTACTGAGGGAGCACTGAGATGGACGGGAAGCAATGAGGAGCATGGAGGAGGATGGGGGAGCACAGAGGAGGAGGGGGAGCATGGAAGAGGACTGGGATAACGGAGGAGGACGGGGGAGCACTGAGGAGCATGGAGGAGGACAGGGGAGCACGGGAAAGGACAAGGAGCTGAGCAATGCATAGAAGGATGGGACAGGGAGCCGAGCTGTGCATAGTAGGAGGGGAAAGAGCCACACAGAGCAGGACAGGGATGAGGGGACATTGCATACCCGGCTTATACTCAAGTCAATAAGCTTACCTAGTTTTCCGTGGCAAAATTAAGTGCATCGGTTTACACTCGTGTAGGCTTAAACTCGAGTATATACGGTAATCTCAACTTTGCTAAAAACCATAGTGGTAGTTATAGGATTGATTGTATTGAGCTTGATTGCCTGGAAATTATTAATGTGATGTGATTCTCATTGCAGGAAATTAACTATACATTGGAGCCACTGACTTACACAGATAGAAGAGGACCCCTATGCAAGAACAGTATATGAGTCCTTTGCAGCCCAATAACTCATCATAATGCACAATTTCATCTACGGTGGAGTTGGAAATGGTTTCCCTTACCTCTTGGCCTGTCTGGAGTTGCAACAATATCATTTCTGCCCCTGTCCACCTCTGAATGGAACCATAGGAAGGATGACACTACAGCTACAGAGGTGACCGTCTGATAGCCTAGCTCGACTACCCATCTCTCCTGAAGACCCTTTCAGCTTTTTGAGACTTGGGTGGAGGACATCATCTCTGAAAATAGGGTCCCACAGCTGCACCCCAACAGTTTGAGCAGCACTCTTAGATGAGTAAATATCCTAAGAGCAAAGGGAGATGCAAAGCCACATGCTTTGTCACTGAGGATGATTTCTGTTATAGCCATGGATGGGATTTCTTTATTCCGTCCTCTCATGGTCAATTTTGTGGCCTCCTTTTGGTTTGGGGAGGGCTATATTTACCCGATCCTGTCTGAGTTCCCTTGTCAATGATACATTCATTCTTGGCTGTGTGTCTGAACCCCTGGTGTGCTTGCATACTCTTTTGTCTGATTGTCTCTCAGTGTATGACTTGGTCTGTTTTCTCGTTCTGTGCCTTGCCTTGTGACTCTATGCTTACCGTCTATTCTGGCTCTGACCTTTGGCTTGCTTCCTCTGACTTCTCACCAGTCTGCCCCATTTGTAGAGTACAGCTATCTCCGGTGTTCTGAGATTTGGCTATGTCCTGACCACTTTCTGTGTTTAACCCTTTAGCACCTCGCCGACGTCCTAGCTTGACTTCTGCATGATCTATCTAATTTCTGGCATCGCCGGTCACTGCCGCTACTCGGCGCCTGATTCCGCCTCCGTTCACTCACCGGTGGTCACTTGCTTCAGGACCTGCTCTGCTGCAAGTAAGCTCAACGCAGCCCTCTTCTCACACTTTCAGAGCTCTCGGTATTCTTGCACAGATTTCTGCTGTAATACTGCAGCAGGGATCTTGATAGATTTCATTCTCCCGGGATTACTACAGAGTTGTTGTTGTGGTGGGATGCAGGTCTGGACAGCTGTCGTCATCATCCTATTAGAAAAAATAAGAATTAATATATGAGTGTTAATGCTTTAAAGGGAATCTGTTACTCCTGAGACGCATATGACCTATTAATATGGGCATCCAGATAATAGAAATGTTAAGCTAGTCCTAACTGTATGCCTGATGTTAATGGTGCTTTTGTGGAGAAATGTTATATTCTGTCTTTACGCTAATGATCAGCCCAATAACTCATCATAATGTGCAATTTCATCTACTGTGGAGGTGGAAATGGGTCCCCTTATCTCTTGGCCTACGTGCAGTTGCACCAATAACATTTCTGCCCCTGTCCACCCCTGAATGGAACCATAGGAAGGATGACACTACAGCTACAGAGGTGACCGTCTGATAGCCTAGCTCAACTACCCATCTCTCCTTAGGACCCTTTCAGCTTTTTGAGACTTGGGTGGAGGACATCATCTCTGAAAATAGGGTCCCACAGCTGCACCCCAACAGTTTGAGCAGCGCTCTTAGATGAGTAAATATCCTAAGAGCAAAGGGAGATGTGTAGCCACTTGCTTTGTCACTGAGGATGATTTCTGTCATAGCTATGGACGGGATTTCTTTATCCCGTCCTCTCAGGGTTAATTTTGTGGCCTCCAGTTGGTTTGGGGAGGGCTATATTTACCCGCTCCTGTCTGAGTTCCCTGTCAGTGATACTTTCATTCTTGGCTTTGTGTCTGACCCCCTGGTGTGCTTGCATACCCTTTTGTCTGATTGTCTCTCAGTGTATGACCCGGTCTGTTTTCTCGTTCTGTGCCTTGCCTTGTGACTCTGTGCTTACCGTCTATTCTGGCTCTGACCTTCGGCTTTCTTCCTCTGACTTCCCACCACTCTGCCCCATTTGTACTGTACAGCTGTCTCCGGTTTTCTGACATTTAGCTACGTCCTGACCACTCTCTGTGTTTAACCCTTTGGCACCTCACCGACCTCCTGGCTTGACTTCGGTACGTTCAAACTACTTTCCGGCATCGCCGGTCACCGCCTCTATTCGGCGTCTGACTCTGCCTCCGGCCACTCCCCGGTAGTCATTTGCTTCAAGTCCTGCACAGCTGCAGGTAAGCTCACCGCAGCTCTCCTCTCACATTCTCTGAGCTTTCAGTATTCTTGCACAGATTCCTGCTGTAAGTCTGCAGCAGGGATCTTGATAGATTTCATTCTCCGGGGATTACTCCAGAGTGGTTGTTGTGGTGGGATGCAGGTCTGGACAGCTGTTGTCATCCTATTAGATAGATAAGAATTAATATATGTGTGTTTATGCTTTAAAGAGAATCTGTCACCCCCGAGAAGTATATGACCTATAAATATGGGCATAAAGGTAATAGAAATGTTAAGCTAGTTCTAACTGTATGCCTTATGTTAATGGTGCTGTTGTGGAGAAATGTTATATTCTGTCTTTACGCTAATGATCAGCCCAATAACTCATCATAACGCACAATTTCATCTACTGTGGAGGTGGAAATGGGTCCCCTTATTTCTTGGCCTGTGTGCAGTTGCACCAATATCATTTCCGCCCCTGTCCACCCCTGAATGGAACCATAGGAAGGATAACACTACAGCTACAGAGGTGACCGTCTGATAGCCTAGCTCGACTACCCATCTCTCCTGAAGACCCTTTCAGCTTTTTGAGTCTTGGGTGGAGGACATCATCTCTGAAAATAGGGTCCCACAGCTGCACCCCAACAGTTTGAGCAGCACTCTTACATGAGTAAATATCCTAAGAGCAAAGGGAGATGCTTAGCCACTTGCTTTGTCACGGAGGATGATTTCTGTCATAGCTATGGATGGGATTTCTTTATCCCATGCTCTCAGGGTTAATTTTTTGGCCTCCTTTTGGTTTGGGGAGGGCTATATTTACCCGCTCCTGTCTGAGTTCCCTGTCAGTGATACATTAATTCATGGCTGTGTGTCTGACCCCTGGTGTGCTTGCATACTCTTTTGTCTGATTGTCGCTCAGTGTATGACCCGGTCTTTATTCTCGTTCTGTGCCTTGCCTTGTGATTCTGTGCTTACTGTCTATTCTGGCTCTGACCTTTGGCTTGCTTCCTCTGACTTCCCACCAGTCTGCCCCATTTGTACTGTACAGCTATCTCTGGTTTTCTGACATTTAGCTAAGTCCTGACCACTCTCTGTGTTTAACCCTTTGGCACCTCATCGACCTTTTGGCTTGACTTCGGTACGTTCAAACTACTTTCCGACATCGCCGGTCACCGCCTCTATTCGGCGTCTGACTCTGCCTCCGGCCACTCCCCGGTAGTCATTTGTTTCAAGTCCTGCACAGCTGCAGGTAAGCTCACCGCAGCTCTCCTCTCACATTCTCTGAGCTTTCAGTATTCTTGCACAGATTCCTGCTGTAAGTCTGCAGCAGTGATCTTGATAGATTTCATTCTCCGGGGATTACTCCAGAGTGGTTGTTGTGGTGGGATGCAGGTCTGGACAGCTGTTGTCATCCTATTAGATAGATAAGAATTAATATATGTGTGTTTATGCTTTAAAGAGAATCTGTCACCCCCGAGAAGTATCTGACCTATAAATATGGGCATACAGGTAATAGAAATGTTAAACTAGTTCTAACTGTATGCCTTATGTTAATGGTGCTGTTGTGGAGAAATGTTATATTCTGTCTTTACGCTAATGATCAGCCCAATAACTCATCATAACGTACAATTTCATCTACTGTGGAGGTGGAAATGGGTCCCCTTATTTCTTGGCCTGTGTGCAGTTGCACCAATATCATTTCCACCCCTGTCCACCCCTGAATGGAACCATAGGAAGGATGACACTACAGCTACAGAGGTGACCGTCTGATAGCCTAGCTCGACTACCCATCTCTCCTGAAGACCCTTTCAGCTTTTTGAGACTTGGGTGGAGGACATCATCTCTGAAAATAGGGTCCCACAGCTGCACCCCAACAGTTTGAGCAGCACTCTTACATGAGTAAATATCCTAAGAGCAAAGGAAGATGCTTAGCCACTTGCTTTGTCACGGAGGATGATTTCTGTCATAGCTATGGATGGGATTTCTTTATCCCATCCTCTCATGGTTAATTTTTTGGCCTCCTTTTGGTTTGGGGAGGGCGATATTTACCCTCTCCGGTCTGAGTTCCCTGTCAGTGATACATTAATTCATGGCTGTGTATCTGACCCCTGGTGTGTTTGCATACTCATTTGTCTGATTGTCTCTCAGTGTATGACCCGGTCTTTTTTCTCGTTCTGTGCCTTGCCTTGTGATTCTGTGCTTACTGTCTATTCTGGCTCTGACCTTTGGCTTGCTTCCTCTGACTTACCACCAGTCTACCCCATTTGGACTGTACAGCTATCTCCGGTTTTCTGACATTTAGCTACGTCCTGACCACTCTCTGTGTTTAACCCTTTGGCACCTCACCGACCTCCTGGCTTGACTTCGGTACGTTCAAACTACTTTCCGGCATCTCCGGTCACCGCCTCTACTTGGCGTCTGACTCTGCCTCCGGCCACTCCCCGGTAGTCATTTGCTTCAAGTCCTGCACAGCTGCAGGTAAGCTCACTGCAGCTCTCCTCTCACACTCTTTGAGCTTCCACTATTCTTGCACAGATTCCGGCTGTAAGTCTGCAGCAGGGATCTTGATAGATTTCATTCTCCGGGGATTACTCCAGAGTGGTTGTTGTGGTGGGATGCAGGTCTGGACAGCTGTTGTCATCCTATTAGATAGATAAGAATTAATATATGTGTGTTTATGCTTTAAGGAGAATCTGTCACCCCCGAGACGTATATGACCTATAAATATGGGCATACAGGTAATAGAAATGTTAAGCTGGTTCTAACTGTATGCGTTATGTTAATGGTGCTGTTGGGGAGAAATGTTATATTCTGTCTTTACGCTAATGATCAGCCCAATAACTCATCATAACGCACAATTTCATCTACTGTGGAGGTGGAAATGGGTCGCCTTATTTCTTGGCCTGTGTGCAGTTGCACCAATATCATTTCCGCCCCTGTCCACCCCTGAATGGAACCATAGGAAGGATGACACTACAGCTACAGAGGTGACCGTCTGATAGCCTAGCTCGACTACCCATCTCTCCTGAAGACCCTTTCAGCTTTTTGAGACTTGGGTGGAGGACATCATCTCTGAAAATAGGGTCCCACAGCTGCACCCCAACAGTTTGAGCAGCACTCTTACATAAGTAAATATCCTAAGAGCAAAGGGAGATGCTTAGCCACTTGCTTTGTCACGGAGGATGATTTCTGTCATAGCTATGGATGGGATTTCTTTATCCCATCCTCTCATGGTTAATTTTTTGGCCTCCTTTTGGTTTGGGGAGGGCTATATTTACCCGCTCCTGTCTGAGTTCCCTGTCAGTGATACATTAATTCATGGCTGTGTGTCTGACCCCTGGTGTGCTTGCATACTCTTTTGTCTGATTGTATCTCAGTGTATGACCCGGTCTTTTTTCTCGTTCTGTGCCTTGCCTTGTGATTCTGTGCTTACTGTCTATTCTGGCTCTGACCTTTTGCTTGCTTCCTCTGACTTCCCACTAGTCTGCCCCATTTGTACTGTACAGCTATCTCCGGTTTTCTGACATTTAGCTATGTCCTGACCACTCTCTGTGTTTAACCCTTTGGCACCTCATCGACCTCCTGGCTTGACTTCGGTACGTTCAAACTACTTTCCGGCATCGCCGGTCACCGCCTCTATTCGGCGTCTGACTCTGCCTCCGGCCACTCCCCAGTAGTCATTTGCTTCAAGTCCTGCACAGCTGCAGGTAAGCTCACCGCAGCTCTCCTCTCACATTCTCTGAGCTTTCAGTATTCTTGCACAGATTCCTGCTGTAAGTCTGCAGCAGGGATCTTGATAGATTTCATTCTCCGGGGATTACTCCAGAGTGGTTGTTGTGGTGGGATGCAGGTCTGGACAGCTGTTGTCATCCTATTAGATAGATAAGCATTAATATATGTGTGTTTATGCTTTAAAGAGAATCTGTCACCCCCGAGAAGTATATGACCTATAAATATGGGCATACAGGTAATAGAAATGTTAAGCTAGTTCTAACTGTATGCCTTATGTTAATGGTGCTGTTGTGGAGAAATATTATATTCTGTCTTTACGCTAATGATCAGCCCAACAACTCATCATAACGCACAATTTCATCTACTGTGGAGGTGGAAATGGGTCCCCTTATTTCATGGCCTGTGTGCAGTTGCACCAATATAATTTCCGCCCCTGTCCACCCCTGAATGGAACCATAGGAAGGATGACACTACAGCTACAGAGGTGACCGTCTGATAGCCTAGCTCGACTACCCATCTCTCCTGAAGACCCTTTCAGCTTTTTGAGACTTGGGTGGAGGACATCATCTCTGAAAATAGGGTCCCACAGCTGCACCCCAACAGTTTGAGCAGCACTCTTACATGAGTAAATATCCTAAGAGCAAAGGGAGATGCTTAGCCACTTGCTTTGTCATGGAGGATGATTTCTGTCATAGCTATGGATGGGATTTCTTTATCCCATCCTCTCATGGTTCATTTTTTGGCCTCCTTTTGGTTTGGGAAGGGCTATATTTACCCGCTCCTGTCTGAGTTCCCTGTCAGTGATACATTAATTCATGGCTGTGTGTCTGACCCCTGGTGTGTTTGCATACTCATTTGTCTGATTGTCTCTCAGTGTATGACCCGGTCTTTTTTCTCGTTCTGTGCCTTGCCTTGTGATTCTGTACTTACTGTCTATTCTGGCTCTGACCTTTGGCTTGCTTCCTCTGACTTCCCACCAGTCTGCCCCATTTGTACTGTACAGCTATCTCCGGTTTTCCGACATTTAGCTACGTCCTGACCACTCTCTGTGTTTAACCCTTTGGCACCTCACCGACCTCCTGGCTTGACTTCGGTACGTTCAAACGACTTTCCGGCATCTCCGATCACCGCCTCTACTTGACGTCTGACTCTGCCTCCGGCCACTCCCCGGTAGTCATTTGCTTCAAGTCCTGCACAGCTGCAGGTAAGCTCACCGCAGCTCTCCTCTCACACTCTTTGAGCTTCCACTATTCTTGCACAGATTCCGGCTGTAAGTCTGCAGCAGGGATCTTGATAGATTTCATTCTCCGGGGATTACTCCAGAGTGGTTGTTGTGGTGGGATGCAGGTCTGGACAGCTGTTGTCATCCTATTAGATAGATAAGAATTAATATATGTGTGTTTATGCTTTAAAGAGAATCTGTCACCCCCGAGAAGTATATGACCTATAAATATGGGCATACAGGTAATAGAAATGTTAAGCTAGTTCTAACTGTATGCCTTATGTTAATGGTGCTGTTGTGGAGAAATGTTATATTCTGTCTTTACGCTAATGATCAGCCCAATAACTCATCATAACGCACAATTTCATCTACTGTGGAGGTGGAAATGGGTCCCCTTATTTCTTGGCCTGTGTGCAGTTGCACCAATATCATTTCCGCCCCTGTCCACCCCTGAATGGAACCATAGGAAGGATGACACTACAGCTACAGAGGTGACCGTCTGATAGCCTAGCTCGACTACCCATCTCTCCTGAAGACCCTTTCAGCTTTTTGAGACTTGGGTGGAGGACATCATCTCTGAAAATAGGGTCCCACAGCTGCACCCCAACAGTTTGAGCAGCACTCTTACATGAGTAAATATCCTAAGAGCAAAAAGAGATGCTTAGCCACTTGCTTTGTCACGGAGGATGATTTCTGTCATAGCTATGGATGGGATTTCTTTATCCCATCCTCTCATGGTTAATTTTTTGGCCTCCTTTTGGTTTGGGGAGGGCGATATTTACCCGCTCCTGTCTGAGTTCCCTGTCAGTGATACATTAATTCATGGCTGTGTGTCTGACCCCTGGTGTGTTTGCATACTCATTTGTCTGATTGTCTCTCAGTGTATGACCCGGTCTTTTTTCTCGTTCTGTGCCTTGCCTTGTGATTCTGTACTTACTGTCTATTCTGGCTCTGACCTTTGGCTTGCTTCCTCTGACTTCCCACCAGTCTGCCCCATTTGTACTGTACAGCTATCTCCGGTTTTCTGACATTTAGCTACGTCCTGACCACTCTCTGTGTTTAACCCTTTGGCACCTCACCGACCTCCTGGCTTGACTTCGGTACGTTCAAACTACTTTCCGGCATCTCCGGTCACCGCCTCTACTTGACGTCTGACTCTGCCTCCGGCCACTCCCCGGTAGTCATTTGCTTCAAGTCCTGCACAGCTGCAGGTAAGCTCACCGCAGCTCTCCTCTCACACTCTTTGAGCTTCCACTATTCTTGCACAGATTCCGGCTGTAAGTCTGCAGCAGGGATCTTGATAGATTTCATTCTCCGGGGATTACTCCAGAGTGGTTGTTGTGGTGGGATGCAGGTCTGGACAGCTGTTGTCATCCTATTAGATAGATAAGAATTAATATATGTGTGTTTATGCTTTAAAGAGAATCTGTCACCCCCGAGAAGTATATGACCTATAAATATGGGCATACAGGTAATAGAAATGTTAAGCTAGTTCTAACTGTATGCCTTATGTTAATGGTGCTGTTGTGGAGAAATGTTATATTCTGTCTTTACGCTAATGATCAGCCCAATAACTCATCATAACGCACAATTTCATCTACTGTGGAGGTGGAAATGGGTCCCCTTATTTCTTGGCCTGTGTGCAGTTGCACCAATATCATTTCCGCCCCTGTCCACCCCTGAATGGAACCATAGGAAGGATGACACTACAGCTACAGAGGTGACCGTCTGATAGCCTAGCTCGACTACCCATCTCTCCTGAAGACCCTTTCAGCTTTTTGAGACTTGGGTGGAGGACATCATCTCTGAAAATAGGGTCCCACAGCTGCACCCCAACAGTTTGAGCAGCACTCTTACATGAGTAAATATCCTAAGAGCAAAAAGAGATGCTTAGCCACTTGCTTTGTCACGGAGGATGATTTCTGTCATAGCTATGGATGGGATTTCTTTATCCCATCCTCTCATGGTTAATTTTTTGGCCTCCTTTTGGTTTGGGGAGGGCGATATTTACCCGCTCCTGTCTGAGTTCCCTGTCAGTGATACATTAATTCATGGCTGTGTGTCTGACCCCTGGTGTGTTTGCATACTCATTTGTCTGATTGTATCTCAGTGTATGACCCGGTCTTTTTTCTCGTTCTGTGCCTTGCCTTGTGATTCTGTGCTTACTGTCTATTCTGGCTCTGACCTTTGGCTTGCTTCCTCTGACTTCCCACCAGTCTGCCCCATTTGTACTGTACAGCTATCTCCGGTTTTCTGACATTTAGCTACGTCCTGACCACTCTCTGTGTTTAACCCTTTGGCACATCACCGACCTCCTGGCTTGACTCCGGTACGTTCAAACTACTTTCCGGCATCTCCGGTCAACGCCTCTACTTGGCGTCTGACTCTGCCTCCGGCCACTCCCCGGTAGTCATTTGCTTCAAATCCTGCACAGCTGCAGGTAAGCTCACCGCAGCTCTCTTCTCACACTATGAGCTTTCAGTATTCTTGCACAGATTCCTGCTGTAAGTCTGCAGCAGGGATCTTGATAGATTTCATTCTCCGGGGATTACTCCAGAGTGGTTGTTGTGGTGGGATGCAGGTCTGGACAGCTGTTGTCATCCTATTAGATAGATAAGAATTAATATATGTGTGTTTATGCTTTAAAGAGAATTTGTCACCCCCGAGACGTATATCACCTATAAATATGGGCATACAGTTAATAGAAATGTTAAGCTAGTTCTAACTGTATGCCTTATGTTAATGGTGCTGTTGTGGAGAAATGTTATATTCTGTCTTCACGCTAATCAGCCCAATAACTCATCATAACACACAAATTCATCTACTGTGGAGGTGGAAATGGGTCCCCTTATTTCTTGGCCTGTGTGCAGTTGCACCAATATAATTTCCGCCCCTGTCCACCCCTGAATGGAACCATAGGAAGGATGACACTACAGCTACAGAGGTGACCGTCTGATAGCCTAGCTTGACTACCCATCTCTCCTGAAGACCCTTTCAGCTTTTTGAGACTTGGGTGGAGGACATCATCTCTGAAAATAGGGTCCCACAGCTGCACCCCAACAGTTTGAGCAGCACTCATACATGAGTAAATATCCTAAGAGCAAAGGGAGATGCTTAGCCACTTGCTTTGTCACGGAGGATGATTTCTTTCATAGCTATGGATGGGATTTCTTTATCCCATCCTCTCATGGTTAATTTTTTGTCCTCCTTTTGGTTTGGGGAGGGCTATATTTACCCGCTCCTGTCTGAGTTCCCTGTCAGTGATACATTAATTCATGGCTGTGTGTCTGACCCCTGGTGTGCTTGCATACTCTTTTGTCTGATTGTCTCTCAGTGTATGACCCGGTCTTTTTTCTCGTTCTGTGCCTTGCCTTGTGATTCTGTGCTTACTGTCTATTCTGGCTCTGACCTTTGGCTTGCTTCCTCAGACTTCCCACCAGTCTGCCCCATTTGTACTGTACAGCTATCTCCGGTTTTCTGACATTTAGCTACGTCCTGACCACTCTCTGAGTTTAACCCTTTGGCACCTCACCGACCTCCTGGCTTGACTTCGGTACGTTCAAACTACTTTCCGGCATCTCCGGTCACCGCCTCTACTTGGCGTCTAACTCTGCCTCCGGCCACTCCCCGGTAGTCCTTTGCTTCAAGTCCTGCACAGCTGCAGGTAAGCTCACCGCAGCTCTCCTCTCACACTCTCTGAGCTTCCACTATTCTTGCACAGATTCCTGCTGTAAGTCTGCAGCAGGGATCTTGATAGATTTCATTCTCCGGGGATTACTCCAGAGTGGTTGTTGTGGTGGGATGCAGGTCTGGACAGCTGTTGTCAACCTATTAGATAGATAAGAATTAATATATGTGTGTTTATGCTTTAAAGAGAATCTGTCACCCCCGAGACGTATATGACCTATAAATATGGGCATACAGGTAATAGAAATGTTAAGCTAGTTCTAACTGTATGCCTTATGTTAATGGTGCCGTTGTGGAGAAATGTTATATTCTGTCTTCACGCTAATGATCAGCCCAATAACTCATCATAACACACAAATTCATCTACTGTGGAGGTGGAAATGGGTCCCCTTATTTCTTGGCCTGTGTACAGTTGCACCAATATAATTTCCGCCCCTGTCCACCCCTGAATGGAACCATAGGAAGGATGACACTATAGCTACAGAGGTGACCGTCTGAAAGCCTAGCTCGACTACCCATCTCTCCTGAAGACCCTTTCAGCTTTTTGAGACTTGGGTGGAGGACATCATCTCTGAAAATAGGGTCCCACAGCTGCACCCCAACAGTTTGAGCAGCACTCTTACATGAGTAAATATCCTAAGAGCAAAGGGAGATGCTTAGCCACTTGCTTTGTCATTGAGGATGATTACTGTCATAGCTATGGATGGGATTTCTTTATCCCATCCTCTCATGGTTAATTTTTTGGCATCCTTTTGGTTTGGGGAGGGCTATATTTACCCGCTCCTGTCTGAGTTCCCTGTCAGTGATACATTAATTCATGGCTGTGTGTCTGACCCCTGGTGTGCTTGCATACTCTTTTGTCTGATTGTCTCTCAGTGTATGACCCGGTCTTTTTTCTCGTTCTGTGCCTTGCCTTGTGATTCTGTGCTTACTGTCTATTCTGGCTCTGACCTTTGGCTTGCTTCCTCAGACTTCCCACCAGTCTGCCCCATTTGTACTGTACAGCTATCTCCGGTTTTCTGACATTTAGCTACGTCCTGACCACTCTCTGTGTTTAACCCTTTGGCACCTCATCGACCTCCTGGCTTGACTTCGGTACGTTCAAACTACTTTCCGGCATCTCCGGTCACCGCCTCTACTTGGCGTCTGACTAAGCCTACGGCCCCTCCCCGGTAGTCCTTTGCTTCAAGTCCTGCACAGCTGCAGGTAAGCTTACCGCATCTCTCCTCTCACATTCTCTGAGCTTCCACTATTCTTGCACAAATTCCTGCTGTAAGTCTGCAGCAGGGATCTTGATAGATTTCATTCTCCGGGGATTACTCCAGAGTGGTTGTTGTGGTGGGATGCAAGTCTGGACAGCTGTTGTCATCCTATTAGATAGATAAGAATTAATATATGTGTGTTTATGCTTTAAAGAGAATCTGTCACCCCCGAGACGTATATGACCTATAAATATGGGCATACAGGTAATAGAAATGTTAAGCTAGTTCTAACTGTATGCCTTATGTTAATGGTGCTGTTGTGGAGAAATGTTATATTCTGTCTTTACGCTAATGATCAGCTCAATAACTCATCATAACGCACAATTTCATCTACTGTGGAGGTGGAAATGGGTCCCCTTATTTCTTGGCCTGTGTGCAGTTGCACCAATATCATTTCCGCCCCTGTCCACCCCTGAATGGAACCATAGGAAGGATGACACTACAGCTACAGAGGTGATCGTCTGATAGCCTAGCTCGACTACCCATCTCTCCTGAAGACCCTTTCAGCTTTTTGAGACTTGGGTGGAGGACATCATCTCTGAAAATAGGGTCCCACAGCTGCACCCCAACAGTTTGAGCAGCACTCTTACATGAGTAAATATCCTAAGAGCAAAGGGAGATGCTTAGCCACTTGCTTTGTCACGGAGGATGATTTCTGTCATAGCTATGGATGGGATTTCTTTATCCCATCCTCTCATGGTTAATTTTTTGGCCTCCTTTTGGTTTGGGGAGGGCTATATTTACCCGCTCCTGTCTGAGTTCCCTGTCAGTGATACATTAATTCATGGCTGTGTGTCTGACCCCTGGTGTGCTTGCATACTCTTTTGTCTGATTGTCTCTCAGTGTATGACCCGGTCTTTTTCTCGTTCTGTGCCTTGTAAATCTGTGCTTACTGTCTATTCTGGCTCTGACCTTTGGCTTGCTTCCTCTGACTTCCCACCAGTCTGCTCCCTTTGTACTATTCAGCTATCTCCGGTTTTTCTGACATTTGGCTACGTCCTGAACACTCTCTGTCTTTAACCCTTTGGCACCTCACCGACCTCCTGGCTTGACTCTGGTAGGAAATAACTACTTTCAGGCATCGCCAGTCACCGCCGCTACTCGGCGTCTGACTCTGCCTCCGGCCACTCCCCGGTAGTCATTTGCTTCAAGTCCTGCACAGCTGCAGGTAAGCTCACCTCAGCTCTCCTCTCACATTCTCTGAGCTTTCAGTATTCTTGCACAGATTCCTGCTGTAAGTCTGCAGCAGGGATCTGTATAAGTTTCATTCTTTGGGGATTACTCCAGAGTGCTTCTTGTGGTGGGATGCACGTCTGGACAGCTGTCATCATGCTATTAGATAAATAAGAATTAATATATGTGTGTTTATGCTTGAATGGGAATCTGTCATTCTCAGAGACGTATAATATGGGCATACAGGTAATAGAAATGTTAAGTTAGTCCTAACTGCATGAGTCATGTTAATGGTCCTGTTGTGGAGAAATGTTATGGAAGCCTGGAAGAAAACATTAACATATAGACAGTATATAACATTTTTCCACAAGATCTTTAATATTAGGCATACAGGTAGGACTATTACTTTTTACTTGTGTGCCCATAGTAATAGGTCATATATGTCCCAGGGGATGACAGTTTCCTTTTAATAATGATTGAGTGAATGCTTAAATGAAACGTTAACTATAGGTAGCAAAGAATGAATGTCTGACAACCCATGATCTACGCAGGCTAGCTACATACTTCTTGTAGTGTAGGTTTTCAACAAGTGTCATTTCACGATAGGCAGAAACAGGGCCGCCATGAGGGCATGACTACCCTTACTAGTGTACGTGGCCTGGGGAGCAGAACATAGAGGGGGGTTGGACATAGTTCAGTTCCTTAGATCGTGTGCAGTACTCTTTGTTGTTTTTTTATTATTTTTCTCTGATCTCACAAAATGACCTTATTTTCATTGTGTTGATTGGCTATATGTGTTGTCTTTTTTGTCTGTTTCGTTTGTTTTCTCTTTTGTTATTGGCAGTGTAATTTTTCACCTTATGTAATTGACCAATTGATTTAACTAAATGACTCTTATGCAAAAATAGATTTAGTTATCAAAATATTTAGTGGGAATGTGTTACAAAGCTTTTATGTTTTGGGCATTGACCATTCGCTGGTTATTGTTATCCAATGTGTTTGTGAGATGATTGAAAGGCACTTAGTGGAGAAATTCAGCATAGTCTATATTTCTATTTCCCATATTTCATACTTGGTGCTGAAATTCAAGAAAGGCCATATTAGTAAGAGCCTTATCATCTCAAACACATTCGTCAACAATAACCAGAAAATGGCCAATTCTTTTAGTCATAGTTTAAAGTTTTGCAAGAATTTACTTTAAAGTTTGTCACCCGTTATGTCATAAAATAAACAGAAACGGCTTTTCTAGCAGACTGACATGTCCAGAAGAGATCCCTTATTAGCAGTCCCCTCATTATCATAACAGGCAGGATTACAATAATAGCACAATTATTTTAATTTCTATAGCGCCAACATATTCCGCAGCACTTTACTTTTTAGAGGGGACTTGTGCAGACAATAAAAGACATTACAGAATAACAATAATCACTTAAACAACAAATACCAAGAGAAATTAGGGCCCTGCCTGCAAGCTCATAATCTGAGAGATAACAGAATTCACAATTCACAGTATGTAGTGTCACAACTCAACTCTTCCCCCTTCCTACACAATGACATCTGCATGTCACTACAACATGAGAATATAAATAGAAAATTCTTAGAAGGAAATAGAGTTCCCTGTAATGTCTTATGATATCTATATATATTTATATATACATGTATATGTCCAATGTCCTTATCTCCAGTCAGGCAAGAAAGCAGCTTCCATAAATGTACAGGAAACAGAATACAATAATCTGCAATCAGAAATACAGATTATGAAAAAGATGATCACAATCTGATTTCAATTAGCTAAAAAAATTTATGTGACACATTCCCTTAAAGAAAATTAAAGAAAAATATACCTAAAAAGAGTATTGGATATTTTAATAAATGTTTAATACGTTAGAGTAGAGTAGGGCCCTGCCAAAAGAGTCTACCTTGTCGTGGTGGCAGGCTTAAATATCTGTTGGTCAAAACAAAAGCTGATGGTTATGTATGTGATATGGTTCCATGGGAACTGTTACTGTGTGCATGGTGAGAACGGGGGGGGCAGAAGAGTTTTTCCAAGGGTGGGTGGTGGGACTGTGGAAAGTTCAAGGGGTGTAGATGGGGCTAAGGTGGAGGCGCAACTGGGATGGAGCCTAGGCGGAGTCTCAAGGGAGCCCCAAAATTTTGCCAGTATGGGGCCCAGAAATTCCTTATGGCAGCCCTGATCAGGAACATGGCTAGCTTACATAATATGTGACAATGAAACTATACAATGATGAGATACTGTGAAAGAAATGATAATTCCATTGTCTTACCCTTGATCTTAGTATCTCTTGGTACATGTATCAGAGATAGAATAGCTGTTATTGCTTAGTGATAGTTCCTTCCCTTTATTTTCCCTTGTTTCCCCATATTTTTCCTTTTCTTTCCTTCATGTTGTTTAACTCCATTTTGTATAATAATTAGAACATTTTCAATAAAGACAATTTAAACAAGAAATTGAGTATCTGCTTAGTAAAAAATGCTTTTGTGACTCCTTCGTGAACATCATGTGCTAAAGAAGAGCCACGTCCAGCTGAACCAAGCTGAAGGATGATCATGGATTTTATATGGTCACTTCACAAACATTCTTGATGGTGCCCATGAGGAGGTGGCCACTTGGCATTGCTGTGATTTCTTTTTCTCATGTAGAATTAGTCTAAGAAAAAAATTACAGTCCTGCTCTGCCCCATGGTATAACATCGGGCCTAGTGCTATCTGATAAATCATCGGGTAGTTCTCGGCCATATTACATAATTGTGTGAACAAACTCTTGTTTTAATAAAGCAATTTTCTTTTAATTTGGAACAGCTGTGATCATGTTGGTTTATTATCCAAAACAGGACCCCCTCTATTACTGACAGCTGTAGAGGGTCACTTACACGCCTGCAGTAAACACATTTCCCTTGTGTAATATGATTGTGGGAGAGCTCGAGTACGGTGCTCACCACAATCATGCGTCTCTAGAACCAATGGAACGAATGATACCGAAATTTACACACATTCAGCCCTATTTCTCTTTTATAAGCTTTCAGGACAGCTGCAAAATAACCATTAGGCCCATGAACATGGCACTTTTATGTGCAGACTCCGAATTCTCAAGCCTCCACACAAGTTCTTCTCTACTAGACCCCATGTGAGCTCTAGGCAACACGCTTCCTCCTCATCCCCCGATAAAAGCTGCCAACAGTCCTGAAATAACAGGACAGTCCATAAAAACGGGCACTTTTTTTGCCCTGCTTGTAAAAAAAATGAAGGCTGCAGTCCCTGAATTTTTCTCTTGCCATCCTACCCCAGGTGTATGGGGAGAGATATCTATTCCTGGGGAAGAAGAATTTATTGTGGAGTGGAAGAGGAACTACCGATCACCTGAAAAAAACAAACTAAATTAGATAGACAGGATGACTGAGACATAATTGTCACATTAGACCTTTGCCTATCCTGTCAGAGAACAATCTATGCCTTGTATAAATGGTCAGACAGATAGGAGAATCACCCAACATGTTCCGTGGACACCTGAGAAAGTGAACGATTTCTGTCATCGATCACAAAACCACAGAACAATCCACTTCCATTTGTAAATAAGCTGTATAACATTAGTCTGTTACACCCGACATGGAGAGACTTGTTGCAGAAAATGAAAACAATAGCTGGACAGATTGATGCTTCGCCACCTGATGCACAAGACTCATTCTGCTATCTAACCCAAAAGAGCAAGGAAACTCTCCTCAAAAAGCATCCGATCCCTGGAACATGTGCTGTGACGTTGGACCTGGTGAGGCGCGAGTGTTGGACAGTCACAGGCGGAGACGGATGTCCTGAATAGCACCCACTGAGCCCCTGGACCTGGTGAGGCCGGTGTGTTGGGAAACCCTGGGAGGAGGGTCGGCTCCCTGAATAGCACCCGGTGCGCCCTGTGTGTTGGACGGTCTCAGGAGGAGACGGACGTCCTGAATAGCACACAGACAGGACACGTGAGTTTTGTGTTGTGTGTGTGTTTTTTTTTCTTTTCCTTCTCAACTCAACTTGCGGTGGCTCAGGGGAGTCAAGAAGGTGACAAGCGGCTTGCTGTAACTCGACGGGTTACGAAGGTGACAAGCGGCTTGCTGTAACTCGGTGGGGTTACGAAGGGGACAAGCGGCTTCCTGTAACTTGTCGGTGTAACGAAGGTGACACCAGCAACTGTGTGTGAGCGGCAGCCGGAGGTGTTGGTGATCGGTGACAGCAGGAGCTGTGGCGGTGCCAGCAAGAACTTGTGTGGTATCGTACTTCAAGGGCCAGTACAGGCCCAAGAGACAAACTGTGTCGTGTGAACTGTGGTCTAAGGAGACCTGTAGAAATGACATGGGGAAATCCCGAAAGGGGGCGGTGACACAAATCGGGGTGGTAACCCAAAAAGGGGTGGAGTCCCAGAGGGAGGTGGTGACCCAAATCGGTTGTGGTAACCCAAAAAGGGGTGGAGTCCCAGAGGGGGGCGGTGGCCCAAATTGGGATGGTGGTCCAGAAAGGGGCCGAGTTTTCAAAAGGGGCAGCACTGGTTACCTCAGTGGACATGTCTGGGGAACCACAGTGTGTGTGTATGACTTTTTCGGAGTGTGGCATGTATTTTCCGGATAACGACAGGCCACAGGTGTGTACCGTGATGCTGCATCGGGAAGGAGTCTCTGGTAGGCTGGACTCAAAGAGTCAGGTGACTCTGACAGGAACTCCTCTCGTTTTATCTCTGACGGAGAAAAACGTCAGGGTTCGCTGCGACCATGGGGTCATTGTGAACTATACAGTGGACAGAGTCATGATCGAGATGACAAAGGGGGTTAAGTGCCAAGGTGGCAGTATTCCACCAAGCTTAGTGCATCCCTTTGAGAGGGGCCAGGACTTAGTCTTGTTTGATGATATGTGGCACGGGGATGGAGATGTTTCTAATGTTGAGCTAACAGACGTTGAGATGGTGACGCCTCCTAAAGTGGACAAGTCAGATGTAGAAGTGACCGGAGGAAGGGGTACATTTGCCCAACTTACGGACCTGACAACTCGTGACATGACGGATGGTGGGCTGGGAGATGGGACGACTGGACTAGACACATGGGTGGACGGTAACTGGAGGGTTCACTCGACTGACGGGGCTGATCCAGTGGTACCCTTTGAAAATATAATTAAAGAAGTAGTAGTGCGACACGTGCTGGCCAAAAGAGAACAAGATCATGAGATACAGTTGATATAAGAGACAGTGGAAGAACATCTCGAACGAGAAAGGGTCCTGAGACAAATGGCCGAGCATAGGGTGGAGGGTCTCGAGAAAGAAGTCTTGGAGCCCAGAGGTCACCTGTCAACGTGTCAAAACGTGAACAAGACCCTTCGGGAAGAGATGGAAGAACTCAGAGGAGCAGTAAAAGGTCTTCTGCGGGAGAAGAAGGTGGACAAAGACTTACAGCAGCCGAGCACGAGTGATAAGACGGAAATGCCAGTACCCATCTTGGCAAAGGGTCGTGAAGAGATAAAATCTCATGAAGTTTGTGAGCTAAGAACTGAAGAAGAGAGTCACCCGGTCGGGTCAACTGTAGTAAGGGAAGTGTCCGTGGTAAAGCCAGAGCCTTCTGTCCAGGAAGAGAGCAAGACCACGACCTTCAAGTCTGTGATTGAGGTGCCCGAAGACAAGCAAGAAGCCTGCACTGAGGAAGGTGTGCATGAGGCTTTTAAAAAGGCCGTCAAAGCGTGTAAGGTGCACTGGGCACCTGAGACTCGGCAGTTGGTGATAATATCAGCCAGGGAAGATACAGCAAACCGAGTAGCTATCCTGAAAGAAATGCATTTGCAATGTCTCCACACCAAACAGTTGGTCAGGCGGAGTAATATGAAAGCTGCTCGACGCCTAGAGTTAGCAAGGGAGGCTATGGATTGGCTGGGTTTGCAGAAAGATGTAATTCCGGTACCCAAAGGTCTGATTGGGAGAATCATTGGAAGACTCAGGAAGGTAATGCAAGACCTTGTAAATATCTCCGGTGTGGTGAGGGTGAGGATCCCTCCTGATGATGAAGTCCAGGTATACAGTGAAGAGGCCATGGTTCCCATCATGGTGGTCGGCTCCATGGAAAGCCTGAGAAACTTTCGGATGCTCTAGGAGTATCGAGTGGGGTACCTGCAAGAGATTGAGCAGTTGAGGCTGGACCGTCGGTGGATCAATAAAGAGGTGGCGGGAGCCTTCAACCCAAGATGTAAGGTCCTGAAGGGTTCCTCCAAGTAGTGACATGACAGGTGGCCAAAGAATGTCAGCAAGGCAGGGACATCAAAAATCGGCGAGTGGCAATTTTACTGGCAAGACGAAACTGAGAGACCTTAGCTCCTGTGAGACACTAAATAGGTCAGACTCAGGCCAGAAAGTTGACGCGACTGGGAATGGGACTTCTGACTGTACCCACAGGGAGAGCCGGTCAGTGAGAGAAAGGTCAGGTGACAAAGCGCACTGCAGACAGGTGGAGACTAAAGAGTGTCTGGTCACTCTGATGGACTGTGACTGGAAGGCCAAAAACCAAGGCCGATATTCTGACTGCTGGGGGCGAGGGAGGCCTAATGTAGAGATGAGGCCCTACGATAGACAAAACAGATGGAGACGGTTCTCTCGACCTGTTGAGCAAGGTGTAATGAGTGCCCGGTTTCGAGATCCCGGGGTAATGTTGTGTGTTAAACCCCACAAGTTTAAACAGAGGGGGGAGGTATGTGGTGTAGCGACCACTGTGTCCGCTAGGGGGCACTGTGTGGGTGTCCCAGGAGAGAGGATGAGTGGCAGGATGCTGAATGACCATTATGTATCCCAAGGTAGGTGGCCTTGGGATGGAAGCTTGAAAATGTGTGTTGATCAGCAGAGGTACTGCTGAGCTGTCATTACACTGTGTCAGGGAGAGCTTTCCAGGGAGCTGGTGAGACAGGCGGAACCAGCTACCTGCAATCCCACCTAGGTGTGTATAGAACGCCATAGTAAAGTATATGTGTGTGAATGATTGAAGGACCTGTGATGACGTCATAGCCATGTGATCCGGTGGGCGTGGCTACGGACCATATAAGGTGGCTAGGGTAGGTCACATGAGGAAAATGCTTGGACCCGATTGGTCCGTGTGCAAGGTCTCGCTGGAAGATGTGTCTGCCTTCCGGAGTGCCTGTGTGCATAATGGCTGCACGTGTCTGAGAGTTCCCAGGAGAGAGAACCGATGTCTGCACCATGGTGAAGCAACTATGAGGTAACCGGGACACGGGAGTGTTACTAAGAGACTGTATAGCATGTTGGCTGGATGGAGCAAAGCCTGTGTGCCCACAGGGATACAGAGCAGAACTCTGTCATGGACTCTATGCTGTTTTATATGAACTTTCTGTTGCATATGGCTTTGGTTTATGATGCTTAATAAACCGCATGGACTGTTGGAGTTACAGTGGTGGCCAAAAGTATTGGCACCCCTGCAATTCTGTCAGATAACACTCATTTTCTTCCTGAAAATGATTGCAATCACAAATTCTTTGGTATTATTATCTTGATTTAATTTGTCTTCAATGAAAAAAACAAAAAAAGAATTGTACTAAAGCCAATTGGATATAATTCCACACCAAACATAAAAAAGGGGGTGGACAAAAGTATTGGCACTGTTTGAAAAATCATGTGATGCTTCTCTAATTTGTGTAATTAACAGCACCTGTAACTTACCTGTGGCACCTAACAGGTGTTGACAATAACTAAATCACACTTGCAGCCAGTTTACATGGATTAAAGTTGACTCAACCTCTGTCCCGTGTCCTTGTATGTACCACATTGAGCATGGAGAAAAGAAAGAAGACCAAAGAACTGTCTGAGGACTTGAGAAACCAAATTGTGAGGAAGCAATCTCAAGGCTACAAGTCCATCTTCAAAGACCTGAATGTTCCTGTGTCTACTGTGCACAGTGTCATCAAGAAGTTTAAAGCCCATGGCACTGTGGCTAACCTCCCTAGATGTGGACAGAAAACAAAAATTGACGAGAGATTTCAACGCAAGATTGTGCGGATGGTGGATAAAGAACCTCGACTAACATCCAAACAAGTTCAAGCTGCCCTGCAGTCCGAGGGTACAACAGTGTCAACCCGTACTATCCGTCGGCGTCTGAATGAAAAGGGACTGTATTTTAGGATACCCAGGAAGACCCCACTTCTTACCCCGAGACATAAAAAAGCCAGGCTGGAGTTTGCCAAAACTTACCTGAGAAAGCCTAAAATGTTTTGCAAGAATGTTCTCTGGTCAGATGAGACAAAAGTAGAGCTTTTTGGGAAAAGGCATCAACATAGAGTTTACAGGAAAAAAAAAAGATGCATTCAAAGAAAAGAACACGGTCCCTACAGTCAAACATGGCGGAGGTTCCCTGATGTTTTGGGGTTGCTTTGCTGCCTCTGGCACTGGACTGCTTGACCATGTGCATGGCATTATGAAGTCTGAAGACTACCAACAAATTCTGCAGCATAATGTAGGGCCCAGTGTGAGAAAGCTGGGTCTCCCTCAGAGGTCATGGGTCTTACATTAGGACAATGACCCAAAACACACTTCAAAAAGCACTAGAAAATGGTTTGAGAGAAAGCACTGGAGACTTCTAAGGTGGCCAGCAATGAGTCCAGACCTGAATCCCATAGAACACCTGTAGAGAGATCTCAAAATGGCAGTTTGGAGAAGGCACCCTTCAAATATCAGGGACCTGGAGCAGTTTGCCAAAGAAGAATGGTCTAAAATTCCAGCAGAGCATTGTAAGAAACTCATTGATGGTTACCAGAAGCGGTTGTTGGAAGTTATTTTGGCTAAAGGTTGTGCAACCAAGTATTAGGCTGAGGGTGCCAATACTTTTGTCTGGCCCATTTTTGGAGTTTTGTGTGAAATGTTCAATGATTTAATTTTGCTTCATTCTCTTTTGTGTTTTTTCCTTGCAAGCAAATTAAATGAAGATAATAATACCAAAGAATTTGTGATTGCAGTCATTTTCAGGAAGAAAATGAGTAATATCTGACAGAATTGCAGGGGTGCCAATACTTTTGCCCACCACTGTATATGAGAAACCCGTGCCGGACCTGGTTATCTGGTTGCCTAACATGTGTCCCCTACCTGAATAACAATCATTACCTTACAATAGATGATAGATAGATACAAATGGGATAGATAGATAGATAGATAGATGGATAGATATGGGATAGATAGATAGATAGATAGATAGATAGATAGATACATAGAAATGGGATAATTAGATAGATAGTTAAATAGATATTGGATAGATATGGGATAAATATAAAGATTGATATGGGATAGATAGTTAGATAGATAGATATGGGATAGATAGATAGATAGATAGATACATAGAAATGGGATAGTTAGATAGATAGATAGATATGGGATAGCTAGATAGATATGGGACAGATAGATAGTTAGATAGATAGATATAGGATAGATAGATACAGGGTCGGACTGGAGTACCTAGGGCCCACCAAGGCAGTCGACTCTAGGGGCCCACCCTATGGCTACTATGATGGTGTGATATGTTATGTGGGTATCATTTTGTGTCTATTTATATTATACAGATTTCCATAGTGTTCTCTTGTTGCCCTGTATCATTCCGTGTATTCCCCATATTGTCTAGAGTCTCAATTACTTTCCAAGTCTGATAATTGAATTAGCTCACTTACTGTCTGCAGCCTGACTGTTAGGGATGGCGGCACGCACTAAATATTACATAACGTAAAGTGCGTTCACCGCCCGGGATCTACCATGCAGAAGGTGTTAACACTGCTGCTAGATAATGCGGACGTACAATATGGCAGTGGCAGTATAACGCAAGTGGGTTGAACATCACCCGGTGCGCTGAGCGATCTCTGTTTATTCACAAAGACGCCTAAGTGCTAAACACAAAAGGCTGAGCCTGTTAACGTCACAGGTCTCAGAGAAGTGCACATACGATATATGACCACAGGAGCTGGAACCTAGGCAGAGGGTCAGCGTCCGTCTAGACCTATCGTGCGTGTGGCGTCGCTACTTCGGACGCCAAGAGGAGCTGCAGACTGCAGCACGGCAACCGACACTGCCGCTAATCGACAATGCCCGGTAGGAGGCGCACTGTCGGACGCTAGCACTGTGGAGGATGCTATTGTGGCTGTAGCTTGCCACTGACTGTAAATCTAAGTCCCTATACACACTCGGAATATCAGAGGGAGGGGATCTTAATGAGTCATTCGCAGGTACATGCATCCATCCTCATTGACACAGTTAGCCACTAGAGACTATATTAGCGCATGGCCGAGTGGCCATGCGAACCTTTTATAGCTGGGACCTTCCGGAAGCTTCCAGATCCCTGAGATGGACCAATCAGATCACGAGAAGGACCTGGGCATGTGACTCCCGATCTCCAATGGGAGATCGTCTCGTGAACATGCCCAGTAGAGCGACGGAAGGACTTAGCCTCTGGAGTGGCTTGTTGCTGAGCAGCCTGCGATGCTATTGCTGGACCAGAGGTGGCAGCAACAGCCAGACCCACAGAGCTGGTCTGAGCAGAGCGTCTGGGACACCGGGATTGCTGTGCAGGCTCCTGAGTGGTCAGTGGAGAATTGGAGACCGCTGAATGCAAGGCTCTGGATTCCTGCTGTGCAGCTGCATTAACCCGACGCCTAACACTGACTGTATCTATGTCTCTTGATGACCCCCTGTAGTGCCTTAATCCCCAAGGCACCTTTGTCAGGTCTGGGAGGCTTGAAAACCACCCCAACCTGTCTGACTACCCGTGGACATAAGGAGGGGGCAGGGGAGGACAGGAGCTGTACAAGTCAGACCCTGTATGGTGATGATCACGTGAAGACGGCACGTCAGAGAGAAGGGGAAGCATATGGACCCATTTTATCCTCTGTCCGCCGGATTATTGGACATTCATCCTGTTACTGAACTACATTCGTGTTCTGGACTATTGTAGCCCCAGTGTGATGGATTGTTCATGGACCTTTTATTTTTGCCTACAATAAAGGTATTGGGATTGTTCACACTTCCCTCACTCTGTTGATTGTGTGTTATCGGAGAAGGACCCCGTGACAGCTACCATAAACGGTATTATTGTTCATTTGTCAGCATTTCTCACGTGTGCCTTTTAGCAAACTATACAGTGTGCAAAAGAACTGTAATGTGCACTGCACAATATCAAAGTTTATTTTTTATTAAAATGGAAGAAAAGCAAATAACTGTCAATCTTTTTTGGTCTGTGGCTCTATGCAAGGTTTCGTCTTATGGGCTAAGGATGATTCTGATAAATTTAAGGAATCGGCCCAGAACTACAATGGAGGCCCTTGTTAATGACCTGAAGAGAGCTGGGACCACAGTCTCACAAATCACCGTTTGTAACACAGTACACCGTCATGGATTAAAATCCTGCATGGAACGTACAGTAAGTTCCACCTGCTCACGCCAGCAAATGTCCAGGCCCACTTGAAGTTCACCAGTGACCATCAGGATGATCCAGAGGAGGCATGGGAGAAGGTAAGGTGAAAAATCTTTATTGAGACAGATTAAAAGGTAATAAGCTGCTTAATAGCCAGTATATACTGGAGGAAGGAATGTCCTAGATAACTGGACGTGTTTCGAACACGTGTGGTGCTCTTAGTCCTCAGCTTCACAATGAGCAGTCTTGCAAAAGTTAAAATACTCCCCAAACAGGTGGTGAAAAAATGAAGATAATTGCTCCACTAGAAAAAGGTCAACACCCAGATAACATGGCAGAGAGGGAGCGAGAAAAAAACCCAAAAAACAACATATAACACATTTAAGTTGCAACAGTACATGTCATATATATAGATGGCACAGACAATCAAATCAACCTGTTTGGGGAGTATTTTAACTTTTGCAAGACTGCTCATTGTGAAACTGAGGACTAAGAGCACCACACGTGTTCGAAACGCGTCCAGTTATCTAGGACATTCCTTCCTCCAGTATATACTGGCTATTAACCAGCTTATTACCTTTTAATCTGTCTCAATAAAGCTGGATACCTTCCCTTTCTTCACAAGCACTTGACGTCAAGCAGAGACGCTTCCTTGCTCGGATAGAACTATTCATGTGCGGTGTGGACATCATCATAAGGGTGAGCTGAATTAACTTTTTTCTACAGAAGGTAAGGTGGACAGATGAGACCAAAATAGAACGTTTTGGTATAAACTTCCCTCGCTGCATTTGGATGAAGAAAAAGGATGAGCGTAACCCCAAGAACACCATCCCAACTGTGAAGCATGGTGGGGGAATCATCATACTTTCGGGGTGTTTTTCTGCAAAGGGGACAGGACGACTGCATCGTACTGAAGGGAGGATGGATGGGGTCGTATAATGCAAGATTTTGGTCAACAACCTCATTCCCTTGACCCAAAACACACAGCCAGGGCAACTAAGGAGTGTCTCTGTAAGAAGCATTTCTAGGTCCTGGGGTGGCCTAGCCAGTCTCTAGAGCTGAACCCAATACAAATTGTTTGGAGGGAGCTGAAATTCCATTTTGCCCATCGACAGCCCTGAAACATCAGAAAAAGATCTGTATTTTCCATCTATCGTCATCGTTCTCTGGATCTATGAAGCCAGAGCTGTCAATCAAATTAGAGGGGAGAGGTGGAGATTGAGTTAAAACAAACAGGACTTCTTTTGAGTAGCCATTCTTTACTGACAGAGTCCTCCCATTAAGGGTAACTTGTCACCTTGAAATACGTTATTTATCTGCAAAAATGTGGTTAATCTGCAGGTAAATAGGGTTTAAAGCCTGGTTAACTGGCTTAATGGAAAAGCATTAGCTACAAGGAGAAAATTAAGTTTTATTCTCCTTGCCACAACTTACTTCCGGTCATAGCGTCGGTGTAAGGTGGGAAACATTACAGTCTCCACTAACTACCAAGTGAGCGTGCTGTAATAATGTCCCGTCACCTTGACTGTAACATCGTCCAAGGAGCCAAAACTCAGGCTGGGATTCATTGAACGACTAACATGGCAGCAATACGTGGCAACTCATCAGCAACCTGCAACTGCGTCACAGGGAGCTGATGGGAGCAGGTGAGTGAATGCACCAGCCATCGTGATATCTAAATGCTGCTGTCAGTGATTGACAGGGGCATTTAAATACTTAAAACAGCAGCAATCAAGGTGAGCTCTGATTATTGCTGTTACAGGCAGACGCCAGCTATGTATCACATCTGACATCTGCCCGGTATGGAGCAGGCTTAGCTCCTGAACCCGCTCAATACAATCATATCCCTAAGGTTACAGTTATGTTAAGGTTAGTAAATTTCACTTGTCTGTTTCTAAACATGGAAAGGCAAAAGTAATTCCCTTACACATGTGAAAGAGCCCTTATAGATTTAGTAAATGTGCCCACACATGAATGTTTTTACACACCACAATGCACTGTTACATACACACATCTTACAAAAATACATAAAATTACAGATACACAGACATAGCTGCAGACACGTTCAAACAGACAGAGACGCACACACGCATCAGTACATAAATACATCGCCTGAACCATCATCAGTACATGGTACAGCAATTGTAATGTTCGGTATACCCCATATACCTTTGTATACCATGAAGCTACAACTCCCAGTATGTCCTTAAAAATGGAGATACTGGGAGTTGCTGTTACCAGTCATCAGACTGTGAACCATTCAGGAACCACAGTACTGATGAGACGCAGGCAAGATCACAAATGAGCATTTACATCCAGGTATCTTACCTGTGACATCTTCTCTGATTAGAGTTGTTCTCTTTCTTTTAGTCTCCATCTCGTCCAGACCCCATGATGACTTTTCTCATCCACAGCTCGTCTCTGCAGACCTCCATCTTCTCCGGTCTTCTGCAGCACATCCTGACACAGTGCCCTTAAAAATAGCAGAGGCTTATAATTCTCCTGAATAAAAATATCTGCCCTACACTGAGCTGCGGTATAGACTACTAACTCTCATAATCAGGCCCGGATTGGTAATCTGCCCAACCGGGCATTTTCCCGCTGGGCCGCAATATAAGTGACTCTGTGGCAGGCCCGGATTGGTAATCTGCCCAACCGGGCATTTTCCCGCTGGGCCGCGATATAAGTGACTCTGTGGGCCTCTGGAGTGGCGGCGCCTGCATATCTGGCCGCCGGCCCATTTAAAATTCTTTCCGCCAGCCCTTTAAATCTGCGGGCACGGCGGTTTTACACAGGTATGCGTGCTGGCAGAAGCTGCATCATTACTCACCAGTCTGTGGCACAGGAGGGGGTTAAGAACGTCTGACATTGCACGTCAGGACGTTCTTTGTGGACGGAGACAGCACGCTCTTCTCTCCTGCTCCAGTCTGCAGCGCTGACCTATCAGGGGAGGAGACCAGAGGCTCAGGACCTCCGGCCTACCTGCGCCCGCCTGTAATCACTGGATGCCTGCCAGGATTGGAGTGATGGTGTGTCTAGGACCTGGTGAGTAAGTGAATACAGGTGCTGGGCTGCAGTGGGGGGCTGACTGGTGCATACATGTGCTGCAGTGGGGGGGCTGGTGTATACAGGTGCTGCAGTGGTCTGGCTGGCTGGTGTATACAGGTGCTACAGTGGGCTGGCTGGCTGGTGTATACATGTCCTGCAGTGGGCTGGCTGGTGTATACATGTGCTGCAGTGGGCTGGCTGGCTGGTGTATACATGTGCTGCAGTGGGCTGGCTGGTGTATACATGTGCTGCAGTGGGGGGGCTGGCTGGTGTATACAGGTGCTGCAGGGGGGGCTGGCTCCTGTATACAGGTGCTGCAGGGGGCTGGCTGTTGTATACAGGTGCTGCAGAGGGGGGCTGGCTGTTGTATACAGGTGCTGCAGTGGGGGGCTGGCTGTTGTATACAGGTGCTGCAGTGGGGGGGCTGGCTGTTGTATACAGGTGCTGCAGTGGGGGGGCTGGCTGTTGTATACAGGTGCTGCAGTGGGGGGGCTGGCTGTATACAGGTGCTGCAGTGGGGGTGCTGGCTGGTGTATACAGGTGCTGCAGTGGGGGTGCTGGCTGGTGTATACAGGTGCTGCAGTGGGGGGGCTGGCTGGTGTATACAGGTGCTGCAGTGGGGGGGCTGGCTGTTGTGTACAGGTGCTGCAGTGGGGGGGCTGGCTGGTGTATACAGGTGCTGCAGTGGGGGGGCTGGCTGTTGTGTACAGGTGCTGCAGTGGGGGGCTGGCTGTTGTGTACAGGTGCTGCAGTGGGGGGCTGGCTGGTGTATACAGGTGCTGCAGTGGGCTGGCAGGCTGGTGTATACAGATGCCGCAGTGGGGGGGCCGGCTGGTGTATACAGGTGCTGCAGTGGGGGGGGCTGGCTGGTGTATACAGGTGCTGCAGTGGGGGGGGCTGGCTGGTGTATACAGGTGCTGCAGTGGGAGGGCTGGCTGGTGTATATAGGTGCTGCAGTGGGCTTGCTGGTGTATCCATGTGCTGCAGTGAGGGGGCTGGCTGGTGTATACAGGTGCTGCAGTGGACTGGCTGATGTATACATGTGCTGCAGTGGGGGGGCTGGCTGGTGTATACAGGTGCTGCAGTGGGGGGGCTGGCTGGTGTATACAGGTGCTGCAATGGGGGGCTGGCTGGTGAATACAGGTGCTGCAATGGGGGGCTGGCTGATGTATACAGGTGCTGCAGTGGGAGGGCTGGCTGGTGTATTCAGGTGCTGCAGTGGGAGGGCTGGCTGGTGTATACAAGTGCTGCAGTGGGGGGGGCTTGCTGGTGTATACAGGTGCTGCAGTGGGCTGGTTGGTGTATCCAGGTGCTGCAGTGGGCTGCCTGATGTATCCATGTGCTGCAGTGGGGGGCTGGATGATATATACAGGTGCTGCAGTGGGCTGGCTGGTGTATACATGTGCTGCAGTGGAGGGGCTGGCTGGTGTATACATGTGCTGCAGTGGGGGGGCTGGCTGTTGTATACAGGTGCTGCAGTGGGGGGGCTGGCTGGTGTATACAGGTGCTGCAGTGGGCTGGCAGGCTGGTGTATACTGATGCGGCAGTGGGAGGGCCAGCTGGTCTATACAGGTGCTGCAGTGGGGGGGCTGGCTAGTGTATACAGGTGCTGCAGTGGGCTGGCTGGTGCATCCAGGAGCTGCAGTGGGCTGGATGTTGTATCCATGTGCTGCCATGGGGGTGCTGGCTGATGTACACAGGTGGTGCAGTGAGCTGGCTGGAGTATACAGGTGCTGCAGTGGGAGGGCTGGTTGGTGTATCCAGGTGCTGCAGTGGGCTGCCTGATGTATCCATGTGCTGCAGTGGGGGGCTGGATGATATATACAGGTGCTGCAGTGGGCTGGCTGGTGTATACATGTGCTGCAGTGGAGGGGCTGGCTGGTGTATACAGGTGCTGCAGTGGGGGGGCTGGCTGTTGTATACAGGTGCTGCAGTGGGGGGGCTGGCTGGTGTATACAGGTGCTGCAGTGGGGGGGCTGGCTGGTGTATACAGGTGCTGCAGTGGGGGGGCTGGCTGGTGTATACAGGTGCTGCAGTGGGCTGGCAGGCTGGTGTATACTGATGCGGCAGTGGGAGGGCCAGCTGGTCTATACAGGTGCTGCAGTGGGGGGGCTGGCTAGTGTATACAGGTGCTGCAGTGGGCTGGCTGGTGCATCCAGGAGCTGCAGTGGGCTGGATGTTGTATCCATGTGCTGCCATGGGGGTGCTGGCTGATGTACACAGGTGGTGCAGTGAGCTGGCTGGAGTATACAGGTGCTGCAGTGGGGGGGCTGGTTCGTGTATACAGGTGCTGCAGTGGGGGGCTGGCTGGTGTATACAGGTGCTGCAGTGGGCTGGCAGGCTGGTGTATACAGATGCCGCAGTGGGGGGCCAGCTGGTGTATACAGGTGCCGCAGTGGGGGGCCAGCTGGTGTATACAGGAGCTGCAGTGGGGGGGGCTGGCTGGTGTATACAGGTGCTGCAGTGGGGGGGCTGGCTGGTGTATACAGGTGCCGCAATGGGGGGGGCTGGCTGGTGTATACAGGTGCCGCAGTGGGGGGGCTGGCTGGTGTATACAGGTGCCGCAGTGGGGGGGGCTGGCTGGTGTATACAGGTACCGCAGTGGGGGGGGCTGGCTGGTGTATACAGGTGCCGCAGTGGGGGGGGCTGGCTGGTGTATACAGGTGCCGCAGTGGGGGGGGGCTGGCTGGTGTATACAGGTGCCGCAGTGGGGGGGCTGGCTGGTGTATACAGGTGCTGCAGTGGGGGGGGCTTGCTGGTGTATACATGTGCTGCAGTGGGGGAGCAGGCTGGTGTATACAGGTGCAAGCTCAGTGGGGCTAGTGTAAACAGGTGCTGGGCTCAGTAGGCAGCGGGGCAGGTGGTGATGATACATAGATATATATTATATATGCCCATGATACTATATGTGGGGCCATTATAATATGTGCAGGGCTATATGTGGGGCCACTATAATATGTGCAGGGCTATATGTGGGGCCACTATAATATGTGCAGGGCTATATGTGAGGCCACTATCATATGTGCAGTGGGCTGTCTGGCTGGTGTATACAGGTACTGCAGTGGGGGGATGGCTGGTGTATACATGTGCTGCAGTGAGGGGGCTGGCTGGTGTATACAGGTGCTGCAGTGGGCTGACTGGCTGGTGTATACAGGTGCTGCATTGGAGGGGGGCTGGCTGGTGTATACATGTGATGCAGTGAGGGGGCTGGCTGGTGTATACAGGTGCTGCAGTGAGGGTGCTGGCTGGTGTATACAGGTGCTGCAGTGGGTGGACTGGCTGGTGTATACAGGTGCTGCAGTGGGCGGACTGGCTGGTGTATACATGTGCTGCAGTGGGCTGGCTGGCGTATACATGTGTTGCAGTGGGGGGGCTGGCGGGTGTATACTGGTGCTGCAGTGGTCTGGCTGGCTGGTGTATACATGTGCTGCAGTGGGGGGGCTGGCTGGTGTATACAGGTGCTGCAGTGGGGGGGCTGGCTGGTGTATACAGGTGCTGCAGTGGGGGGGCTGGCTGGTGTATACAGGTGCTGCAGTGGGGGGCTGGCTGGTGTATACTGGTGCTGCAGTGGTCTGTCTGTCTGGTGTATACATGTGCTGCAGTGGAGGGGGCTGGCTGGTGTATGCAGGTGCTGCAGTGGGCTGGCTGGTGTATAAAGGTGCAGCCGTGGGCTTTTCCTTAGGATAGGTGATCAAGGTCTGATCTGTGTGGGTGCGATGCCTGTCCTGATGCAGGACAATTTAGTGGTAAATATTTCATCTTGTGTATTGACAGATGCTGATTATGATATTTTATCCTAAGGACTGTCGTTTTGTCCTGTGAACTCTCCTGATTGGTTCGAGATTGAATGTGATTTATTCTCGTTCTTTAGAAGATTACGATTAACGTCATATTTTTCAGATAAACGTGAGGTTTCTAATGTTTTGTAAGTCTTCTGGTTTCACATTTCATGGAGTTGGTTTGTACTCTAAGAGTAATTTCCAGCCCCCTGTTAAGAATAGTTTTGTTGAGTCCTACATCCAGCTGGTTGAAAGAGAGATTGCACAATTAAAGAAAAGTTATCGATATAATGCTAAGGGTAACCTTGGCCTTGTTGAGAGACAAGCTTTACAAAGGCTATCTAAGAATACAGCTATCACAATTAAAAATGCTGACAACGGTGGATGTTGTGAGTTCATTTTCCCCTTCACCACTGAGGCCCGATGAACTCCCTCTTCTGGTAAAGAAAGGTAGTGAGCCTGATTATCAAGCACCTGAGCCTAATGATGATGACTGGCTGAGTGGACTTACTGACTGGATATAAGGCTGCCAACGCCCTTCTGCCCTGCGGGTGATTTCTCTGAGGGATTCTTGGAGACCAGTCTGAATTCCAGCTCTTCTAAAGCTAAGTTTTCTGCTCTGCTTTTTGCATTTGTGCTTTGACTTTGTTTTGCTTTGTTTTTCTGGATTTCTGCCATTCCCTGCTGGGGTGAGCTGAATTCCTTTAGCTCTGTCTTCAGAAAATACCTGAATGCTTATATAGTTTTTTGAAGCCTAGCTGCTTCAGGGTCTTTTTCCATATCAGCCTGTTGGCTTATGTCTTTGATAGGGTTTTGGCAGATTGCAGACAGCAACCTTCCTTTCCTGTCCTGTTTAGTTAGCTTGGGCCCCATCGTTTGCTCAGCCTATCTTTCTATCTGTGTGAGTGTTTTTTCATCTTGCTTCACCGTCATTATATGTTGGGGGCTGCCTTTTACTTTGGGGTCTGCTCTGGGGCAGTTTAGATTTCCTTTTCTGTTTTTAGGCTATTTAGCTCTCCGGCTGTGATCGAGGGGTCTAGGGCACCGTAGGAACCCCCCACGGCTACTGCTAGTTGTGTTGATAGGTTCAGGGGTCTGCAATCTGATAGTTGCCAACTTCCCTGGTTTTCTGGACGTAGCTTCTATTTTTGTGTCTGCCTCCTACGGTGACTCATTCATAACAGGTGGAGCTGTGGTAGTATTGGACACCAACAAATATAAGGCTGAGATTTTGCAACAATTGTCGGATGTTGATGTGTATATACTAAATTGACAGGTGATCCTACCTCTCGCTTTCTTAGTGAGTTATGACTCCTGGTGGATGATGCCTTTTTTAATGGACTCATTGACCAGAAGCTGATGGATTTTTTGATTGTGGATATTCCAGTGACACCAATTCTATATACCCTTCTGAAAATCCACAAAGATCTTTTCAATCCTCCCAGGTGCCCTATTGTATCCGGTTGGGGTTCGCTTTTTAATAAAGTGGCTATTTTTTTGGACAAGGTTTTGCGACGGTTTGCAACATCAGCACGGTCATATATCATGGACACGAATGATTTCTTGGGTAAAATCAAGGATATTAAGGATGGTTCTAATAGAGTGTTAGCCTCATTTGAGGTGGCCTCACTGTATACTTCTATTCAGCATGACAAGGGCTTGGAAGTAGTCGGTGTGGTGCTATCGGGCTCGGACGTGGCCCCAGAATGTGCACAGCTGGTCCTCTCCCTGTTAGGTTTCATCCTTAGGAAGAATTATTTTCTTTTTGGGGATGATTATTACCTGCAGGTGCGTGGTACCGCCATGGGGTCCAATGTGGTCCCAACTTATGCAAACATCTATATGGCGGTATTTGAGGACCGGCATGTGTACAATTCCATCTACTGGTGCCATGTCCGGGCCTGGTGGCGCTACATCGACAAAGTTTTCTGTGTATGGGAGGGTAGTGTTGAGGACTTATACAACTTCCAAACAGAATTGAATAGAATTTATCCAGAGTTGAAATTTACTCTAATACAATCTCTGACTCAAGTCCAATTTTTGGACACAATGGTATACAAAGAAGGGAGTGCATTGTGTACAGATCTCTATGTTAAGGAAACTGATAGGAATAGTCTTTTGTTGTACAATAGTAACCACCCAAGGAAGATGGTTGAGTCTCTCCCCCCGGAACCAGATGCTACGAGTGTGGAGAATAGTTGAGGATGAGAATAAGCTGAACAGTAGACTTGATGAGATGTGTCATAAATTCATCAATAGGGGTTATCCGGTGGGACATGTTAAACGTTTTAAAGAAAAGGCTATGACTTCTGATGAACTCTGCCGTAAACGTGATAAAACGACTAATAGACGGGTACCATTTGTGTCAACTTTTTGCCCTATTAGTGACAAAATCAATGGAATCTTGAATAAACATTGGGACCTTCTGCGAAAGGGGTTACCAGAGGTGCCTGAGTTTGCTAATAGACCAAATTTCATTGTATAGGCGTGGATACAATTTAAAAGATAAATTGGTGAGAGCAGATGTGGGGCCTAGTAGAATTCTGTGACAATTGACATTGGGCCCTTTGAGTCTTGGCAACTTTACGTCTCGGGTGTGCGTGCTGTGGGAATATGATCAAGAGTGACAGCTTCAATCATCCACATACTGGGAAGAAATTTTTGATTAAGGAACGATTTACGTGTACTGCCAGTTTTGTTATTTATGTGATCAACTGCCCTTGTGGGTTGATGTATGTAGGTGAGACCACTATGGAAGTTAGGGCACGGATCAGTAAACACAAGAGTACTATCAGAACTCAACTCCTTGAACTACCAACACCGAAGCATTTCATTGAATACAGACATTCTGTGAATCAGTTACGGTTTAGGGTGATAGATGGGGTCCCTATGTTGAGACGGGGTGGTGACAGGACTATATTGTTAAAAAGAAAAGAATTGAGGTGGATTTCGACTTTGGGTACACTACAGCCGAAAGGCTTGAACCTTGAGTATAATCTGCAAATTTGTACTAAATAGTCCACATAGGTCTTGACAGCATCATTTTTTGGTTTTTAATTAGCATTAGTTGGTTTTAATTGTTTTTTTTTTCAGGAATGGTGTTTTGAAGTGACCGGAGGACATGGGGACTGAATTGTCCTGAAGCTTTTGTATATTTACCATTTTTTTATGTGAATTTGCATATTTCTCAATCCCCATGCCCTCTTGTCTCTGTATATATATGCTATAATAAAGTTATTTCCTATACAGTCAATTTTATATTTTTCTATATTTCTTATATTTGGGCCCATAGAGATGTTTCTAATTTATGATTTAATGAGTACATTGTGAGGTTTGTATAGATTGCCATGATGATGGCTTATTTACATTCTCCATTTGTTCACGCACTGGATCCCTTTGTAAAAGCGCTCCATTTGGTTTGCTGACCGCGGTCATGTGACTGTGCCATTTGATCGCTTTTTGATTGACACAGGCTGCTGAAGGAATAGTTATAGTGACCCTGGTTTGCTTAATTCCGCCCTTGCGCTATATGCTTTATTGATTACCATGGAGTTGGTTTTTATATATATTTATAATTTGTGGATACATAAGCGCTGGCATTTTTTTTTTGGGGGGATTGCGGTCATGTGACTTTGTCATGTGACCGCGCCCTGATTGACATTGGTTTCTGGGATTGCGGTCATGTGACTTTGTCATGTGACCGCGCCCTGACTGATATGGGCTTCTATAGCTACAGATACATTGACCGCGCTGGGCGCTACTGCGCATGTGCGGTATCTATGACACCACGGTCCGCGTCCTGGAGTGTTATCGCGGGATTTGTGTCCTGTGATGTCATCTCCTCTGCAGCAACATGTTGGCGCTGCGTAGTGACTCTGGTGGGCGGATGTTGAACGCTGGATGGCGGATCTATCACATCTTAAAATGTGTAGGTAAATTTAATAGGCTGCCGGGGTTGGCGCCTGTTTTTGGGAATATATCTATTGGCTGGTTAGTTTGATTGGTGACGTTTTCTGTATGACTACATCTGATTGGTATGGGGTTGCTATGATACTTGGGGACGCTGACATATGATTGGTGGTTATACATATGGGATTGGATTTATTTTTTGTTTACTTTCATCATTTGTTGATAAGATTGCACCATTTCTGTAATATGTTTTAAGATTATGTTCACACTGTATTGTCACTTATATGGTATGTATTTTTATATATTTTCTCTGTATACTACTGCTATTTATTAATAATGGGCGGATTCTTGATGGTGATTGGCTACTTTGGGCTATTTAAGACCGCCATATTTGCTATGTACTATACTTGAAAAAGACCATGCGGTTTTACCTGCGGTTTGCCACCTGGACAATGGAATAGGTGGCAAACCGCAGCAGAATCCGTAGAAATAATTGACATGTCAATTGTTTCTGCGGATTCAAAACCGCAGCTTTTCCGCAGTTAAAAATCTGCAGCATGTGCACAGCGGAATGTAAATCCCATAGAATAACATGCTACTGTACACTGTCTGCAGAACTGCTGCAGTTCTGCTGCGGTCAAAACCGCAGCGTGTGCACATAGCCTTAGAGACTGCGACTTAATGTCATCTGTTGGTGCCTATTGTGTTCCGTGGAAATAAATGAACTGTTCGGCGTGCAGTCGCCCACGGGAACTGGGCAAAGTGGTCCGGCGTGTTTAGTGACTGTGAGTTAAGCCGTATACTAGGAAGTGCTAAGGACTATGTGTGTGATGTGTAACATGGCGGTTTATGCGGAGTAAAATAAACCCGAATGGACTATTTTGTGTAGAAAACATGCCCGTGCCTTCATCCCAATGCTAAACGAGTGTCCTCCAAGTTGGAGGACAGAGCCGGACTGGCCATCAGGCATTTCTGGCAAATGCCACAACGGCCGGTCCCACTGGTGGGCCGCTTGATCACCTCCTCTCCCTCTTCAGCACGCACACCCGGCAGCATAGTCTGCCTTGCACACACAATCACGCTGCACTGATGAGACCAGCAGGACCAGGGGGCGGCGCTGTGCTGTTCTGTGCAGCCCCTTGGCCCTGCTGATTCTCCAGTGCGATTGTGTACACAAGCAGGGGGCGCTGTGCAGCTCCCTGTGCAGACGGTTTAGGCCTCCCGGTCGGCACTGTACTGTACCATAGAGTTGTACAAGTGCCGCCATCCCAGTATTGCAGACACACCGCATGATGTGAGAGTGGACGTCACCTGCAAGCCGGCCGGCCTGAGAGGAGCTCCTGTGATGAGGTCAGCAGAGCAGGGGGCCGGGGCAGGTGGTCTCTGGCAGGGTCAGATATTGCCTTGTCTGGTTGTCTGCAGTCGAGCTGACTCGCTGAGGCAGGTGAGATGATTTATTGCCCAGCTTGAACCTTGACACAGATCGGGTCGCGCTGTCAGTGGGGTCATCAGCTCCAGCGTCCCCCTATCTGTGTGTAAGATCAAGCTGCAGCAATGACTCCCAGTCTCACAGCAGCCAGCTGTATACAGGATCATAGGCTGACTGCTCCTCAGCCCGGCTCCAGGACATCATACACTGCATATAATATATACAGCCACCATATATCATCTCATGTATGGCCTGTAGCCCGCTCCAGGAGTGATAATAATAATCTTTATTTATATAGCGCCAACATATTCCGCAGCGCTTTACAGTTTAACAGTTTCAAAACACAAGTCATAAGTAACAATGTTAACAATACAATAATTAAAGCAAAATAAGACGACCCTCCTCGTGAGAGCTTACAATCTACAGTGAGGTGGGGGAGATACAAAGTACAGGGGTGTATTTACAATTGTGTATTTACAATGAAGGTCCAGCCATCTTGAGGGAGTGAAGGATGGAGATAGTGAATGAGCTACACACGCACACTTACACATAGAATGACTTTGATTAGTGAACATGATAGGCCGCTCTGAACAAATGTGTTTTGAGGGAGCGCCTAAAACTTTGAAAATTGTGGATAGTCCTGATTTCTTGGGGTAGAGCATTCCAGAGGATAGGAGCAGCACGGGAGAAGTCTTGGAGTCGGGAGTGGGAGGTACGGATTAGTGCAGAGGTTAGTCGAAAGTCGTTTGCAGAACGCAGCGATCCGCTAGGCCGATAGACAGAAATGAGGGAAGAGATGTAAGGGGGTGCCGCACTGTGGAGAGCTTTGTGGGTGAGAACAAGTACTTTGAATTGGATCCTATAATGAATGGGCAGCCAATGTAAGGGCTGGCGAAGAGCGGACGCGTCCGAGTACCGATTAGCCAGATGGACGATCCTGGTCGCTGCATTAAGTATGGACTGGAGAGGGGATAGTCGAGTGACGGGGAGGCCAATTAATAGAGCGTTGCAGTAATCCAGGCGGGAGTGGATCAATGCAACAGTGAGGGTTTTTGTTGTTTCCATAGTGAGAAAAGGGCGGATTCTAGAGATGTTCTTTAGGTGTAAGCGGCAAGAGCGGGCAAGAGATTGTATATGGGATGTAAAGGAGAGATTGGTGTCAAACATAACACCCAGACAGCACGCCTGCTGCCGGGGTGTTATTGTGGTACCACCCACGGAGAGGGAAATGTCAGATTTAGGGAGGTTAGTAGACGGCGGGAGCAGAAGTTGTTCAGTTTTAGCGAGGTTGCATTTCAGATAGAGGGAGGACATGATGTTGGAGACTGCGGACAGACAGTCACTGGCGTTCTGTAGTACAGCGGGGGTAAGGTCGGGGGAAGACGTATATAGTTGTGTGTCATCAGCATAAAGATGGATACTGAAAGCCAAATCTGCTGATGGTCTGTCCAATTGGGGCGAGTGATCAGTCAGTCATATATATACACAGTGCACTTAGTACATACAGTGTATAGGAGAATATGTCACTGACATATCCAATACTATGTGCACAGACATCTGATTTTATTTACAGGGTAATATGTGATAGTGTAAAATCTGATGTCTGCAGTAGTAGTGTAATATCTAGCATGCCATATTACACTGTATATAACAGCCGATGTCTGTACACATTGTATAGGATATATTAGGGATATAATATACTGTGTGCGCAGACATCGGATGTTATATACAGGGTAATATGTGACTGGTGTAATATCAGATGTCTGTAGTCACAGTATACAGTAGCGTAGATACCAGGGTGCAGCTTGTACGGTTGTCCCGGGCCCCACGCTCAGGGCGCCCATCCAGGGCTACACTGCCCTTACTGTAATTAATCAGCATGTATGATGCGCATACACCGGTAAGCCCTGCGGTAGAGCAGGGAGACATGATCTTCTAGCACCACCGCTTTCTGTTCTGTAGACGTCAGATCACTTTATGCCTCAGGTCTACAGAACGAAGCACAACGAGGATGTCAGAGTTCTGGCACCGGGACTCTGACATTTGGTGCGGGAGTCGGTGCTGTTACAGCACATTGCCTTGCCACTGGATTCTGGGTTAGAAAAGTATATGATTTTTTTTAATTAAAACTTGTGGTGTCATGTGGGGGCATAATAAAGAATGGGGGAACCTTACTGTATACATAGTGTGAGGGACCCCAAAACTGTGTGGGGGCCCTCATACATTTTCAGGACTATTTCAGCAGCCATTATATAACTTGTGGACTAATGCAGGGGCCATTATACAGTTTGGGAGCTAATGTGGGGGAGCATTATACTGTACAGTTTGGGAGTTAACGCGGGGGCCATTATTTAGTTTGGGAACTAATTCGGGGACCATTATACAGTTTGGGAGCTAATGTGGGGGAGCTTTATACTGTACAGTTTGGGAGTTAACGCGGGGGCCATTATTTAGTTTGGGAACTAATTCGGGGACCATTATACAGTTTGGGGACTAATGCGGGGGCCATTATATAGTCTGAGGGCCACTATGGGATTAATAATTCAGTATTTTAGGGGAAGAGTGGGGACATCATGCTATGTATAGGGAAGCTGTGGGCCATTCATACTCTGTATAGCGGAGCTGTCGGACCACCATACTGTGTATTGGGGAGCTGTAGGCCCACCATACTCTGTATTGGGGAGCAGTAGGCCCACCATACTGTGTATTGGGGAGCTGTAGGCCCACCATACTGTGTATTGGGGAGCTGTCGAACCACCATGCTGTGTATAGTGGAGATGTGGGACCATCGTACTGTGTATAGTGGAGCTGTGGGCCCATCATTCTGTGTATAGTGGAGCTGTGGGCCCATCATTCTGTGTATAGTGGAGCTATGGGCCCATCATTCTGTGTATAGTGGAGCTATGGGCCCATCATTCTGTGTATAGTGGAGCTCTGGGACCACCATACTGTGTAGAGTGGAGCTGTGGAACCATCGTACTGTGTATAGTGGAGCTGTCAGACCACCATACTGTGTATAGTGGAGCTGTGGAATCACCGTACTGTGTATAGTTGAGCTGTGGGCCCATCATTCTGTGTATAGTGGAGCTGTGGAACCACCGTACTGTGATTGAGGAGCTGTCAGACTACCATACTGTGTATAGTGGAGCTCTGGAATCACCGTAATGTGTACAGAGGAGCTGTGGGCCCATCATACTGTGTAGAGCGCAGTTGTGGGAACATCATATTGTATATAGAGAACTGTGGGTGTATTATACTGTATATAGGGGAACAGTTTCCCCATCATAATGTATGTAGAGGAGTTGTACATTGGGGACTCAGGGGACATTAGTAGATGTTAAGCAGGCACTTAAGAAGCATATTTGTTGTAGGGGCACTCAGAATACAATGGCCATCATATGTGTACATAGGGCATTATTACTTTCTAGGGGGGAAAATGCAGATACTGTTTTCTAGTGCATTTGCACAGTGCATTAATATTTTTTGGGGGCAATTTTACCATCTATAGGGCACAAAAGAGGCATTATTATGTGGGGCAGTAAGAGGGTCATTGTACCACACAGCAGGTGCAGTAATAGAGACAGGGCAGCGGCCCAGTGTTGGGGTATCAGCAGGATGCAGCTCTTGGGTCCTGGGTTCAAATCAAGAGCAATAAATAGGACTGAGCTGTAATACTGGACACAGCTGTGACTATATGTTATAGAGTCACCATGTGACAAGTGGGCCTGTGCACCTTCACATGCCAGGGCTGAATTTTAGTCCCAGTCTGGGCCTGCCCCCAACACACACAGTCAGCCCTATCTTACAGGGCATAAAAATTAAATTTTGAAAATTGCAAAATTTTAAATTTTTTTTGCCATATTTCCATTTGTTGCATAAATAAACGCAAGTCATGTCGAAGAAATTTTACTACTACCATGAGGTACAATATGTCACGAAAAACATTCTCAGAATCAGCGGAATCCGTTAAAGCAGAGGTCTCATGCGGCCCCTGAGGCAGTCATCTGCGGCCTGTGGTGCACCACATGTCTCACGCCCTGAGGCAGGTAGAAGGGGGAAGGCACGCAGCCATCCAGGAGTGCGCGATGGCTGTGTGCACAGGAAGCGGGGGTGAGGTCAGAGGAGAAGGAGGAGTCAGGGGGTCACATGATCAAGGGCCTCAGTGTATGCAGACCTCTGCTGTCTTTGTCTGTGCTGATTGTCATGGTGCTGGGTAAGTTTCTGTGTGGATCAGGAGGGGTTTACAAGGTGGATGTAGCAGAGCTGCGTGTGTACGAGGTGTACGGAGCGGAGCCGCGTGTGTGCGAGGTGTACGGAGCAGAGCCGCGTGTGTGCGAGGTGTACGGAGCGGAGCCGCGTGTGTGCGAGGTGTACGGAGCGGAGCCGCGTGTGTACGAGGTGTACGGAGCGGAGCCGCGTGTGTACGAGGAGTACGGAGCGGAGCCGCGTGTGTACGAGGAGTACGGAGCGGAGCCGCGTGTGTACGAGGTGTACGGAGCGGAGCCGCGTGTGTACGAGGAGTACGTAGCGGAGCCGCGTGTGTACGAGGAGTACGTAGCGGAGCCGCGTGTGTACGAGGAGTACGTAGCGGAGCCGCGTGTGTACGAGGAGTACGTAGCGGAGCCGCGTGTGTACGAGGAGTACGTAGCGGAGCCGCGTGTGTACGAGGTGTACGTAGCGGAGCCGCGTGTGTACGAGGTGTACGGAGCGGAGCCGCGTGTGTACGAGGTGTACGGAGCGGAGCCGCGTGTGTACGAGGTGTACGGAGCGGAGCCGCGTGTGTACGAGGTGTACGGAGCGGAGCCGCGTGTGTACGAGGTGTACGGAGCGGAGCCGCGTGTGTACGAGGTGTACGGAGCGGAGCCGCGTGTGTACGAGGTGTACGGAGCGGAGCCGCGTGTGTACGAGGTGTAGGGAGCGGAGCCGCGTGTGTACGAGGTGTAGGGAGCGGAGCCGCGTGTGTACAAGGACCGAGGTGTAGGGAGCGGAGCCGCGTGTGTACAAGGACCGAGGTGTAGGGAGCGGAGCCGCGTCTGTACAAGGACCGAGGTGTAGGGAGCGGAGCCGCGTGTGTACGGAGTGGAGTCTTGTGTGTATCAAGTGGAGCCGCGCATGTACGAGGTGTGTGGAGCAGAGCCGCGTGTGTATGAGGTGTGCTTAGCGGAGATGTGCGTGTATTTTGGCATGGGGGGGCCCATAACTTTGTAGTTACGCCACTGCTCACATTAGAAGAGAGGAGTGCGCCGCTCCGTAGTGGCTGTGGTCCTGCGTGACGACATCCCTCTGGCGCTGTGTAATGACATCATGCCAGCGCGCAGAGAGTGGAGGCATGACTTTCCCCCCATTGCTGGATTGTGCAGGTGACAGTGGCTGTGCGTGTACAGCGAGATGATAGCACCGGCTGACATGCAGAGCCGACACTATCATCTGCTGAGGTAAGCTGTACATCGCAGCTGACATCCTCTTTGAACGGCCACGATCGGTATTAGCACCGATCGCGGCCATTTAACCCCTTAGATACTGCTATCAATTGTGACTGTATTAAGTTTGAAAGGAATGCGGCCCGCCAGCTTTATTTATTTTTTTTTATGTGCGGCCCATTTACTCTGCCGAGTTTGAGACCCCTGCGTTAAAGCGTTCCAGAGTTATTACCTCATAAAGTGACAGTGGTCAGAATGGTAAAAATTGGCCTGATCATTAAGTTGCAAATTGGCTCTGTCACTAAGGGGTTAAAGTGACCAGACCATACAACCAAGTCATTACCATATACATTAAATGAACTCTAATTATCCACCTTGACCTCTTAAAACTTTTATAAAATGCCACAATGTCATTATTGCCATACAGTGTGATTGCGGAGTAGTTTCTACTGATTTGAACAGGGATAAATCGATAACAATAACCCATTTATCCCAGTATTACAGAAGAATAGATTATATGGATGGTTGGATGGGGAGGTAGATACACTACTGTAGGATAAATGGCCAGTATATAGGAGAGGACACTATAGACAATGTTACTATATATACCAGTGCTGGGCTATTAATTTTCCCAAGGGGCTACATGAGAGACTGTGACTGTTGTGGAGGGCAGAACCAATAGGCTTAAATTCATTCTGCTCAATATTAATATTACAGTTGGCTACTGGCATTACTGTGATTGGACGGCCACATTGCGCCACTGGGTCTTAGGGCCCCATCACACATAGCGACGCACCAGCGATCCCGACAACGATATTACCTTGTCAGGATCGCTGGTGCATCGCTACACGATCGCTGGTGAGCTGCCAAACAGGCAGCTTCACCAGCGATCAGCACCAGCGACACAGAGTAACAAGCGACGCACGTCGCTTAGTTACCCACTGTTTACCTTAGTTACAAGCGCGCACCGCTTAGAAACCCGACGTTTACCTTTGTTACAAGCGCGCTGTTCGCTGATCGCTGGTCTCCCGCTTGTCAGATGCAGCTATGCGTGCTGGCCAGCGGGAGACCATCGATCAAAAAAATGTCCAGGCTATTCCAGGACGATCAGCGATAACCGGCAGGGGGGCCGGTCGCTGGTTAGTGTCACACACAGCGATCTCGCTGGTGAGATTGCTGTTGCGTAACAAAACTTGTGACTCGGCAGCGATCTCGCTAGCGAGATCTCTATATGTGATGGGGGCTTAATATAAGACACGATGATGTGATGCTCGGCATAATCTCCTCTGGAAGAATTTAAGGGAGAGTTGATCTAGGAGGGAGAGCTTAGATTAGAGCAAGCATATAGGCAGTGTTTAATTACTATTGCTGCACTTGTATACCGCTGCTACACCCTGAAAACAAAAGTCCTTCTCAGGGCTCCATACTGTGATTTCTCTAGTAAAACTGCTGTTATCTGCATTAAGTGTAGGGAGAGCTGGTGGAGGAGGGATAGTTTTGGATTAGAAGCATAAGGCAGGGTTTATTCCCTTACCCTCCTACCATAGGTATACTGCTGCTGTATCCTAAAATCAAAACTCCTTTTCAAGGCTACATATTGTCTTTTCACCATTAATAACGGAAAATTCGCAAACATATATTATATACCTAATTTAAAAAAGCACAAGGCGTGGAGTAAGGGACAGGGAAGTTTACGTGACCTTTCCTGTCGTCTGCGAACTGCAGTACTTTACTCTGCCCTCAACAGCAGAGGAGCCGAGGGAGAAGCAAGGAGGAGAACATCATTGTATGAAAATGGGAGGTGCCGGACCGGACCGCAACACCCACCGCCCCCGCCCCCCTGGTAAGTATAATCTAACGTGTTTTTCTTATCTTTCAGGTTACATCGGGGGCTTATCTACAGCATTACAGAATGCTGTAGATAAGCCCCTGATGGTGGTGACAGCAGCTGATAGGGAAAAATGGGGTGACGGATTCCCTTTAAGTCAACAAGTCAGGAGGTCCAGAGTATGGAAGTGGAACATGAGGTGGTGGACGATGAATTCCCTGACCCCATATGGGAAGGTCAGGCTGTATTTGCCACTAGGCACTGGAGGGCAGGTGCCTAGGGTGCTGGGCTGCAGGGGGCGGCACCAAGACATGGAAGAGAATGTTTTTGTTTTGTTTTTTTTAACCTCCCCCCCTCCATTAGGCAATCCAGGAAATCTGTTGTCTTTTCGGAGTGGGGGGAGGGTCATTATCAGGAGGGGGCAGGGGCGCATCTCCATATTGTGCAGCATCATGGGGGAGTAGGAAACGCAGCGTGCACACGTGGCTGCAGCCATGGCCGTCTTCAGCAGTGTGCACGCAGTAGTGAAAGGGGGCAGCTCCTGGCACACAACTAAGGCTACTTTCAGACTAGCGTTCTGAGGCGCAGCACAGGGCCGCCGCTAAGCTCCACCCCCGGCCGCGCCTCCTCCGGTCAGCTCCTATGATCGCATGACACTGCATGCGATCAGCGTACCCTATATTTAGCGTTGGGTACGCTGGCCTGTAGTGCGAATATAAAAATGGCTATTTTTGAGTCCATATTGAAATATACAGAATGCATTCAGACCATGACAGAGCTGCATTTCTGGTCAAACAGTTACAGACCAAGACAATGCTCATCTTGAGAACTATTGTTTATTACCTGAAACCATTTCACTTCACAAACAGTTCTATGTTTATCTATATTTGTTGTTTGTCAATGTAAAACATTAAGGTTTATTTAACCTCTGTCTGTGGTGGTTTTATCTAAAACCATGTGGCTTTTATATTGTAAGGGTTTATGACCCATTGTCTGATGATGCCATGTTATCAGTTTCATCCAATCTTGAAAGCCAGCCACTTGAAGAGATGGGATGAAGCTAAAGTTACACATAAGTGTAATTTAGTATATAAGGCCAGAGAAACATGACTAAGACAGAAGCACAACTTGGATACCTATACACACATGTACAGTGTTGATACCTGCATAATTGGGGACGCCCATGCAGTGTATTGAATCTCCCAGGGGTTCTCTTTCTTGGCGTTGCTTCTCTGATATTCCAAACGGATGATGTTTAAAAGCCTCTTGGTGATTGATGATGTGAGTATATTGTATATAGTTAACCTATATATGTATTCAATCTTTATATGTACTTAACCTTTGTATCTTAAAATATACAAAAGTATACGCAATCATACTATTTAATAATATAATTCCTTTAATTTTGTGCTTTGTAATAAAATTGCTGTATATCGCAAGTAGTAGCCTTCTTTAAAGCCATATCCAAACCTTAGTGTTAAAAACTTGGCAATACATGGCCGTTCGCTGGTATGATTTTGCCGGCACTTGCGCCCTTTTGGCATTGCGCCGAGCGCACAAAAACGCACCGTGTTGCATTTTGATAGATAGATACTGTATATGGGATAGATAGATATGGGATACATGGGCGGACATCCCGCCGGTTCAACCCGTGCGACTGCATCGGGGCCCAGAGCCTCCAGGGGGCCCTGCAAGGCGGATAATGATGAGGACAATCTGGCCCGAGACTCTGGAGGCCCCTGGCCAGATTGCCGTCATGTGCAGCGGTGGGCAGGGAGCGATCCAAGCAGCTCCGCTGCCTGCAAGAGAAAATAGCAGGAACGGAGCTACAAGGATCCATCCTGCTTCCTGCCCGGAGGCCGAGCTTCTTGTCTCTGACACAGAGAGGAGTGCGCCGCTGAATGACGTCATCATTCAGCGGCCGCTGCTGTGCCAGAGTGAGGAAGCGCGGGCGATGCTGCGGACAGGTGAGAGGAGAGAGGTGGTGTCTGTCTGTGTGTGTGTGTGTGTGTGTGTGTAGGTGTAGCCTGGCCCTGGAGGAGAGAAGGCAATGATATCATGAGGGCATGAGGAGAAGGGCATGATGGGGGTGATGGAGAGAATGCATTAATGGGATCATGGGAGTGATGGAGAGAAGGCAGTGATGGGGTGATGGAGAAGGCAATGATGGGGGAAGGCAATGATGGGGGTGATGGAGAAGGCAATAATGGGAGTGATGGAGAAATGGCCGTGATGGGTTGACGGCGAATGCCATGATGTGGTGATGGGAGAAGGCCATGATGGGATGATGGAGAAGGCAATGATGGGAGTGACCGGGAGAAGGCAATGATGGGAGTGATGGAGAGAAGGCAGTGATGGGGTGATGGAGAAGGCAATGATGGGAGTGATGGGGAGAAGGCAATGATGGGGTGATGGAGAAGGCCATGATGGGGGTGATGGAGAAAGCCATGATGGAAGTTATGGGGAGAAGGCAATGATGGGAGTGATGGGGGAAGGCAATGATGGGGGTGATGGAGAGGGCAATGATGGGAGTGATGGGGAGAAGGCAGTGATGGGGTGATGGCGAAGGCCATGATGTGGTGATGGGAGAAGGCCATGATGGGGTGATGGAGAAGGCAGTGATGGGAGTGACGGGGAGAAGGCAATGATGGGAGTGATGGAGAGAACGCAATGATGTGAGTGATGGGGAGAAGGCAATGATGGGGTGAAGGAGAAGGCCATGATGGGGGTGCTGGAGAAGGCAATGATGGGAGTGATGGGGAGAAGGCAATGATGGGAGTTATGAGGCGAAGGTAATGATGGGGGTGATGGGGAGGGCAATGATGGGGTGGTAGGGGAGAAGGCAATGATGGAGGTGGTGGAAAGGGCAATGATGGGGTGGTGGGGTGAAAAATAAATGATAATGGGGGTGGTGGGGGAGAATGCAATGATGGAGGTGGTGGAATGGGCAATGATGAGAATGGGAGTGGTGGGGGAGAAGGCAAAGATAGTGGTGGTGGAGAAGGCAATGATGGAGGTGGTGAAGATGGCAATGATAGGGTGGGAGAGGGGAAAATAATGGGATGCAGGGGGGAGGAGGACAATGAGGGGTATGGGGGGTGATTGGGATGGGAGGAAGGGGGACTTATAATGGCCTTAGGAACAAGGGAAGGTGGAGGAAGACATTATCACTTATTATGTCTAACACAGTCTCTTAGTATATAATGTGCTCATTTACTATGTATAACACAGTCCCTTAGCATATAGTGTACGTGCTTATTATGTATATCACAGTCCCTTACCATATGTTGTACTCAATAATTCTGTATAACACCATCCTTAGTTACATATTTTCCTCTTTTATTGTGTATAACACCATCCCTTATTACGTACCATCCTCTCTAGTTACAGTATATATGGTGCCGTCCCTTACTATACAGCTTCCTCTGCTGTTATGTATAGTGCTGTCTCTTACATAGTGTATTCTTGTTAATTTTGCTATTCACAGTGCCCTCTTTTATAACATGGTCCCCTCTCTTTTTAGATATAAAATGACTGCTGATCGAGGAGCCGGTGACCAGACTACAAGTCCATCAGCTCCTCCATTAGAAAGGAAGCTTTCCCATGCTCCATCAGCCATCATTGCATTATAGAGCTAACAAGACAGGACGGTATGTAATAAAAAACAGGGCTCTATATAATCCAATATGTAAGGGACGGTGCTGTACATAAAAAGAGAGGGCACTGTAAAAGGGACAGCAATATACATAATAAAGGAGACTATGTAATATGTATACATGTATGCGTGTGTGGCTATATATATATATATATATATATATATGTACTACTGTATATAATATATAAAGCTCAATGTGTGTGTGTATGTCCGGAAATTGGCATCTGCACTGTCGCAGCTACAGCCACAAAATTTTGCACAGTCACACGTCTGGACCCCGAGAGCGTCATAGGCTATGTTGTGAGGCGAAATTTTAACCCCACGCGTTCAAATTCACCAAACAATTTTGCCCCTATGTACATAATTGAGAAAAAGTGTATGCATGTATGTATGTTTGTGTGTATGTCCGGGATTGGCATCTGCACCGTGACAGCTACAGCCACAAAATTTTGCACAGTCACACGTCTGGTCCCCGAGAGCGTCATAGGCTATGTTGTGAGGCGAAATTTTAACCCTGTGCGTTCCAATTAACCAGTCAGCTGTTTCGAGATACCATGGATACCATGTTTTGGCATAGGTGGTTTCCTTCATTGGAGACTGCCCTTCCCGTGGTTGTTCCTTCCCGGTGAAAGACCTGGCTAGTCATTGCTTGCGTTGAGAAACATGTGATGGTGTCTCCGCGGCTTATATATTTGCATGTTTACATATTTCCCATAAGGGATGGGAGCAGTGCTCTAGAATCACTGCGTTGAGAAACACGTGATGGTGTCTCCGCAGTGTCGGATGTTGATCTCCATGAGGTCAATCATCCTCCTTTTTTTCATAGTCTGCTACTAGGCATTGCTCCTACTAGCCAGTTTCCTACTCCACACTGATGAGGGGCAATACCCCGAAACAGCTGTCTGTGGATGGATACCATGTTTTGGCATAGGTGGTTTCCTTCATTGGAGACTGCCATTCCCGTGGTTGTTCCTTCCCGGTGAAAGACCTGGCTAGTCATTGCTTGCGTTGAGAAACATGTGATGGTGTCTCCGCGGCTTATATATTTGCATGTTTACATATTTCCCATAAGGGATGGGAGCAGTGCTCTAGAATCACTGCGTTGAGAAACACGTGATGGTGTCTCCTCAGTGTCGGATGTTGATCTCCATGAGGTCAATCATCCTCCTTTTTTCATAGTCTGCTACTAGGCATTGCTCCTACTAGCCAGTTTCCTACTCCACACTGATGAGGGGCAATACCCCGAAACAGCTGTCTGTGGATGGATACCATGTTTTGGCATAGGTGGTTTCCTTCATTGGAGACTGCCCTTCCTGTGGTTGTTCCTTCCCGGTGAAAGACCTGGCTAGTCATTGCTTGCGTTGAGAAACATGTGATGGTGTCTCCGCGGCTTATATATTTGCATGTTTACGTATTTCCCATAAGGGATGGGAGCAGTGCTCTAGAATCACTGCGTTGAGAAACACGTGATGGTGTCTCCGCAGTGTCGGATGTTGATCTCCATGAGGTCAATCATCCTCCTTTTTTCATAGGGCATCGTAGGAGCCCCCCACGGCTACTGCTAGTTGTGTTGATAGGTTCAGGGGTCTGCAATCCGATAGCTGCCAACTCCTCTGGTTTTCTGGACTTGGCTAGCATTTCTATTTTTGCCTCCTACGGTGACTCAATCATAACAGTCTGCATTCTAAAATGGCGCTTCTGAGCTCTCCCATGCGCCCAAACAGTGGTTCCCCCCACATATGGGGTATCGGTGTACTCAGGACAAATTGCACAACAACTTTTGTGGTCCAATTTCTCCTGTTAGCCTTGTGAAAATAAAATATAGCGGGCTAAAAAATCATTTTGATGGGGTCTAGTCTCCAAAATGGGGTCACTTGTGGGGGAGCTCCAATGTTTAGACACACAGGGGCTCTCCAAACGCGATATGGTGTCCGCTAACGATTGGAGCTAACTTTCCATTCAAAAAGTCAAATGGCGCTCCTTCCCTTCCGGGCCCTGCCGTGCACCCAAACAGTGGATTATGACCACATACGAGGTATCGGTGTACTCAGGAGAATTTGCCCAACAAATTATAGGATCCATTTTATCCTGTTACCCATGTGAAAATGAAAAAATTGATGCTAATATAAAATTTTTGTTGGAAAAATTAAAATGTCCATTTTTTCTTTCCACGTTGCTATAGTTCCTGTGAAGCACCTGAAGGGTTAATAATCTTCTTGAATGTAGTTTTGAGTAGCTTGAAGGGGTGCAGTTTTTAGAATGGTGTCAATTTTGGCTATTTTCAGCCATACAGACCCCTCAAAGTGACTTCAAATGTGAGGTGGTCCCTAAAAAAAATGGTTTTGTAAATTTTGTTGTAAAAATGAGAAATCGCTGGTCAACTTTTAACCCTTATAACTTCCTAACAAAAAAAATTTTGTTTCCAAAATTGTGCTGATGTAAAGTAGACATGTGGAAAATGTTATTTATTAACTATTTTGTGTCACATAACTCTCTGGTTTAACAATAAAAATTCAAAATTTGAAAATTGCGAAATTTTCAAAATTTTCGCCAAATTTCTATTTTTTCACAAATAAACGCAAAAATTATCGAACTAAATTTACCACTAACATGAAGCCCAATATGTCACGCAAAAACAGTCTCAGAATCGCTAGGATGCATTGAAGCGTTCCTGGGTTATTATCTCATAAAGGGACACTGGTCAGATTTGCAAAAAATGGCCAAGTCATTAAGGTCAAAATAGGCTGGGTCATGAAGGGGTTAAAATCTCAACCTCAGTACATTACTTACAGTTTGGTCATGTCTGGAGATTGCTATTTCTTGTGATTATTGCATTGTTTTCATGCATAAATTTGCAATCAATCCAGCTTTTTCTTTAATATCTGCATGCATTTCCACACTGTGTTTAATAGTAAGACACAAAATATTCATAGTTTTACGGTTGAAGGTAGAATTACGGTAAGTCCATCAATCCCAAACTATAGCCTACTTTGTTGATCCAGAGGAAGGCTAAAAACCCATCGGGCAGACATTGATAGCTCCATATTAGGGGAAAAATTCCTTCTCAACTCCTTTGAGCAATCAGACTAGTAAAGTGGATCTAGTCACCATAACCTGTAATATTATATTTATTAAGTTATATTACAAAATAATGTTACATAGTAACACAGTAACATAGTATTTAGGCTGTGTGCACACGTCCGGAAGTCCCGCATATTTTATGCGCTTTTGCCAAGTTTTTTTCGCGTGAAAACGCATAAAATAAGCAAGCCATTGAAGTCAATGGCATTCCGCACATGCTGCGCTAATGCTGCGTATTTTTCCGCGGCTAAATCGCATTGCAGAAAAATACGCAGCAGGATCATTCTTTTTGCGGAAAATGTGGGGATGGTACCTAGAGTCTGGAGGAGAGGAGACTGTCCTCCAGGCCCAGGGTACCATATCACTGGTAAAAAAAAAAGAATTAAAATAAAAAAATCAAGATATTCTCACCTTCCGGCGTCCCCCGCAGAGTTCACAGGCCTCAGCGATGCTCCCGGCAGCTCCCGTTCCCAGTGATGCCTTGCGACAATGACCTGTGATGACGTAGTGGTCACGCGAGACCACTACATCATATGGAGTCATTGTCGCAAGGCATCGCTGGGACCGGGAGCTGGCGGGAGCATCGCGAGGATCGGGAAGGCTGCGGCGGATGCTGGAAGGTGAGAATATCCCAATTTTTTTATTTTTTTTTTATTATTTTTAACAAAATATCTTTTACTGCATAGGCAGCCTCAATAGTAAAAAATTTGGTCACACTTGTCAAACACTATGTTTGACGAATGAGACCAACCTGTCAATCAGCATGCAGATTTTTCGCGGATTTCCTGCGGCAGAAGTTGCGGAATTGCTGTAGAAAATTCCACAAAAAATCAGCACGTGTGCACATAGCCTTAAGGTTGAAAGGAGACTTTAAGTCCATCTAGTTCAACCCATAGCCTAACAAGTTGATTCAGAGGAAGGAAAAAAAAACATACGGCAAACACTAAGCTCCACATTGGGGAAAAAAATTCCTTCCCGACTCCACATATGGCAATCAGGCTAGTTCCCTGGATCAACGCCTTATCAAGGAATCTAGTATATAAACCCTGTAACATTATACTTTTTAAGAAAGGCATCCAGTCCCTTCTTAAATTTTAGCAGTGAATCACTCAATACAACATCAAATCACTCATTACAACATCCCAGTTTAATAGTACTACTTATGACACAAGTCATCTAAGTGCTTTCACCAGATTTCTGGAGTTTTCAAGTCAGTCCTGGTGAGGTTTGCAAAAGTGTGCAGAACATGGGTGGAATGGGGCATGGCAATGCCCACCCAGGAAATTCTTCAAATGTTACACCAGAAATGTAGTCTAGCCCTTGACAGAGTTAATCTGCAGATTCAAGACTTGAAATAGATGCGGATTGTAGAAACCATTGCAGCTATGCGCCAGTTCTGTGGAACAGACCCCGTCTCTATAGAGTCCCTAAATATAAGAAATAATGGCTTGTCTATTATATTACTTCGTTCTCTTAGTACTCGTGGGTGTATGCCATCCGGACCTGGAGATTTATCCATTTTACTCTTATTTAGCCGGTTTTGCACCTCTTCTTGGTTTAGATTGGTGCCCCTTAATATAGGGTTTTCTTTGTCTCTCGGTATTTCACCTAGCATTTCATTTTCCACCGCGAATACCGTGGCGAAGAAGGTGTTTAATATATTACCATAAGAAGAAAAATAGAAGGCACTCACCAGTTAGGATATGAAACTTTATTGAAGAATCTTCAACGGGAGAATGGGAACAGGGGTGCAAAAAATGACGACGGATGTTTCGCAGACAAACACGCTTCTACGGGTCACATGAATTAGAGAAAATGACGGGAGATCAAATACCCAAGGTGAGGCAAGCTCCTCCCCACAAAAATCCCTCATAACAACATACAAAGCTAAGATTCTGTGTAATACAAAAAACACAAAAAATTATTGTTATACAAAAATTGAATAAAAACAATTGTATTAAAAGCTAAAACAACCTGAGGAAAAAAGCAGTGGTTAGAGAAAAATCGACATTAGGATTTCCTCTCATTGCGTCTTTGATTTCATTTCTTGTAAAACTACTCATGTAGTGTATGTGATCTTTTGTCCCTGTAAATTTTTCTATATAATGTGAGGTAGCGCTGTCATTCAAGTAGGGGATACTCGCTCAGCAGCCACAAAATCAGATCCGGCACAAGTTTTCCATACAACATCATAGTCCATGCGGTTTATTTAGCAGCATAAACCCACAGAAGCAACATAAACTTCATATACCAGCATAGCGTCCATGACAGAGTTCAGCTCTGTAATCCCTGTGGTCACACGGGTTATATATGCGCAGGCTTTCTAGCCTCAGTGTTATCTCACCCACAACAGGGTCACTCGTGGTTCCTTCTTCATCATGCGGCAGACGTCCATTCCCTCCAGGGAATTACCAGGCACGTGCAGCCATTAACACAGCGTTCACTTGCTGTCAGAAGGCAGCCCCATCTCACTCAGATGGGACCTTCCACACTGGACCAACCAGGTCCCAGCATTCACCCCCATGTGACCTACCCTGGCCACATTATATGGTCCATAGCCACGCCCACCGGGTCACATGACTCTGACCTCATCACAGGTCCTTCAAGCCTTTACACACTCTTTACAATAGTGCTTTAAACACACCCCCTGGGTGGGTTTGTAGGTAACCAGGTCAACCCATCTCTCTAGTTACCTGGAGACTTCTCCCTTACACATTGAAACAACACCTCAGCAGTATCACTGCTGATCAACACATAAGTCTCCATCCCAAAGCCACCCACTTTGAGATACATAACGGCCATTCAGTATTCTGCCATTCATCCTTTCTCCTGGGACATCCACACAGCGCCCCCTAGCGGACTCAGTGGTTACTACACCACAATAGGGAAAATGATATGTCCCATGTATGTAAGGTTCAGGGAGCATTTCAACTCTATTGGTACAGGCAAAGGGGTTCCACGCCTAATAAATCATACTAGGGATATACATGGAGGAAATCCTAATGTTTTGACCTTTGCTGGCATAGAAAGGGTTAGTTTACCATCGCAAGGAAGCAATCTGCATAGGATTCTACTGAGAAGAGAAAAAGGTTAGCTCCTCCTCCGCCGCATACACCCTCGCCCCAGTCGCGGGCGGAAACCAGTTTAGTGCAACAGCAGTAGGAGAACATGAAACAAAACAGCCTTAATGCAGAATACAATATGTCTGGAAAAGGACCACCCTAATCTTAAAAGGAAAACACATTAATTAAATAAACAAGAGCCAACTGGCGATCAGGGTGAGTGCTGTGTCCCCCAATGAGCGTCTCGGAGAAAAGTATTTTACGGTGAGTACTCACAAAAATCCATGTTTCTCCTTCGTCTCATTGGGGGACACAGGTACTGTGGGACGCCCTAAAGCAGTCCCTGGGTGGGAGATTGACTCACCGATCCAAGCCACATGCACCTCCTGTCTAAAAGTGCGCCACTGCTGCTTGGAGATCTTTCCCACCCAGGCTCGAATCTGACGAATCCTGTGTATGCACCTTGTAATGTTTAGAAAATGTGTGCAGGCTGGACCAGGTTTCTGCTTTGCATACCTGCTCTGCCGAAGCCTGGTGCCGAAGCGCCCACTGCATGAGTAGAGTGCACTCTGATCCCTGCTGGAATCGGCGTGCTTCTAATGCGGTAGGCCTCTTGAATAGTTAGACGGATTCATCTGGCTATGGTCGACTTTGAGGCTGCGAGTCCCTTCCTGCGCCTTTCGGGGAGCACGAACAGCGTGTCTGTCAGGCGAAAGGGCGCCATCCACGACACATACCTTCTGAGTGCTCTCACTAGGTCTACTGTGTGAAGCGCTCTTTCCACCTGATGTACTGGTGCTGGACAAAATGAAGGCAGGACAATGTCCTCATTAATGTGAAATGAGGACACGACCTTCGGCAGAAAGGGGGGAGCTGGTCTGAGAACCACCTTATCCTTGAAGAAAGTGAGAAACGGTGCTCGACAAGATAGGGCTGCCAACTCTGAGACTCGCCTAATGGAAGTTATGGCTACCAAGAATACCACCTTCCGGGAAAGGTACGACAAAGAAATTTCCCGTAATGGCTCAAAAGGAGCTTCCTGCAGGACACTCAAGACCAGGTTAAGGTCCCAGGAGTCTAGAGGCGCCCTATAGGGGGGTACCAAATGTGAAACCCACTGGATGTACGTCCTCCCTTGCCTATTGGTAGCGATTTTTCGCTGGAAGAGGACCAACAAGGCCGATATCTGTTTCCTAAGGGAGCTCGGGGCCAACCATGAGTCTAGGCCTGACTGAAGAAAAGCCAAGATGTTGGGGATAGAAAAGATCAGTGGAGCAACCCCACGATCTCGACACCAATCAAAGAAGACCTTCCAAGTGTGATGGTAAATTTTTGCCGAGGTAGGCTTCCGGGCGCTAACCATTGTAGCGACCACCTCATGCCCAAACCCCGCCTGGGTCAGAATCCAAGATTCAACGGCCAAGCCGTCAAACACAGGGCCCCTGAGTTCGGGTGGAAGATTGGGCCCTGGGATAGTAGATCTGGGCGCTCTGGCAGTCGCCAAGGGACGTCAGCGAGCAGCTGCACTAGATCTGCGTACCATGTTCGGCGGGGCCAGTCTGGAGCCAGCAGAATCGCTGGAACCCCTTCTGTTTTGATCTTTTTGATAACCCTCGGGTGCAGCGGCAGCGGGGGAAACAAGTATGGAAGGCGAAACTGGTTCCATGGCAGAACCAGCGCATCCACTGCTATCGCTCGCGGGTCCCGAAATCGAGCGACAAACATGGGCACCTTGGCGTTCACCCTGGAGGCCATCAGATCCACATCCGGTGTCCCCCACCGTTTGCAAATCTACAGGAAAGCCTTGGGGTGCAAAGACCATTCCCCGGACGCAACCCCCTGCCGGCTGAGGAAGTCCGCCTCCCAATTTTCCACGCCCGGTATGTGGACTGCTGAAATTACAGAGTGGTTCCTCTCGGCCCAGCGAAGTACATGTTCTACCTCGCGCATGGTTGTCTTGCTGCGCGTACTCCCTTGATGATTTACGTAAGCCACCACCGTGATATTGTCCGATTGAATCCGGACAGGCCGTCCCGCTAGAAGGTGCTGGAAATGTTGCAGCGCCAAACGCACTACTCGTATCTCCAACAAGTTGATCTGGAGGCACGCCTCCTGTTTCGACCATTGCCCCTGGGTCATGTGGTGACGAAAAACTGCTCCCCAGCCGAGAAAGCTCGCGTCGGTTGTGACCACCAGCCATTGATCCAGGGGAAAAGGTTTCCCCTGAAGCAGGGAGGAACTGTTCGTCCACCACTGTAGTGACTGTTTGACCTGAGGGGACAACCGGCACCGGTGATCGAGCGTGAATGGGTTCTTGTTCCAAGATGACAAGAGGGCATGCTGTAGGGGACGAAGATGAAATTGGGCAAACGGAATCGCTTCCATTGCCGCCACCATCTTCCCTAGCACCCTCATCCCAAACCGGATGGTGTGAGGGACTGGTTGCAGCAGCTTCCGGACTCCTTGCCGAAGCGCTAGAGCCTTGTCCTGAGGGAGAATTACCAACCCTCGGGAGGTGTCGAAAAACATCCCTAAAAAAGAAATCCTTTGGGCTGGGACAAGGGATGATTTCTTTCTGTTGACCTACCATCCTAGACGGGATAGGGTATCCAGCGTGATGCTGACGTTTTCCTTGCATGCCCGAAATAAGGGGCCTTTCACCAAAAGGTCGTCTAAGTATGGCAAGACGACTATACCCCGAGAGTGCAAAATGGCCATGACAACTGCCATTACCTTCGTGAACACTCTGGGGGTGGTGGCTAGCCCAAAGGGAAGTGCTACAAACTGGAAATTGCGACCGTTGATGGCAATACGTAGGAACCTCTGATGCGGAGGAAAAATAGGGATGTGCAGATAAGCATCCTGGACGTCGATTGAGGCCAAGTATTCTCCCTGCTCCATGGACGATATAACCGAACGGAGACATTCCATTCAAAAATGTCTGATCCTGATGAACTTGTTCAGGAGCTTTAGGTCCAGCACTGGCCTGACTGTCCCGTCCTTTTTGGGGACCGCGAACAGATTGGAGTAAAAACCCTGAGTCCTCTTGTACTCTGGTACGGGAATAATGTCTCCGTTGCGCTGGAGTGACTCGATGGCCCCTATCAGCGCCTCTGCCCTTGCCTCCTCTTTGGGAAGCTGGGACAGAAAGAAACACTTTGGAGGATACCTGAGAAACTCTATCTTGTACCCTGAGGACACCAATTCTGCCACCCATGAGTCGCGTGCTACCGTGACCCAGATGTGGCGAAACCGGAGCAGGCGGCCGCCTACCCTGCCACTTTCGGGTAGAGGGCGCCCCGAGTCATTTAGCTGAGGATCTTTGGGATCTTATTCGCCTTGACCTGGGCTGGTGAGCCCACATCCTGCCCAGCGGGTTGGCTCTATATGTGACCTGTCGATCCTTATCTTGGTTGTAGCGGGCTGGCGCGGCGGAACTGGCCGGTGCCATCCACCCGGGGTTGCGAAATGCTCGAAACCGTGCCTGAGGCTGGCGAAAAGGCGGTTTAATTTTCTGTTGTGGGAGAAAACTGCTTTTTCCCCCTGTAGCATCAGAGATGAGTTGGTCTAATTTTTCCCCAAATAGGCGGCCACTTTGATAAGGTAGGGAAGTCAAGGATTTTTTGGAAATCGAATCGGCTTGCCACATCCTTAACCATAGGGCCCTCCTAATGGCGATTGCATTTGTAGCCACAAGTGCCGCGCAATTAGCCACATCCAAGGAAGCATTGATTAAGTAATCACCAGCCATCGCAATCTGACTCGCTATCTCTGATATTTCCGTCGGCAGGTCCCTATCCTGCAGGACCTTATTTAATGAATCTGACCATGACATCATGGCCTTGGCTACCCATGTTGCTGCGAATGAGGGAGAGTGCTGCTCCTGATGCCTCATACACCAAGCGGGCCAAGCTTTCTATGAGCCGATCCGTGGGGTCTTTAATGGCAGAAACACTAGGTACTGATAACAAAGTTTTTGAGGCCAAGCGCGATACTGGCGGATCCACCACTGGGGATTCCGCCCACTTCTTACAGAGCTCCGGTGCAAACGGATACCTTGCTTCCAGTGTTTTCTGGCCCGAGAAATGCCTGTCCGGTTGTTCCCTATGACGCTGCACTATGTCCTCCAACTCCGGGTGAGTGCAAAACACTCTATGCGGTCGTTTGGCCCTCTTAAAGGCCTCCTTATGACCTGAGGCCAGGGAGATGTCTTCCTCGATTCCCAGACTCTGACTGCTTCAATGGCCACCCTGGAGTATCTAGGTCCAGGGGCTTGTCTGCGTCATAACCTGAACTCTGCTCGCTCCCGGATAATGGTGACGGTGAATGAGACGCCGCGCTCACAGATGCAGAGGCACCGGACGGGCCCGGAGACGAAGTGTGGGTTCATACCTGTTTAAACTTGTTATCAGTATAAAAAGACACCTGTGCACACCCTCAAACAGTCTGACTCCAAACTCCACTATGGTGAAGACCAAAGAGCTGTCAAAGGACACCAGAAACAAAATTGTAGCCCTGCACCAGGCTGGGAAGACTGAATCTGCAATAGCCAACCAGCTTGGAGTGAAGAAATCAACTGTGGGAGCAATAATTAGAAAATGGAAGACATACAAGACCACTGATAATCTCCCTCGATCTGGTGCTCCACGCAAAATCCCACCCCGTGGGGTCAGAATGATCACAAGAACGGTGAGAAAAAATCCCAGAACCACGCGGGGGGACCTAGTGAATGAACTGCAGAGAGCTGGGACCAATGTAACAAGGCCTACCATAAGTAACACACTACGCCACCATGGACTCAGATCCTGCAGTGCCAGACGTGTCCCACTGCTTAAGCCTGTACATGTCCGGGCCCGTCTGAAGTTTGCTAGAGAGCATTTGGATGATCCAGAGGAGTTTTGGGAGAATGTCCTATGGTCTGATGAAACCAAACTGGAACTGTTTGGTAGAAACACAACTTGTCGTGTTTGGAGGAAAAAGAATACTGAGTTGCATCCATCAAACACCATACCTACTGTAAAGCATGGTGGTGGAAACATCATGCTTTGGGGCTGTTTCTCTGCAAAGGGGCCAGGACGACTGATCCGGGTACATGAAAGAATGAATGGGGCCATGTATCATGAGATTTTGAGTGCAAACCTCCTTCCATCAGCAAGGGCATTGAATATGAAACGTGGCTGGGTCTTTCAACATGACAATGATCCAAAGCACACCGCCAGGGCAACGAAGGAGTGGCTTCGTAAGAAGCATTTCAAGGTCCTGGAGTGGCCTAGCCAGTCTCCAGATCTCAACCCTATAGAAAACCTTTGGAGGGAGTTGAAAGTCCGTGTTGCCAAGCGAAAAGCCAAAAACATCACTGCTCTAGAGGAGATCTGCATGGAGGAATGGGCCAACATACCAACAACAGTGTGTGAAAATCTTGTGAAGACTTACAGAAAACGTTTGACCTCTGTCATTGCCAACAAAGGATATATCACAAAGTATTGAGATGAAATTTTGTTTCTGACCAAATACTTATTTTCCAACATAATATGCAAATAAAATGAAAAAAAAACAGACAATGTGATTTTCTGGATTTTTTTTTCTCAGTTTGTCTCCCATAGTTGAGGTCTACCTATGATGTAAATTACAGACGCCTCTCATCTTTTTAAGTGGTGGAACTTGCACTATTGCTGACTGACGAAATACTTTTTTGCCCCACTGTATGTAATATGGCCGAGAACTATCCGATGATTTATCAGATAGCACTAGGCCCGATGTTATACCATGGGGCAGAGCAGGACTGTAATTTTTTTCTTATACTAATTCTGCATGAGAAAAAGAAATCGCAGGAATGCCAAGTGGCCACCTCCTGATGGGCACCATCAAGAATGTTCGTGAAGTGACCATATAAAATCCATGATCATCCTTCAGCTTAGTTCAGCTGGACGTGGCTCTTCTTTAGCACATGATGTTCACGAAGGAGTCACAAAAGCATTTTTTACTAAGCAGATACTCATTTTCTTGTTTAAATTGTCTTTATTGAAAATGTTCTAATTATTATACAAAATGGAGTTAAACAACATGAAGGAAAAGAAAAGGAAAAATATGGGGAAACAAGGGAAAATAAAGGGAAGGAACTATCGCTAAGCAATAACAGTTATTCTATCTCTGATACATGTACCAAGAGATATTAAGATCAAGGGTAAGACAATGGAATTATCATTTCTTTCACAGTATCTCATCATTGTATAGTTTCATTGTCACATATTATGTAAGCTAGCCATGTTCCTGATCAGGGCTGCCATAAGGAATTTCTGGGCCCCATACTGGCAAAATTTTGGGGCTCCCTTGAGACTCCGCCTAGGCTCCATCCCAGTTGCGCCTCCACCTTAGCCCCATCTACACCCCTTGAACTTTCCACAGTCCCACCACCCACCCTTGGAAAAACTCTTCTGCCCCCCCGTTCTCACTATGCACACAGTAACAGTTCCCATGGAACCATATCACATACATAACCATCAGCTTTTGTTTTGACCAACAGATATTTAAGCCTGCCACCACGACAAGGTAGACTCTTTTGGCAGGGCCCTACTCTACTCTAACGTATTAAACATTTATTAAAATATCCAATACTCTTTTTAGGTATATTTTTCTTTAATTTTCTTTAAGGGAATGTGTCACATAAATTTTTTTAGCTAATTGAAATCAGATTGTGATCATCTTTTTTATAATCTGTATTTCTGATTGCAGATTGTTGTATTCTGTTTCCTGTACATTTATGGAAGCTGCTTTCTTGCCTGACTGGAGATAAGGACATTGGACATATACATGTATATATAAATATATATAGATATCATAAGACATTATAGGGAACTCTATTTCCTTCTAAGAATTTTCTATTTATATTCTCATGTTGTAGTGACATGCAGATGTCATTGTGTAGGAAGGGGGAAGAGGTGAGTTGTGACACTACATACTGTGAATTGTGAATTCTGTTATCTCTCAGATTATGAGCTTGCAGGCAGGGCCCTAATTTCTCTTGGTATTTGTTGTTTAAGTGATTATTGTTATTCTGTAATGTCTTTTATTGTCTGCACAAGTCCCCTCTAAAATGTAAAGTGCTGCGGAATATGTTGGCGCTATAGAAATTAAAATAATTGTGCTATTATTGTAATCCTGCCTGTTATGATAATGAGGGGACTGCTAATAAGGGATCTCTTCTGGACATGTCAGTCTGCTAGAAAAGCCGTTTCTGTTTATTTTATGACATAAGGGGTGACAAACTTTAAAGTAAATTCTTGCAAAACTTTAAACTATGACTAAAAGAATTGGCCATTTTCTGGTTATTGTTGACGAATGTGTTTGAGATGATAAGGCTCTTACTAATATGGCCTTTCTTGAATTTCAGCACCAAGTATGAAATATGGGAAATAGAAATATAGACTATGCTGAATTTCTCCACTAAGTGCCTTTCAATCATCTCACAAACACATTGGATAACAATAACCAGCGAATGGTCAATGCCCAAAACATAAAAGCTTTGTAACACATTCCCACTAAATATTTTGCTAACTAAATCTATTTTTGCATGGGAGTCATTTAGTTAAATCAATTGGTCAATTACATAAGGTGAAAAATTACACTGCCAATAACAAAAGAGAAAACAAACGAAACAGACAAAAAAGACAACACATATAGCCAATCAACACAATGAAAATAAGGTCATTTTGTGAGATCAGAGAAAAATAATAAAAAAACAACAAAGAGTACTGCACACGATCTAAGGAACTGAACTATGTCCAACCCCCCTCTATGTTCTGCTCCCCAGGCCCCGTACACTAGTAAGGGTAGTCATGCCCTCATGGCGGCCCTGTTTCTGCCTATCGTGAAATGACACTTGTTGAAAACGTACACTACAAGAAGTATGTAGCTAGCCTGCGTAGATCATGGGTTGTCAGACATTCATTCTTTGCTACCTATAGTTAACGTTTCATTTAAGCATTCACTCAATCATTATTAAAAGGAAACTGTCATCCCCTGGGACATATATGACCTATTACTATGGGCACACAAGTAAAAAGTAATAGGCCTACCTGTATGCCTAATATTAAAGATCTTGTGGAGAAATGTTATATACTGTCTATATGTTAATGTTTTCTTCCAGGCTTCCATAACATTTCTCCACAACAGGACCATTAACATGACTCATGCAGTTAGGAATAGCTTAACATTTCTATTACCTGTATGCCCATATTATACGTCTCTGAGAATGACAGATTCCCATTCAAGCATAAACATACATATATTAATTCTTATTTATCTAATAGCATGATGACAGCTGTCCAGACATGCATCCCACCACAAGAAGCACTCTGGAGTAATCCCCAAAGAATGAAATCTATCCAGATCCCTGCTGCAGACTTACAGCAGGAATCTGTGCAAGAATACTGAAAGCTCAGAAAGTGTGAGAGGAGAGCTGTGGTGAGCTTACCTGCAGCAGAGCAGGACCTGAAGCAAGTGACTACCGGGAAGTAGCCAGAGGCAGAGTCAGACGCCGAGTAGCGGCAGTGACTGGCGATGCCTGAAAGTAGTTAGATCCTACCAGAGTCAAGCCAGGAGGTTGGTGAGGTGTCAAAGGGTTAAAGACAGAGAGTGGTCAGGACGTAGCCAAATGTCAGAAAAACCGGAGATAGCTGAATAGTACAAAGGGAGCAGACTGGTGGGAAGTCAGAGGAAGCAAGCCAAAGGTCAGAGCCAGAATAGACAGTAAGCACAGATTTACAAGGCACAGAACAAGAAAAAAGACCGGGTCATACACTGGGAGAAAATCAGACAAAAGAGTATGCAAGCACACCAGGGGGTCAGACACACAGCCAAGAATGAATGTATCACTGGCAGGGAACTCAGACAGGAGCGGGTAAATATAGCCCACCCCAAACCAAAAGGAGGCCAAAAAATTAACCATGAGAGGATGGGATAAAGAAATCCTATCCATAGCTATGACAGAAATTATCCTCAGTGACAAAGCAAGTGGGTACGCATCTCCCTTTGCTGTTAGCATATTTACTCATGTAAGTGTGCTGCTCAAACTGTTGGGGTGCAGCTGTGGGACCCTATTTTCAGAGATGATGTCCTCCACCCAAGTCTCAAAAAGCTGAAAGGGTCTTCAGGAGAGATGGGTAGTCGAGCTAGGCTATCAGACGGTCACCTCTGTAGCTGTAGTGTCATCCTTCTTATGGTTCCATTTAGGGGTGGACAGGAGCGGAAATGATATTGGTGCAACTGCACACAGGCCAAGAAATAAGGGGACCCATTTCCACCTCCACAGTAGATGAAATTGTGCATTATGATGAGTTATTGGGCTGATCATTAGAGTAAAGACAGAATATAACATTTCTCCACAACAGCACCATTAACATAAGGCATACAGTTAGGACTAGCTTAACATTTCTATTACCTGTATGCCCATGTTATTAGGTCATATACGTCTCGAGGTGACAGATTCCCTTTAAAGCATAAACACACATACATTAATTCTGATCTATCTAACAGGATGACGACAGCTGTCCAGACCTGCATCCCACCACAACAACCACTCTGGAGTAATCCCCGGAGAATGAAATCTATCAAGATCCCTGCTACAGACTTACAGCAGGAATCTGTGCAAGAATACTGAAAGCTCAGAGAATGTGAGAGGAGAGCTGCGGTGAGCTTACCTGCAGCTGTGCAGGACTTGAAGCAATTGACTACCGGGGAGTGGCCGGAGGCAGAGTCAGACGCCGAATAGAGGCGGTGACCGGCGATGCCGGAAAGTAGTTTGAACGTACCGAAGTCAAGCCAGGAGGTCGATGAGGTGCCAAAGGGTTAAACACAGAGAGTGGTCAGGACGTAGCTAAATGTCAGAAAACCGGAGATAGCTGTACAGTACAAATGGGGCAGACTGGTGGGAAGTCAGAGGAAGCAAGCCAAAGGTCAGAGCCAGAATAGACAGTAAGCACAGAATCACAAGGCAAGGCACAGAACGAGAAAAAAGACCGGGTCATACACTGAGAGACAATCAGACAAAAGAGTATGCAAGCACACCAGGGGTCAGACACACAGCCATGAATTAATGTATCACTGACAGGGAACTCTGACAGGAGCGGGTAAATATAGCCCTCCCCAAACCAAAAGGAGGCCAAAAAATTAACCATGAGAGGATGGGATAAAGAAATCCCATCCATAGCTATGACAGAAATCATCCTCCGTGACAAAGCAAGTGGCTAAGCATCTCCCTTTGCTCTTAGGATATTTACTCATGTAAGAGTGCTGCTCAAACTGTTGGGGTGCAGCTGTGGGACCCTATTTTCAGAGATGATGTCCTCCACCCAAGTCTCAAAAAGCTGAAAGGGTCTTCAGGAGAGATGGGTAGTCGAGCTAGGCTATCAGATGGTCACCTCTGTAGCTGTAGTGTCATCCTTCCTATGGTTCCATTCAGGGGTGGACAGGGGCGGAAATCATTTTGGTGCAACTGCACACAGGCCAAGAAATAAGGGGATCTATTTCCACCTCCACAGTAGATGAAATTGTGCGTTATGATGAGTTATTTTGCTGATCATTAGCATAAAGACAGAATATAACATTTCTCCACAACAGCACCATTAACATAAGGCATACAGTTAGAACTAGCTTAACATTTCTATTACCTGTATGCCCATATTTGTAGGTAATATACGTCTCGGGGGTGACAGATTCTCTTTAAAGCATAAACACACATATATTAATTCTTATCTATCTAATAGGATGACAATAGCTGTCCAGACCTGCATCCCACCACAACAACCACTCTGGAGTAATCCCCGGAGAATAAAATCTATCAAGATCCCTGCTGCAGACTTACAGCAGGAATCTGTGCAAGAATACTGAAAGCTCAGAGAGTGTGAGAGGAGAGCTGTGGTGAGCTTACCTTCAGCAGAGCAGGACCTGAAGCAAGTGACTACCAGGAAGTAGCCAGATGCAGAGTCAGACGCCGAGTAGCGGCGGTGACTGGCGATGCCTGAAAGTAGTTAGATCGCACCAGAGTCAAGCCAGGACGTCGGTGAGGTGCCAAAGGGTTAAAGACAGAGAGTGGTCAGGATGTAGCCAAATGTCAGAAAAACCAGAGATAGCTGAATAGTACAAAGGGAGCAGACTGGTGGAAAGTCAGAGGAAGCAAGCCAAAGGTCAGAGCCAGAATAGACAGTAAGCACAGATTTACAAGGCACAGAACAAGAAAAAAGACCGGGTCATACACTGGGAGAAAATCGGACAAAAGAGTATGCAAGCACACCAGGGGGTCAGACACTCAGCCAAGAATGAATGTATCACTGGCAGGGAACTCAGACAGGATCGGGTAAATATAGCCGTCCTCAAACCAAAAGAAGGCCAAAAAATTAACCATGAGAGGATGGGATAAAGAAATCCCATCCAAAGCTATGACAGAAATCATCCTCAATGACAAAGCAAGTGGCTACGCATCTCCCTTTGCTGTTAGGATATTTACTCATATACGAGTACCTGCTCAAACTGTTGGGGTGCAGCTGTGGGACCCTATTTTCAAAGATGATGTCCTCCACCCAAGTCTCAAAAAGCTGAAAGGGTCTTCAGGAGAGATGGGTAGTCGAGCTAGGCTATCAGACGGTCACCTCTGTAGCTGTAGTGTCATCCTTCCTATGGTTCCATTCAGGGGTGGACAGGGGCGGAAATGATATTGGTGCAACTGCACACAGGCCAAGAAATAAGGGGACCCATTTCCACCTCCACAGTAGATGAAATTGTGCGTTATGATGAGTTATTGGGCTGATCATTAGCGTAAAGACAGAATATAACATTTCTCCACAACAGCACCATTAACATAAGGCATACAGTTAGAACTAGCTTAACATTTCTATTACCTGTATGCCCACATTTATAGGTCATATACTTCTCGGGGGTGACAGATTCTCTTTAAAGCATAAATACACATATATTAATTCTTATCTATCTAATAGGATGACAACAGCTGTCCAGACCTGCATCCCACCACAGCAACCACTCTGGAGTAATCCCTGGAGAATGAAATCTATCAAGATCCCTGCTGCAGACTTACAGCAGGAATCTGTGCAAGATTACTGAAAGCTCAGAAAATGTGAGAGGAGAGCTGCGGTGAGCTTACCTGCAGCTGTGCAGGACTTGAAGCAAATGACTACTGGGGAGTGGCCGGAGGCAGAGTCAGACGCCGGATAGAGGCGGTGACCGGCGATGCCGGAAAGTAGTTTGAACGTACCGAAGTCAAGCCAGGAGGTCGATGAGGTGCCAAAGGGTTAAACACAGAGAGTGGTCAGGACGTAGCTAAATGTCAGAAAACCGGAGATAGCTGTACAGTACAAATGGGGCAGACTGGTGGGAAGTCAGAGGAAGCAAGCCAAAGGTCAGAGCCAGAATAGACAGTAAGCACAGAATCACAAGGCAAGGCACAGAATGAGAAAAATGACCAGGTCATACACTGAGAGACAATCAGACAAAAGAGTATGCAAGCACACCAGGGGTCAGACACACAGCCATGAATTAATGTATCACTGACAGGGAACTCTGACAGGAGCGGGTAAATATAGCCCTCCCCAAACCAAAAGGAGGCCAAAAAATTAACCATGAGAGGATGGGTTAAAGAAATCCCATCCATAGCTATGACAGAAATCATCCTCCGTGACAAAGCAAGTGGCTAAGCATCTCCCTTTGCTCTTAGGATATTTACTCATGTAAGAGTGCTGCTCAAACTGTTGGGGTGCAGCTGTGGGACCCTATTTTCAGAGATGGTGTCCTCCACCCAAGTCTCAAAAAGCTGAAAGGGTCTTCAGGAGAGATGGGTAGTCAAGCTAGGCGATCAGACGGTCACCTCTGTAGCTGTAGTGTCATCCTTCCTATGGTTCCGTTCAGGGGTGGACAGGGGCGGAAATGATATTGGTGCAACTGCACACAGGCCAAGAAATAAGGGGACCCATTTCCACCTCCACAGTAGATGAAATTGTGCGTTATGATGAGTTATTGGGCTGATCATTAGCGTAAAGACAGAATATAACATTTCTCCACAACAGCACCATTAACATAAAGCATACAGTTAGAACTAGCTTAACATTTCTAATACCTGTATGCCCATGTTATTAGGTCATATACGTCTCGGGAGTAACAGATTCCCTTTAAAGCATAAACACACATATATTAATTCTTATCTATCTAATAGGATGACAACAGCTGTCCAGACCTGCATCCCACCACAACAACCACTCTGGAGTAATCCCCGGAGAATGAAATCTATCAAGATCCCTGCTGCAGACTTACAGCCGGAATCTGTGCAAGAATAGTGGAAGCTCAAAGAGTGTGAGAGGAGAGCTGCGGTGAGCTTACCTGCAGCTGTGCAGGACTTGAAGCAAATGACTACCGGGGAGTGGCCGGAGGCAGAGTCAGACGCCAAGTAGAGGCGGTGACCGGAGATGCCGGAAAGTAGTTTGAACGTACCGAAGTCAAACCAGGAGGTCGGTGAGGTGCCAAAGGGTTAAACACAGAGAGTGGTCAGGACGTAGCTAAATGTCAGAAAACCGGAGATAGCTGTACCGTACAAATGGGGCAGACTGGTGGGAAGTCAGAGGAAGCAAGCCAAAGGTCAGAGCCAGAATAGACAGTAAGCACAGAATCACAAGGCAAGGCACAGAACGAGAAAAAAGGCCGGGTCATACACTGAGAGACAATCAGACAAAAGAGTATGCAAGCACACCAGGGGTCAGACACACAGCCATGAATTAATGTATCACTGACAGGGAACTCAGACAGGAGCGGGTAAATATAGCCCTCCCCAAACCAAAAGGAGGCCAAAAAATTAACCATGAGAGGATGGGATAAAGAAATCCCATCCATAGCCATGACAGAAATCATCCTCCGTGACAAAGCAAGTGGTGAAGCATCTCCCTTTGCTCTTAGGATATTTACTCATGTAAGAGTGCTGCTCAAACTGTTGGGGTGCAGCTGTGGGACCCTATTTTCAAAGATGATGTCCTCCACCCAAGTCTCAAAAAGCTGAAAGGGTCTTCAGGAGAGATGGGTAGTTGAGCTTGGCTATCAGACGGTCACCTCTGTAGCTGTAGTGTCATCCTTCCTATGGTTCCATTCAGGGGTGGACAGGGGCAGAAATGTTATTGGTGCAATTGCACATAGGCCAAGAGATAAGGGGACCCATTTCCACCTCCACAGTAGATGAAATTGTGCATTATGATGAGTTATTGGGCTGATCATTAGCGTAAAGACAGAATATAACATTTCTCCACAAAAGCACCATTCACATAAGGCATACAGTTAGGACTAGCTTAACATTTCTATTACCTGTATGCCCATATTAATAGGTCATATACGTCTCAGGAGTAACAGATTCCCTTTAAAGCATTAACACTCATATATTAATTCTTATTTTTTCTAATAGGATGATGACGACAGCTGTCCAGACCTGCATCCCACCACAACAACAACTCTGGAGTAATCCCGGGAGAATGAAATCTATCAAGATCCCTGCTGCAGTATTACAGCAGAAATCTGTGCAAGAATATCGAGAGCTCTGAAAGTGTGAGAAGAGGGCTGTGTTGAGATTACTTGCAGCAGAGCAAGTCCTGAAGCAAGTGACCACCGGTGAGTGAACAGAGGCGGAATCAGGCGCCGAGTAGCGGCAGTGACCGGCGATGGCGGTAATAAGATAGATCATGCAGAAGTCAAGCTAGGACGTCGGCGAGGTGCCAAAGGGTTAAACACAGAAGGTGGTCAGGGCATAGCCAAAAGTCAGAACACCGGAGATAGCTGTACTCTACAAATGGGGCAGACTGGTGAGAAGTCAGAGGAAGCAAGCCAAAGGTCAGAGCCAGAATAGACAGTAAGCATAGAGTCACAAGGCAAGGCACAGAACGAGGAAACAGACCAAGTCATATACTGAGAGACAATCAGACAAAAGAGTATGCAAGCACACCAGGGGTTCAGACACACAGCCAAGAATGAATGTATCATTGACAAGGGAACTCAGACAGGATCTGGTAAATATAGCCCTCCCCAAACCAAAAGGAGGCCACAAAATTGACCATGAGAGAACGGGATAAAGAAATCCCATCCATGGCTATAACAGAAATCATCCTCAGTGACAAAGCAAGTGGCTATGCATCTCCCTTTGCTCTTAGGATATTTACTCATGTAAGAGTGCTGCTCAAACTGTTGGGGTGCAGCTGTGGGACCCTATTTTCAGAGATGTTGTCCTCCACCCAAGTCTCAAAAAGCTGAAAGGGTCTTCAGGAGAGATGGGTAGTCGAGCTAGGCTATCAGACGGTCACCTCTTTAGCTGTAGTGTCATCCTTCCTATGGTTCCATTCAGGGGTGGACATGGGCGGAAATGTTATTGGTGCAACTGCACACAGGCCCAGAGATAATAGGACCCATTTCCACCTCCACAGTAGATGAAATTGTGTGTTATGATGAGTTATTGGGCTGAGCATAAGCGTAAAGACAGAATATAACTTTTCTCCACAACAGCACCATTAACATGAGGCATACAGTTAGGACAAGCTTAACATTTCTATTAGCTGTATGCCCATATTAATAGGTGATATACATCTCGGGGGTGACAGATTCTCTTTAAAGCATAAACACACATATATTAATTCTTATCTATCTAATAGCATGACGACAGCTGTCTAGACCTGCATCCCACCACAACAACCACTCTGAAGTAATCCCCGGAGAATGAAATCTATCAAGATCCCTGCTGCAGTATTACAGCAGGAATCTGTGCAAGAATACTGAAAGCTCAGAGAGTGTGAGAGGAGAGCTGCGGTGAGCTTACCTTCAGCAGAGCAGCAACTGAAGCAAGTAATCACTGGGGGGTGGCCGGAGGCGGAGTCAGACGCCGATTAGCGGCGGTGACTGGCGATGCCGGAAAGTAGTTAGATCGTGCCGAAGTCAAGCCAGGAGGTCGGTGAGGTGCCAAAGGGTTAAACACAGAAAGTGGTCAGGACGTAGCCGAATGTCAGAAAACCGGAGACAACTGTACAGTACAAATGGGGCAGAATGGTGGGAAGTCAGAGGAAGAAAGCCAAAGGTCAGAGCCAGAATAGATGGTAAGCACAGAGTCACAAGGCAAGGCACAGAACGAGAAAACAGACCGGGTCATACACTGAGAGACAATCAGACAAAAGAGTATGCAAGCACACCAGGGGGTCAGACACACAGCCAAGAATGAATGTATCACTGACAGGGAACTCAGACTGGAGCGGGTAAATATAGCCCTCCCCAAACCAAATGGAGGCCACAAAATTAACCCTGAGAGGACGGGATAAAGAAATCCCGTCCATAGCTATGACAGAAATCATCCTCAGTGACAAAGCAAGTGGCTACGCATCTCCCTTTGCTCTTAGGATATTTACTCATGTAAGAGTGCTGCTCAAACTGTTGGGGTGCAGCTGTGGGACCCTATTTTCAGAGATGATGTCCTCCACCCAAGTCTCAAAAAGCTGAAAGGGTCTTCAGGAGAGATGGATAGTTGAGCTAGCCTATCAGACGGTCACCTCTGTAGCTGTAGTGTCATCCTTCCTATGGTTCCATTCAGGGGTGGACAGGGGCAGAAATGATATTGTTGCAACTCCACACTGGCCAAGAGGTAAGGGAAACCATTTCCAACTCCACCGTAGATGAAATTGTGCATTATGATGAGTTATTGGGCTGCAAAGGACTCATATACTTTTCTTGCATAGGGGTCCTCTTCTATCTGTGTAAGTCAGTGGCTCCAAAGTATAATTAATTTCCTGCAATGAGAATCACATCACATTAATAATTTCCAGGCAATCAAGCTCAATACAATCAATCCTATAACTACCACTATGGGGTTTAGCAAAGTTGAGATTACCGTATATACTCGAGTTTAAGCCGACACGAGTGTAAGCCGATGCACTTAATTTTGCCACGGAAAACTAGGTAAGCTTATTGACTTGAGTATAAGCCGGGTATGCAATGTCCCCTCATCCCTGTCCTGCTCTGTGTGGCTCTTTCCCCTCCTACTATGCACAGCTCGGCTCCCTGTCCCATCCTTCTATGCATTGCTCAGCTCCTTGTCCTTTCCCGTGCTCCCCTGTCCTCCTCCATGCTCCTCAGTGCTCCCCCGTCCTCCTCCGTTATCCCAGTCCTCTTCCATGCTCCCCCTCCTCCTCTGTGCTCCCCCATCCTCCTCCATGCTCCTCATTGCTTCACGTCCATCTCAGTGCTCCCTCAGTACTCCTCTGTGCTCCCTCGTCCTCCTCAGTGCTTTTCATTCTCCTCAGTACATCATCCGTCGTCCTCCGTGCTCCTCTGTGCTTCCCATGTCCTCCTCAGTGTTTCTTCCGTCCTTCTCGATGCTTCCCTCTGTCTTCCTCTGTGCTCCTCAGTGATTCTCCTTTCCTCCTCTGTACTTCCCCTGTTCTCCTCCGTGCTCTTAAGTGCTTCCATGTCCTCTTCAGTGTTCCCCCGTCCTCCTCAGTGCTTCCCCCATCCTCCTCAGTGCTTCCCCACCCTCCTTCTTGCTGTGCTTCCCCTGTCTTACTCAGTGCTTCCCCATCTTCCTCAGTGTTTCACCCATCTTGCTTAGTGTTTCACCCATCCTCCTCAGTGTTTCACCCGTCCTCCTCAGTGCTCCCCCCGTCCTCCTCAGTGCTCCCCCAGTCCTCCTCATCCATGCTTCCCCCCATCCTCCTCCGTCATACTCACCCTCCTTGTGCCATCGCTGAACGTCCCTGCATCCTCCGTTGTCCTGGGGCCGGCAGCTTCTTCCTGTGTTGAGTGGTCACATGGTACTGCTCATTAAGGTAATGAATTTGCCTCCACGCCTATGGGAGTGGAGTCGCATCCATATTCATTACCTTAATGAGCGGTACCATGTGACCGCTCAACACGGGAAGAAACTGCCTGCCCTGGTACAATGGAGGATGCAGGGACATTCAGCGATGGCATGAGGTGGGTGAGTTTGATGTCCCAGCCACTGGCTCCTGCTGCCGCTCCCCCTCCCCCGCTGGCTTTCTGCAAAATGACTTGCATATAAGCCAAGGGGGGGCATTTTCAGCACAAAAAATGTGCTGAAAATCTCGGCTTATACATGAGTATATACGGTATATTGTTTATCCCAACTCTGATAGACCCCATCCAGAAAAAGGGATTCCATCACTCCTTGCATATGTCTCTAGCTTTTTGTTGCAGCTCCTTTACTTTATCCATGTTTTTCTATTGAATCATATGCATCTTCAATCCAGGAGCAGCATTCCTCACCGATAACAGCACAAGTGCCCCCTTCAATCGCTAACAGGTAGTCAAGAGCCATTCTCTTCTGAATGGCCACCATCCCCTTTCGTTGACATAAGAAGTAGAAGCTAATGGGGGCACAACCAACAACCAAAACATTTGATGAAATGACAAATAAGAGCCAATGTGGGTGGGGCCAACAGCCATAGCATTCTGTGACATCATATGACGCATCTAATGGGGGCGGAATCAACAATCCCAACACTCTAACACAGGGGTCCTCAAACTATGTCCCGCGGGGCACATGCAGCCCGCTGAGGACATTTATCTGGCCCCTGGGCCCGGCCGACATTGATCTTCACTACAGTTCAATGCCGGCGGGCCCTGTAATTTCGGGTGGAATGACGAGACAGCAAAGGAAGGCAACCCATATGCAGCACAGACGACGTGATTGTCATTATGCCACCTGCACGGCCTGATGTGACGTCACGCCGCCTGTGCTAGAAGAAGACGGAGTCAGCGTGCCTCTTCAGAGCAGCGGGGGACATAGGTGAGTACTGTTAGGTGTTTTTTTTTAAGTTGGGTCAGGTCTATGCTGTCTATTGGGAATATTTGCCTGCCTGTTAGTAGCATTTATCTGCCTGTTGGGGACTATGCTGCCTATTGGGGACATTTACCTGCCTATTGGAGACATTTACCTGCCTACTGAGATCAATGCTGCCTATTGGGGAAAATGCTGCCTATTGGAGACATTTATCTGCCTGTTGGGGACAATGCTGCCTTTTGGGGACATTTACCTGCCTATTGGGGACAATGCTGCCTATTGGGGACTATGCTGCCTATTGGGGACAATTACCTGTCTATTGGGGACAATGCTGCCTATTGGGGACTATGCTTCCTATTCGGGACATTTACCTGCCTATTGGGGACATTTACTTGCCTATTGGGGACCTATGCTATCTATTGGAGACATTTATCTGCCTGTTGGGGACAATGCTGCCTTTTGGGGACATTTACCTGCCTATTGGGGACAATGCTGCCTATTGGGGACTATGCTGCCTATTGGGGACAATTACCTGTCTATTGGGGACAATGCTGCCTATTGGGGACTATGCTTCCTATTCGGGACATTTACCTGCCTATTGGGGACATTTACCTGCCTATTGGGGACCTATGCTATCTATTGGGGACATTTACCTGCCTATTAGGGACCTATGCTGCCTATTGGGGACATTTACCTGCCTATTGGTGACATTTACCTGCTTATTGGGGACATTTACCTGCTTACTGGGGACCTATGATGCGTATTGCACTTTATATTTTATTGAATATTGATATATTTGATCTTTTCATTTTTTTATTTTATTTTGCACTTTTCCAGTGAACGAGATATTGGAGATATACTGAGGAATACATATGCGATTATAGTATATATATAATTGGGTCCAATTTATTGTTATACAATTGTCCCTACGTGCACATTGCTTTTAAATTGATTTTAAATATACAATTTTTACCACTAATATAATAAAAATTATTGAATTCATTATATCCTGCTTGGTCTTTTCTGGTCAAGGGGTCCTTTGGTAGATTGGGATTTGGCTTCCATTGAAGTGCATTGCCCAATATACTAGGCATCAAACAATATGAATCCTACCAATGTGGGGGAATATTTGAATAGTTTCACTACCTATGGAACTAATATTTATATACATCGGTGTTGTACAAGAATTTCCCAATATTGGTTGGATTTATATTTTTGATTTAGACTACATATTACTATAATGTCTCAATAACATCTGACAATTCCATAATTGTCTCCAGGTTACATGTGCTCGTTTTACAGGATATAACTTTAATCTCCCAGATTTGGATGATTCTATAATAATTCATGGCCTTAAAATCAAGAAGTCGTCATGTTCCAGTTATGGCTGAGGGAATTCTCTCAGTTATAAGTGTTCTATGGACCTGATGAGCAAGAAAGTCAGAAACCAATAAAATGTGATGGATAATCGGGAAGTCATTGTCATTTCTGTACTTGGAGATAAATCCTGTCACATCCTATATATCCCTTTACTATTGGAAGAAATGCTGTAAAACTAGGACATCACCTAATCTGAGGGGTTCACTATTTGTTTTGGACCTGCTTGTATCATATAGAATAAAGACTCCTTAATGAATAAAAAATAAATGAGAAATAGATGATAGAAGAGAATGAAGGACAGAACCAGAGAAAACATAGAACCGACTTACCTGTCTCTCCACCGTCTGCAACTGTCAAATGGAATGTTGGCTCTTACACAATGTGTGTGTGTGATGTCATAATGCAAGGGGGTGGAACCAGAAACCACAACATTCCGTGACGTCATCAGCAGGAGCAACAGTTGTTATTTAACCCCTTAATGACCGTCGATACACCTTTTAACAGCGGTAGTTAGACTACTTTCACATTTGCGCCGTTTTGTGCAGTGTTTCGTGCACACATAAAACGCAACCAAAAAACACTTGCAAACGCATGTAAATGCAGCGATTTTTTATGCATTAGCGTGCGCATAATGACAAAAAACGCAGCGTTTGTATGCGTTTTTGCATGCATTTGTATTTTTATGCGCATGCGTTGTCTAGGTGTCACATTTCACAGGAGGAAAATCCTTGAAAAATTCTTGAAACAGACTCCACCAATGGGACACCAGTGGGCATGTGTCATGGGAATTCTTTATGTATACCCTGTTTACAGCTGAATTCTTCAGATTTGGTTACTTTTTCCTTTGTGAAAATGGATCTGTGTTGGAAGAGTTTTCACTTTAACTTGGATCTGGACATTGTGCTGGCTCAGGCTTTTGCATTTGCTTGCCAGCAACAAAGGGAGAGAGAGACAGCGAAGACAGCAGCAGGGGCGTTTGTGGATACATCCGATTATTGAACTCTGGGAGAGCCGTGGAGCGTACCACACCCTCTGCAACGAGCTCCAGGGAAACCCAGCGAAATTTAGTAACTATTCCTGGATGTCCCAAGAAAGCTTCATGGATTTGCTTGCTCGTGTTCAAGAAGCCATCCGGAGACAGGACACAGCTCTGTCATGCAATTCCTCCTGAGGAATGGCTCCTGGTCACATTACGGTACGTGATATTTAAAAAACCAATGCCTGCATAATTTTCTTTGTTCTGACATGTACTATTCCAAAGCCTGCAGAATTATTGTTCTGCCATGTACTAAACAAAAGCCTGCAGAATTATTGTTCTGCCATGTAGTAAACAAAAGCCTGCAGAATTATTGTTATAACACACAAAAAAAACCAATGAATGATTATTACGGCAAAAACTCAGAGCAATATTAATCAACCACAGCAGAATTAGTTTAAATTGCCAAAATATACAAATTTTATTAAGCACAATTTGCTACACAAAATATCCAAACATTACAAATTGTTCACAGATGACAAAAAAGGATACTGCTATCCAAACAGGGAGCCATATTGCACGTTTGCCCATAAACAGCATACACTGTGACTATTTAATTCAAAGCAGGCATAGCCTGTATACAGTTGTAATGAGAATTAATCATACAGTAGGCCACTAGTTGGTACAGACAACACCCATAATTGTTAAATTCATGTATACTGGGTAAGCATATTTAAATAAAAGGAAAAATTCCTTAATTAAAACAGGCATAGCCTATATTTAAATACATGGAGACTCTAATCTCAAAAATATGCCACCTATCTATTTGTATATACCACACCTAACGGTGATATAGTGGTGTGCAGCCAATTAGATGAATGTAATAAGGAGAAATTCGCAGAGAAAGGGCACTTACATGTTTGTTAGTGTATGATGCTGGCTTCCCCAACGCGCGTTTCGCTTCTCTGTTTGGCAGATTCCTGGCTACTGGAGAGACCCTGTCATCACTCCACTTCCAGTACCGAATTGGAATATCCACCTTGTCGGGAATAGTTGCAGACACCTGCCGGGCTTTGTGGGACGTTCTCTGTCCAGAATTTATGTTCCTGCCAACCGTGGAAAAGTGGATACATATTGCTGAAAAATTCTGGACAGTCTGCAATTTCCCCAACTGTTTGGGAGCGGTGGATGGGAAACACATCTGGATAATCAAACCCAAAAGAAGTGGATCGGAGTACTATAACTATAAAAAGTACTTTTCTACAGTACTCATGGCCATTGCGGATGCAGACTGTCTGTTTGTTGCAGTGGACATTGGGGCATTTGGCTGTGGGAATGACTCCCAGGCTTTTAAGAACTCGGACATGGGCCGGAGGTTGTATGGCAACCATTTCAATGTCCCCATGCCACGGCCTCTTCCCCACACCGAAGGTCCACCACAGTCATTTGTAATGGTTAGGGATGAGGCATTTCAAATGTGCCAAAACCTGATGAAACCCTACTCCAGCCGGGACCTGGGCCACACCCAAAAAATCTTTAGTTACAGACTGACCAGGGCCCCAAGAACTGTAGCATGTGCTTTTGGTATTCTTGTCTCCAGATGGCGCATTCTCGGCACAGCCATTAATGTTAAACTGGAAACAGTGGATGAGGTGGTGAAGGAGTGTGTAGTTCTTCACAATTTTGTTATGGCTAAAGATCATCCTAACTTTGTACCCGATGAACCTGCTGCAAACTCATTGCCTGAATTCACACAGCTCCCTCACAGGTCATCAGTTGAAGTTGGCTAAATGAGGGACCAATTTGCGGCCTACTTTATCTCTGATGTAGGACGTGTGGAATGGCAAGATCAAATGGTGTAAAATTGTTTGCTTGTGTGTATGTTACAAAAAATCTGTTTTGATACCTGTACTGAGTGCACTCTGTTTTTATACACTCCAATACAATAATCACCTGCCCAGGTGTCCCAGTGAATTTATGATACTGTGTTTTGTGCACCATGAATTTACTAGGACTCCAGGCCAGGTGACTACATACACACAAGTTGTATGACCTGTATCATCTCTACAGTTTGTGTTCAATGTGCAGCAACGGTGTAGATAATACATATTTGTATCACATGGCCTGATTTAACAAATAGTGATTTTGGGATGCAATAGCATCCTTCACTCTTTATGACACCTGACCATCTGAGAATAAATATTAATATAGGATCTCCACTGTGGCTTTAGTATGAACGCAGACTGGAGAAATGATAAAGTTTATAAAACATCTACAATCCCCAGGCCTGGTGTCATGGTGAAGTTATCACATCTGGCCAGGTTAATACACATATGAGTTAAACTCCAGCATCTCTCCAGTCTGCGTACAATAGATAATGCAAACTGAAGCGACGCTGCAAGTTAACTAATGTGTATTCACCTGCCCAGGTGTGAAAAATAGTTATGATACGAGGCCAGGGTATTGTAGATATGACGTGTATTTTCTCCATCATCTCTTCAGTTTATTCACCACACACTGAATAGAGGATGTGGTTAATTACAAGGTATATCTAGAATCCCCCGGCCTTGTGTCACAAAGAGTGAAATGATGATGGTAAAAACACACCATCCTCAATTCACTCTTTATGATACCTGGCAAGGTAACAATAGATATGCCTTGCACTCAACACCATCCTCTATTCAGTCTGTGCAATATTAGCAGACTGAAAAGACTGGTGGTGAAAATACAAGTCATATATTTGTGTTTTTGACTGCACATATCTCCAGGAATGACACAATAAACGTGTCGTTAATGGAGCTATGTGGTGGCAAAAACACAATGTATGGCGCAGTGTGAGTACGGCGCAGTGTGTGTAGGCGGTGAAAAAAACATTAATCAAACAGTATTAGGGGAAACCAGGCTTTGAAATTTATTTAAAAAGAAAAAATTAAAACAACTTTTTTTGGAAATGACATTTGGGGGAACATGGTGGAAAGTTGGGGGTGTGGAGTGGCGAGGAATGGCTGGAAGGTTAGGAAGGGGTTCTAGGGGAAGGGGCGACGAAAGTTGGGGGGAAAGGAGCTCAGGGATGGAAGTCGAGGCAGGTGAGTCACAGTGTCAGGTGAGGGGGGAGGGACAGTCAAAGTTTTCCTCTTTTTGTGTCTCCTGTGATCTTGTGTCGTGCCTGGACCTCCTGGAGCTGGGTGACTGCCTTGACGTGGTGGTGGCAGTGGTGGTCCAGACAGGAGCTACACTTACCATGGTGGTGGCGGGGGAATGTCCAGCAGCACTCGGCCTTGCGGTGGTGTAGTGGTGTCCAGTTTGGCTTGGAATGCAGGTGGCCGTGCGGTGGTATGCAGCAGAAGCAGGTAGTGAGGTGAAGCGAGTCAGTGGTGGCACAGTTGGAAATGACACCACTGACTGCTGCACGTACTGACTCTGCTGCATAGCTTGCAAGAAAGCATTGTTGCAGTCCTGCAGGACAGTCAGCTGTAGATCAGGACTAAGGTGTTCCGCCATGGCCCGTTCAATTTTGCTGTAAAAATGGTGCACTGGTCTGTTGAGGTCGGCTTCCAGACGGTCAAGGCGACTGTTGACAGACTGGAAGCGGTGGTCCATGTTGTTAAAACCGCTGTCCACTCTGTGTGATAGCACCTTGATGCCATTCTGAAAAACTGAGCTCTAGTGAAGGAACTCGGGCATGACATTCCTGTCCGAGGCCCTCTGCCGCTGGTGGGAAGTGCCCTCAAAACCAGTGGCAGAGACCTGGGACAGGGGAAGACCTGACATACCAGCTTCCTGGTCTCCAGTTGTCTGTGTTGCCGACCTGCAAGCTGCTTCCTTGCTGTTGGATGGCTGGGATATTGGACCCCCCTGGCTACAAATACCAGCCCGCAGCCGCCCTAGAAATGGCGCATCTATAAGATGCTTCAATTCTGGCACTTAGTCCTTCTCTTATCACTCCTGTGTAGTGGTGGGATATGGGGTAATAAGGGGTTAATGTCACCTTGCTATTGTAAGGTGACATGAAGCCCGGTTAATAATGGAGAGGCGTCAATAAGACGCCTATCTATTATTAATCTTATTTTAATAAAGAGTTAAAAAACCACACACATAAGAATAAAGTATTTTAATTAAATAAAACAACACCGTTTTCATATTTTTATTGCAAGCCCAGATTCAAACAACACCCTCGATCTCCTATAATGAAAAGTAAAAAATAAACCAACCATATACTCCCTGTCCAATGCAGTCCAATTAATAACGAGTGTCCCAAGACCCTCTCCCCTATAGAACAGTGACATCAGGTGATGTCACTGCTCTATAGGACCTCCCAGTGATGAAGTGACAGGAGACAATGCCTCCTGCAGTGCATCACTGAGGTTACCTGAGTTCAGGCTCTCACTTTACAGCAATGCTGCATGAGAATTAGGGTTACGGGACCTCTTTCCCGGCGGCGGAGGCATACACAGCGGAGGATTGCCTCCGCTGTCAGTTCATCATGGGAGCCCCTGTACAGCACTGACATCACCCGATGTCAGTGTTCTACACCAGAGATCGTCGTGGGACCGTCATTATTAACTGGACTACGGCGGAAAGGTAAGTATAGGTTGGTTTATTTATTTAGTTTTATTAAAGGAGATGAGAGCTTCGGGGAATTAGGTGATTGGTAAGTATGTACTCTATGTTATGTTGTATGTTATATGTATGTTCTGTATTTTATATGTTGTATGTTCTGTATGGGTTTTTTTATTTATTTTTTTTTACATTCAACACATTAGCCGGATGATGGGACTACTACTGTCCCATCATTGGCTAATGTGTCACTCACTGTCAGTGTAGCAGGCATAGCCCGATGGGACTTGTAGTCTCATCGGATTTTGCCTGCATACAGACCCCCCTGGCAACCCCCGCACAGCCCCGGCAACACCCGCAGGCCCCCCACACACACACACGCACACAAGACACCATACACGCACACACTCTGCCCACACTCTTCCCCCTCCCGATCTGCAGCGTTTCATCCGCAGCAAAACCGCAAACTTTTTTAGGCCTGCGTTTTTGCAGCGGATGTGCCTGACTCAATGCAAGACAATGGGTGCAGAAAAGCTGCAGATCCGCACAAAGAATTGACACGCTGCGGAAATGAACCCGCAGCATTTCCGTGCAGATTTTTCCGCAACATGTGCACTGCCTTTTTTGTTTTACTTTGAATATAATGGTACTGTATGCCGCAGGAGAATCTGCTGCAGATCCGCAGGGCCAAATCCGCTGCGGATCCGCAGTAGAATCCGCAACGTGTGCACATACTCTTAAAGTACCCCTGTGATTAGGATTGTGCACAGTAACTTACAGACAGTGTCAGGTCGACGCCGTTATACTGATTAGGCCGGGGTCACACTAGCAATGACCAGTATTCATCTATGGGGCAGCTCCCATCACCTTTTTTCTCGACCGTATTCTACGTGCGAGTGAAATCGCAGCATGCAGCGCTTGTCACTGAGTCTCGGCTCACTCGCACCCATATAAGTCTATGGGTGCGAGTGAGACAACGCACATCACTCGGATATCATCCCAGTGCTGTGTGATATACGCTAATGTGGCGCCCCCAGGAGTATGGTCGCCACACTGGCTTTGCCTTCCTCCAGGCGAGGGTAATGCCAGGCTTGGAGGCAATGATGGGTCTCTCCAGCAGTTTACCTATACATGCAACACAGTTCCACTCCAGGCCAGCAGGGGGAACTCTGAACCAGGATTAAGGGGAGGAGTGCTCTCTGTGGGCCAAGAGGAAGGAGTGGTTAGTTAGTCTGCGGAGGGTGAAGTGTGCAGACGTGTAGAGAGAAGCTGGAGGTTGAGCTGAGGAAAGAGAGCTCCCTTACAGTGAGAGCGCATGATCTGGAGCCTGGTCTCCACGGCTGTATGGACACTGATGGTCCTGCATCAGATACCAGAGAAGTAAGAGGCTGTAAATGCCCTACCCCCATCAAAGACTCGGAGGCACAACAGCACACAGTGAGCCAGGAGAGGAATAGCGGCTACAGCTGTCTGCCATACGAGGAGTGAGAGTAGAAGAGAATTGAGAGGAACTTCAGTGTAAGTCAGCACTAGGAGTACTTCATTGAAATAAGCGCTAGGAAGGAGACTGCACAGCCGTTTTGCTGAGAGAATCCTGAGCTGCTTCCAGGCTAGCCCGCTCCGATACTCTCTGTAATCAGGACCCTTGACTGCAGTTACCAAGTAAAGGTACAGAAATTGCACCCCGCTGTGTCTTGTCTGCTTCCTACCTTTCCGGCACTGCTACATCCCCGTGCCAATCACATCTACACTGCCCTGGGACTACAGCTTCACCTGTGGGGAGCTTTTACATCTCTGCTGTGCCCTACTATCAGTCCCAGCGGATCTGCATGCAGCGTCGGCTTAACACCTCCCTTGCCGAGCACCACAGGTGGCGTCACGAACTATTCATCTAACTACATTCCACCATTACATTCCCTTATTACTTGGGCGCCCAGGGCCACGGACCGGGTCACCGCTGCTGTGACACATCCCGCTGACACCGACCCGGTACCGAGTACCCATCAGCCCTAGGAGGGCGACCCAACTTGGCGTCACAAACAGGATGACGGAGCCCGGTACCCCCCCCGGGTCCTGTGTGCCATAGACTGTGTTTGTGAAAAAGACTGTGTGAAATTGACGCCAATTGCCGCGATGCTTGGCGTGCGCGGGAAGAAAGAGGGATGGGCCTTCGTGGGCGGAGCCTGTCACAGAGCGCGAAGAAGTGAAGAGCCACGCAGGAAGAGAGGAGAGCGCCCGAGAAGAGGAGGAGCTGAGGCCTACAGCTCAGAGCATTGGGCCTGCGAAGCAGCCGCCGGTGAGCTCGCACAACCCCCGGCCCTGGCAAACGTTAACTAAGGGGGAAGAGAATGTCCGCGCCACACAACGATGCGGACGCCGTCGCCAACCATGCAGCACCGCCAGGAGGAGCGCCCGCCGCAGTGGTCCCCATAATGCCGCTGTCTATGCCCTATATACCTGAAGCGGCCTGGCTACCGCAGTACTCGGGTGAGTCACCCTGAGTGAATTTAAAGAGAGACTGTGCAGTTTGTTTAAAGTATACCCTCTGTCTGAAAGCCAGAAAGTGAATATCCTGATTGGACAGCTAACGGGTGCAGCGCAGAGAGAAGTGAAAGCCTGGCAGGACACTGATAGAGACTGTCAAAAAGATTCTAGCCAAGCTGAGAAGCACCTTTGACACTCACACTGCAGCTGAAATCAAGATTAGGTTCTTTGGCTGTAAACAGAAGGCGCAGGACAGTATCAGGGTCGTCCAGCGCCCCTGAGGCGCCCAGCGATCACCTACCACCAGGAAGCCACGTCTTTCCCTTCCATCCCTGTGGAGGCTGATGCCCGGACTCTGGATAAAGATCCAACTGAGGAGCTGCGTCTTCAGGTCCAGGAGTTGACCAAAGAATTGGCTGCACTTACTAAAACCGTGCAGTCCCTGCAGGTGTCTTCCAAAGAAAAGGTCCAGATTGCTTCCAGTCCAGAGGATGTCCCATGGCACTTCGAGGAAGGAACAACGATCTCTATAACCAGGACGGACGTCCCATCTGTCGTCGCTGTTACAAGGTAGGTCATCTTGCATGGTACTGTCCTTTAAACGAGCAACCCCTGGGGCAGAGGGCCAACCCCCAGGAGTAGGACCAGCAGGCCCAAGGAACAGGCGAGCCAAGTATGTGGGAGGGAGGCCGATCCTTCCTGTGGTGATTGACGGCATCCCCATGAACGCTTTGCTGGACACTGGCTCCAAGGTGACCACTATGCCGTATATTTTGTATAAGAGATATTGGGCTGACTCTGAACTCACCCGTGGCCCAACTGATGAGCTGACAATAGTTGTCAGTAACGGTCAGACTTTGCTGCAGATTGGATGTAAAGAGGTTACTGTTAAAGTGGGTCGGGTAGAGCTGAAATCTCAGGGTCTGATAGTTGTTGATATTGATCGACGTGAATGTAATCCCATGATGACTCTTGGTACCAATGTAATTGAAAACTGTCTGTCCGAGGTTATTGTCTTGTTGCAACAGGTGGCTGAGACTGCTGGCTCCGGAGAACAACGAGTCCTGCAGAAGGAGATCCGAGCCCTGATGCAAAGACAGCAGGTAGAACTCTCTGGCGGAGAAATTGGCAGTGTCAGAGTGAGTGATCCCTTCCGCATTGCATTACCCCCCAGGTGTGAAATGTTGATATGGTGTCAGGCAGCTATAGGCCTCAGAGGGAGAGATTACCAGGCATTGGTAGAACCAGTATATTCTGATAGCAGGCCCACTGTCCTGACAGCCAGAGGGGTGGCTGATGTACGTAATGGAAGAATACCTGTACGCCTTTTGAATTGTGGGGAAGAGGAAGCCACCATACCTCGGTACGCCACAGTTGCTAAGCTGCTCACTGTTAATAACAACTCATTGCAGGCAGCAGAGCCCTTGGTCTCATCCGATCAGGTGGAGGACAATGGCTCCGTGAAGCAGCCAGAGGAGTGGTGCCAGCAACTGCAGGTGGGAACTGACTCTACACCTTCATACCAGCGAAATAGGGCTTACAGGGTGACACAAGAGTATGAGTGGATATTCAGCAAACACCCACTGGATTTTGGGCAGGCAAAAGGGGTTCAACATCATATCCCCACTGGAGACCATCCAGCCATAAAGGAGAGGTACAGACCTATACCCCCGAACAAAGTACCAATGTGCTAAGAGTATGTTGAAAGAGATGAAGGAAGCAGGGGTTATCAGAGACAGTTGTAGCCCGTGGGCAGCTCCCATAGTGTTTGTAAAGAAAAAGGATGGTACCATGAGAATGTGTGTTGATTACAGGAAAATTAACAGCATTACACATAAAGATGCCTACCCATTACCTAGAATTGAAGAGTCCTTAGCTGCACTTAAAACTGCTAACTACTTTTCCACCTTGGATCTCACTAGTGGGTATTGGCAGGTTCCCGTGGCAGAGGTAGACAAGGAGAAAACCGCATTTACCACTCCAATGGGTCTCTGTGAGTTCAATTATATGCCGTTTGGGCTCTGCACTGCTCCAGGAACATTTCAACGGCTGATGGAGTGCTGCCTGGGACACATGAACTTTGAGACAGTCCTGTTGTACCTGGATGATGTCATTGTTTTCTCCAAGACCTATGCAGATCATCTGGAACACCTGCCTGAAGTGTTTGAGGCTCTGTCCAATTTTGGCCTGAAGGTGAAGCCTTCTGAATGCCACCTCCTGAAGCCCAAGGTACAGTAACTCGGTCATGTGGTCAGTGCAGAAGGTGTGGCACCAGATCCTGACAAGGTCACAGTCATCCGGGACTGGACGAAGCCCAGCAACCTCCATGAAGTACGCCAATTCCTTGGACTGGTAGGCTACTACCGAAGATTCATCAAAGGCTTTACTGAAATAGCCACCCCTATGCAAAATCTTCTGGTGGGCAGTCCTAAAAGAACAAACAGAAAAATTCCACCTTTGAATGGACTGAAGAGTTGGAAAGGTCCTTCACCAGATTGAAGATGGCTCTCACAGGTGATGAAGTTCTGGCCTACCCAGACTATGAGAAACCCTTTGTACTGTACACCGATGCCAGCAATGTGGGATTAGGAGCAGTACTGTCGCAGGTACAGAATGGAAAAGAAAGAGTGATCTCCTACGCCAGCAGGAAGCTGCGCCCCACTGAAATGAACCCTGACAACTACAGTTCTTTCAAGCTGGAGTTCCTTGCCATAGTCTGGGCTGTCACTGAAAGGTTCAAGCATTACTTAGTCTCTGCCAAGTTTACTATCTTCACGGACAACAATCCGTTGACCCACTTGGACACTTGAAAGCTAGGTGCACTGGAGCAGCGATGGCTCGGCTGTCTAATTACGAGTTCACTATCAAGTACTGAGCAGGGCACAAGAATGCCGATGCGCTGTCCAGGATGCCTAACCTACCAGATGCAGAAGAAGACCCTGAGGCTCTTGAAGAAATAGAGCTACCTCCCTTCCACAGGCCACTGGCAGCCCAACGTGCTCAAGGAGTGAGGAACAGACAGTCTGGCATGAAGGAGGTCACTCTGAATCCGTTGCCCCATCATGATTGGGCAGAAACGCAAGATAGTGACCCTGCAGTCCGCCAGTCACGCCCAGAGTCAGATGCTCCTGAAGAAACTCGGCAGTTGTGGAAGGAGAGAGGCCAGCTGTTTATCTATGAAAGAAAGCTGTGTCGGAGGAGTATCAATGCCCGTACTCATGAGCTGGTTTGGCAGGTTGTAGTCCCGAAGCGAGAGGCATCAATGGTCCTGGAAGCATACCACAATGGAGCTGGACACTTTGGATGGAAGAAGTTGGAAGTATTGCTCCGGGAGAGGTTCTACTGGGCTGGTATGAGGAAATCCATTGAGAGGTGGTGCCGGGAGTGTGGACAGTGTAACCTGCGCAGAAAGGATCGAGACAGCCAGAGAGCTCCTCTACAGCCAATCATCACCAAACAGCCACTTGAGTTGGTAGCCCTGGACCATGTGAAGCTGGTTCCAAGCCGGTCAGGCTACATCTACGCTCTTACCATTGTGGACCACTACTCAAGATTCCTGGTAGTTGTGCCTGTCAAACATCTAACTGCCAGGACAGCAGCCAGAGCATTCCAACAACATTTTTGTAGACCACATAGGTATCCTGAGAGAGTGCTCACTGATCAAGGTCCAGCTTTCGAGGCAGAAGTGCTCCATGAATTCTGTAGCTTGTATGGTTGTAAGAAGATCCAGACAACACCGTATCACCCACAGACCAATGGCATATGTGAGAAGATGAACCAGGTGGTGATGGACCTCCTGAAGACTTTGTCCTTGGAGGAGAGAAATCTGTGGCCAGAGAAGTTGCCAGATCTGGCAGACCTCTACAACCATATACCCGTGAACTCCACCAACTATACCCCAGCTTACTTAATGAGAGCAAGACCTGGTAAGCTGCCTATTGATCTGGATATGGGAGTCCTGACCCCTGGAGTAACGTCACCAGATGCTGACTGGGACACGGAAAGGCAGCAACAGTATAGAAGAGTTCAAGAATGTGTGGAGAAAAGTCTAGCCCAGGCAAGACAAAAGCAGGAGAAGCTTTACAATCAAAATGCACCTGCCGTCCCTTTGTCGCCGGGAGAGCAAGTCCTGAAAAGAAAGTGAAGATTGCACAAGTTGGATGATAAGTGGGAAGCTGAACCTTATACCATTATGCCCTCAAATTTTGATAATACTAAGGTATGCCTTGCTAGTAAGGATGGAGGAGAGACCACAGGAGCGGTATCGAGAGATCATTTGAAGTTGTGCCCTGATCAGTTAAAAGAGAGAAAAGAAGAGCCAGATAACAACCAACCCATAGTGGAAGAAAAGAAGGTCAGCACAATACTTAGAGAATTCCCTGCGAACTGGACTAAAGTGAATGATGCAATAGTGGTGCCAGTGTTGATATTTCCTCAAGTGGTAGCCCAGGAAGAAGTGACTCAAGAGAATCCTGAGGATCAGGAAAACCAGGCAGCAGATGACACACCAGCAGTGGAGCCAGAGAACCCTCGCCCTGCCAGTGGTGAACCTGTATTGCCCCTGGTGAGTCTAAGAGTCCATAGGAGAATGCTGCCCAGTTTACCACCCAGTAGTGTATCCAGTACATTACTCACTACACCAGTCTTACGCAGGTCTACCCGCATCACACAAGGGATACCACCCCTTAAATATCATATATAATAGAATAAATGTAAATACTGAAATTGTTTGTGTAAATATGTAACTGTTTTCAAGTTTGTGCCTACAGGTAACCTGTAAGAGTTCCCTTTGAATTTTTATGGACACTGAACCACAGGACTTGTGTGTGGTCAAAAACTTTGATTGTAAATAATTTACCATTTGCCAGGCATGGACCATAGACATTGATGTTTGTGGACTTGTCATCACAGCACCATTTTTGAAACACTTGGTTTTGGTAACTTTTTATTTTTAAATCTTGTACAATTCCTATTGTTTAACTGTTATGTATTATTCATGTTTTTCTTTGTTCAGCCCCAGAGTGCTGACTTTCACTAGGGGGGAATGTGGCGCCCCCAGGAGTATGGTCGCCACACTGGCTTTGCCTTCCTCCAGGGGAGGGTAATGCCAGGCTTGGAGGCAATGATGGGTCTCTCAAGCAGTTTACCTATACATGCAACACAGTTCCACTCCAGGCCAGCAGGGGGAACTCTGAACCAGGATTAAGGCTGAGTTCACATGTGGCTTTTTTTCGCGTTTCCGCGGCGGTTTTCACCGCGCGATTTTGCCGCGAAAACGTGAAAAATAAGCATCCCATGCATTCCTATGGGATTCCGCAATGCTGTGCTAATGCTGCGGTTTTTACCGCGGCGGAATCTCTTCGCGGTAAAAAACGCAGCATGCTCATTAATTTGCGGAATCGCGGCGATCCCGCACCCATAGGAATGCATTGTTCCGCTTACTTCCCGCATGTGGCTGTGCACACCATGCGGAAAGTAAGCAGAACAATTGCGGATGGTACCCACGGTCCGGAGGAGAGGAGACTGTCCTCCGGGCTGTGGGTACCATATCCCTGTAAAAAATAGAATTTAAAATAAAAAATATTGTTTTTCTTACCTTCCGGCGTCCCGCGCAGCATTCCCGCCTCTCTCCACGCTTCCGTTCCCCGTAATCCTTTGCGAAAATGCCCGCGATGACGTCCGTTCTCGCGGGATCGCGAAGTCTCGCGGTCATTCGCGCGACGTCATCGCGAATAACCGCGAGACATCGCGATCCCGCGAGAACGGACGTCATCGCGGGCATTTTCGCAAAGGATTACTGGGAACGGATGTGCAGGACGTCGGAAGGTAAGAATAACACCATTTTTTATTTTTTTTTACATTCTATCTTTTACTACTGATGCTGCATAGGCGGCCTCAGTAGTAAAAAGTTGGTCACACTCGTCAAACACCATGTTTGACGAGTGTGAACATCCTGTCAATCAGTTCTCCAAGCGATGCTACAGATCGCTTGGAAAACGCTAGCATTTTGCAAGCTAAATACGCTTGCAAAATGCTAGTTTTTCCACGGGGAAATCGTGGGAATTTAAAATGCGATTTTCCCGCGGAATGGAATTCCGGAATTCTCGCTGTAATTTCCGCAAGAGTTCCGGTACGTGTGCACTTAGCCTAAGGGGAGGAGTGCTCTCTGTGGGCCAAGAGGAAGGAGTGGTTAGTTAGTCTGCGGAGGGTGAAGTGTGCAGATGTGTAGAGAGAAGCTGGAGGTTGAGCTGAGGAAAGAGAGCTCCCTCACAGTGAGAGCGCATGATCTGGAGCCTGGTCTCCACGGCTGTATGGACACTGATGGTCCTACAGCTGATACCATAGGAGTAGGAGGCTGTAAATGCCCTACTCCCATCTAAGACTCGGAGGCACAACAGCACGCAGTGAGCCAGGAGAGGAATAGCGGCTACAGCTGTCTGCCATACGAGGAGTGAGAGTAGAAGAGAATTGAGAGGAAATTCAGTGTAATTCAGTACTAGGAGTACTTCATTCAAATAAGCGCTAGGAAGGAGACTGCACAGCCCTTCTGCTGAGAGAGAATCCTGAGCTGCTTCCAGGCTAGCCCGCTCCGATACCATCTGTAATCAGGAACCTGGAGTGCCGTTATCAAGTAAAGGTACAGAATTGCACCCCGCTGTGTCTTGTCTGCTTCCTACCTTTCCGGCACTGCTACATCCCCGTGCCAATCATATCTACACTACAGCTTCACCTGTGGGGAGCTTGTACATCTCTGCTGTGCCCTACCATCAGTCCCAGTGGATCTGCATGCAGCGTCAGCTTAACACCCCCCCTTGCCGAGCACCACAGGTGAAGTCGCGAACTATTCATCTAACTACATTCCACCATTACATTCCCCCATTACTTGGGTGCCCAGGGCCATGGACCGGATCACCACTGCTGTGACACATCCCGCTGACACCGACCCGGTACCGAGTACCCCACAGCCCTGGGAGGGCGACCCACTGACCCCGGCAATGGAAGAGATGGAGAAAATAATTAGCATATCTTATCCAATGCCATACGCTAGTCTGACCCCGGCCTTACACTGATACCTGGGGATGAAATCCGCCTTGTGCTACTTGTGTAAACTTTATTTTCAGTTTTAAGTTAAAGCGACCCTGTCAGCAGTTTTGGCCGATGTAAGATGCAATCACCTTGACCATGAATGGCCAATATGGCTTCTTACCTGCCGCCTCCCTGTAAAGGGAAAAAAGCCACCCCCTTCAAAATAAAAGCACTACACATAAAATTATTTTGGATCATTTTGGCCACAGCGGCCAGTTTATTAACAAACAATAACATAAAAACATTTTTAAACAATAAATATTACTATGCAATTTTATATGCATAAAACATGAGGGGAGGGTTCTTGGAGCTTCCGAAAGATCTGGCTTAACATTTGGCAAACCAAAAGAACTTCAACCACCACTTTACCCTCAGCAGTACACCACCAGCTCGAGGGCACCATACATCCCATTCCGGGAAGACTAACGACCAACCATCTCCCAGGGTAAAAACCCCATCCAGAGCCCATAACCAAATTCCAGATCAACCCACACAATTTCAACTCTCCGGATTTTTACGTAGAATTCCTTCCCTGCTGAATTAGCGTCAACTCCAAGAACCCCACCCCCCACCAACTCTGCCACTGTGACAAAACAACTGCCAACATACTTCTATATATATCCGTCTATTAGCTTCCGTACATATGCCCCAACCCATATAAGCAAACGTAATCCCAACGGAAGCGAAAACAAGGGGGAGGGTGGGTGGGTCTCTTCACTCTGGCTTCCAGTCCCAAAGTGGTGGTTTTCCTGCACTTTTGCCCCACTCCCAGAGCCCGTCTCCCCCCAATGTTCCTCCCCTAAACCCGCTGAACCAATCCCGTCCTTGCTTTGCAAGCAGTGAGGAAGTCAGCTCCCTACAGGCCCCCGAAGGTCCCCGTCGCCATCTTGGATCCGGGGGCCTGTAGGGAGCTGACTTCCTCACTGCTTGCAAAGCGCAGGCATGAGGAAGTCTGCAGCAGTGCCTGTGACTGATCGCTGATCTGTCACAGTGATCTGTGATGTGACAGATCAGCGATCTGTCACAGGACAGTGATGTCCTACCTGGGACAATGTAATTAAGTAAAAAAGAAAAAAAAAAAGTGTAAAAATAATTTTTAAAAAAATCGCTAAATAAATTAGTAAAAAGAAAAAGATATTCTCCAATAAATTCATTTTTTGAAAATAAAAAAAAAACAATAAAAGTACACATATTTGGTATCGCCGCGTCCGTAACGACCCGCCCTATAAAACTGTCCCATTAGTTAACCCCTTTAGTGAACCCCTTAAAAAATAAAAATAAAAAACGAAGCAAAAAATAATGATCTATTATCATACCACCGAACAAAAAGTGCAGTAACGCGCAATCAAAAAGACGCATATAAATATCCATGGTACCGCTGAAAACGTCAGCTTGTCCCACAAAAAACGAGCCGCAATATAGTGTCATCCGCAAAAAATAAAAAAGTTATAGCTCGCAGAATAAAGCAATGCAAAAATAATTATTTTTTACATAAAATAGTTTTCATTGCATAAAACCTCCAAAACATAAAAAAAGACCTAAATGAGGTATCGCTGTAACCGTACTGACCCGAAGAATAAAACCGCTTTATCAATTTTACCGCATGCGGAACGGTGTAAACGCAGCCCCCCAAAAGAAATTCATGAAACGCTGGTTTTTGTTCATTCTGCGTCCTAAAAATCAGAATGAAAAGCGATCAAAAAATTTCACGTGCCCGAAAATGGTACCAATAAAAACGTCAACTCGTCCCGCAAAAAATAAGACCTGACATGACTCGATGGGTCAAAATACGGAAAAATTATAGCTCTCAATATGTGGTGATGCAAAAACTATTTTTACAATAAAAAGCGTCTTAGCGTGTGACAGCCGCCAAACATAAAAACCGCCATAAATAGTAAATCAAACCCCCCGTTATCACCCCCTTAGTTAGGGAAAAATAATAAAATAAAAAAAATGTAATTATTTCTATTTTCCCATTAGGGCTAGGGTTAGGGCTAGGGTTAGGGTTATGGTTAGGGCTAGGGTTAGGGCTAGGGTTAGGGTTAGGGCTCGGGTTAGGGCTAGGGTTAGGGCTGAGATTAGGGTTAAGGGTGTGTTGGGGTTAGGGTTGGAGTTATAATTGGGGGGTTTCCACTGTTTGGGCACATCAGGGGCTCTCCAAATGCAACATGGCGTCTGATCTCAATTCCAGCCAATTCTGCGTTGAAAAAATCAAATGGTGCTCCTTCCCTTCCAAGCTCCGCCATGCGCCCAAACAGTGTTTTACCCCCACATATAGGGTATCAGCATACGCAGGACAAATTGTAAAACAACTTTTGGGGTCCAATTTCTCCTGTTACCCTTAGGAAAATAAAAAATGGGGGCAAAAATATCATTTTTGTGGAAAAAAATGATTTTTTTTTCACGCCCAGGCGTTATAAACTTCTGTGAAGCACTTGGGGGTTCAAAGTGCTCACCACACATCTAGATAAGTTCCGTGGGGGGTCTATTTTCCAAAATGGGGTCACTTGTGGGGAGTTTCAATAGTTTAGGTACATCAGGGGCTCTTCAAACGCACATGACACCCGCAGACCAATCCATCAAAGTCAGCATTCCAAAACGTCACTACTTCCCTTCCGAGCCCCGACGTGTGCCCATACAGTAGTTTTCTCCCACATATGAGGTATCATGGTACTCAGGACAAACTGGACAACAACTTCTGGGGTCCAATTTCTCCTGTTACCCTTTGGAAAATAAAAAAAAAGGAGACTAATTTATCATGTTCGTGAAAAAAATATGATTTTTTTATTTTCATGCCTGGGCATTATAAACTTCTGTGAAGCCCTTGGGGGTTCAAAGTGCTCACCACACATCTATATAAGTTCTGTGGGGGGTCTAGTTCCCAAAATGGGGTCATTTGTGGGGGATTTCCACTGTTTTGGTGCATTAGGGGCTCTCCAAAGGCAACATGACACCTGCAGACCATTCCATCAAAGTCTGCATTCCAAAACGTCACTACTTCCCTTCCGAGCCCCGACGTGTGCCCATACAGTAGTTTTCTCCCACATATGGGATGTCAGCGTACTCAGGACAAATTGGACAACAACTTTTGGGGTCCAATTTCTCCTGCTACCCTTGGGAAAATAAAAAAAATCGGGACTAAAAGATGTTTGTTGAAAAAATACGATATTTTTTTTTTCACGCCCGGTCGTTATAAACTTCTGTGAAGTACTGGGGGGTTCAAAGTGTTCACCACACATCTAGATAAGTTCCATAGGGGGTCTAGTTTCCAAAATTGGGTCACTTGTGGGGGGTTTACGCTGTTTAGGTACATCAGGGGCTCTCCAAAAGCAACATGACACCCGCAGACCATTCCATCAAAGTCTGCATTCCAAAACGTCACTACTTCTCTTCCGAGCACCGACGTGTGCCCATACAGTAGTTTTCTCCCACATATGAGCTATCAGCGTACTCAGGACAAATTGGACAACAACTTTTGGGGTCCAATTTCTCTCCTTGGGAAAATAAAAAAATTGGTGACTAAAAGATCATGTTTGTGGAAAAAATACGATTTTTTTTATTTTCACGCCCGGGCGTTATAAACTTCTGTGAAGCACTGGGGGGTTCAAAGTGCTCACCACACATCTAGATAAGTTCCTTGGGGGGTCTAGTTTCCAAAATGGTGTCATTTGTGGGGGTTTTCCACTGTTTTAGTACATTAGGGGCTTTCCAAACGCGACATGGTGTCCAATCTCAATTCCAGCCAAAAACGTCAAATGGCGCTACTTCCCTTCCGAGCTCTGCCATGCGCCCAAATAGTGGTTTAGCCCCACTTGTGGGGTATCAGCGCACTCAGGACAAATTGCACAATATCTTTTAGGGTCCTCTTACCCTTGGAAAAATAAGAATTGAGGGTGAAAAGATCATTTTTGTGGAAAAAATATGATTTTTTAATTGTACCAGCGGCTGTATGTTATAAACTTCTGTGAAGCCCTTGGGGGTTCAAAGTTCTCACCACACATCTAGATAAGTTCCTTGGGGGGTCTAGTTTCCAAAATGGTGTCATTTGTGGGGGGTTTCCACTGTTTTGGTACATCAGGGGTTTTCCAATCGCGACATGTTGTCCGATCTCAATTCCAGCCAAAAACGTCAAATGGCGCTGCTTACCTTCCGAGCTCTGCCATGCACCCAAGTAGTCATTTACACCTACATATGGGGTATCAGCGTACTCAGGACAAATTGCACAAAAGCTTTTAGGGTCCTGTTACCCTTGGAAAAATAAAAATTGGGGGTGAAAAGATCATTTTTTGGAAAAAATATGATTTTTTAATTGTACCGCTGTACGCTATAAACTTCTGTGAAGCCCTTGTGGGTTCAAAGTTCTCACCACATATCTAGATAAGTTCCTTGGGGGGTCTAGTTTCCAAAATGGGGTCACTTGTGGGGGGTTTCCACTGTTTAGGTACATCAGGGGCTCTCCAAACGCGACATGGCGTCCGATCTGAATTCCAGCCAGTTTTGCATTGAAAAAGTCAAACGGCGCTCCTTCCCTTCTGAGGTCTGCCATGTGCCGAAACAGTGGTTCCCCCCCACATATCAGGTATCAGCGTACTCAGGACAAATTGCACAATAACTTTTGCAGTCCAATTTCTCCTGTTACCCTTGGTAAAATAAAAAAATTGAACCTGAAGTATTTTTTTTGTGAAAAAAAGTTAAATGTTCATTTTTTTTAAATATTCAAAAAATTCCTGTGACGCACCTAAAGGGTTAATAAACTTCTTGAATGTGGTTTTGAGCACCTTAAGGGGTGCAGTTTTTAGAATGGTGTCACTTTTGGGTATTTTCTATCATATAGACCCCTCAAAGTGGCTTCAAATGTGATGTGGTCCGTAAAAATAAAATGGTGTTGCAAAAATGAGAAATCGCTGGTCAAATTTTAACCCTTATAACTTCCTAACAAAAAAAAATTTTGGTTCCAAAATTGTGCTGATGTAAAGTAAACATGTGGGAAAGGTTATTTATTAAGTTTTTTGTATGCCGTATCTCTGTAATTTAAGGGCATAAAAATTCAAATTTGGAATATTGCAAAATTTTCAAAATTTTCACAAAATTTCTGTTTTTTTCCACAAATAAACGCAAGTTATATGAATCAAATTTTACCAGTATCATGAAGTACAATATGTCACGAGAAAACAATGTCAGAATCACCGGGATCCATGGAAGCGTTTTAGAGTTATAACCTCATAAAGGGACAGTGGTCAGAATTGTAAAAATTGGCCAGGTCATGAACGTGCAAACCACCCTTGGGGCTTAAGGGGTTAATACAATTTTTACTGTGTGCATGGTGAGAACGGGGGGGCTGAAGAGTATTTCCAAGGGTGGGTGGTGGGACTGTGGAAAGTTCAAGGGGTGTAGATGGGGCTAAGGTGGAGGCGCAACTGGGATGGAGCCTAGGCGGAGTCTCAAGGGAGCCCCAAAATTTTGCCAGTATGGGGCCCAGAAATTCCTTATGGCAGCCCTGATCAGGAACATGGCTAGCTTACATAATATGTGACAATGAAACTATACAATGATGAGATACTGTGAAAGAAATGATAATTCCATTGTCTTACCCTTGATCTTAATATCTCTTGGTACATGTATCAGAGATAGAATAACTGTTATTGCTTAGCGATAGTTCCTTCCCTTTATTTTCCCTTCTTTCCCCATATTTTTCCTTTTCTTTTCCTTCATGTTGTTTAACTCCATTTTGTATAATAATTAGAACATTTTCAATAAAGACAATTTAAACAAGAAATAGAATATCTGCTTAGTAAAAATGCTTTTGTGACTCCTTTGTGAATATCATGTGCTAAAGAAGAGCCACGTCCAGCTGAACCAAGCTGAAGGATGATAATGGATTTTATATGGTCACTTCACGAACATTCTTGATGGTGCCCATCAGGAGGTGGCCACTTGGCATTGCTGCGATTTCTTTTTCTCATGCAGAATTAGTATAAGAAAAAAATTACAGTCCTGCTCTGCCCCATGCTATAACATCGGGCCTAGTGCTATCTGATAAATCATCGGATAGTTCTCGGCCATATTACATAATTGTGTGAATAAACTCTTGTTTTAATAAAGCAATTTTCTTTTAATTTGGAACAGCTGTGATCATGTTGGTTTATTATCCAAAACAGGACCCCCCTCTATTACTGACAGCTGTAGAGGGTCAATTACACGCCTGCAGTAAACACATTTCCCTTGTGAAATATGATTGTGGGAGAGCTCGAGTACGGTGCTCACCACAATCATGTGTGTCTCTAGAACCCATGGAACGAATGGTACCGAAATTTACATACACTAGACAGGATGACTGAGACATAATTGTCACATGAGACCTCTGCCTATCCTGTCAGCGAACAATCTATGCCTTGTATAAATGGTCAGACAGATAGGAGAATCACCCAACATGTTCCGTGGACACCTGAGAAAGTGAAGGATTTCTGTCATCGATCACAAAACCACAGAACAATCCACTTCCATTTGTAAATGAGCTGTATAACATTAGTCAGTTACACCCGACATGGAGAGACTTGTTGCAGAAAATTAAAACAATAGCTGGACAGATTGATGCTTCTGCCACCTGATGCACAAGACTCATTCTGCCATCTAACCCAAAAGAGCAAGGAAACTCTCCTCAAAAAGCATTGGAATATCCAAAGCAATATTGGTGAGGTTTTTGCTACCCAGTCTTGGGTAAGGGTAAAAAATATTCATCAAAAGGTGAAGTAAAAAGTTGAGGAATACATTGAGAGATTTAGGCAGGCATTTGAGGAGACAATAGCGAGCCTGAAGGACCAAGGAATGGGAAAAAGTTGATTGCCATCTTGGTGTCTGGATTGAATAATGAGACTCACATTCAATTACATAAATAACGAATTCTGTGGTACAATTAAAAAAACTTCTGATAGGAAAGGATTCATTGGTATTTGTTGATTTAAAGATTTTTTCTTTATGTGTAATAACTTTGCAACAAAGACAATTTCTTTTCCCACATTTGTATATCCCTTTAAGGGAATTTTGTGGGGAAAACAGCTGATCTGTTTTAAGACGACTGGGGGCCACTAGATTCTTAATTGTAGGTGCTCGTCGAAAGGTGATACCTGGAGTTTTTGGCAGAATCTTATATAGAACAGGGTCATTTAGTAAAATATGCCAATTGTGCGTTAAAATCTGTCTGATTTTAATATTCTCAGCGCAATACTGTATAATAAAATTACTTGTAAAGTTTTTATTCTCAGTTTTAATCATCTTAGAATCATTAATCAGTGACTTTTGAGATAGGTTTTTACATTTCGTATATGCATTTTTAACCAAATCCACAGGGTACTTTTTATTTAAAAAAAACTTAATTGGCATATTTTACTAAATGACCCTGTTCTATATAAGATTCTGCCAAAAACTCCAGGTATCACCTTTCGAAGAGTACCTACAATTAAGAATCTAGTGGCCCCCAGTCGTCTTAAAACAGATCAGCTGTCCTCCCCACAAAATTCCCTTAAAGGGATATACAAATGTGGGAAAAGAAATTGTCTTTGTTGCAAAGTTATTACACATAAAGAAAAAATCTTTAAATCAACAAATACCAATGAATCCTTTCCTATCAGAAGTTTTTTTAATTGTACCACAGAATTCGTTATTTATGTAATTGAATGTGACTGCAAAAAACAATATGTGGGTAGAACCACGCAACCTCTGCATCTTAGGGTTAATTCCCATAGACACAACATTAGAATAGGTTTCTTACAACATGGTCTATCAAGACATTTTGCTTTAAAACATAATAAAAACTATAATGGATTCAAAATTAGCCCCATTGAGTATATTCCTAAAGATCATCCCGATAGATTTGGGCAATTGAATCGCAAAGAAGTCTTCTGGATTTATAGATTGAATACATTGAAACCAAATGGACTCAACGAGATTGCTGAAGTTTTTGTATAATTGTACTTTTTAACAGTTTTATTTTCCTCTAACAATTTTTCAATATTTTTTCCTTTGAAGTATTGTACAAAAATTCTTTGTTTTATATTTGAGCGCTTCTATAGAAATATGCGACTACAATAGATGTTAATATACAATTTTTTTCCTGAATTATGGTTATATCTTTCACTTTATAGTTCTATAAAAAATAAGGTGAATATAATTCATTTTTATTTTGACAACGATCCTGCTCCCACATGTTCTTCTTTGATGATATGGTTGTAGGTCCCATCCTCATACCAAGTACTATTGGATCACTTTGAAATCCCTATAGAAATTGGATCAACGAGATCACCAAATTTTTTGTTTAATTGTACTTCCTAACAGTGTTATTTTCTCTAATATATTTTTTAAAATAATTTTTAAATATTTTTTCCTATAAAGTGTTGTACATAAATTCCTCCTTAGAGCGCTTCTATAGAAAGATGCGACCAGCAATAGACGTTAATATGAAGTGTTTTACATAAAATTCCTTTTTTATTGGAGCGCTTCTATAGCAATAGACGTTAATATACAATTTGTTCTGAATTCTGGTCACATCTCTCACTTTATATCCCCATATAAAAAATAAGGTGAATATAATTCATTTTCATTCTGGTAGCGATCCTGCTCCCACATGTTCTCTTCTGATGACATTGTTGTAGGTCCCATCCTTATACCAGGTACCATTGGATCCTCTTGAAACCCCTATAGAATTTTACCAGGAGACGCACTCTCTTTTTTAGACAACATTTTATCTGTGTTTTTAATCTTACATTTTTTTAGTTTAAATTTTTGACAGCAATAGACGTCAATATGAAGTGTTTTACATAAAATTCCTTTTTTATTGGAGCGCTTCTATAGTAAGATGCGGCCAGCAATATACAATTTGTTCTGAATTCTGGTCACATCTCTCACTTTATATCCCCATATAAAAAATAAGGTGAATATAATTCATTTTCATTCTGGTAGCGATCCTGCTCCCACATGTTCTTTTCTGAAGACATCATTGTAGGTCCCATCCTTATACCAGGTACTATTTTATCCTCTTGAAACCCCTATAGAAATTTACCAGGAGACGCATTCTCTTTTTTAGGCAACATTTTATTAGTGTTTTTAATTTCACATTTTTTAATTTTAGCATTCATATAAATTTTGGACCTCAAGTATATATATATATATATATTTTTAATAGATAACAAATAAATAAGGTTTTATTTCATTTCAAACATATAAGAATAATTTTTTTTTTTCCCAAAGCATATCTTCCTCCAGTGTAATGGTCCTGACTCTGGACTTGGAATCTCTTTACCCCTTTTTTTGGGTTCGTTGCTCCCTTTTTTCTTTTTTCTTCCCCCTTTTTTTCTTTTTCTTTCCTTTTTCCAGTAAAAATATTTCTTCTGTAATACAAACATAAAGAGATAAACGTTTATAACTATTGTAAGTGTATAACATACTTTGCGCAGTGTTAACCTGTGAACTTTGACCTTTGTTCTTCTATCACATGTGTTCCTGGCGCCAAAATTCAAATAATGTATGTATATAACTGGAGATGTCAGTATCTGTTCACTTCATGTCATCCCCTGAGGAAGAAGTAATAGACACTTCGAAACGCGTTGGGAATTAAACAGTTAAAAACTTCTCATGTCGTACTAATTTGAACATGTAAGCAGCGCACAGTAAGCCCGAGAAAATATTTTATCCATAAGGATTTACTCATGCTGGTTGGCATGAGAAGTTAGTCCCAGCACTAAGTTAGGCTAGTTCAATTCAAAGGAATGTTCAAGAGGTGGACGAAAAGAAATTCCAGAAGGTAATAGTGATAAAAATGCGTATAAACAAACAATGGGAAAGATCAGGCAAAAAAAGGTTGTTCCCTGGAAGGGTGGACCTCAGTAAGTTGAGGTGCTAGAATTATGATGAACTGGGCCACTTCAAGAAGCAAGTGTAAGCAGAGGCGTATCTAGGCTTTCTGGCACCCGGGGCAAGAATTCGGTTCGGCGCCCCCCCCCGCCAAGTACATATGCGACTTGCACACTTAGCCATGTACCTGCGAGCTGCTCTTCCTAATGCTCTCAATGTTCAGTAAAAAACTGAGAGAAGCAGGAAGAGAAGCTCGTTGTCACAGGACCATACCTATGGAAATCGCATATGAGTGAAGTGTCTATGTGATGACACTGGAACTTTCAGAGCTGAATTCTGACATTGCAGCTTCTGAATTCTCACAACGAATGCACTGCACACTTTTAGGATTCTCCCTTGCCAATGTACAGTCATGTCAGCACAGGTATGTGATTTGTATACTTCTGGCCACATTCCGACTAGACGTGCCCGGCCTCGCTCTGTTCATTTTCATTGAGTGAGGCCACACATGTCTAGTCAGCATGTGACCGCATGTATGCAAATTACCGGCATGAGAGAATCCTAACAGCGTTCAGTGAGCACTGTGAGAATTCAGAAGTCTGCAGTCACATAGAATGACTGCAGACTCAGCACAAACCTGGACAACCCCTTTAATGTTCCTAACAAATAAAAACATGAGAATAAGTCAGTATCACAAATATTATTTACATCCAGGTACCTTATAGATGACATCGTCTCTGGAGTCGTTCTCCTTTTCTTCTAGACCCCATGATGAGTTTTCTCATCCACATCTCGTCTCTGTAGACTTCGATCTTCTACGGTCTTCTGCAGCAAATCTCCACACGATGCCCTTAAAGATAGAAGTGTCATTATAATGTCTCTAAATAAAAATATCTGCAATATACTGTCACCTCACACTATTCCCCTCTAGCATCCCACCTGTTCACCATACTGTCTCCTCATATATTTACTCCCTCACTCTCTATACTGTCTGCTCACACATATCCCTGACTGCCCATACTGTGTCCACTTACATTAACCCATTCCCTCCCCATACTGTCTGCACCAATCCCCCATACTGTTTCCTCATACATACTCTTTATTTTGTGTCCTCAAATCTCCCCACACATTAAATCCCCCCATCCTCAATCCCCCACACACATTAAGTACCCCCATCCCCACTCCAAATCCCCCACACATTAACCCAATCCCCACTCATTAACCCCCATCAGCACTCCAAATCCCCCCACCCCCACTCCAAATACCCCCACACATTAACCCCATCCCCATTCATTAACCCCCACACACATTGACCCCCATCCCCACTCATTAACCCCATCCCCACTCATTAACGCCCCCCCACATTAATCCCCATCCCCATTCATTAACCCCCACACACATTGACCCCCATCCCCACATTAACCCCCATCCCCACTCATTAACGCCCCCACACATTAACCCCCATCCCCATTCATTAACCCCCCCACACATTAACCCCATCCCCATTCATTAACCCCCACACACATTGACCCCCATCCCCACATTAACCCCCATCCTCACTCATTAACACCCCCACACATTAACCCCCATCCCCATTCATTAACCCCCGCACACATTAACCCAATCCCCACTCATTAACCCCCATCACATTAAATAACCCCCATCTCCACTCCAAATCCCCCCACACATTAACCCCATGGCATCCCCACTCATTAACCCCCACACACATTAACCCCCATCCCCACTCTAAATACCCCCACACTTTAACCGCCATCCCCTCTACAAATCTCCTCCATCTCCACTCATTAACTCCCCCTCATCTCCCATCTTCGGTGGTTCTTCAGCTCCACAGTGGAGCACACTTACCACCAGCGTTTGCTTTGGGCGCTGGGGAGTGACGTCAGCAGCGTGATCACATGACCTGATCACGATGCTGACGTCGCTCTGGCCCGGCGGTCAGAGCTTCATTTGTACTGGCGTCTGTATAGACGCCAGTACAATTGTTCCCTGGGAGCCGGCACGCGCTCCTTCTCTGCGCCGGCTGTCAGCTTGACAGCTGACACAGAGAACCGCCGACTCCCAGGCCGGGGGGGCGGCAGAACGCAGCCGCCGGGGGGAGACACTGCGGACCGCTGCATTAGGCGGCCCGACTGCGCCCCCCTGCTGGCTGCGCCCGGGGCAACTGCCCCGGCTGCCCCCCCTAGATACGGCCCTGAGTGTAAGGCCCCAAAGAAAATACTGCAGGGAAGGAGCAATTGACATGAAGGGCTTCCAGCTCTACCAGTCATCTCTGAAACTAGAGGTATGATGCCTTTGTTCATTTTACCCTCTCTGATATGCCCTTTAACACAATAGAGTGTCTTGTGGACACAGTAGCAGCCTGCAGTGTCCTACAGAAATCTGAAGTCTCATCCTGAAGGCCACAGGATTATTTGAAGTTGTAGGCCTAGATGGCAAACCCATTACACAAGAAAACAACAGAAACCCCAATAATGATAGGCAATGATAGATCAGAATAACAAAATACCGAGCACAGCATCAACACGCCACTGAGCTTGAAGTACAATTGTCAATGATCTGACATTATCAGCCAGCTAAATGGCCTGGCAATTATCCGGGATGGAAAACATCTGCAGGAATCTGAAACTCAAAACTAACAGCCCGACACACCCCTACTATCCACAGGGCGGCTGAGGTGTCACGCCAGGGCCAGGACAAGGTAAATTATTTTGGTGCCATAGGATAATGAAGCTAACTGCACCCCCACCATCACTCTGATGAACCCTCAGCACCCAAGTAAAGGAATGAGTTAGATACTAAGGTAAAAGTATCCCCTCTTTTTCACCAAAAACATACAGACAAAAGTAAAAAGAGGTGATGAACTTTACGGATGAGTCTCAATAGAGAGTGTGTTTTCAAAGTTAGATCTGAAACAGTCATTGTTTGTGGACCATTGAAGAAATGTTAACAAACGGAGGGCATAGCCAATATAATAAAATTGCACGGGTTCACCAAAGATGTACTCAAAAGAGTAAAGTGGAACAGAGGGGAAAGAAGTACATCCAAAAAATGGGAACTTCAGAAAATTAATAGAAAAATAGATAAATTCTTTATTCATGACATGTACACGTAACAGCACAAAAACATAAAAACACTTAGAAAGCACAAAGAGGCAATCATGTCACAATCATACAATAATTATATAGTGACACTCCCACAACCATTATCCCCATATCACAGTATTCATATATAACAGGCTAACTCAGATACAATGATCAAAGCAGTTAATGTAATGTATAAGATAACCATTTATAATTGAGGTCTGAAAATACAAGAAAAAACGCTATTCACAGCACCATATAGATAGAAAGGGGGCAAAAAGTTTGTAAAAAATATTAACTAGAAAGCCCCTAAATGAAAGTTCCCTAAATCAAGTATGCAAAGGTGGTAAAATACCTGACTATTTAGAAAAAAGGTCCCATGACCTCTAAACCAGCAATTTGTGCAAAAAAGATGTCCAGGATACCAGAGGGTAAAGTGCCAAGTGAAAGCTGCAAAATGAATGACCTGTGGGGTAAAGGAGAGGGGAAAAGCTAACCCCACGCGTATCGCCACATGCTGTGTGGCTTCCTCAAGGTAGGGTGAAGCGCTGAGAAATAACATGAAGCATGTCCTTATATATAAAGAAATCACATGTTGTATAATTAATAAATCAGTACTAACCCACGAGGAGGAGAGAAAGGCATGGTCGCGGCCATCTTGTCAGCATTGTAGGCAGACCAATAAAGTTGTTCACAAAGAAATTGGAGAGGTGCAGCGTCGCAGAGCAGATCTGCACCTGCGCAGATGAGAATAGGCGTATTGAGACTGTAGTTGCCAGGCAACAATCGGAGGCCACGGCGTCCCCAGGCTAAATAGCGCCTGCACAATAGAAAGTGTGGGCGTAACAGACATGTCGTTAGCATGCGATAACATCGCTCATCAGAACGGCGCCTGCGCAATAAAATCAACAGGACGAATGAAGCTATAGTTACCAAGCGACTTGACGATGCCATAACTAGTCAGATCGGCGCTTGCGCAGTAAAAACCGCGGCGTCGCCCGGCCAAATAGTGCCTGCGCAGTAAGAGCACACATATGGGCATGACAAACATGTCAAAGCCAGGCGATGAAATCACTGGTCAAAAAGGGCGCCAGCGCAATGAAGCCAGAAGGCAAAAGGCAAATGAGCATATCATTACTAAGCAATTGAGCAACTAAGCAAATAAAGCTCCACATATGTTAGGAATATATGAGTCTTGAGCAAAAATGTAGATAAACCAAGCATGTCAGATAATTCGGCGATGACATCATTAATCAAAAAGGTGCCTGCGCAGTAGAGACAAAGAAGCAGATAGACATATTGGAAATATCATTGCTAGAAATATCTGCACCTGCGCAAACAGTATAACAAAAAGGAAAATATATGGATCTTGGTGTAATGAGAATGCCTGCACAGCGTACACAAAAAGGTCAATAAGTATAGTGAATATAATCTGGCAGATCAAAAAACATGTGTCTGAGATGTACGAATCTCAGTATGGTAAGAGAAAAATTTGTAACTTGTTAAAAAGCAGACATTGGTGTTATCACAAATCAAACACATGCGCGGTAGATAGCTGAAGCACTGATACAAACAAAATTTGATAATATCACATTACCAGACGCGATGACCAGTGATGTCACCATACTAGGTGGCACCTGCAAAATAACAGCAAAGATGTAGGTGTGACAAGCGTATTATTGCCAAGCAATACAGCGATGTCGTCATTGGTCAAAAGAAGCCCCAACACAGTAAAAGCTAAGAGATAAATAAGCCTTTTGGAAATGTCATTGTCAGGCAATTCAACATATGTGTCTGAAATATATGAGTCTCAATATTGTGGGAGCTTCATGAAGAGACAAAAGTAGTTATTGTCCAATAGACGCAGCTGAAGTTGCTAACTTATATACAAATAGGAACAAATTGACATGTATCAAGTTGCTGTGTAATAGCCAACTTTAGCGCTAGTTCGTTGAAAAACAATATATATATATTGTTTTTCATGTTAGTAGGTGTTTAGAACACTTACACAAAAGCCACCTTAAACACTGATGTTTGGGTATAAACAGGTGGCTCTATACAGGAGTGCCAACATGAAAATACAAAAGATGTGTAAAAAAGATCAAACAATAAGACCATGAAGCCTTCAGGTCTATACCACACTTTAGTGCAGACCAAATAAAAGTATACATCAAGTGCCCATATCAGTCCGAAGATTATATAAGAGCAAGGAATGGGACAAAGCTCCATCTGATGGTACCCAAATAATTAGGCCTGCCCAGGGGAAATGCTTGAAAGGCACTTTGGACTAAAGATGTATATGTCCGACATAAAGTACCCAGATAATTCGGTCCACCAAGGTGAGCGCTTTAGACTAAAGGTGTATATGTCCAACTGGGCGACAACAATTGATAAAGCATAAATAGATGAAACATAATATGGGATAACCAAATCCAATAAAATAGAAGATCACATCGCTGCAAAAGTTTTTAATTGAAAAAAATGGATAAATAACATGGTGCTGTGAATAGTGAAAAAAGTCCCAAAGGTCAAAATATGGGAACACCCCTAAAGTACACAGAATCAAATACAGATTATCTCAGAGAATCCATACTAAAAAGGATTTTGTGTGAACAGAAATATTCAAACAACCCAAAAGTAGAAAATTGAATTGTTCCCACCAAATTGAAAAATGACATGGTGCTGTGAATAATACAGGAGGTCCCAAGATTGAAAAATATGGACGCCCCTAGAAAGTACAGAATCTGACATAAATTGGTTCAAAAGATCCACCATTAGATAATGTCCACAATAAAAGAAGCTGATCAGTAAGACAAAGCGAGATCTCATGTAGACAAAGATGTTCCAAAGACGGTCCAGGTGTGAAGAGTTTCAAGGGTTCCTATCAAAATGGATAAAGAGGAGACCTAAAAAGAAGAGGAAAACTGAGTTAGCCATAAAAGCCTGAAAAAAGCAATTCCTCATTCAGACCCTCCGGAGCTGAACTTTTTAAATTATAAATTCATCGTGACTCTCTATGAAGGAGTTCTTTGCTAGGGTTCCCCCCACGGATACTGCCCAATACTTGGTCAACGACCAAGACACGTAGATCGTGGTATCTACTGGCATGATGATCCAGAAAGTGGTTCGCTACTGATGTAACGGGCTTACCCTTTTCTCGATCTGTCTTGGCTTTGTTGATATTAGAAATGTGCTGCTGCACTCTACATCTCAACTCCTGGCCCATCTGGCCCACATAAATCTTCGGACACGAGCAGATCAAGACATGAACAACATTTCTAGATTTGCAATTGGAGTATTGGTATAACTTGATCACGCCTGGAAACACAGAAAGGGTGACAGTGTCAGAAGCAACCATGAAGGGACATATGGTACAATTGCCACAAGGGTATGAACCTTTCAAAAGATGACTAGAGCCAATTTTAACCGTAGGTCTTTTAAAATGGCTAACGGTGAGATAGTCCTTAAGATTTTTGGCCCTCCTGGCGACTATTTTTGGTCTCTTAGACAGGAAGGGTTTCAACTTGGGCTCATTGAGTAGAATCCCCCAAATGTTTTTCCAACACACTATAGATCTCACTCCATTGGTTGTTGTATGGTGTGATCAAATTGATGGTATTAGATACCGCCCGAACCTTAGGTTGTAAAAGAGATGGTCTTTCATCACTTAGTGAGTTCTGAAAGGCTTTTGAAATAACCTTTCGCGGATAGCCCGTCGGTAAAACGGCGAGACAGCTCCCTAGACTCCTTTCGGAAGTCTCGGTCATTACTGCAGTTACGTCTTATCTGCAGGAACTGTCCCTTTGGTATATTGTTCCTTAAATGGCAAGGATAAAAGCTTGAAAAATGGAGCAAACTGTTTGTCGCAGTGGTTTTTCGAAAGAGTTTGGTCTGTATCCCTGTGCCAATCTTCATAATTTTCAAATCCAAAAAGTCAACTGATTCATCCGAAAAGTAGGCTGTTAGAGAGATGTTCAAAGGATTATTATTTAGATGATCCACAAAGGACTGACACTCAATTCTAGAACCCGACCAAAACACCAGAATATCGTCAATGTATCTGAACCAACAAAAAATGTTGTTACGAAATGCCGCCAGGGGGCGCACCTGTGTCTCCTCCCACCAACCCAAAAATAGGTTGATATAGGAGGGTGCACAGCGCGCCACCATGGTGGTGCCAGAGACCTGTTTGTAAAACACCCTGTCAAATGTAAAATAACTATTGGAAAGCACAAAATGCAATAAGTCCAATAGAAAAGAATGGTGTCGACGATCACCTGAGAATTGTTGATTTAGAAACTATGATACTGCTTCGATTCCCAGTGTATGTCCAATACAGGTATATAGGGATTCCACGTCCATGGTCACAAGGATGGTATCCTGTGGTACCGTAATATCCTGAAGTTGCCGAATCAAATGAGAAGTGTCCTGCACAAAGGAATTCAGGGAAGTGACGAGTGGCTGTAAGAAATGGTCCAAATAAATACACGGGCGTTCGAAAAGACTGCCAATGCCAGCCACAATAGGTCTGCCCGGTGGCTCAGAGATAGACTTGTGCACTTTTGTGAGGAGATATAAGGTGGGAACCACAGGATGATACGTGGTTACAAATGTGTGCTCTTTTTTACTCAGGATATCATTCTGTTTGGCAGACAAAAGAAGCCGATTGAGTTTCAACTTGAACACAGTGGTAGGATCAGATGATACAGTCATATGTTAAAGTTTGGGCACCCCTATTAATGTTAACCTTTTTTCTTTATAACAATTTTGGTTTTTGCAACAGCTATTTCAGTTTCATAGAATCATAGAATCGTAGAGTTGGAAGGGACCTCCTGGGCCATCTGGTCCAACCCCTGCTCAAAGCAGGATTCGCTGAATCATCCCAGTCAGATGTCTGTCCAGCCTCTGTTTGAAGACTTCCATTGAAGGAGAACTCACCACTTCTCGTGGCAGCCTGTTCCACTCATTGATCACTCTAACTGTCAAAAAGTTTTTTCTAATATCTAATCTGTGTCTCCTCCCATTCAGTTTCATCCCATTGCTTCTAGTCTTTCCTTGTGCAAATGAGAATAAAGATGATCCTTCTACAATGTGACAGCCCTTTAGATAGTTGTAGACAGCTATTAAGTCTCCTCTCAGTCTTCTCTTTTGCAAACTAAACATTCCCAAATCCTGCAACCTTTCCTCATAAGACAGGGTTTGCAGACCGGTCACCATTCTGGTCGCTCTTTTCTGAACTTGCTCCAGTTTGTTGATGTCTTTTTTAAAATGTGGTGCCCAAAACTGGACACAATATTCCAGATGAGGTCTGACCAAAGAGGAGTAGAGGGCAATAATGACTTCACGTGATCGAGACTGTATGCTTCTGTTAATACATCCTAGAATTGCATTTGCCTTTTTTGCTGCTGCATCACACTGTTGACTCATATTCAGTCTGTGATCTATTAGTATACCCAAGTCTTTTTCACATGTGCTGATGCTTAGCCCTATTCCTTCCATTCTGTATATGCTTTTTCATTTTTATTGCCCAGATGTAGTACTTTGCATTTTTCCCTGTTAAAAACTATTCTGTTAGTTGCTGCCCACTGCTCCAGCTTATTTATATCTTTTTGAATCCTCTCTCTCTCTTCTCTAGTATTAGCTATCCCTCCTAGCTTTGTGTCATCAGCAAATTTAATCAGTTTACCCTCAATTCCTTAATCTAAATCATTGATAAAGATGTTGAACAATACAGGGCCCAGGACAGAGCCCTGTGGTACCCCACTTGAGAAATTCTTCCAACTGGATGTGCAGCCATTTACGACCACTCTTTGGGTCCGATCACTAAGCCAGTTATGAATCCACCTAACAGTTGCCTTGTCCATTCCATACTTAGTCATTTTTTCAAAAAGGATTGTATGAGATACTTTGTCAAATGCTTTGCTGAAGTCAAGATATACTATATCTTCAGCATTTCCTTGATCCACCCAATCAGTGATTCCATCATAGAAGGAAATTAAGTTAGTCTGACATGACTTATTAGTTACAAACCCATGCTGACTCTGTTTAATCACTTCATTCTTATCCAGGTGCTGACATACATGTTGTTTAATAATTTGTTCAAAGATCTTTCCTGGTATAGAAGTCAGACTCACCGGCCTATAGTTGCCTGGGTCCACCTTCTTCCCCTTTTTGAAGATAGGAACAACATTTGCTCTTCTCCAGTCTTCTGGGACTTCTCCTGTTCTCCAAGAATTTTCAAAGATTATGGAGAGGGGTTCAAAAATTTCTTCTGCTATCTCCTTCAGTACTCTGGGGTGTAATTCATCTGGACCTGGAGACTTGAAATCATTTAGGTTAGCTAAGTGTTTCCTCACTATCTTTCTGTTTATAGATATCCTGGATTCTTCTATTCCCTTAATAGGATAGTGAAGAACAGTTGATATTACATTTCCTTTCTGAGAGAAATGAGATGCAAAATAGGAATTTAAAAGTTCAGCTGTTATGAATGAGTCACCGAAGGAGGAAAAAACAAAAATACAAGCTAAGTCCAGAAAACCGGAGAGGTTGGTAGCTATCAGATTGCAGACCCCTGATCCTATCCACAACAACTAACAGTAGCCGTAGGGGGTTCCTACGATGCCCTAGACCCCTCGATCACAGCCGGAGAACTAAATAGGCCTAAAGAAAGAAAGGGGAAATCTAAACTGCCCCAGAGCAGACCCCAAGGCAAAAGGCAGCCCCCAACATATAATGACGGTGAAGCAAGATGAAAACACTAACACAGATAGAAAGATAGGTTGAGCAAACGATGGGGCTCAAGCTAACTAAAAAGGACAGGATAGAAAAGCTGCTGTCTGCAATCCGCAAAAAACCCTACCAAAAAAAGTCCCAACCGTCTGATAGGAAAAACAGGCCCTGAAGTCGCTAGGACTTCAAAATGACTATATCAGCACTCAGGTAAATTCTGAAGACAGAGCAAAGAGACAAACTGATCAAAGACAAAAATAGAACTCAGCACACCCCCGACCGGGGATGGCTGAACTCCAAAAAACAAGGTAAACAAAACAAAACTAATAAGTTCAATAGCAGAGCAAAAACTTATCTTTGGGAAGCAGGAATCAGACTGGTCTCCAAGAATCCAGAAGAGAAATCACCAGCGACTCAAAAGGGCGTCGGCTGCCTTATATCCAGTTAGCAGTTCCTGTTACCCAGTCATCATCTACCAGATCAGGTGTTAGGTAATCAGCCTCACTACCTTCCTTCACCAGAAGAAGGAGTTCATCAGACATCGACGGTGAAGGGGAAAATGAACTCACAACATTCGGCCTTCTCAAACATCCTGTTTTACCATTTCATCATTTTCATCCTGTAAAAATCCTATAGCATCTTTGCTTTTCTTTTACTTTTGACATATCCCCAAAATCCTTTATTATTGCTTTTAACATCTCTTGCAAGCCTCAATTCATTGTCAGCTTTAGTAATCTGATTTGTGCCCTGCAGGTTCTGCAGACATCATTATATTCTTCTTTAGATATGCCTCCCTGTTTCCATTTTATAAACATTTCTTTCTTCCTTTTTAGCATGTGCTTAAGTTCTGTATTCATCCATCCTGGTTTCTTTAAATGCTTCCTATTCTTCCCTCTTTTCGGAATTGTTAACAATTGTGCTTTGAGAATTTCATTTTTCAAGATTTCCCATCCTTCCTGGACATTTTTGTCTTTAAGGATATCCAGCCTTTGGGATCCCTCAAATTCTCTTTCTGAATCCCTTAAAATCTGCCTTTCTGAAATCTAACCTTGAAGTCTGAGTCTTCACAGGTCTTCCTCCTCTAGTTATCCAGAATTCTAAAATAGCATGGTTGCTACCTCCTAGGGTCCCAGCCACTTTTACCTCCTCAACCATTTCCTCCCTGTTTATAAGGATTAGATCCAAGGTAGCAGTTCCCCTTGTTTTCTCCCCTACCTTTTGGAAGATAAAGTTGTCAGCAAGAGAGGATAAGAATTTCCTTGACCTGTTAGTTTTGCCTGAGGGAGATTCCCAACAAATGTCTGGATAGTTGAAATCTCCCATGACAACTATGTCATATTTTTTGGAGAACTTGGCCATTTGATGCATAAAGAGTTCATCCATATCTTCAGCTTGCACAGGCGGCCTGTGGTAAATGCCTACAATGGTGTCCTTTCCATTGTTCTGTCCTTGTATTCTTACCCAAACAGTTTCCACAGAACTCCCAGTCTCTGAAGCTTCAATCTCTGTGCAGATATACGCGTTTCTAACATACAATGCGACACCTCCTCCTCGTTTATCAAGTCTGTTTCTTGCAAATAAGTTGTATCCTTCTAGTCTTGTATTCCAATCATGTGTATCATCCCACCAAGTTTCAGTGATTCCAATGACATCATATTTCTTTTCCTGTGTTAGTAGTTCCAATTCTCCTTGTTTGTTGCCCATGCTTTGTGCATTAGTATAGAAACATTTTAGTTTGTGATTGTTTTCTCTTTCTCCAATATTTTTATTATTTAGATTCTTTTGTCTTTGTTCTTCCTTTCCACTTCTAATAGCAGAGTTCTCAATAGCATTTGTCAGGTGTATGGCTTTTTCTGGTCTTTTGCTTCCCTTCCCACGTTGTTCTAGTTTAAAGCTCTCCTTACAAGTGTAGCAAGGCGACTTCCAAATACTTGTTTTCCAGTCTTCGTAAGGTGCACCCCATCTCTAGCAAGTAGTCCATCGTATAGGTAATTCACTCCGTGATCCAGAAATCCAAATAGTTGCTGACGGCACCATCAACGTAGCCAGTTGTTCACCTGCAGAATCTTATTCCACCTCCTTGTTCCATGGCCATCCACTGGGAGGATGGAAGAGAAGACCACCTGTGCTCCCAGTTCTTTCACTTTCTTGCCTAAGTTTTCAAAGTCTCTGCAGATGGTTTCCAGGTCGTTTCTTGCGGTGTCATTTGTCCCCACATGTAGTAGCAGGAATGGGTAGTCATCTGTAGGTCTGAAGAGTCCTGATATCCTGTCAGACACATCTTTAATTTTTGCACCTGGAAGACAGCACATTTCTCTTGAAGTTATATCCGGTCTGCAGATAGCGGCCTCTGTTCCTCTCAACAGGAATTCTTCTTCACAACATTTTTCACAACATATATCTAATAACTGATGGACTCAGTTATATTTCTGGATTCAAATGAGGTTTATTGTACTAACAGAAAATGTGCAATCTGCATTTAAACAAAATTTGACCGGTGCAAAAGTATGGGCACCCTTATCATTTTCTTGATTTGAACACTCCTAACTACTTTTTACTGACTCCTGAAGCACTAAATTGGTTTTTTTTAACCTCATTGAGCTTTGAACTTCATAGCCAGGTGTATCAAATCATGAGGAAAGGTATTTAAGGTGGCCACTTGCAAGTAGTTCTCCTATTTGATTCTCCTATGAAGAGTGGCATCATGGGCTCCTCAAAACAACTCTCAAATGATCTGAAAACAAAGATTATTCAACATAGCTTTTCAGGGGAAGGATACAAAAAGTTGTCTCAGAGATTTAACCTGTCAGTTTCCACTGTGAGGAACATAGTAAGGAAATGGAAGAACACAGGTACAGTTCTTGTTAAGCTCAGAAGTGGCAGGCCAAGAAAAATATCAGAAAGGCAGAGAAGAAGAATGGTGAGAACAGTCAAGGACAATCCACAGACCACCTCCAAAGACCTGCAGCATCATCTTGCTGCAGATGGTGTCACTGTGCATCGGTCAACAATACAGCGCACTTTGCACAAGGAGAAGCTGTATGGGAGAGTGATGCGATAGAAGCCGTTTCTGCAAGCACGCCACAAACAGATTCGCCTGAGGTATGCAAAAGCACATTTGGACAAGCCAGTTACATTTTGGAAGAAGGTCCTGTGGACTGATGAAACAAAGATTGAGTTGTTTGGTCATACAAAAAGGCGTTATGCATGGAGGCTAAAAAACACAGCATTCCAAGAAAAACACTTGCTACCCAAAGTAAAATTTGGTGGAGGTTCCATCATGTTTTGGGACTGTGTGGCCAATGCCGGCACCGGGAATCTTGTTAAAGTTGAGGGTCGTATGGATTCAACTCAGTTTCAGCAGAGTCTGGACAATAATGTGCAAGAATCAGTGACGAAGTTGAAATTACGCAGGGGATGGATATTTCAGCAAGACAATGATTCAAAACACAGCTCCAAATCTACTCAGGCATTCATGCAGAGGAACAATTGCAATGTTCTGGAATGGCCATCCCAGTCCCCAGACCTGAATATCATTGAACATCTGTGGGATGATTTGAAGCGGGCTGTCCATGCTCTGCGACCATCAAACTTAACTGAACTGGAATTGTTTTGTAAACAGGAATGGTCACAAATACCTTCATCCAGGATCCAGGAACTCATTAATAGATACAGGAAGCGACTAGAGGCTGTTATTTTTGCAAAAGGAGGATCTACGAAATATTAATGTCACTTTCATGTTGAGGTGCCCATACTTTTGCACTGGTCAAATTTTGTTTAAATGCAGATTGCACATTTTCTATTAGTAGAATAAACCTCATTTGAATCCAGAAATATAACTGAGTCCATCAGTTATTAGATATATGAAACTGAAATAGCTGTTGCAAAAACCAAAATTGTTATAAAGAAAAAAGGTTAACATTAATAGTGGTGCCCAAACGTTAACATATGACAATAAAACCTGGTAACAAGACATGTTGTTAAGCTGATGTTTGGCTTCCCTTAACTACATATCAATGGGCCATAGAACTATATTCCCCCCTTATCAGCTTCCTTTATAATAAAGGAGGAATTGTTTTTGAGTTTTTTGACAGCTAGTCTCTCCTTGTGCCCCAAGTTCTCACCTTGTTTGCTGTTCGTATGAAGCTTGGAGATCTCTTTGCTGACCACATTATAGAAAATCTGAATTGTAGGGAATAGTGCAAAAGATGGTGTAGCTTGCGAAGGTAAGTGCCAGAATTTATCAGAGGCTTTTTTAGGATTCTCTTTTTCCTGTAATAAATCAAGAAGATCGATAAAGGCCTGTCTCTCATCCAGTGGCAGTGTATCTAATAACGAAGGTTGATGGTAAAGCATCTTAAATGTAAGCTGCCTACAGAATAAGTACAGGTCCTTAGTCAAAATAAATTTATCCAAAGCACCCATGGGTGCAAAGGAAAGGCCCCTTGTTAAAACGGAAATTTTGACATCTGATAAAACATAGCTAGATAGATAGATAATTTGTAAGTTACCTTTCTCTGCCGTATTGGCCACAGCACCCACCTCATCCGAAGTGTGATCTGTATTCATCATATCCATGGGGACTATTATCTCTGTCTGGGCTGTCTCAGCTGTCTTTTGTATGTTGGTGATCAAGCCTGATGTTAACGTCCTTTCTTCCTGGAGTTGGAAATGTTTTCGCCGACCCCTCCTGGTATGGTTTCTTGATCGCTTGTGCCTGATGATAAAAAATCGCTCATAGATGATTCTCCGGTCCCCGAATCTATATTTGGTATCTGAGTCTTTTTGTCATGATCCCAGTGCAGGTTTTTGAGCTGCACGTCAGGGGTTAATGTCTGGAGCTCAGTGCAGGTTTTGACCTGCACACCTGGGGTTAATGATTGTGGCCTCGCTTTGGTTCAGGGAGAGCTTCTTAAACCCCTGGGAAGCTCCAATCCCTGTCAGTTATACTTTTGCCTTTGGCCGAGTGTTTTGATCCCTGTGTCTGTTCGTTGTCTTATAGCTTGCTTATATGGTTCTTATCCGGTTCTGTCCCCCCGTTGTGAGTTTGCCGTTTGATTCTGTACTGTATATCTGCTTCTCTGGTTTCTGACTTCTTGGCTACGTCTTGACTCTCCGTTCTGTCTAGCCCTTTGGTAATTGTCCTGCTATCTCGTGCATTGACCCCGGACTGATCTGGTTTAGTTCTCTGTTTATGCCTATTAGTAACTTTGTTCCGTAGTTACCATTCTAGGAGTTTTCCTGCAGCTCCTAGCTCTCTGGAGTTGAGGCCACGCCCTCAGCAGTCACCTGCTTCAGGTCCTGCGGGTCTGAAACACGCATCTCTGCTGCTGCCCGCTCCACAGGTATCTCTGAGCACAGTTTTTCTTACTCAGGACACGTGCACTGGCTCAGTGAGCAAGTGCAGTGCGGTGTTCCTGACATATTATAACTGACCGTAAACTTTTTTTTTTCTCTCACTTCTGCAGCATGGACCCAATGCATGCCTTATCTGAGCAGGTGAAATGCTTGACTCAGTCGCTGCAGAAGCTAAGTTTGGAACACCAAACCCTGGCCCAGTCCCAACGGCAGGTTGCGGACTCGGTTCAGGGAGCGCTTTCCGCAGGCTTTCAGCAGGTGGGGATTCGAGATGTCATTTTAGTCTCACCCGAATCCCTGGTTAAGTTACCAGATACATTTGCTGGTGACAAAAATGAATTTAGAGCATTTAAAGAGGTCTGTAAACTCTTTTTCTCCTTTAGACCCCATTCCTCTGGGGATGAGAAACAGAGGGTGGGGGTGGTTATGTCCCTGCTTAGGGGGTCCCCACAAGCATGGGCATTTTCTCTTTCCTCTTCTGCCCCAGAGAGAATGACTGTGGATGCATTTTTTGAGGCCTTAGGGCTTATTTACGATGAGCCAGATAGAGTGCGTTTGGCTGAGGACAAGGTGATGAGTGTCTGTCAGGGGAAGCACTCGGACGAGTGGTTCTGTTCTGAATTTAGACGTTCGGCATCTGAGATTTCTTGGAGCGATGCAGCCCTATGGGGGCTGTTTTGTAGAGGCCTGTGTGAACGTCTGAAGGATGCCCTGGCAATCCATCCTCAACCTGACTCCCTGGAGGATGCCATGACTCAAGCAGTTCGCATGGATCGCAGACTGCAGGGAAAAAGGTGTTATGCAACTTGAAACATCATTATTCTCCAGTGGAGTTGAGACCCGGACTCCTCCAGTGGCTATGGAGGTGAGCGCTGTCACCTGTGATGAGAAGGAAAGAAGACGCCGCCGGGAGAAGCAGTTGTGCTTCTATTGTGGGGAATCTGGATATTGGAAGAAGGACTGCCCCTCCTGTCCGTCATCCTCCAAGGTGGCGGGAAATGACTAGGTCTGGGTAGGAGGCTACCCAGACCTTCAGGTACCTTTTTCCTCACTTGCAAAAATTGTGCTTCGGGTGGAACTGGAACTTGGTGATGGTCCTGTTCAGACTACCGCCTTTGTTGACTGTGGCTCTGCTGTTAACCTGATTGATGCCCGGATGATGACTCTCAATAAGATAGGGACAGTCAGGCTTCAGGATCCTGTTAAACTTGTGGCAATTAACTCGTCCTCTCTTACCCAGGAGGGTATCTGTTTCAGGTCTGAACTTTTTTCTCTGAAAGTGGGTTCCACTCATGTGGTAAAATTATCTTGTCTTGTGTTAGATAACTTGCCTGCAAGACTGGTACTGGGGATGCCTTGGCTACAATGCCATAATCCTACCATTGATTGGGTGACGGAAGAGATCACTCAATGGGGATGTAAAGAGAAATGGTGTAACCTGGGGCCTCTTTTTAGCTCTGTTAAAACCGTATCTGTATCATCTGTCGGTCTGGAAGGTATTCCGGAGTACCTGAAGGATTTCGAAGACGCATTTTCCGAAAGTGAGGCTGAGGCGCTGCCACCACATAGACCCTACGATGGTGCCATTGATTTAGTACCCGGAGCCAAGTTACCTAAGGCTCGATTGTTCAATTTGTCCGGGGCTGAGCGCCAAGCCATGAAGGAGTACATAGCTGAAAGTCTCCGCAATGGGCATATCAGGCCTTCTGTGTCACCTGTGGCAGCAGGATTCTTCTTTGCGAAGAAGAAATATGGTGGTTTGCGGCTGTGCCTCGACTTTCAGGAACTTAACAAGATAACGGTTAGGAACACTTATCCACTTCCCCTCATCCCAGACCTATGTAATCAGTTATCTGGGGCTCAATGGTTCTCCAAATTAGATCTCCGGGGGGGCCTACAACCTGATAAGGGTTCGGGAAGGGGACGAGTGGAAAACTGCGTTCCTCACAACAGAGGGACTCTTTGAAAACCTGGTTATGCCATTTGGGTTAACTAATGCACCCGCTATTTTCCAGAACTTTATCAATGTTGTGTTTTCTGACCTGATAGGCCATTTTGTTGTCATTTATTTGGATGACATTTTGGTGTATTCCCCAGACAGTTAGTCTCACTTACAACATCTACAGACAGTTCTCCAGTGACTCAGGGAGAACCACTTGTTTGCTAAATTGGCAAAATATTCATTTTTCTTGTCTTTCTGGGGGCTGATTGTATTTTGTGAGGGGTTTCGTATGGACCCTAAGAAGGTGCTGGCGATCGCAGACTGGGTTCAGCCTCGTGATCTCAAGGGGCTCCAGCGCTTCTTGGGATTTGCGAATTATTACCGGAGATTCATTAAAGGTTTCTCTCAAGTGGTTAAACCACTCACAGATCTTACCCAGAAGGGGGCTGATTTAAAAATTTGGTCGGAACCCGCTAAGGAGTCCTTCTCAGCTCTCGATTTGTATATCTGCTTCTCTGGTTTCTGTCTTCTTGGCTACGTCTTGACTCTCTGTTCTGTCTAGCCCTTTGGTAATTGTCTTGCTATCTCGTGCTTTGACCCCGGCCTGATCTGGCTTAGTTCTCTGTTTATGCCTATTAGTAACTTTGTTCCTTAGTTACCATTCTAGGAGTTTTCCTGCAGCTCCTAGCTCTCTGGAGTTGAGGCCACGCCCCTAGCAGTCACCTGCTTCAGGTCCTGCGGGTCTGAAGCACGCATCTTCTCTGCTGCTGCCCGCTCCACAGGTATCTCTGAGCACAGTTTGTCTTACTCAGGACACACGCACTGGCTCAGTGAGCAAGTGCAGTGCGGTGTTCCTGACACTTTTGATTTTTGTCTCTGATATTTATGAAATTTGTTGGATCTCTGATTTCCATGAGTCCACTTGAAAACTTGTTTACTGTCAAAGTCACCCTTGTCCGGCAAGAACTTTCTTCTTTTTTTGAATTATTTTTCTTTCAAAATTATCAATAATTTCTTTTAAGCGTAGTTGAAAAGGTTTAACAAGACTGGCATCATCAAAAGAAGTCAGTTGGGACTCTTTCTCCTTAATGTCACCCCTCAATTTAACCAAGAGCTTACGATCATGGTCAATTAATAAACCAATTAAAATAGATGAACATTTCAAAAGACCAGATTCCCAAATGGACTTATATTCAGAATCTGGTTCCCAAGCAGGAAAAAGCTTAACCCGAAGTCCCCTAGGGACAATACCAAGTTTGTTGTATTCTTCCAAGCTATTAATATTCCACCAAGTCCTGGTCAAACTTTTATGTAGATTAATAAGTTCAGAAGACAAAAGTTGAAAAGAACTATCCTGAGTAACCACTGCCTCACAACTGCCAAAAATGCCTTCAATTTGGCCTTTCCATGCTAATTCTCTAGCCTCAAGATCCATAACTGAAATGCAGTACAAGTAAATACAAAAAGACCAAACAGAGCCAGTCTATACAAAAAATGCTAGCTACAATCACTAGGCGTGCCAACACTCCAAAAGGGAGAGTATTAGTGGAAGACCACCAATGTGATACACTGAAGAAATGTTAACAAACGGAGGGCACAGCCAATATAATAAAATTGCACGGGTTCACCAAAGATGTACTCAAAAGAGGTAAGTGGAACAGAGGGGAAAGAAGTACATCCAAAAAATGGGAACTCCAGAAAATTAATAGAAAAATAGATTAATTCTTTATTCATGACATGTACACGTAACAGCCCAAAAACATAAAAACACTTAAAAAGCACAAAGAGGCAATCATGTCACAATCATACAATAATAATATAGTGACACTCCCACAACCATTATCCCCATATCACAGTATTCATATATAACAGGCTAACTCAGATACAATGATCAAAGCAGTTAATGTAATGTTTAAGATAACCATTTATAATTGAGGTCTGAAAATACAAGAAAAAACGCTATTCACAGCACCATATAGATAGAAAGGGGGCAAAAAGTTTGTAAAAAATATTAACTAGAAAGCCCCTAAATGAAAGGTCCCCAAATCAAGTATGCAAAGGTGGTAAAATACCTGACTATTTAGAAAAGAGGTCCCATGACCTCTAAACCAGCAATTTGTGCAAAAAAGATGTCCAGCATACCAGAGGGTAAAGTGCCAAGTGAAAGCTGCAAAATGAATGACCTGTGGGGTAAAGGAGAGGGGAAAAGCTAACCCCACGCGTATCGCCACACGCTGTGTGGCTTCCTCAAGGGAGGGTGAAGCGCTGAGAAATAACATGAAGCATGTCCTTATATATAAAGAAATCACATGCTGTATAATTAATAAATCAGTACTAACCCACGAGGTGGAGAGAAAGGCATGGTCACGGCCATCTTGTCAGCGTTGTATGCAGACCAATAAAGTTGTTCACAAAGAAGTTGGAGAGGTGCAGCGTCGCAGAGCAGATCTGCACCTGCGCAGATGAGAGTAGGCGTATTGAGACTGTAGTTGCCAGGCAACAAAGGGAGGCCACGGCGTCAGCAGGCTAAATAGCGCCTGCACAATAGAAAGTGTGGGCGTAACAGACATGTCGTTACCATGCGATAACATCGCTGATCAGAACGGCGCCTGCACAATAAAATCAACAGGACGAATGAAGCTATAGTTACCAAGCGACTTGACGATGCCATAATTAGTCAGCTCGGCGCTTGCGCAGTAAAAACTGCGGCGTCGCCCGGCCGAATAGCGCCTGCGCAGTAAAAGCACACATATGGGCATGACAAACATGTCTGTTGTGAGTTAATTTTCCCCTCCGTCACTGAGGCCTGGTGAATTCCCTATTCTAGTGAAGGAAGGTAGTGAGCCTGATTATCAGGCACCTGGGACTAATGAAGACGATTGGCTGAGTGGAGTCACTGACTAGATTTAAGGCAGCCTACGCCCTTTCTGCCCTGCGGGTGATTTCTCTGTGGACTTTTGGACACCAGTCTGATTCCTGCTCTCCTAAATCTAAGTTTTCTGTTTTGCCTTTTTGCATTTAAGATTTGTTTTTGTTTTTCTTGCTTTTTGGATTCTGCCACTCCCTGCTGGAGTGTGCAGTGTTCCGTTAGCTCTGTCTTCAGAAAGTACCTGAGTGCTGATTTAGTTTTTGAAGCTTAGTTGCTTCAGGGCCATTTTTATATCAGCTTGTTGGCTTTTGTCTTTGATAGGGTTTTGGCAGATTGCAGACAGCAGCCTTCCTATCCGTTCCTATCTAGGTAGTTTTTGGGCCCCGTCTTTGCTCAGTCTATCTTTCTGTCTGTGTAAGTGTTTTCATCTTGCTTCACCGTCATTATATGTGGGGGGCTGCCTATTGCTTTGGGGTCTGCTCTGGGGCAGTTAGATTTCCCCTTTCCTTCTTTAGGCCTATGTATCTCTCCGGCTGTGATCGAGGGGTCTAGGTCATCGTAGGAACCCCCCACGGCTACTGCTAGTTGTGTTGATAGGTTCAGGGGTCTGCAATCTGATAGTTGCCAACTTCTCTGGTTTTCTGGACTTAGCTAGCATTTCTGTTTTTGCCTCCTACGGTGACTCAATCATAACACATGTCGTTGCCAGGCGATGAAATCACTGGTCAAAAAGAGCGCCTGCACAGTGAAGCCAGAAGGCAAAAGGCAAATGAGCATATCATTACTAAGCAATTGAGCAACTGTGCAAATAAAGCTCCACATATATTAGGAATATGAGTCTTGAGCAAAAATGTAGATAAACCAAGCATGTCAGATAATTTGGCGATGACATCATTAATCAAAAAGGCGCCTGCGCAGTAGAGGCAAAGAGACAGATAGACATATTGGAAATATCATTGCTAGAAAAATCTGCACCTGCACAAACAGTATAACAAAAAGGAAAATATATGGATATTGGTGTAATGAGAATGCCTGCGCAGCGTACACAAAAAGGTCAATAAGTATATTGAATATAATCTGGCAGATCGAAAAAACATGTGTCTGAGATGCACGAATCTCAGTATGGTAAGAGAAAAATTTGTAACTTGTTAAAAAGCAGACATTGGTGTTATCACAAATCAAACACATGCGCGGTAGATAGCTGAAGCACTGATACAAACAAAATTTGATAATATCACATTACCAGACGCGATGACCAGTGATGTCACCATACTAGGTGGTGCCTGCAAAATAACAGCAAAGATGTAGGCGTGACAAGCGTATTATTGCCAAGCAATACAGCAATGTCGTCATTGGTCAAAATAAGCCCCAACACAGTAAAAACTAAGAGATAAATAAGCCTTTTAGAAATGTCATTGTCAGGCAATTCAACATATGTGTCTGAAATATATGAGTCTCAATATTGTGGGAGCTTCATGAAGAGACAAAAGTAGTTATTGTCCAATAGATGCAGCTGAAGTTGCTAACTTATATACAAATAGGAACAAATTGACATGTATCAAGTTGCTGTATAATAGCCAACTTTAGCGCTAGTTTGTTGAAAAAACAAAAAATATATATTGTTTTTCATGTTAGTAGGTGTTTAGAACACTTACACAAAAGCCACCTAAAATACTGATGTTTGGGTATAAACAGGTGGCTCTATACAGGAGTGCCAACATGAAAATACAAAAGATGTGTAAAAAAGAACAAACAATAAGACCATGAAGCCTTCAGGTCTATACCACACTTTAGTGCAGATCAAATAAAAGTATACATAAAGTGCCCATATCAGTCCGAAGATCGATAACAATAATCCTTGCAATAGTCCACAGGATTCCACACAATCCCACGGACGTCACGAGCTGGCCTCAACTCAGTTCGTGACTCCTTCACGTCCGCACTCAAATCACAACTGATCTTAAAACAAGAATGTATTGTCAGGGCTCCTGGGATCAGCCCTTCTGAAGGGGGGTAGGGGTCACACCTACTATTCAATGGTTTGGTCCATCAGAAGATTCTAGAAATGTAAGGACTCCACTGAGTCTACAGGATGTGTATTGTAGGTTATCTTCTGCTTAGGAAACAATAGCCAAAGTTCCACTAGCTGTTGACACAAGCCTAAATTAGATTATGGTCCAGGTACATCACAAGACATTGCAAAGTATTGGGGGAAGGAGACATGGTTAATTTACAGCAAATACAACCAGAGAAAAGTTAAATGACATATTATACAAAATACAGGACAGGGCAAAACTACAAATCATGACAATCCCTTCCCCTCCAAATTTGTGTACGTAGTAGGGACCTCTACACGTCGCTTGTTAAGTACACACAGGCATGGCTGACCAGACTCAGGGCTCCTCCTGCCCGGACAGTCCATCTGCATTTTGGTGTTGGCTGCCTCTTCTATACTGTATGGTAAAGTTATAGGGCTGCAGAGCCAGGCTCCATCGTAGTAAGCGTCCATTGTCCCCAGAGACTCGGTTCAGCCAGGTGAAGGGATTGTGATCAGTAATGACAGTGAATTCTCGTCCATACAGATACGGCCTTAGTTTCCTAAGGGCCCACACTACAGCCAGACATTCTTTTTCAACAGTTGCATAGGCCACTTCTCGGTCCAGCAGTTTCCTGCTAAGGTAGGCGATGGGGTGTTCGTCCCCAGCTGCATTCACCTGGCTGAGGACAGCTCCCAGTCCATAAGCAGAGGCGTCCGTCTGCACAATGAATCTCCTCTTGTAATCTGGAGCAGCCAGAACAGGGTCGCAGACCAGGGCGTCCTTCAGCCGGTTAAAAGCCTCATCACAGGCTGGAGTCCAGATCACCAGCCGGGGCATCGTATTCTTGGTCAGGTCGGTAAGAGGCTTGGCCACAGTGCTGAAATGCGAAACAAATTTTCGGTAATAACTGGCAGTGCCCAAAAAAGCCATAACTTGTTTCTTAGTTTGGGGTACAGGCCAGTCTCTAATAGCCTGGATTTTGGCAGGTTCAGGACGGAGTTTCCCCCCTCCTACTCTATGCCCTAGGTACTGGACTTCACCCATCCCCAATTGGCATTTATCGGGTCGAATGGTTAGGTCGGCTGCAAGAATCAGGTCAAGAATAATGGCTACTTGATTCAGATGTTCCTCCCACGTCTGGCTGAAGATGGCGATATCATCCAAGTAGGCACAAGCAAAGTCACCACATCCCCAGAGGATATGGTCCACCATTCTCTGGAAGGTTGCCGGGGCATTCTTCATTCCAAAAGGCATGCTTAGAAATTCATACAGACCAAAGGGGGTTATAAAAGCGGACCCTTCTCTCCCTTCCGCCGTGAGTGGGATTTGCCAGTATCCCTTACTGAGATCCAAGGTAGTGACATATCGGGACCCAGCCAGTCGGTCTAGAAGTTCATCAATACGGGGCATTGGGTAAGGATTGCTGACGGTATGGTCGTTTAGTTGTCGATAGTCCACACAAAATCGAGTACTCCCATCCTTCTTGGGTACTAACACCACAGGAGAGGCCCAAGGGCTATGAGAGGCCTGGATTACCCCAAGCTGTAACATCTCCTCCAGTTCGTGCTGCATGGTGTTTCGAACAGATTCAGGTACCCGGTAAGGAGCCTGTTGTATGTTACAGATACCCTGCGTGTCCACATGATGTTGGGTGATGGTGGTTCGACCTGGTTGGGATGAGAAAGCAGCCCGTCTCTGTTGAAGCACTCCCAGCATCTGATTTTTCTGCAAGGAATCCAGGTGATCTCCCAGAGGAACCTGTCCCACAGTGGATGGGGCTCTCGCTGCTTCCACGAGATCAGGTAGGGAATCCTCATCCTCTTGACAGTCTTCTGAAGCTAGCCGACAGCTTGCTATCATTGGAAGGTTCCGGTCATGGTACTCCTTAATCATATTCACATGGACAGTCTTTTGTCTTAGCCCCTGATCATCTAAAGCAAGAAGATAATTGGTATCATTTAGCTTTCTGAGAACCAGGAAGGGACCCTCCCATGTTGTCTGCAGTTTTTTCTGCCGATGGGGAACAATCATTAAGACCTGTTGTCCTTCTACAAACTCCTGATAGCGTGCTTTACGGTCATACCATGTCTTCTGTCTGGTTTGAGCCATACGCACATGACTCTGGGCTAAACTAGTGAGTTGAGCCAGGGTTTCTCGCAGCTTTAGGACATAAGGGACAACAGGGGCTCCTGTATCTTCAACTTGTCCCTCCCAATATTCTTTTAGCAGGGTTAAGGGTCCTCGGACCTTTCTTCCATAGAGTAGTTCAAAGGGGGAAAACCCGGTGGACTCCTGGGGAACTTCCCGATAGGCAAACAAGAGATGGGGTAGGTACTTCTCCCAGTTTGAATCTCTGTCAGTGAAGGCCCTCAGCATATTCTTCAGAGTGCCATTGAATCATTCACCAAGTCCATTTGTTTGGGGATGATACGGGGTCGTTCGGATCGCTCGTACTCCACAGGTGCGCCACAGACACTGGACCAGCTCTGACATGAACTGGGAGCCTTGGTCTGACAAGATCTCACTGGGGAATCCTACTCTGGTGAAAATGGTAACCAGGGCCTCGGCCACCTTGGCTGCAGAAATACTTGACAAGGCCACAGCTTCTGGATATTGGGTGGCATAGTCCACAACAGTGAGGATGTACTGCTTTCCAGATTTACTTGGTTTAGCCAGAGGTCCAATGATATCGACAGCTACTCTTTGAAAGGGTTCTTCTATTATAGGGAGCGGTTGCAGGGGTGCCTTTGGGTGATCTCCGGGTCGCCCTCTACGCTGACATATGTCGCAAGTTTGGCAGAAATGCGCTACGACTTGGGAAATCCCAGGCCAATAGAAAGATTGAGTCAATCATCTCTCAGTGCGGGTTTTGCCTTGATGGCCAGCAGTAGGAATGTCATGAGCAAGGTGTAATAGGGGAATTCTGTATTTCTGAGGAACAATCAGCTGTTTGCTATAAGTCCAGGGCTTATCTAGAGAGTCAGCATTGGTAACCCGATATAAAAGTCCATTTTCTCTGATAATTCTTTCCCCGTTCTCCCCAAACTGCCCTATCTCAGCTCGAGCTCTAAAACTAGCTACCTCTTGTCTAAACTGAACTTTATCCCAAGTAACACTCACATTGTCCCCACAAGAAGAACCACTCACAGGCTGTGACGGCAGTTCTGGTGGCCTCATTTCCATGGATGGGTTGTACACGACCACATTAGCTGCTCTCTTGGCTTGACTTCTGGTTACCGCACCGACAAAGTGGCAATGAAGATTTCCCACATCATTTCATAGAAGAGCGTCTGCAGGGAGGCCGCTCATCACACCGACCACGCATTGTTTTGCCCCAAAGCCATAATCCAGGGTCACACTCGCTCTTGGAATATATCTCTGGGTACCTCCAGCCAATTCAATGGCAATTCCTGGTCCCTTTTCAATTGCTTCTGGTTGAATTACTCGGGGATCGGACATGGTGAGAAAAGCCCCAGTGTCATGGAAGCCAACAACTTTTTGGCCATCCAGCACGACCTCCTGTAGATGTTTGTGCTGAAGATCAGAAGAACAGGTGGCTGGGGCTCGCACCCCATAGACTCCGGGTAGGGGAGCCAGGATATTAGAGTCACTTGGCAAGTCATCAGGGACTGAATCCAGCTCTTCTCCTGGTGAGGGTGTCTGTAGATAATGAACAGGCAAAGGCGGTCTGTAGCTGTCCTGCCTCTGAACACCTGGACATTGGAATTGCAGATGCCCAGGCTGCCCACATCTATAACATCTGCGCTCTGGGATTCTTCCTCCACGTCGTAGTCCCGAAGGTGGAGCAGGAGTAATGCGAGGCACAGTCACACGAAGGTCACCATGAGTTGATGGTCTAGTGAATGGTGAATATTGGAGGCCGAAGGACCAGGGGCCGCCAGCGTTGGGGGCTGGTAGTTTTTTTCTCACTGAGTAGTAGTTTTTTCCACTGAGACTTGATGGTGAGAGCCTCATCAGCTAGAGCTGCAGCTTCCTCCACAGTGGCTGGTCTCCTTTCACGCACCCATTCCCGGATCTCAGCGGGGCACTTGAAGTAAAACTGCTCTTTTAGGATGACTTGGAGGAAGGTCTCCCAAGTTAAGGCCTCCTCTCCCTCCAGCCAGCGATGACATATTTGTTTGAGTCTGTGGGCATACTTTTTGAAGGACACTTCCTCATCACAGGCTAAAGTACGGAACTAGGTCCTGTAAGTGTCTGGGGTCACAGCATAATGTTCTAGAATAGTCTGTTTAATCTCCGCATACTCACAGTTCCACCGAGGGTCCATAGCTCTATAGGCTGTGGCAGCTCCACCCTCTAAGAGCCCCACCAGATGTCGGACTCGCTCCCTTTCCGGGACTTCCATTAATCGACACTGATGCTCAAAGTCCTGGAAGAAGCCCTCAATGTCACCTGAAGCCTCATTAAACGGCTTGAAGTCTTTGCGGGACACTCTGGGGAGTTCCCTCATGGTGGGTGCTGGGGTTACAGTCTGTCTGGAGCTTCTAGCTGCTTCCACAGCGAGCTGCCTCTCCAGCAATGCCCTCTCTTGAGCTCTATGAATGGCCTCCCTCTTATCTTCTATGGTAGCATCTTCTCCCAGCAATGCCAACTCCTCCTCGTACCACACAACCCACTGACTTTTATGGGTATTTACCTCCGGCTGCAGTCTTTCCTCCGTTTGCTGTGGGGATCCTTCCTCAGCGTCATCTTGCAGGCGAACTCCTTCCAAAGCCTCAATCAGCTGCTCCTTGGAGAGTCCCTTGTAGCTGACTCCCAGTTCACGGGCCTTTGTTTGTAGGTTCACCGCAATCCAGTTCTTGTACTCTGCGGTGCTGGTTCCACATGTTGATGGGCCGTTGTCCTCCATTCCTTCTGCTCTGATCCCACTGCTGCCACCAGTTTGTGATGGGGTATACGACAGAGCAAGAAGGGACAACAGGCCGATGGACGATCCAACGAGATTTATTAAGGCAGAGAGCATACAACATCAAATATCCATAATGTCCTTGGAGTCCATGAGAAGTCCACAATAAGTCCACACAATGGAAACAAATCCGGGCACCTCACGATAGTCCTTGTGCCAGATGCGATAACAATAATCCTTGCAATAGTCCACAGGATTCCACACAATCCCACGGACGTCACGAGCTGGCCTCAACTCAGTTCGTGACTCCTTCACATCCGCACTCAAATCACAACTGATCTTAAAATAAGAATGTATTGTCAGGGCTCCTGGGATCAACCCATCTGAAGGGAGGTAGGGGTCACACCTACTATTCAATGGTTTGGTCCATCAGAAGATTCTAGAAATGTAAGGGCTCCACTGAGTCTACAGGATGTGTATTGTAGGTTATCTTCTGCTTAGGAAACAATAGCCAAAGTTCCACTAGCTGTTGACACAAGCCTAAATTAGATTATAGTCCAGGTACATCACAAGACATTGCAAAGTATTGGGGGAAGGAGACATGGTTAATTTACAGCAAATACAACCAGAGAAAAGTTAAATGACATATTATACAAAATACAGGACAGGGCAAAACTACAAATCATGACAGGCGCTTTGGACTAAAGATGTATATGTCCGACATAAAGTACCCAGATAATTCGGTCCACCAAGGTGAGCGCTTTAGACTAAAGGTGTATATGTCCAACTGGGCGACAACAATTGATAAAGAACAAATAGATGAAACATAATATATTCCTAACATATGTGGTGCTTTATTTGAGCAGTTGCTCAATTGCTTAGTAATCATATGCTCATTTGCCTTTTGCCTTCTGGCTTCATTGCGCTGGCGCCCTTTTAGACCAGTGATTTCATCACCTGGCAACGACATGTTTGTCATGCCCATATGTGTGCTCTTACTGCACAGGCGCTATTCGGCCGGGCGACGCCGCGTTTTTTACTGTGCAAGCGCCGATCTGACTAATTATGGCATCGTCAAGTCGCTTGGTAACTATAGCTTCATTCGTCCTGTTGATTTTATTGCGCAGGCGCCGTTCTGATCAGCGATGTTATCGCTTGGTAATGACATGTCTGTTACGCCCACACTTTCTATTGCGCAGGCGCTATTTAGCCTGCTGACGCCGTGGCCTCCGGTTGTTGCCTGGCAACTACAATCTCAATACGCCTACTCTCATCTGCGCAGTGCAGATCTGCTCTGCGATGCTGCACCTCTCCAACTTGTTTCTGAACAACTTTATTGGTCTGCCTACAACGCTGACAAGATGGCCGCGACCATGCCTTTCTCTCCACCTCGTGGGTTAGTACTGATTTATTAATTATACAACATGTGATTTCTTTATATATAAGGACATGCTTCATGTTATTTCTCAGCGCTTCACCCTCCCTTGATGAAGTCACACAGCGTGTGGCGATACGCGTGGGGTTAGCTTTTCCCCTCTCCTTTACCCCACAGGTCATTCATTTTGCAGCTTTCACTTGGCACTTTACCCTCTGGTATGCTGGACATCTTTTTTGCATAAATTGCTGGTTTAGAGGTCATGGGACCTCTTTTCTAAATAGTCAGGTATTTTACCACCTTTGCTTACCTGATTTGGGGAACTTTCATTTAGGGGCTTTCTAGTTAATATTTTTTACAAACTTTTTGCCCCCTTTCTATCTATATGGTGCTGTGAATAGTGTTTTTTCTTGTATTTTCAGACCTCAATTATAAATGGTTATCTTATACATTACATTAACTGCTTTGATCATTGTATCTGAGTTAGTCTGTTATATATGTGTGGGAAGGAGGACTCCCAGACAGTGACTGGGCCGGTACCCAGTGCTAGGAACACTGAAGGTGAACCCACTGGACCACGGCAACGAACCTCCCCTGGGTGAGCGGACCAGGTGGACCACCCCCTATACAGGGAGTGTTAGGGACAGGCCCAGAGGAAACTATTACCGCGGCAGCTGGTACCTAGGGCAGAAGCAAAGAAGACTGGACCGGGATAGAACGGCAGGAACACAAGAGACAGGACCGGGGTAGAATAGCAGGAACCAGGAGACTGGACCAGGGTAGAACGGCAGGAACACAGGAGACTGGACTGGGGTAGAGCGGCAGGAACCCAGGAGACTGGACCAGGGTAGAACGGCAGGAACGCAGGAGACTGGACCGGGGTAGACCGGCAGGAACACAGGAGACTGGAGCTGTGGGCTGGCAAGGCAGGAACACTGGAACATAGGAGAGAACAGGTAACATATATGAGAGAGCGAGACAGGAGACGAAACGTGGAGGAAGCGGTGGCGAACGCCAGCAAGAAGGGCCAGAATCACAAGGGAAGGCAAGTGACGATCAGGCAGCGTCACTAGGGGGCGACGGCCTGATATGGGAGTGTGGGGAGGAGCTCCCAGGTCAGGGTCCTCCTGACCATAGAGAGGACCTGGTGGAGTGACCGGCTCAGAGAGGAGGAAGTGCTCGTGCATGGAGAGAGCTGCGGGGAGCGCGCGCCCGGGAGGAAGCAAGCGCTGTCGTCAGAGCAGGGGCACAGACGGGGATGCGCCAGGAAGCTGCAATCTGGTGAGTCCGATGGGGCACAGGGAGCGGTGGCACAGCAGATGGAAGTGGTGACGTGACAGTACCCCCCTCCTTACGCGCCCCCCTCCCAAAGCTGGAGAGAAATCTTGCCAGAATCCGGGGAGCTTGAATGTTCTCCCGAGGTTCCCAAGATCTCTCCTCGGGGCCAAAACCTTTCCAATCGACCAGAAACACTGGGGGGTGCGGGTGGTAGTAGCATAGAATTGGTTGAGGACCACAGGTTTCAGAAGAGAAACATGAAACGAATTGGGGATGCGAAGCGAGGCAGGGACCTTTAACTTGTAAGAGACGTCGTTGATGCGGGACAAGACCTCGAAGGGTCCAATATACCGGGGACCCAATTTGTGCGAAGGAATCCTAAGGCGGATGAAATTGGAGGATAACCACACTCTGTCGCCAGGATGATAGAGAGGTGGATCCAAGCGCCTTTTGTCTGCGTGTCTCTTCATCTGAACCTGCGCTTGTTCGAGAGCGGTTTTGGTCTCCTGCCAGATCCTGGAGAACTCCCCAGACAGAAGATCAGCAGCCGGCACACCTGAGACAGGAGGATCTGGTAGAGGTACGCCTGGATGTAGCCCGTAGACGATAAAGAAGGGAGACTTGGCAGAAGATTCGATGGCGTGTTTGTTATACGCAAATTCGGCCCATGGGAGAAAGTCAGACCAGTCGTTCTGGTGAGCGTTGGAGAAGTGACGGAGGTAATTAACCAAAATTTGGTTAGTATGCTCTGCTTGACCGTTGGTCTGAGGGTGATAAGTGGAGGAGAAATCCAGCATGATGTTCATAAACATGCAGAGCGCTTTCCAAAATCGGGAGGTGAACTGGACTCCTCCATCAGAGACAATACGTTGAGGGAAGCCATGGAGACAAAAAATATGGTGGATAAAAATCTTTGCCAATTCAGGAGCCGAAGGGAGTCCAGACAGGGGAATGAAATGGGCCATCTTGGAGAATCTATCCACAATGACCAAGATGACAGTACATCCAGAAGAGCGAGGTAGGTCAGTGATAATGTCCATAGCAATGTACTGCCAGGGAGCCGAAGGAACTGGAAGCGGGTGCAAGAGTCCAGAAGGTAATTGCCTGGGAACCTTGTTTTTGGCACAGGATGGACACGAGGCTAAAAAGCTACGAACATCTTGGGGAAGAGTAGGCCACCAATAGTAGCGTGAGACCAGACGAAGGGTCTCAACCCAACATGGCCTGCAATCTTGGAAGCATGACCCCAATGCAGAACTTGTTTCCGGTTGGTCACTGGGACGAAGGTCTTACCCGGTGGTAGAGTAGACAACCTGAGGGGTGCCACTGTGATGATCTTGGAGGGATCCAGGATGTGCGTAAGGTCTTCCTCGGCATCGACCGCAAGAAAGGATCTGGACAACGCATCAGCCTTGAGGTTCTTACTACCCGGGCAAAAGTGCAATTAAAAATCGAACCGAGAGAAAAACAAAGACCATCTTGCTTGTCGTGGATTTAGTCTCTGTGCCGATCGGATGTAAGCCAGGTTCTTATGGTCTGTGTAGATCTTAAAAGGATGCACAGCTCCTTCCAAAAGGTACCGCCACTCCTGCAACTCCATCTTGATGGTCAATAGCTCCCTGTCACCAATGGAGTAACTGCGTTCCGGAGAGGAGAGCGTCTTCGAGAAGAAGCCGCAGGTGACCAGTCGCCCGGACGGGGATCGCTGGGAGAGTACGGCTCCGGCCCCGATGGCAGAAGCATCCACCTCCAAAATAAAAGGTTTGTTAGTCTCCGGGCGGTGAAGGACTGGAGCAGAAGCAAAGGCTTGTTTCAGGGCAAGGAAGGATTCTTCGGCCTCTGAGGTCCAAACATGCGGGTTGGCCCCCTTACGAATCAGAGAGGAGATGGGTGCGGTCAAGGACGAAAAATGAGGGATGAATTGCCGGTAGTAATTGGCAAAACCCAGGAATCGTTGAATTGGCTTGACTCCATGAGGTTGCGGCCAGTTGAGCATGGTTGACACTTTCTCTGGATCCATGCTTAAGCCTGAATCAGAAACAATGTACCCCAGGAACGGAAGAGAGGTTTGTTCAAAGGAGCATTTCTCCAGTTTCGCATACAAGCGATTCTCCCTCAGGCGTGAGAGAACTAGACGAACACTCTTCCTATGGGTAGCCAAATCTGAGGAAAACACAAGAATGTCGTCCAGATACACTACCACACAAGAGTACAGGAGATCTCGGAAAATGTCATTCACGAATTCCTGGAACACTGCGGGAGCATTGCACAAGCCGAGGGGCATGACCAAATACTCGTAGTGGCCATCCGTGGTGTTGAACACGGTCTTCCATTCGTCACCAGGGCGAATGCGGATGAGATTGTAGGCCCCACGGAGATCCAGTTTGGTGAAAATTCGTGCCCCCCGCAATCGATCAAACAGCTCAGGAATAAGGGGCAGCGGGTACTTGTTCTTGATAGTGATATCATTGAGGCCCCAGTAGTCGATGCATGGACGAAGAGCCCCATCCTTCTTCTTCACGAAAAAGAAGCCCGCGCCTGCGGGTGAGGAAGACTTCCGGATAAAGCCTCTAGCCAGATTTTCCTGGACGTACTCGGACATGGCTCGAGATTCGAGAGGATTCAAGGGATAAATTCGAAGGATAAAAGGAGCAGGGGGCGCGCTGAAGTGGCAGTTGAGAGAGAGTGTGACAGGAGGCAGGAAGCAGGGTGACTTGGAGGGAGCCGTGGTAACGGGCGGTGTGTGTGTGAGAGACAACGACCGGAGACTGTGAGGAGGATGCTGCGCACTCACCGACAAGTGAGACGTGAGAGACTTTTACCGGAGGCCACTTCCCGCCCACATTCTCAGAGGGCCACGCCCGCCATCCCCACCCCCTCTGAGGGAGATCCGTTACCTCAAGCCGCGGCTGCGACTACACGTAAAATGGCCACAGAGGCCTGGACACTGCATCCCGGCCTTCTCCCCCTGCGACTACCCTGTCATCAACGGCCTCAAGGGACGCCACCTCGCCATAGGCGACAGTAGAGGCCCTCGTCCTGGCTACGGAGGGACCCTTTAGGAGAGGACGACTACTCGTCATTTGGGGGGGAACTGCGTCATTACCGCGCCCCCATCAGCACTGTTTCTTCAGGGCCTGTTGCGCCCCACCAGCATCGTTTTCATCAGGGCCTGTTGCGCCCCACCGGCATTGCTTCTTCAGGGCATGTTGCACCCCACCGGCACCGTTTCTTCAGGGCCTGTTGCGCCCCACCGGCATCATTTCTTCAGGGCCTGTTGCACCCCACCGGCACCGTTTCTTCAGGGCCTGTTGCGCCCCATCGGCACCGTTTCTTCAGGGTCTGTTGTGCCCCATCAGCATTGTTTCTTTAGGGCCTGTTGCATCCCACCGGCATAGTTTCTTCAGGGCCTGATGAGCCCAAACCTTCCCGGAGGAACGAAGCGTCAAGGCGGCCGCATCAACGACCTCTAGGCGGCCGCATCTGCGATCCCGAGCGACGCATGGAAGGATAAGTGGACTTTAGAAATAAGTGCCATAGTTTGGCCATAGTCCGGCCTCCGACACCCGGACTAGCCGGGTTACTCCCAGTTACATAAAAAATATTGTTTATTTTGTTGAGTCCCTGCGAGGACAAATTGTTGTTACCCCTTTTTGTTTGTTCAGCATAGCCTTAGCGGCTCCAATTTATGAAAGTTGATTATACAAGTCATACCCTGTTTCGTGTCTCGTCACTGTATCCTGAGAATCTGCTATACCCCTACACTTGGCGTAGTCGGCAGGATGCAGTCTCCGAGCGTGAACAGTGGTGCCCCCTGATCAGGGAGGAGCTGTCAACTCTACATATAATGAGGGTCCCCGCTCCAGCATTTCATTGGGGGCCATGCTGAACAACCTGCCTAGATTTTCCAGCTCCAATACTATGTTATGGAGCTGGACAGAGCGGATGCGGGGGCTCTTTCGGATGCACCCAATGACCCCTGATCTGGAAGCAGAGGTAGCACTCATGGCACTGGATGGGGAGGTACGGAGGTCAGTGATGTTGAAACCTCCGGGGCAACGCAACACTTTTGAAAAAGGCAGTCGAGGAGCCTCAGTGGGTGGATGAGATGAAGCAAGAGCTGAAAAATATTAAGGGCGAGTTGGCAGAAGTAAAGAGAAGAACCGAGACCGGGACTGGACAACCTAGCTTTAACCCCGGCTCCTGGGGATCACGCTTCCCGTGGGGTGGTCAGCCTACACAGGCCCGGTGTTTTGAGTGTGGAGAACCAGGTCACTTCGCCCGAGAGTGTCCGCGACGTGGGAGATACCCACCCCTGGCGGCCATTAAACTAAAGGACTCCTGGCTGGGGGGACGCCGCTCGGAGCCAAAAACCACTAGGGGTGGTGGAAGTCCCGAAGATCTGGTAGCAAAGTGTCCGGTGGTTTGGGCAGAAGTGGAGGGCGGGGCCGTCCGGTGTCTGGTGGACACGGGGTCAAAAGTAACCACCATGCCTGCAACGTACTTTCAACAAAACTTCCCGGAGGCAGCAAGACCCCAGTGGGGGCCCATGATCAGGCTAATAGCCGCCAACCAATTGCCGGTCCGGGTTGCCGGGGTAGTGTGGGTGCAGGTGACGTTGTGCGGTAAATCCCTTGGCCGCAGAGGAGTGGTGCTAACTCGAGAAGCTGATCAACGGCACCCCGTCACCCTAGGCATGAATATTTTACGAGAGTTCGGCAACTTACTACTAAATGATCCCACACAGAAGATTCTGAAGCAGTGGGGTTCTCGCACAGCTCAGGAACAGGTATTCCAGCAGCTGGTGCGAGGTGCGCAGGTGCATCAGGACTGCCAGGAGGGCGAGGCTCTAGGCAAGGTCATCACGTCAGCGGCTCCCCTGCTTGTGCTACCTCCTGGACAGACAGTGGTGGCCCTGCCGATTCGAGCCCCGATACCTTTGGAGGGCGTGGAGGTGCAGGTGAAGCCGTGTCACTCGGAGTGTTTACCTCCTGGCATACTGGTGGCCCGTTTCCTGGCTACGGTGCAAAAAGGAACCATCCTGGAACTCTGCGTTAACCTTGAAGACCAAGACACCGTTCTGAAAGCACGGACTGTACTGGCCAAACTAGTAAGGCCCTTGGAAGAAGTGTTGCAGGCTTCTGTGGTTCAATTACGAGTACACCCCGAGGATCCTTGGGAAGTAACAATTCGAACCTTACAGGCCCACGAAGTCTCGGCACAAGAGAAGGGCCGAAATATTTTGGAGCAGATGCGGGCCGAGCTTTCTGGGTTAACTGCAGCCCAACTCTCACAGGTAAAAACATTGCTTGGACAGTACCATGAAGTATTTGCTAGTCATGAGGATGATTTTGGGTGTACCACCGCCATCACTCACGAAATCCCCACAGCCGGAGCGGCCCCTATCCGGGAACGATATCGACAAATTCCGCCACAACTCTATCAAGAGGTGAAAACTTTGCTGGCCCAAATGCTGCGAAAAGGGGTGATACGGGAAAGTCAAAGCCCCTGGGCGGCCCCAATCGTGTTGGTCTGGAAGAAAGACAGTACATGACGATTCTGTGTGGATTATTGTAAACTGAATGCTTGCACTATTAAAGACTCATACCCACTGCCCCGCATATAAGAATCCCTGTCCACCTTGGGGAAGGCAACATATTTTTCGACCCTGGACTTGGCCAGTAGGTACTGGCAGGTGCCCATGTCAGGAGAAGATAGGGCCAAGACGGCATTCATATTGCCCATGGGACTGTTTGAGTTTAATCGGATGCCGTTTGGACTGGCCAACGCCCCCGGGACCTTTCAGCGATTGATGGAGTGGTGTCTGGGAGATCTTAATTTTGAGGCCACGTTGATCTACCTGGACGACATCATTGTCTATGCCGCCACCTTCGAGGACCACCTGAAGCGGCTGGGACAGGTACTCAGCCGGTTGCAAAAGTATGGGTTGAAGGTGAAGCCTCAGAAATGCCACCTATTTCGCTCTCAGATTGAGTATCTAGGTCATGTCGTTTCGGCAGAGGGTGTGAGGCCATCCCGGGAGAAGGTTGCTGCTATCCAGGAATGGCCTACCCCCGAGACGGTGACAGATGTGCGGGCATTTCTGGGGTTAGCCGGATATTACCGTCATTTCGTGAAGAATTTTGCATGTCGAGCTCGAGCCCTGCACGACCTGCTGAAGGGGGCTCCCGCTGGGGCCAATGGGCGGAAAATCCAGTGGCAACACCCTCAGGAAGAAGACTTCCGAGACGTCTAGGCTGTGCTCTCAGTAAAAGGACTAAGGAAAAAGAAAAAGCGCAATAGGGTCTTATCTGGGTGGAAAATGGAATAAAGACTGATGAAATCTACTCACCCTTTCCAGGAAAGATATAGGCATATAGACCAATGTCAGCTTGCTGCACGCCCGAAGGTCCACTCCGTGACCACCAATATAGATCCTTTTGGATAGAATATTAATCTCAGGCTTAATGTGCGCTGCTGGACCAGATAAAATTACTACCAAATGAGAAGTTTAACCATTTATTTTCCCAACGTGTTTCAAAGTGTGAACCACTTCTTCCTCAGGGGATGACATGTAGTGAACAGATACAACCTTCTCTGGTTAAATACATACAGTGTTTGAATTTAGGCACCAAAGAAACATGTGATGGAAGGACAAATGTCAAAGTTCAAGGGTTAATAGTGCGCTAAAATGCATTTACAATTATTCTTATTAATTCTCATTTTAACCCTTTTGTATTCATGTCACAGATAGTGTATTTAAAATAAAAGAAAAAAAGGAAAAGAAAAAAAGAAGAAAAGAAGAAAAAAAGAAGAAACAACTTCCATGTACCGAAAAAAGATTACACGGAGGGTGAAACGAACTCGCTGACAAAAGGTGTCATAGACAAGAGTCACTACCACTAGGCTGGGGAAGATTTCATTTGGGAGAGGAAGATATATCTCTGGGAAAGAACAATCCATTAAAAATGTATATTTAATTGGAACTATTAAAATGTAAAAAATATGTTATAAAAAATCACATTTATTAAAAAACCGAATGTATGTGATAAATAAAAATTATATTAATATATGTGTGAATACAAATTATTCTGCGAGATTGAGTCTATAAAAACATCAAAATGATTTGTGGTGCACCGCAGAGAGAAAGGACTCACAGAGACGCCGAACAGAAACCACTTCATAAGAAAGAGATCGCACCCAGAAACCGAGGCTACATTTACTATTAACAATATTTTAGAAGAAATAAATGAAGAATATAATGGATATAATGAAAATCCCTACATTATTATAGATTACCTTATACTGATAAATCCTTATTTTAATGAGAACGCTCTACTAAAAAGGAAGAGAAATATAAAAAACATTCAGTCAGAATATGCCCCAAGAAATTGTTAGAAGGAAAATATGCAATTAAAAATTACACTTATAAAAAAACTTCGGTAATTTCGTTGAGTCCGTTAGGTTTCAGTGTATTCAATCTATAGATCCAGAAAACCTCTTTGCGATTTAGTTGTCCAATTCTGTCAGGGTAATCACTGGGTATATGTTCAATAGGGGTAATTCTGAATCCATTATAGTTTTTTTCATGTTTTAAAGCAAAGAGTCTAGAAAGACCGTGCTGCATAAAACCTATTTTGATATTATGTCTATGGGAATTAACCCTCCGATGTAAGGGCTGGGTTGTTCTTCCTACATTTTGCTTTTTGCAATCACATTCAATTACATATATAACGAATTCAGTGGCACAACTTAAAAAACTTTTGATAGGAAAACATTCCTTAGTAAAAGTGGATTCAAAGGTTTTTATCTTATGTGAAATAATTTTGCAGCATAAACAATTTCTTCTGCCACATTTATATATACCTGAAACTGGATTTGGTGGGGAGGACAATGATTCTATTCTAAGACGACTCGGAGCTACTAGATTTTTAATAGTGGGTGCTCTACGAAAAGTAATACCAGGATTTCTAGGTAGAATTTTGCATAAAACAGGATCATTTAAAAGGACATGCCAGTTACGAGTCAGAATCTCCCTAATTTTAATATTCTCAGCACAATATCGTGTAATGAAATTACTCGTGAATTTTCTATTATCAGTTCCGGTAATTTTCGTTGGATTAATTAATGATTTTTGTGAGAGATCTTTGCATGTGTTATAAGCATTTTTTACCAAATCCGCAGGATATTTCTTGGCTAGAAACCTTTTCCTCAAAATTTCAGCCTGATATCAAAATCCCCCATATCCGTACAATTTTTTCTAATTCTTTTATATTGGTTAGCAGGTATATTTTTTAACCATTTACTAAAATGCCCACTGCTGAAGGGTATGTAACTATTCTTATCAACATGTTTAAAAAAGGTTTTGGTTAAAACATTTTAACCAAAGATCACTCACAAGGATCTATATTGGTGGTCACGGAAAGGACCTTCGGGCGTGCAGCAAGCTGACATTGGTCTATATGCCTATATCTTTCCTGGAAAGGGTGAGTAGATTTCATCAGTCTTTATTCCATTTTCCACCCAGATAAGACCCTATTGCGCTTTTTCTTTTTCCTTAGTCCTTTTACTGAGAGCACAGCCTTGACGTCTCGGAAGTCTTCTTCCTGAGGGTGTTGCCACTGGATTTTCCGCCCATTGGCCCCAGCGGGAGCCCCCTTCAGCAGGTCGTGCAGGGCTCGAGCTCGACATGCAAAATTCTTCACGAAACGACGGTAATATCCGGCTAACCCCAGAAATGCCCGCACATCTGTCACCGTCTCGAGGGTAGGCCATTCCTGGATAGCAGCAACCTTCTCCCGGGATGGCCTCACACCCTCTGCCGAAACGACATGACCTAGATACTCAATCTGAGAGCGAAATAGGTGGCATTTCTGAGGCTTCACCTTCAACCCATACTTTTGCAACCGGCTGAGTACCTGTCCCAGCCGCTTCAGGTGGTCCTCGAAGGTGGCGGCATAGACAATGATGTCATCCAGGTAGATCAACGTGGCCTCAAAATTAAGATCTCCCAGACACCACTCCATCAATCGCTGAAAGGTCCCGGGGGCGTTGGCCAGTCCAAACGGCATCCGATTAAACTCAAACAGTCCCATGGGCAATATGAATGCCGTCTTGGCCCTATCTTCTTCTGACATGGGCACCTGCCAGTACCCACTGGCCAAGTCCAGGGTCAAAAAATATGTTGCCTTCCCCAAGGTGGACAGGGATTCTTCTATGCGGGGCAGTGGGTATGAGTCTTTACTAGTGCAAGCATTCAGTTTACAATAATCCACACAGAATCGTCATGTACTGTCTTTCTTCCAGACCAACACGATTGGGGCCGCCCAGGGGCTTTGACTTTCCCGTATCACCCCTTTTCGCAGCATTTGGGCCAGCAAAGTTTTCACCTCTTGATAGAGTTGTGGCGGAATTTGTCGATATCGTTCCCGGATAGGGGCCGCTCCGGCTGTGGGGATTTCGTGAGTGATGGCAGTGGTACACCCAAAATCGTCCTCATGACTAGCAAATACTTCATGGTACTGTCCAAGCAATGTTTTTACCTGTGAGAGTTGGGCTGCAGTTAACCCAGAAAGCTCGGCCCGCATCTGCTCCAAAATATTTCGGCCTTTCTCTTGTGCCG